>NC_137098.1:10713677-11344927 GCF_949357685.1 Gobio gobio | reverse complement strand
GCGACAAGCACATCCTGTTGGCTAGTTTGTTATGAGGAAGTTTTACAAAAAGATGAACTCAGTTTGCTATTTCCAGTCTTATCTCTTCACTCCACCCACACTAGAATTATTCTCTTGAATGACTTTCAAAATACTTCCTTTTAAGTTGAAATGTTACCACTGTTCTCCAATAATTCTTGACTTGAGTGTAAATAAATGACTTGTTTTGCAGGAGGATGTTATCAACACACAGTGTGGGTATGACGTTCGGGCAAAACCGGTGAGTCTTACTCACTCTCAGTCTTACTTTTCACACACTCCCATCAGTTTGAGGCAAAATTAAGGTGTCAGACTCTGCTCTTCACTTCAATTAAGGCCGGTTTGGCTGACCTGTATTGTATGTATGAATGCAAAAGAAGGAAGCTGTTATTCATTTAATACACAATCAATGATAAAGTAATTCAAAATACTGTACCTAGGCATAGTAAAGAAAAACAGAAATATCAAGGCTCAACATTAACGCTTGCCCGCAAGTGGATTTTTTGAAGAGGCAATGAAAGAAAATGTTACTTGCTTGACTGGACAAGTAGTTTGCCTTCAAAGGCAAAAAATAACTAGGGATGCATCGAAACGTGACAATGAGGCTCGCGCTGCCTGTCGAGACTTTCATGGATAAATCAAATGAGGGTAACATCATAAAAAACTCAAAGAAGAACTGAGGTAAATATTCAGTTTTTTATAACACATGACCATGGGAGCCGCTTTGACGAATATTATCACGACTGCAAATGTTACATCGATTTTATAGTTCAATAAATAAATAGTTAATATTAAGCCACTTACATTTTAGACACAGTATTGACTGTGACAGTATTGACTGTGACAGTTTTGACTGTTTTGTTCTGTTTCGCCAACGAAAATAGTTCCAAGCAAAGATCACAGCCAAAGTATACTTAACTTTTTACGCATACGCGAGGGTCAGGGTACAGTGCGCGTGACGCATATTTCATCATCAGAAGAGTAAGTGTGTACTGTATGTGCACCACCGGTGTCATGACAAATCGGGTCCTCCCTCAAAACCGGGTCTCCCCAAACTGTCAGTTAATGATTATCCTAAATATATACGAATAATATTCATTTAAAATATGCATAACTTGCTATAATGTGTATGGAAACACATTAGTGCATAATAAAACCAATTGGACATAATTATTAACTGTTAATTATTAATTAATAATAATAGCCTAAGTGAATAATTGACCATCATTAATTTGTTTTATTTATAACTGAAATATTTGGACATTTAACACTTAATTTAACAAATAATTACATTAAAGACAATTGAGAATATGTGTAGGGTAAGTGAAAATGTGTGTATAAACTAAGCTATCAGGTGTATCGTTTATCTGTATGCTATGCTAGTATATAAGACAAAATGGTCATTGTAATGAAGTTGAAACAGCATTTATCATAACATGATTTTGTAGGAATTGTAATCAGATGCTAAAAAGAGTACCTATTAAAAGCAATTTGAACCAATGGGATCTCTTGTGGTCGTAAAGGAGACCTGATCTCGGGGGGGACCCAATTTGTCTTTACACCTGATTTTTGTAACCAGTCGTACATGCGCAATACATTTGTTGGGCAGTGTTTACATGTTTGTTGTAGGTTGTAACTCGTTGTGAGAGAAAACTGTGCATGCGTCGAACGCGTGTATGCATATGAGTCAAAAGAAGTATACTCTGCAGGGCTGTGCGATCAGACAATTAGGTTGTAGGAATGACTCAATGGGCCCTATCATGCACCCGGTGCAATGCGACGACAGGAGTGACACAAGTGTTTCAGCCTGACGCAGTTATCATTTTCACATCCAGAGCCTCATTGTTTAGATAGCAAATGCACTCGCGCATGGCATCATTGTCTGAAAACAAGGTGTGTTCAGGCGCATTGTTGGCATGTTGGCATTTTGAGGCAACTGAAAACGACTGCGCCATTGACCAACAAAAACCTGTTCTAAAGTCAATAGTATTTTTTGTTATTTAAAGGGTGCATTAGTAAAAATGGGTTCTATAGGCGGGTCCACAATGCATGTACACTCTGCTTATTACGCACAGGAGCACTCACACATTTTTAAATATTAAAGGGGTCATGAACTGGCTTTTTAATTTTTTTATACTGTTGTCTGAGTCAACTTATTGTGTTTGCGTAGTTTTTACATTCAAAAAGATCATAATGAATAAGTAATAGGCTATTTTCTGACCTGGTTTTGAGGCTCTCTCAAGACACGCTCAGTTTTGATGGGCGTGCCGCACTGAAGACTTGGAAGTAAACGCCCACGGCTAGGATTGGATAAGATTTGCATATTTAATGAGCTTCTGCTCCCCCTGTCAGTGACAGCGTGTGGCAAACGGCAATCGGAATGAATCACCCAGCCCACAGCCAGGGCTCGCAAAATGTGTTTATCAAACAAACACAATGATTCATCTGTCATCCGCCCGCGATTGATTGGAATGATATTTTTTTTATTAACGTTACTTGGCCCGCCCGATCGACACTACACCCTCACGTCATAGCCGGGCACATTCAGAAATCAATCTTTTGCTGTGCCTGGTGTCTTTAAAAGCTTACCTTTGACTAACAAAGAAGTTTTCAGCTCTGAAACTTGCAGGATATTCTTATATTACCATGACCATTTATATATCAAAAGCTCAAGGAAAAGTTGATTTCTCAATTCATACTCCTTTAAAAATAAAAGATTCCTCTCTGGAGAAGCGTACAGTCTTTCCGCTCGCAAATTCCATCATGTAAATAGCAAATTCGCCATGGTGCAAGTGCAACTGGCTTATAAAGGGAATGGGAGATGACACTTATTGTACGTTGGTTTATTGTACGTTACGCCTTAAACACACTCTTGACTCATTAAAAGACTAGGTACAACCCTTTTCATGTTTAAAAATATCATTGCACCCCCCCCCCCCAACATTTTTGATCTGTATATTAAAAAAATGTAAAACCATAATCTCATAACATTATTTATTGCAGTTGTAATTTTGCAGTGTGAATTATTCAGCTTGATTGGTAACAGCCCTATAGTGTCTTATTATTATAATTAAATGTATTGATCAAATTTAAGATGACGCATGCATCTGATAAGGTTTAAATTGGAATTACGTCTGGTGTTAATATAACAAATCTACAGATTTAAGTATGTAAAAGCTGATTGGTCACTGATTGCTTCAGTATATTTACACCACCAAATATTTATATATATATATATATATATATATATATATATATATATATATATATATATATATATATATATATATATATATATATATATATATATATATATATATATATATATATATATATATAATTATTATTTTTTTAGGGAACTTTTTCACTCGAACAAGTGATTGACCAATTTACTTGACAAAGTATATTTTCAAGCTCTGAGTCTGCACACATATACAAGTTATTTGTATACAATTATTAACTTTAATTACTTAAAACAATGTCACCACAACATAAGCATAATCCTTTAGATCAAGGCTCTTTAAGAGGACATGAGAAACATAAACTCAAGTGTGTCCAAACTTTAGACTTTATGCATAGATAGAAAGAGGAAAATCTTGATCCTGATTTCATGTGTTCCTCATTACTCATTAGGATGCAGAACAGAAGACGTACATTCATGTCAAAGGTTGTGTGCCGCAGTTTGAGAAATGGCTACAGGACAACCTGACAATAGTGGCTGGGATCTTCATTGGAATCGCGCTGCTGCAGGTGAGAACGCCTTCATCTGCCATTGCTGACTGTATCTGCTATTTATACTTCATTCCGTTTCTCTCTCTCGATTTTCCGCAGATATTTGGAATATGCCTTGCACAGAATTTAGTCAGCGATATTGAAGCCGTGAGAGCCAGCTGGTAAGATCCAAACTTACGACACATTCTCTCTGCCTGCTCTAGCTTTGCACACTGCTACAGCAAGCAGCTTTTCTCTTTCACCCCAGTGCTTTACTATCTGGATTCATAATGCACACCAATGACTTACTGCTTTAGTACAGTTAATGGCATGTTACTGGAGTCTTATCAAATCCTCAAAGCAACCTTTCTTAGTTCACAGTTTTGCTTCAGGAACTGCCACCATGTGGACAAAACAGGAATCAAAAAAGATGTTTGGTTGAAACTCTCGCTCAGCTCTCTTGAATGGAAAAATACTGCTATATTACATAATATCATGATAAATTATAATTATTTTCACTGTTAATTATGTTTGGAATAATTACGTTTTTGAAAGAAGTCTCTTTTGCTCACCAAGGCTGCATTTATTTGCTTAAAAATACAGTAAAAACAGTAATATTATTACAATACTATCATTTTCTATTTGAACATATTTTAAAATGTAATTTAATCCTGAATTTTCAGCATCATTACTCGAGTCTTCAGTGTCACATGATCCTTCGGAAATCATTGCAATATGCTGATTTGCTGCAGTTATTAATGTTACTCGATTATTAACAATTTTGAAAACTGATGCTTTTGCTGCTTAGTGCTTAATGTTTTTTTGTTTTTGTGAAAATCATATTTTTTTCTTTGAAGAATAGAAAGTTCAAAAGAACAGCATTTTGAACTAGAAATATTTTGTAAAATTATAAATGTCTTTACTGTGACTTTTGCTCAATTTAATGTGTCCTTGCTGAATAAAAGTATTAATTTATTTCTCTTTTTTTTATCGTACTTGCGCCAAGCGACAAAAAAACTATTTTCAACATTGATAATAATAAGAAATAGTTCTTGAGCATCAAATCATCATATTAGAATGATTTCTGAAGGATCATGTGACACTGAAGACTGGAGTAATGATTTTAAAAAAAATTACTTTGCTTCACAGGAATAAATTACAAATATGGGTAACACTTTACATTAAGGTTCCCTTTGTAAAAGGTTTATAAAGGTGTTTGTTAAAGGATTAGTTCACCTGAAAATGAAAATGTCCTCATAATTTACTCACCCCCATCTCATCCAAGATGTTCATGTCTTTCTTTCTTCAGTGGAAAAGAAATAAAAAAATTTAAGGAAAACATTTCAGGATTTTTCTCCACACAATGGACTTCAATTGCAACGTCCACATCAATGCAGTTTCAAAGGGCTTTGAAGCGCTTCAAATGGTACTGCTCGCGATCCCAGCTGAGGAATAGGGTCTTATCTAGCGAAACGGTCTGTCATTTTCTAAAAAAAAAATCAATTGTATATACTTTTTAACCATAATTGATCGTCTTGTGCTGGTCTGCCATGAGCCAGGCATTACGTAACATACGTTGGTCACGCCGAACGTGGCCGGAAGACCCTATTCCTCAGCTGGGATCGCGCAGTACCATTTGAAGCTCTTCAAAGCCCTCTGAAACTGCATTGATGTGGACATTCAATATTTTGGTTGCAATTCCATTGTGTGTGGAGAAAAATCCTGAAATGTTTTCCTTAAAAAAGTTAATTTCTTTTCCACTGAAGACAGATAGACATGGACATCTTGGATGAGAGGGGGGTGAGTAAATTATCAGGAAATGATAATTGATAAGCAGTTATAACTGCATGAATAAAAAGAGGGACTTTAACGCAATGCCTGCCAAATAGTGAGCCATTTTTAACTCACACATTATACTTAATACATGTATTTATTCACACCTATTTAACTCAATACCAGATTTCTGATTTATTTCATGATGCAACAAAAATAGACTATCATAGTGAAACTGAAGGGTGTTGTATTTGTGGTTTTCTCATTAATATCTCATGACTGCCACTTTTCTTAAAATGTTCCTTACCAGAGGTTACTGTCTTACCCATGATATTCCACAAAAAGCTCATGATGCCTATCCACAACAGTGTATCAAGATTAAATTATCAAACTTTATTTTGGGGGGAAAAAAAAGAGCACAACGATAACTTAATGAGATATGGATAATGAATATTTTAATTCCAATATTAGTTAATTGCGAACCTTAATGTAGGGTGAACACTTGTGAACCATTTATTAATGAGTTACAAACATTTATAACCTGTGAAAGTGAACCTTAACGTAAAGTGGAAACATGTGAACCGGTTCACTTCAGGAATCAGGAATCTGGTATTGAGTTAAATAGGTGTGAATAAATACATTTATTAAGTATAATATGCAAGTTAAAAATGGCTCTCTATTTGGCAGGCATTGCGTTAAAGTCACCCTTTTTATTCATGCAGTTATAACGGCTTATTGACGTAAATGAGTTATTAGTCATTAACAAACACCTTTATAAACCCTTAACAAAGGGAACCTTAGTAGCCTTTGTGAGCATAAGAGACTATATAATAAAAAAAATATTGTTTATTATTCCAAACTTTTGACCTGTAGTGTAGCTTTGGCTTTAGAGGCCAGAGTTTCTCTCTCTTAGGTGATGGAAATGTGATATTCCTCCTCACGACACACACACACCTCCACTCACTGTCCTCCGTCCCCTCTATCTCCCACACTGTCATAATCACACCAACTCACCTCACAACTTCACTTCTCCTCCCCCATGCCTTCATCAGGGTGCCGCCCCTCTCTTACGTCGTCCGCCGCCCCCCGTCCCACATCAGCAAGAAAGCCTCGGCGTACTCCTGAGGGAGGCGCACATGTGCGCGTTCGTCTGGTGGGTTTGAAACATGCCTGCTTGTGTTGTCTCTGTGTTCTCCTAGATTATCACCGCTCTTTTTCCTTATTTGGGGCCTTGTGAATGTTCGTACTCCCCTGACAGTCATCATTCATCAAAGATTCATTCACTAGCATCAAACAAGTTAGACTTTCACATGCATCACACCTGGGTGAGATCCTCTGATTTGCTTCTGTTTGAGGGATCAGTGTAAGTCACCTTAAGAAGGGAGTTTTTAATACCCTTGTGAAAAAGAGTACATTATTACAGAAATAATACTGTACTTAAGTGTGAACTAAATGTAATGTTTTCAGACACTTAATTGCATGTTAATTGCAATTAAATGAAAATGTATTAGTTAATGTTTATATTAAATAGAGTTAGCTTTTTGACACAATTAGATATACATCTGTAATGTTGAATAACACACTACAGTTGAAATTATAACCAGGTACTCTACATGTTCTTTAGTATGTTAGTCAACACATCAAAATAAGTGTACTTCTTTAAAGCATGACAAAAGATTATTCAAATATAACAATTTAAATTGTACTTTAAAGTAAAACTTTTAATTTGACAATATTACCAAGTGCACTTTTTAAGTCTACATAAGAAACATAGTCATGAAAAAAAATACTTTAAAGATTGGAAGTTCACTACAAAAGCACATTTAATTTAACGAAGCACACTTCTTTTTTCACAAGGGTAAACTAGAATTAACACTATATATGTACTTTGGTCAGACTGCTGAAATGTTACCACCAGAACCATACCATACTTTTTTATATTTAGTTAAACCAAAGATTTGGTGATTTTGAAAAGAAATTAGAAAAAAAACAATTATATAAATATTTAGGTTTTGCCCTATTTTTAGAATACTAATCATATATACTGTACGACATTCAATTGAAAACGTTTTTGGACTTTTTGAATTTATCTTTTCACTCAAATGGTATTTGTAATTAAATATTTTGTATTAAATTGTATGAATTGTTTCACTTTTGGAGCAATCTGGATTAATCTTAATGTTAATCTTTTAATATAATTTAATGTACCTGAGCTAACAATGAGCAGTTGTATTTTTATGAACTAATGTTAACATAGATGAATAAATACAGTAACAAATGTATTGCTCAATGTTAGTTAATGCATTAAAGGAACACTCCACTTTTTTTGAAAATAGGCTCATTTTACAACTCCCCTAGAGTTAAACAGTTGAGTTTTACCGTTTTGGAATCCATTCAGCCGATCTCCGGGTCTGGCGGTAGCACCTTTAGCATAGCTTAGCATAGATCATTGAATCTGATTAGACCGTTAGCATCTCGCTCAAAAATGACCAAAAAGTGGAGTGTTCCTTTACCTAATGGGACCTTATTGTAATATGTTACCATTTAATTCATAAGGATTACTTTCCCTCAATATTGTACTGTAAGAAATATGTTCTACAAAAAATGACATGTACTACACCATATATTCTACAAAATGTTAATTTAGATTTAATAAGTATTGTATGGCTCTATTGGAAGACCCTTTCGTGCAGTTGCATAGTAACCCATATCCTCACAATTCCAGTCCCACAGAGATCTCCTACTGCAGGACGAGTGCAATAAATGCCTAAACGTGTCCCATTCCACAACCATCGTCACGTTAACCTCGTCCTTTTTGCTCCCTCAGATTCTCTCTCCCACCTTTAGTCCTGTTTAGCTCCTCGGACTGTGCGGTGTCAAGCCTCATCCCTCATTATAACCTTGATATGCCAGCTGGCCTTGCTGCAACCCTTCCATCCATCCCACATCATTCATGTTCTCTCTAGCTGAAAATCATTCTGTCACCCTGTAGATTGCAATGGTGATTTGTCTAATGCAAGGCCCCATTTGTCAAGTTGGCACACAAAATAAAAAAGAGCCCTACTTTGGTTTTATTGGAAAAGTCACTGGAGTAATGCCAACTCCTAATGAGGCCTTGCACCATTGGTTTTATACTTCTGTTTATGATCCATGTCGTTTATCTTTTTATATCTTTCTCTTGTGCAGTTTGTTCACTTGAAGTGGCAGCTAGTCGTTCAGACACTCACAGGTAATTAATGCATTCATACACTTCCATAATGCAGAATCCTTAAAGTCAGCATGAAACCAAGATGAATGTTACGAAAGTCAATATTCTGCATTTATTGCATTATTATATGCATTATTATAAATGATTTATCTGTGCACATCATCATTATTTTTTAAAATTCATATGCCCTCATAATCAAAATATAGGGGTGTACCGAACGGTTCCGAATGCAATCTTTAACAGTCGGCTTGTTTTACGCGTGGAACATACTTCAATCCGAGTTCCCACACGAACATATTAAGTATTCAGTAAATTTTAGACATGTGACAGTATATGGTAATATGATATATCACGATAATGAACATGCACGATATTGTTATCGTGGGCACTTCAAAATACAGTGAATAATTATTTATTATGAATTATTCCGATTTTTAGAATGCATTTTAAGAATACTTTACCCATCAACCGTTTAAAATGAACAACACGTCAAAGAGGAACGCGCACTGATGTAAAACAGCCCAACGTGCATGAGCAGCGTATGTATTAATCTAAGTTAAATGTACATTTCAGCATTTAATAACACATTATTAAAATCAAAAGTTGTAACTATTATTTAATGGACCTGAGCATTGACTAACAGTTGTTTTTTTAACTAACGTTATCAAAGAAGAATAACTTCTGTAAAAATGTAGCTATTCGCTCTTAATGTTAATGCATTAACTAGTGAGATCTTATTGTAAAGTGTTACCTATTGTTCTTTATAATTCTTTTGCACTTTAATCTGTTTTAAATATTTGTTTACTTTATACATTTTGTGTTTTGCTTTATTGTATTTAAATGTTCAGTTCTTTTTGTTATGAGAAAGTTATTAAACCTGTTATAGTATGACAACACTTTTTTTGCAACTTATTCAATATCGTGATAATTCCGTATACCGTGATAAAAACTTCAGCAGTTAATCGCAACATGAAAATTTGATACCGGCACATGCCTAGTCCATTTTATCACGAAATTCAAACGATAAATGCCGTTTTGACGCTCTTTAATGTGACGTGACTGGTCACTGTATAGTTTAACCCGGCGGCGCGCGAGTGAACGCGATCCTCTCTTCATAAAGAATAAACATGAATTAATATCTTAAGGTTTGTTGAGGATACATTACGACTTACTGCAACTTATATGTCGTGTAATTGCTTAATCAGTGTTTCAACTGCGAAAAAAACGTGCATTTAACTCAGAAGCCATTCAGTGACCACAGCTGTTAGTTCACTAGAGAGATGAACTCTTTTGCTAAATACATATGCACAATATTAGCCTATATATTCATTATATTCTACTTAAAGGGTTAGTTCACCCAAAAATAAAAATTGTGTCATTAATTACTTACCCTCATGTCGTTCGACACCCGTAAGACCTCCGTTCATCTTCAGAACAGAAATGAAGATATTTTAGTTTAAATCTGATGGCTCTGAAAGGCCTCCATTGGCACAATGCACGTTCACTCTCAAGACCCTTAAAAGGTACTAAAGACGTCGTTACAAAGTCCATCTCACTACAGTGGTTCTAAAATAACTTTTTGGAGTGACGAGAATAGTTTTTGTGCGCAAAAAAACCCTAAATAACGACTTATATAGTGATGACGATTTCAAAACACGGAATCATGAAGCTTCGAAGTGTATGAATCAGTGAGTTGATTCAGCAGTTTGGATCGCCAAATTTCAGCAGTTTGGCGGTTTGACACGCGATCCGAATCATGATTCGACTCACTGATTCATAACGCTTCGAAGCTTCATGATGCCGTGTTTTGAAATCGTCATCACTATATAAGTCGTTATTTAGGGTTTTTTTGCACACAAAAACTATTCTCGTCACTCCATAAAGTTATTGTAGAACCTCTGTAGTGAGATGGACTTTGTAACGACGTCTTTAGTACCTTTTAAGGGTCTTGAGAGTGAACCGTGCATTGTGCCAATGGAGGCCTTTCAGAGCCATCAGATTTCAACTAAAATATCTTCATTTGTGTTCTGAAGATGAACGGAGGTCTTACGGGTGTCGAACGACATGAGGGTAAGTAATTAATGACACAATTTTCATTTTTGGGTGAACTAACCCTTTAACCTGTTAGTGATGTCTTGATTATTTAATGTATGTTTAAATAAATCTGTCATGAAAATGACACACACTGTGTATAAATTATTATATTTCAACAACGAATTGGAGAAAAAACAATTTTATTATTAGATTTAGAAGTTAATGCAAAAACTGCCTTATGTGAAGTTTACATGTTTACATGCGTTGTGTTATTTGAGTGTTGATTATTATATCTAAAAATAAATAGCAACTACATTTAGGCTAACAGTTTGGGCTCAGTAAAGGGTTAACCTTTAATATTATAGTAAAGTGTTAGCAAGGGCTCCCTATAGTTTTCAGCATTATCTTTAAGAAACTTCTACTTATTATTGAATTCATTTAAGGACAGACACACTTATTTCAGTAAACCACTCTTTAATAAAAAATAAATAAAAAGCAATTTTGTAAAACCGAACCAATACCGGACCGTGACTTCAAAACCGAGGTACGTACCGAACTGTCAGTTTTGTGTACCGTTACACCCCTATAAAAATAACTTCCCTTCCCTCTTGCAGCGACATTTATTCTCTTCTCTGATGATGCGTTTACTGGCGCGAGGGCGGGGCAACCTGTCACTCGCATGAGATCCACCAATAGGAAACCACAACCATCCAATCAATTCCCCATGGACAAAATCAAGTCCTGCCCCTTTTTCTTGTTCCAAAAGCCATTTCACTCGGATATACGTCACAATAGGGAAGAAAGCACTATTGTGTCTTCCGTTTCATGCTGACTTTGATACCAACCTAACTAGAAAAATTTGATTTGTTAGAAAACATAATTGTGAACTAGTCGCATTGTCCAAACATGTACATTTCTTTTTCTTTGTAAACAGGCCTACGCCAGCTTGACGATTGACGAACACAAGATGCCAAGTGCACTGGGTCGTGTGTATGTGTGTGTGTGTGTGTGTGTGAGTGCGCACCATAACATTTTACCATCTGTAAATAGTGCTGTTTTTTCTAGAGTGTTTTGTGTGTAAAACACGTGTAATAAATGTGAGAAAATGTTTGATAGCACTTTATTTTACAGTCCTGTTCATCATGGACATACTATGCACTTATTATAGTTAATACAATAACTAGGTACTAATCCTGAGCCTAGCCCTAAACCTACCTTAACCCATGTAGTTCCCTTATATCAACAGTACTTTCTTAGGTAAGTGCACTGTAAGTACACAAACTGTAAAATAAAGTGCAACCAAATGTTTGCCCACAGAGGTCAAACAGAACATTTTCCATCATTTTCCGTGTCGTAAAAGTATTATAAAAAGCATAATTAAAAAAATAACACCGTCAGAACACTGGCCAGGGAGTCACAAATGTCCAGTGCACTGAACGTTCACCCACGAAAAATTCCCACAATGCACTGTAAAACCCATGGTCCCTTATGTCACATTAACAAAGTAGTTTATTTTTGCATAGTGACTTTATATTGAGTTACACTTTAAACTACACTTTAAAGGTCCCATGACATGGCATTTTTCTATTATTTTATAATGTTTCCTGAGGTGTACTTATATTGTTAGTATGATTTTTACATCATAAAATGTCATAATTTAGAAATAAAAGGCATTTTTTCTATACTGCTGTTTGCCCTGTGGCTGAATGCCTTGCTTCAAGAGGCGTGTCTGCTGTGAGACTTCAGTAAAAACGCCCACTGTTGTGATTGGCTGACATCTTTGCATTCGAAATGAGCGGAGGGGGCGTGGTTTAACGAGGTCAAGAGGCACGAGCTGCTGCCAGAGAGACGGATGGACCGGAGTTCACTTCACATCGGTTCTGTCAGTCTCAGTTCAGTGAACGGTTGTAGTTACTGCATATACTTCAGGTTATTAGTCTATTTCTAGTCAGAGGGACTGTCACTCATGTCAGAAAGTTAGTAACTTTAGTAAATTATGGATCAGCGCTGACTGGAGACGCGAACCGTTTAGAACGATTCAGTCCGATTTGGTGAACTGATTCGGTTCACTAAAAAGAACCGGTTCAAAAGAAAGATCGTTCGCGAACCGGACATCACTAATGTACCAGAGACTGAGCTCAGCAATTGCTAACAAAGATATTTATAGTAACTACAGAGTTATGAGAGCGCTGTCAGCGCGAGTTTATTGTGTTTGTATCTCAGAGTTCTGAATAAACACGAGTCCCAGTCACACCGAGTCCGTCTTCATCATTATTACCATCTTTGTAACACATGCAAAGTACCATTACAGCTGTCGAGATGAACGAGTTACGAGTAAGTGTTGATAATAGCATTATTTTTTAGATATTTTCCTATCATATGAAAACCGTCACTGCCAGCGTTCACTCGCATTGAGTACACAGCGCAAACAAAGACACAACAGCGCAGTAATCGAATGTAATCCAGTTTATTGTGGGGATAGCTGCCTAGCCCGGATATGCTCACGCTAACCCCCCTTCTGCTTAATCTCGAGCCGCGTTTGGTGCCTCCGCTATGGGCCAGATGCAGTACTGGGGGTCGGGGATGTTGAAGGCCACCGGCCAGTGCAGCCTGAGCTTCGGCGTGTGTGAGGTTTATCTCTAAGGATGTAACTCTGCTAATGTTGAGCAGAAACAACTGTATGCACATTTTAGAACAGATAGACGCAACGAGGACGTACAAAAACACTGACTCACAAGATAGAAAACACTGTTCTGTCGGGAGAGAGAGAAGCCGCAGTGTGAGCATGAATAATAAATAATTAGCTACACATAAGAAATCACAGATCACAGATCAGAAGGAACTGAAAAAAGACTTTTCATTTGTACATCCAAACAATGAGAAACTGCCAGCGTTCACTCGTTCACAACCCATGATCTCTCGAGCGTTTGCATGGGTGTGCCAGATTCTCTGGGTGGAGGAAAGGGAGGGAACCGTTCCTGCTTGGACGTCAAACCAGGAGACTTCAGGATTGGCTCGTCTGGCCTGTCATTTTCTCAAAGGCAGAGAAAGACAGCCAGAACTCGGTTTTACACCGATCAACATTTCTATCCACTTGGGGACAATATTCAGCCTAGGGGAACTCATATTAATGTTGAAAAACCTCATAAAATGAAAATTTCATGCCATGGGACCTTTAATGCATACGTACATGCACGTTTTCCATTAAAGGAAAGAATTAATGTGTGTCTTACAACAGTTCCCACACGAGTGATTTATAGATTATCACAGAATATGCTAAACAAGGTCTTGAAGATCATTAACTCCACATCAGATGCATAAATTCATCAACTCACCATTCAGAAACGTCCGGTCTCATTCGACATGTTGTCACTTCTTCTTGAGTCTCTCCATCATTGTTTGACTCCGGTTTCAACATAAAAGGCTGAACAGTGTCGGACATTTCAGTGCGTGTCTACGTGAGGTAATCGGAGCTGCTAACATGAGCTCTTGAAGCAGCTCATTTGCATTTAAAGGGACACACACAAAAACGGCACGTTTTTGCTCACCCTCAAAAAGTGACCATTTTAACATGCTATAAAAAAATTCTGTAGGGTATTTTGAGCTAAAACTTCACATACACACTCTGGGGACATCAGATACTTGTAAAAAGGGGCATTATAGGACCCCTTTAAAACAATTGGTAGATATAGTGTGACAACTGATTTATAAGCATTTTATGCTAGAAGTCTGATATACAGTACTGTTGTAAAGATCTCATTGATTTACATTACAAGCTATCAGAATTGCATCTTTTTGGCCATATAAGTATCAGTAACTGTATCAAATTGCATATTTCTGCTTAGTTTGGGCTCTGAAAAAAAGCTCCATATTCTCACTATATCATACTATACGAGCTATAAAAGCCTGATGTATCTCAACAAGCAGGAATTATTTACAATATAAGTATTGACCAAGAATCCAAGATAAACATCAGGGCCTAAATAATAATAATAATCGGGGGGGAAACTGAAACTATCAAAAACTCAGTCTGTGATGGGAAATTGTATCACTCAATCATCTCTGTGTGAGAATGTGAAGCCCTGCGTGTCTGAAGGTCAGCGAGGGAGTTTCTCTCTCTTTGCCAATATGTTTGTTATTTTGTTTTAGTTAATCCTGTGAACATACTGGTTCATTTATGCACTTATCGCATATTACATATTTTACACTTAACAATATATATTTAAATCAAATCTTACAGCTTAAAGGTGCACTATGTAACTTTTCCGTCTGCTAGAGGTCGCCTATTCAAAACAAAGGCGTAGTTTGATGACGCCACGTTTGAGCGCAGAATCTTGGGACATGTGGTCTTCACCTCACAGCCGGTGGAAAAGAATCTGGATAGGACTCGAGCAGAAATCATGCGATTATTAACGTTACTGTAGTATGAAGCAGAGCAGGCCCGAGTGTTGTGGAGCTGAGCAAGGTCGCTGGAGCGATTGTTAATAAGATGAATGAGAAACACTCCTCGCGATCAGCGGGACTTTTATTATGACACAGTCGCCGGCGCCATTTCTGCTTTTCCGGTCATGAGAATGAGGCAACGCAGCTCTGTTTATCATATTAGACACATTTGAGTGTGTTAAATTATGTTATGACGTTACTCTGTGCGTTCGCTCGGCGGCTGCTATAACACTTGTTCACACTGCAGTGAGAGTAAAGCGTTTCTGCAAAATAAAACCGGAAACCGAGGGGAACGCAGATATGATGGGGAACGCGTCCCAGTTCTTTGGTTAAAATAGCAATTTTCTCACGATTTACAAATAGTTGGAAACCTTTGTGATATTGTAAGTCCTCAACTGAACAAAATATATAACACTGGCCTAGTGGTTGTTGAATATTTTACTGCAAAAATGTTACATAGTGCACTTTTAAGTTCTTTAAAACAGTCAAGAAGTAATTTAAACATTTATTTTATTTTATTTTAAATGGTGTCCTTGCACTAACAAATTAGAGAACATTTCTTATTCAGATGTTTATCTTTCACAATTTCTGATTAAAGAGAAAAATGTACCGTGACAGTATTTTTCTGTAATGTCTGGACTAATCAGAAGCTTGTTTGTTGTAAATATTTAAGTGATATTTTAGCACTTTTACAATGCCAACACAGCTGGATGGTGTAACACTCTGTAACGCACTCGTATGTAATTGTACTTCACTAAAAAAGTGATTCATACATTGTTTATGTCTTTTAAGGTCAGCCTGACGTAGTTCTTACAAATACAATGCATCTCATGTGTGTTAATGCTTACAAAAACAAGGACGAGAGTGTTGGATCTGAAGTCTGAACTTCTTACTGGCGGTGTGATAATATTAATGCCAGACATTTAGGCTCGGTATCATACATTTACTTGATGCTCCAGCAATAAGAACAAACATTTTCAATAAATGATTTCTCAACATTGTGGTGGATACGTTTTTTTCCCTTTCGTACCTTTAAAAGCCTTTAGTAAAGAGTGAATATTAACTTAGAATCCTTTCAGCAACAAATATTGGGTGTAATAGTAAAGACTGCTGTCAATTTACAGTTAAATTGGTATTCATATTGAAACAACAATTTCATCTACTTTATACACAGATAAAGTATACTTATGCATGCCCATTTCAGCCAGTTTGACATAAAAATCATGAGATGAGTAATTTTTAAAATTTAAAAATGAGTTTTTTAATAAATAAATTTGACTCTTTTAATCTTATAATGTTGACTTTTTGTCATGATTCTCTCATAATTTTTTACTTTTGTCACAATTTAGATGTTTTATCTCATAATTGATGTCATAATTTCAAGGTTTTTATCTCATAGCTATGACAGCGTCCATTTTGACTTTTTATTTGACGTTATAATTTTGACTTTTTTGTAATACCACTCATAAAAAGTTTTTTTTTAATCTCAGCTATAGCTTAGTGTCAATTTCGACATTTTATGTCAATGACTCATAATTTTTTACTTTTCATATCAGTTCAAGTTTTTACTATATAGGTTTGATTTAGTGTCAGTTTTAATCATAATTATGATTTACCAAAGCATGATTTATTCCGTATGTGGTAGAATGGGCTTCCATATTTCACTGTATATAAATATACTATATATAAAAACCTAATGTTATAATTTTGACTCGTCATAATGTTGACTTTTGTGGTAATCCCGATATTTTTATCTAGCTATGATTTAGTGTGTCCATTTAGACTTTTTATCTCATAGCTGACGTCATACTTTTGTTTTTGTCATATTACTTTTAATATCATAATTTCACGTTATTATATAGTTTTGACAGCCAATTTCAACTTATTTCATTTTGAGTTGTCATAATTATGACTTGTCTTATGATTTACCAACGCATGATTTATTCCTTATGTGTTGGCTTCCATATTTTATTTACTGTATATAAATATACTATATATAAATAAAAACCAATAATAAAATAATAATACAATTACCTCATAGCTATGATTTAGTGTGTCCATTTAGACTTCTCATAACTCGCATCATAATTTAGTTTTTTATGTAATATATCAATTTCGAAATGATATAATTTATTAAATGATATAGTTTTGACTTAGTGTGTCAATTTCAACGTTTGATCTCATAATTATGCCATAATTTTATGTCATGGCTCTCTCATAATTTTTACTTTATATATCATTATTTCAATCATTCTATCATTGCTTCAAGCTTAGTGAGACAATTTCAACTTTTTCATAATTATGACATGACCTATTATCTCATTTTGAGTTATATCATAATTATGACTTGTCTTATGATTTACCAACGCATGATTTATTCCTTATGTGTTGGCTTCCATATTTGATTTACTGTATATAAATATACTATGAATAAATAAAAACCTAATGTTATAATTTTGACTCGTCATAAAGTTGTCTTATGATTTACCAACGCATGATTTATTCCTTATGTGTTGGCTTCCATATTTGATTTACTGTATATAAATATACTATGAATAAATAAAAACCTAATGTTATAATTTTGACTCGTCATAAAGTTGACTTTTTATTTCATAATTTTGATTTTCGTCGTAATTTAGATTTTTTTTAATCTCATAGATATGGTTTAGTGTCCATTTAGACTTTTTATCTCATAACTCACATCATTATTTGGTTTTTATGTCTATATCAAAATTTCGAGTTTATACTATATAGTTTTTTGTCAATTTCAACTTTTTATCTCATAATTTATACTTTTATGTCATTGCTATCTCAATTGTTACTTGATATATCATTATTTCAATCATTCTATCATTGCTTCAAGCTTAGTGTGACAATTTCAACTTTTTTTCATAATTATGACATTATCTATTATCTCATGATTTATTCCTTATGTGGTAGAATTGGCTTCCATATTTAAGGTGTATAAATATATTGTATATAAATAAATACCTTGAGTGTGTTCATGTATCTATTTTCTAAGTTGAATATATACACCACAAAAAGTATCTGCTGTTTTATGAAAGCCTGTTAAGACCATCTTCTTTCTTGACAGTGATAGATCGTCTTAAACCACAATGCATCACCAGTGCTTCTGCTGATTCAATCCACTCGCTCAAATCACTTCATTCGCCTCTTGACATCGAAATGAAAAAGAGTGAGGGAGTTTTAATTCCACCTAAAGATTTATACAATTGAATAAAAGTCCACTGCAGTGAGCAGCTCATTTCAACATTGAATCAACTATTTCCGCCCAAATATGAACATGCCTGAAGCAATGTCACTTTGACAAGAAGGCAAGGTAGAATCACAGAGCATAAATTTGTCACCAGCAATTGTTTTAATAAGTTTAAATCTTTGAAATGTACAGTTCAATGACATTTACAACAATTATTTCCATTTATATTTGTACGGTTCCTACTGTAGATATATCGGATTGCCACGTGGTACAAATATGATAAATAAGAACTTATTTACCTGCCGTAAAATGGCCACATAACAGTGATGTAACAGTATCGGACATGCGAGGAGGTGCATGTTCGCAGGATACCGGAGAGGATGGAGAGGAGGACAGGCAGCTCCACATGCAAAAAAAAAGACACTTTCTCGAAAGAAACGTTCACGAAGAGTGTGTGTCATCTGAGACATTATTATTCAGCGTAACTGTGGCGGCGTCAGCTACACACATAACCCGTCCCAGCCCTTACGTCTGCCATGAAGCCTAGTATGTGTGTGCGTACTGGCAGTCATGCGAGTCATTTCCTGATCAGGAATGTGTTTTCAGTTATTGATAACATGTTAGAAAGACGTCGCTTTTTTGGATGTGGTGTATACCACCCTGAAATCATCAAAATCAACTTTGATCCTTGGTACCAAGATGTATCACTTCTTCATACATCCATATGACAACAATAAACGATTTGTCGACTAATGATATGGAATTAGCTCTTTCCAGTAAAGATATGGATCGTGGATGGCACAATAGGACCAGGAGGCAAAATATGAAAAGGTCCATGCTGGTCCAGAGGTGCCCTATACAGTACAAACACATCTCTTGATCTCTACTCTTCTATGTAGATTAGTAAGCAGGAGGAGGAGGTGGAGGCGGGGCATATCATATGGGCGTGGCTTGAATAGCTGAACACAGATACATCAACAAACGGGACGATTAAAAAAAAAAAAACATGCACAAGTCGGTTGGTATGTTTGATTTTACATGTCATGAAAGCACAACTGCTCTATTTCCACTGCCAACATACAAGTTCTATTTTTATTTCCGCTTAAAGGGTTAGTTCGGCCAAAAATGAAAATTCTGTCAATTACTCGCCCTCGTGCCTTTCCAAACCCGCAAGACTTTCGTTCATCTTCAGAACACAAATTAAGATATTCTGTCCCTCCATTCTCCCAAAAACACTTCAAAATGTTCATAAAATAAATCCACGATTGCTTTATACGATGAACAGATTTAATTTAGGCTTTTGTTCAGATAAAAACGCAATCAAATATGATAAACGGAAGCTCAAGCATGCTTGCTTGACGTGTGAGAGCCAATGAGGTTCATTCTTGTGTTGCGCAACATGCCTGAGCTTTCACAAGAACCACTGAGGTTTGTTCTCGCGCGTCAATGTACGGTTGAGCAGCCGCTTACCATATTTAGTGCTCTATGAATGTTCGCTGATCAATGCTTGTATGTGAAGATTCAATCTGTTCATTGTTTAAAGCGACCGTGTCTCTTCAGAAGATTTGGATTAAAGGAACACGCCGACTTTTTGGGACTTTAGCTTATTTACCGTATCCCCCAGAGTTAGATAAGTCCATACACACCATTCTCATCTCTGTGCGTGCCATAACTCTGTCTGACGCACCCACCGCTAGCCTAGCTTAGCACAAATACTGGAGGTAAATGGCTCCAGCTAGCCTACTGCTCAATAAGTGACAAAATGACACCAACATTTTCTTATTTAAATGTTGTGAGTCTGCAAGGAATCGGCACTTTGCCTTTTCCGTCGGTCTTAGTACACGATGTAACTATACACATCACAACATGTAAATAGGAAAATGTTGGCGTTATTTTGTCACTTATTGAGCGGTAGGCTAGATGGAGCCATTTACCTCCAGTCTTTGTGCTAAGCTAGGCTAGCGTTGGGTGCGTCAGACAGAGTTATGGCACGCACAGAGATGAGAATGGTATGTATGGACTTATCTAACTCTGGGGGATACGGTGAATAAGCTAAAGTCCCAAAAAGTCGGCGTGTTCCTTTAAACCACGCACAATTTATATGGGTTTCATGAACATTTTCTGTCTTTGGGTGAATGGAGGGGACAGAAAGCTCTCGGATTTCATCAAGAAGATCTTCATTTGCGTTCTGAAGATGAACGAAAGTCTTACGGGTTTGGAACGACACGAGGGCGAGTAATTAATGACATAATTTTAATTTCTGTTTGGACTAAGCCATTAATGGTTTTACAGGTGAATTTCATTTTTTTTTTTCTCACAGCTATGGTCTTTTAAAAATATTTTGCAGTTCGGGTATGAATCTATTGCAGAAGGCTGTCTATAAAGTATGGCCGCCTTTGGGTAACGCGTCTCTGCATGCTTGGAGCAAACAGAGGGCTTTCAGAGTCTGTAGCAGGGAATGCAGAGGGACAACAGCTTGGCACATGACAACGAGAGATATGTGTGTGAGGGGAAGCAGGCAGGGGGGAGATGGCGCGTAAGAGTCTTTTAGCTCTGTGCTGTTAACCTTTGCTCTGTGAGAGAGGCCTGGTGGGCCACCGTCTTGTTCTCGTGTGAGCGGAGATTGCAGACCACGTCGATGAAGGCCAAGCTCTGCACTTCTTTGTGAAGCGGCTCTGAGGCAAGAGGAGAAAACACAAATCAACCATTCAAATGGAATAAGTCATGAGAGTTGAGTTCGGCACATTCGCAACACATTTTACGTACATTTTTACTTGACTAATATTATGAAGACATTAAAAAAAGTGGAAGAAACAAATGTTAACATTAATATTAATAATCTAATATTGATTAAATCATTTTAAAGGAGTCCTATTATGAATAGTTTTTTCTTTAGTGTCTAATGTTAGCATTAAAAAGGTCTGCAAAGTTACGAAGCACAAAGTCACTCCAAAGGGAGTAACAGACCTGCCAACCTTTGACATTGTGGGCAATAACAATGCCCAAATTACTCTCAAATCTTGTGATTTAAGCAAGAATGAGTTCATTCTAGGGGTTGAATCTGTAACAGACACAATTTTTAAATGTTTTCCCCCCTCTATGTGACGTCGCCAGTCTACAAGACTCACACAAACACACACACACGCCTATCTTCATAATTCTTAAGTTAAGAAGCACTAGGCTATATTATAATATACAGTGAAAGTCAAAAGTTTCAATACACCTGCTCAAAAAAAGTTTTTTATTCATGATTAGTATATGAATACTATGAATAATGCTTATATAAACTGAAAACCACAAGTGAATCACATTCAAATATAAGTGGAAATCCTTATTTTGTTTGCAAGTATTTACATTAGGAATGTGTGCCACAACTAATTTACATTTATGCATTTGGCAGACGCTTTTATCCAAAGCGACTTACAACTTGGGGGTACACGAAGCGATTGGTCATGAAGAGTCGAGTAAGTGCAACAAGTGCCTGAAATACTGAGACCGTATACATTGCTCAGGGTAGCACAGGCTAGAGTAGGGATGGGAAAAGAGGGGGAAAAAGAGGAAAGGAAAGATTTTTTTTTTTTTCGTGGTTTAAACAGTTTTTTTAATGACTAGTCAACTAGTCTAAAATTAAGAAACCCCTAGAAAACAGTAAAAAATAGGAACATTATATGTATGTGTGATTCATTGAAAATTCTTCATTTATTATTCCAATATCCAAATATGATACTAAATCCCACAGAAAAAAGGGTTCACATTAGTGATGTGCTGTCTTTTCATTTCATTGCACATTATAAACAGGACAGCATTAGCCCAATAAACATTAGCCAATACAAACACGTTTATGGCCAATAAGAGCAAAACTAATCACTTATTCTAAAAAGTTAGCCGAGTCCAATATACTGAGTGGTTGTGTTAGCGCTAAAGCATCCATCATTTAACACATTTTAAAAATACGCATGCATAGTACGTAAGCGGAGATTCTACATCACCAGGTTTTTGCGTAGAGTGAAAAATCATACCAACATACTTGGATGTCAAAATGCGTATCCGCTACACTACAATTATTCTCTATATCAGTAAACACTGTTTCTGAACTCCCTGAAATGCCTCAAATGTAGTCTTGAGCTTCTTCCGGGAACAAACACGCCATTTATTCCTCATTTAAATCATTCCCACCTAAGTCATATGCAAAAAAAGGGGCAGGGCCTTATTGAGTTGCGTAAGTAGTGTGTTATGCGGTGGTTATGGTAACCCATTTCCCAAACACGTGTAAAGCAGTTAACCAATCACAAGTTTTGTTTTTCCCATATAACTTTTTTATTTTATCTCAAATTGTTTTTGTGAGCAGTAATAATGCTATTTAAGTGTCGTTTCAGGCATCTTTTGGCTCGATCCCTCCTGCACTTGTGAATGTGTTGAGTCATTTGTGCCTGTGATGTCTTGACTCACCTGATCCCATGATGGAGCAGATGAGAATCATGGAGTTGTATTTGATCTCTGGTGCACTGTGCTCATCTGTCAGTAGTTTGTGTAGAACCTGCACCAGATTGGAGCTGACGAAGTCCTTCTCTGAACAGTCTGAAATCAAAGTCAGGAAGTGACTCGGTTAGAAGTTCTGAACAGCACAAAACAATTGGACAACGGAATGAATGTCTGTATCTCACTAAAGGCTTAAAGGGGCTATATGTAAAATTCAGAAACCCTTGTTATTAGTGACACCGGTGGCCATTAAGTGAATTGCAGCCAGCAACTTATTGCTCGTGCTCATGTTACGAGACTGGGTTATGTTAGGCCCTGTTTAAACCTGGTATTAAGATGCGGTTTGGTCGATCGGATCACAAGTGGACCGGAAAAAAAAATATGGATGACGCGTCATCACCACCTTCCACTGAAGAAAAGTGAAGCCGTCAACGTCAGAATATGGCGCTGATTTGGGAGTGGAGTCTGTGCAGTAGAGAGCAGGAAGTAGAGCTGCAATATCAAAAGCCCGCCCACACTCTTGCAGATACAGAACAATTCATTATGTCCGTGTGAAATAAACAGTTATGGAAATGTAGAAATTAAAGCTAAAGCTCCAATCTCCTCCCGAAAATCCTGAAAAAAGTCGGTTGGTGCCTCAGTGACAACTTCACTCGGAGAAGTAGTCAATCTCAGCTGTCAATCATGACGTCACACCCCCCTGTTTTTATAGCATCAAATAACTAACTAAAATCAAACGTATTTAAAAAACGAACACTTGAAATAAAATCAGCGTGATTAAAAACGGTCTAAAATGACAGAAACCATCTTTAGGAAAATATTATGTTTCGTTTGTCTCGCGTCCATTTGAAAACACGGAGGGGCGGGGGTTATGACCTATACTGGGACCAACCACACTGGCAATAAAACCAATTAAAGGGTTAATTCACCCAAAAATGAAAATTAGCCCATGATTTACTCACCCTCAAGCAGTCGTAGGTGTATACGACATTCTTCTTTCAGAGTTTTATTAAAAAAGTCCTGGCTCTTCAAAGCTTGATAATGGCAGTGAATGGTTGTGTCGTTTTTGAAGTCCATAAAAGTGCATCTATCAATCATATAACTGCTCCACACAGCTCCGGGGAGTTAATAAAGGCCTTCTGAAGCAAAGTGGTGCTTTTGTGTAAGAAAAATATCTTAAATATAAATATTTAAGTCAGAGGTCAGTGGTACGCGAGTCGCCTTACACTAAAAGAGTTTAAAAAAAAAACGCTTCTGCCTTCGTCAATACCAGGTGGCAACCTCCTCCAGTTTATCTGTAAGCCGATACGGAAGTGACTTAAAACTGCAAACAGGCTCCAAAAGGGAGCAGAATCACATTGAGCCCCATGTTAAAATGCCCAACTTTACAGCAGTAAAAAACATGTTTACAGCCTGGAACTAATTGTGGTTTTGGTCTATATATCTGGTCTGATTTCTTTATAACTCATGCGTTTAATTATATAAAGCCTTAAAGTTCTGTATAATTAAGGGTGTGGCCACTTTGAGTGACAGGTGGATAGCCGTTTGCCTGCTGTCTGTTAGTCATCACGTCGCCTCAGCTCCAGCCACGTCCCGCCTCTTTGCCCATTTTCTGTTATCCGGGAGTGACGCGCTGCCAAGATGGCAACGGCCAGCTCGACCCTACTTTACGCTTCAAAACTGCTCTTCAGAATCCTATGGGTGATGTCACGGACACTACCTCCATATTTTTTTACAGTCTATGGTCAATACGCATGCGTCAAGGGTTACTCTTTTACTACAAGCGACTCGCATACCAATGACCGCCGTAAACTAGTTATTTTAGTCTATTAAGTTTTAAATATGAATATTTTTCTTACACGAACGCGCCACTTTGCTTCAGAAGGTGCACTTTTATGGACTTCAAAAATGACCTAACAAGTCACTGCCAGTATAAAGCTTTGAAGAGCCAGGACATTTTTAATATAACTCTGATTTTATTCGTCTGAAAGAAGAATGTCATGTACACCTAGGACTGCTTGAGGGTGAGTAAATCAAGGGCTAATTTAAATTTTTGGGTGAACTAACCCTTTAATACACCTTATGCAAAAATCTTACATATAGCCCCTTTAAATGCATGAAATTTGTTTTGGAAGATACATATAAAATGTCTTGACAACAATTTTAAAACAAATATTTTCTAAATATAAAAAATTGTGTCAATTTGTAAGTTTAGCTATTTTAGAATGTTAATGACTATCAACCTCACGAAATTGCTACAGAAACTCTGAATATGATCAAATAGGGTGAATTTATGTAGAGCTTATGTAAATTTTGACTCTTTTTGACATTTTTGTCAAAGACAAAAGTAACCCAGTTTACCCGTGGTGTTACTGTTAACTAAAGCTATTAAAGAGTTTTTGGTAATAGAAATAAGCTGACAGAAAATATAAATATTAGATGAAAAACTTAAACTAATGAAATTTAGACACTAGTTGAAACAAATTGAAGTAAACTGAAACTATAAAAATAAAAGATAATTTAACATACTGATAAATACTACAATAGTATATAGACAATACTAAAATAACACTGCAGTGTACTTGAATTCACCCTGCTGAAGACATACAGATGTGTCAGATTTACGTAACATACAGTAATCATTGATTTTTACCCAGGTCTAGTGCTGCTATGAGACCCAAGGCCACCAGCGCTTCATTCTGCATGATCATGTGTTCACTCGTCGCCATGGTTACCAAGTGCTTAACACCTTCACCTTGTATGACTGTTCGGACCACATCCTATTCAGAAAGAAAAAAGCAGTCAGAACCTTCCAGAGGACATGAATCTGTGATGGAAAAACCGGCTGCAATAACATAATCCCTTTGATGTACTAAGTTGTGAGTCCAATGAAATTTCTGAACCATTTCTCATATAACACCATGACTCTATAACCCAGTCAATAAGTGTTTCATCCCTCACTAGAAGTGAAAATGCTGCATAAATCAACACAATCAGAACCACTCAGAACATATCTAGGTAACACTTTAAAATACTGCTCCGTTATTAATGAATAACTACACAGGCAATATTAATATTCTAGTTACTACTATTAACTAACAAGAAACTCTGATTAAGGAATTAGTAAGTACTACTAGTACTCAGATGAATGTGGTAGTTCACTATTAGCTAATCAATAACTACTTTTTTTTTCATATCTCACAGAGGACTACTAGTAACTACTATATTCAGGTTTATAATTAACACGAATAATGCATAATTAATTCTAAAGTGAAGGTAATGGTAACCCACTAGTAATGACTCAAGTGTTACTACATCCTTCAGAAGGAACTACTAATTATTTGGATCAGTATTCTAAAGTGTCTTCTTAAGTCTCTAGTAATGACTGAAGTCATTGTAAGCTTTTGGATGGCTTAATAATTACTAGTGGGTTACCAATATATTCACTTTAGAATACTGATCCAAATAATTAGTAGTTTCTTCTGAAGGATGTACTTGAGTCATTAATAGTTACCATGATCTTCACTTCAGAATTAATTATACAATATGTATTACTCGCATTCATTATAAACCTGTATATAAATATGAAATAAAGAGATGGTAGTAACTGATTAGCTAATAGTGAACTACCACATTCAAATGAGCACTATTACTTACTAATTCATTAATCAGAGTTTCTTGTTAGTTAAAGGATTCATTTCCTGATATTTTACTCACCCCCCATCTCATCCAAGATGTTCATGTCTTTCTTTCTTCAGTCAAAAAGAAAATAAGTTTTTTTGAGGAAAACATTCCAGGATTTTTCTCCACACCATTGACTTCCATGGCAACCAAAATGTTGAAGGTCCAAAAATCAATGCAGTTTATAAGGAAGGGCTTCAGAGGCTCTGCGCGATCCCAGACGAGGAATAGGGTCTTATCTAGCCAAACCATCAGTCATTTAAAAAAAACTAAATTAAAATGAATATACTTTTTAACCTATATTGCTCATCTTGCGCTGCTCCAGTGATTGCGCATTCACGTCGAAAACATCACACTAGAGGTAGGCGAAAGTACTGCTCCAAGCGAACGTGCGAGGACTAATACAAACACTCTTTACCAAAAAAACACTCCATCTTCAACTTCAAAATCGCCCGACATCGTTGTTTTACCTTTTTTTTGCTACAGGGCGTTTGTATTAGTCTCCGCATGTACGCTTTGTAAACACAGGGGCGGTACACTTCCGCCTACCTCTAGTGTGACGTTTTCACCATGATTGCGCAATCACTGGCACGTCGCAGAGCAGCGCAAGACAAGCAATTTAGGTTTAAAATTATTTTCATTGAAATTGAACGATCGTTCGGCTAGATAGGACCCTATTCCTCGTCTGGGATCGTGCAGAGCCTCTGAAGCCCTTCCTTTGAAACTGCATTGATTTGGACCTTCACCATTTTGGTTGCCAAGGAAGTCAATGGTGTGGCGAAAAATCCTGGAATGTTTTCGTCAAAAAACGTAATTTCTTTTCGACTGAAGAAAAAGAGACATGAACATCTTGGATGAGATGGGGGTGAGTAAATATCAGGAAATGTTCATTTTGAAGTGATCTAATCCTTTAATAGTAGTTACTAGAGCAGGGGTGTCCAAAGTCGGTCCTGAAGGGCCACTGTCCTGCAGAGTTTAGCTCCAACTTGCCTCAACACCTGTCTGGAAGTTTCTAGTATGCCTAATAAGACCTTGATTAGCTGGTACAGGTGTGTTTAATTGGGGTTGGAGCTAAACTCAGCAGGACAGTGGCCCTCCAGGAGCAGGATTGGACACCCCTGTCCTAGAGTGTTAATACTGCATTACTCACTTGTTCCTGTGCAGTAATCATTAATGACGGAACAGTATTCTAAAGTGTTATCCATATCTGATGTTTAATACACAGACATAATAAATGTTTAGTCCAAACTATAGTGCATTTCTTGTCACAGTTAAAACAAAAGATTCACATGGTAAAGATGCGATTTACTCGCTGCTCAAGCCAGGTTCACACTGTACGAATTTGGCCACAATTTGGCCGTCTGAATTTTGTGAATTGCTAGTTTGACATGTTCACTGACAGCTGATTATTGACCAATGCAATGAAATTCTGGCAGTGTCAGAAGAATTGAGCTGCGGTCCTGTACTTGAAGGCGGGTACTCTGTTGAAGTTTAAAACTATTTGATCTGCCCAGAGCCACTCTGGATCCGCCATAACCAATCGCTAACGTTTGGTCGTGACGTATGTCATGCGCCGTTCGCCTCTGTTTCTCACATGGAAGTCCGTAAAAATAACTGTGCAGATTGTGCACGCCACCTCAGTGATAAAACCTAAAACTTGTGCATTCGGATTGTGATTGTGATTTAGTCACGGTCCTGTAGTGTGACTTCTCCTACGACAACCATCGGTTCAAAAACCAATAGGAGTGCAGAGCCTGAGGTGAAAAAACAACAAACCACCACTTGCTTCACACACACACGTCTTTGTTTTAGTTTTTTTTTAATTTCAAGAAAAGCCATGATTAGAGCTGCATGATTAATCAAAATTAAACTGCACGCGATTTGGCAATGGCTGAGATTTTTTTATGCGCAGCTTGTCAGTGAAGCACAGCTATGTGATCAGTATTAAATGCTGCTCCATTTGAAAGCCAGAGGGCGCTCTCGTGCAGAAACTCCAAATATACCCTGCAAAAGTGTGATAATCAGTCCTTCCAGAAAAATGGGGCTTTTTTTGTGATTGTTGCGGGCAAAAAACCTTGATTATGCGGCACGTTTTCTTAAAAAATGCGTTGGAAAATGCGGTATATTTATGTCATTTTATGCGATGAAATTGCGGGAACTTGTAAAAACTGCGGTTTGATGAAAAAGAGAAAAAAAGCACTACATCCCAAAGTGCTGGGAATATTTAAGTTCTCATCTTGTTTTATTGAAGACCTTAATAAACACATGGCTCAAATTTACAAAACAATGTGTCAAACAAGTTCTGTAGCTTTACAAAAGGAATATGCTACAACTTCTGAAAAAATTAATGAATAACTCCCTGTTTTACAGAGGTAGCTATACAAAACAGACATTTGAGTGCTTCCAATGCACAAAGTGCAATCTATTAAAGGGTTAGTTCACCCAAAAATGAAAATTCTGTCATTAATGACTTCCCCTCATGTCGTTCGACACCCGTAAGACCTCCGTTCATCTTCGGAACACAAATGAAGATATTTTAGTTGAAATCCGATGGCTCAGAAAGACCATTGGCACAATGCATTGTGCACTCTCAAGACCCATAAAAGGTACTAAAGACGTCGTTACAAAGTCCATCTCCCTACAGTGGTTCTACAATAACTTATGAAGCAACGAAAATAGTTTTTGTGCGCTAAAAAAACCTAAATAACGACTTATATAGTGATGACCGATTTCAAAACACGGCATCATGAAGCTTCGAAGTGTTATGAATCAGCGAGTCAATTCATTATTTGGATTGCGTGTCAAACTGCTGAAACACGTGACTTTGGCGATCCAAACCGCTGAATCGACTAACTGATTCATAATGCTTCGAAGCTTCATGATGCAGTGTTTTGAAATCGGTCAAAACACCGGGAAACTGTCTTTTGCTGTTATTTTTGTTGGCAAATGGGAATTTGCGTGCTTCATCATGGTTTCACCAATATCTATAGTTTCACCACAGGGTTTACAGCTTTTCGATGACGTCCACGTCGGGTAATTACGTCACTTCAAAACGTTCCCATGGCAATAGGGGGAAATGGCGGCTCTTGTGTGAAGTAAACAAACATTTTTCAACTTTCTGCTAATATATATGACTATTTTGCAACGAAATTGCGGAGATTATGAAATCATGCTAGCCCAGCATATTTTGCACGTGGAAATAGGCAATTTATTCGGCGAAAGTGTGGCGTATTTGAAAAAATGTGGCCCCCGCATAAATATGCAGACTTTGGCTGATCATGCATTAAATCATGCGATCGCATAATCGCGTTTTTCTGGAGGGACTGAATAATGCTTGTCGTTCAAGGAAATCTTTATATGGGCTTCATACTATCACTGTAGCTGAATAAACAGAAGATTGACATGCTTTGAACATGACTAATAAACACATGACTGCGACAATATATGGTTTATCTGAGCTTTTCAAGCCTCAGGTATTTTCATGATAATAAGTATATTTATACTTCAATGCTAATCAACAGCCTTTATTATTGTATAGGATACTATAAAATATGTTGTGTGTGTATTCTGTGTAAGAAGCCACATCATCTCACAGAAGGATGTTAAAGCAATAAGCCCCAAGAAGCCATGGTTTACAGTGAATTTATAACAGCTGAGGGGCGTTGTTAGGCGCGACACCGAAGAGAGAGCGGCTTCATGGAGCTTATTGCTTTAACATCCTTCTGTGAGATGATGTGGCTTCTTACACAGAATAAGGCACACAACATATTTTATAGTATTCTATACAATGACTCGGATACCTGGTGTTTGTGAACACAATCATGTGAAACACTTCTGGGAGGGAATTAAACCAAATCATTTTGAAGACAGACTTTGGCTCAGGCATTTCAGAACGACCAAAATAACATTTGAGATGTTGCAGTGCAATGTGATTGGTCCACCTGTTAGTCCAGTTATCCAAATCACATCCTCTGTTGAGCAAAGTCACGTGAGTTTTTAGGGATTTATTTGGTGAAAAATTTGTAAAGAAATGATATAAACAATTATCTGCCTCAATTGAGAGCATATGTTTTTTATGCACATTTTTAGAATTGATGTGCATCTTGCCGTTTCCATCCAGCGTTTTTTATGCATTCCCATTAAAATAGGTGGATGGAAACATAGCTACTGGAATGAGAGAGAGAATGAAGTGCAAGAGTGCGAGACCTTTGACTTGCTGTGCCGGATGAGAGCGGACAGGAGGCGGTTGGACTCTCCCATCACTCCGGCGTGGTCTTTCGCTTCACACCACTCCACCAAGCGCTTCACCAACTTTGGGTTTGTCCCCAGCTGCTCTGCTGCATCAGCTGTAACACACACGGTGCTGAACATAATCTACCCAACACAAACCACTGTGGAGCACATGCTGCAACATACACACATAAAAAAAAATTACAGCAAAAAAATCTAGGGCACTTACTCCATGACAAGTTTAACTTAACTCACTGAGGTCGGCAAAGGCGCCTTCACCACGTTTTTTTTTTTTCTTCTAATCAGTGCGAAAGAGACTCAAAATAATCGATTTTGGTCATTCAAGCAAGTGTTATACATCATTATATTCTGTTAAGTTTCTACTTTTATTTGTGTATACTCACAATAAAAAGAAAATGTTGTGATTTTTGAAAAATAAAATAAAAACATCCATTCCATTCAAAGTCCATTCTGATTCTCTTCAGAAAATGAACTGTAACTTAGTGAATACTTGTCACACAAACATGAGACGTGTGTAAAGAAACGTTGAAATGTCAGGTTTTAAATAATGTAAATCAAATCGAAAACAAATATTCTCTGTTTACGTAATCTGTTTGAAAAAGGAGAGATGTCAGTCGTTCGCAAGCGCCTTCATTATCATTATATGGGGGCGGCAGTGGCTCAGTGGTTCATGTAGGTTGTCTACAAACCGGAAGGTTGGTGGTTCAATCCCCAGTTGCACCTGACCAAGTGTCGAGGTGTCCATGAGCAAGAAACCTAACCCCAACTGCTCCTGACAAGCTGGATGGCGCCTTGCATGGCTGACACCGCTGTCGGTGTATGAATGGGTGAATGTGAGGCAATATGTAAAGCGCTTTGGATGGCCCTGGGTCTGTTGAAAGCGCTATATAAATGCAGTCCATTTACCATTATCCGCTAATGTGGCAACGACCCGTTCTTTTGAAAGGCAAATACTAACGTGATCCAGCGAGTATCCCCGTCCGCATCGACCCAAAAAAGTTTCATCAAGTTTAGTGCATGTACTTTACATCCTTTTGAGACACTGTGAGAAATAAACCTGTAATAATTTACCTCAGAAGAAAAGCTGTTTATTTCTAAAGGTGTACTCACACTAACGTGATTGTCATTTATTTGATACTTATCCAGACCTGGAAATTACTCAAATCAAAATCCATACTTTTCCAAACTGTGTAGGAACCCTGTTTATAGATAGATTAATAAATGCTGTAAAGAATAGTCCATTGCTAGTTCACAATACATCAAATTGAACCTTATTGTAAAATGTTACCTAATACTTTTCTAATATGATGGTAGTTTCATATTTGAAATGCTGTGCTCTTGTCTTCTAGGTGTTTGTGGTTTTCACTGGATATTTCAAACTGAGAGCCATGTCTGTGGTAATTGACTGTATGTCACAGATGCTGCCGATAGAGCTTAAGTTGTATTTAAGTTTATTTACCCAGGAATATGCATTTTGAACCCAAGCTGTCACTGAAAGCTAACACGGCTGGACTGCAGCCATTTGAAAGACGATGCAAATTCATCTGTGGCGGATCCCTTGTCTGCAGATCCACAGTTTTTAAATGACAGTGCCATCGATCCTCTGCTCACTAGATATCAGAGACTAACTGCTGTGCGACAGCAGCTGGGACGAGCCCGAACCTGAGATGAAATGACACATGCTGTCTTTAACTGAGATAAACACCTGTTGAGCATACAGTGATCTGTAAGCTTATCAATTTTAATTAAAAACCATGGATCATGAAATGTGTTTTGTGGCTTTAAGCTCATATCTGTTAGTCTAAATGCTAACTTTTAACAGACATTTGAATATTTACAATTGCATCATTATTTTAGTATTATTTACAGTATATGCTACTATAGTATTTATTTTGAGCTTGAGCTTTTATTTTATATTTTGTTTTCATCTTGATTTTAGTCTACATTTTTTTATGTGCTTTTGTCAATTGAATTATTTTTTATATTTCTATTAATCTTATTTCAGTTTTAGTTTTAGTAATCAACCTATATGTATTTTATTTCAGTTAATTGCCAAGGCAACATTTCTCATTTGTTTTCCCCATCATAAAATAATTATATGGATATAATTAAATATAAATAAACATAAATATAAGATGTCTATTATTTCAGCTTTATTTCAGTTAACGAAAATATTTTTTAATAGTTTTAGTTTTAAGTTCACAGTAATACATTAGAATCCAGAAAAAAAGAACCAAAAATGTTGATGACACATCCTGCACTCATGGGCGTGGCCACATTTGTGTCCAATCAAATTCTCTTTAGAAGGGCCATGCCCCACCAAGAGGGTGTGTTAACCAAAGATTTAAAAAATGCTTTTCATTAATCAAAATAAAGCTGAAATAAAATATAAATAAGATTTTCCGTCATTGACAGAATTTTTTTTTAGCAGTGATGGAAAATCGTCCATTATTTTTACACCGAGAGTGATCTATTGTAACTTGTAACTTTAATTCTCACCCCTGTCCACTTGCGGCGAGTGCGCTCTTGCTCTACTTTCAAGTTAAAGGTGGGGTAAGTGGTATTTCAAAACTGCTTAATAAAAGTGTCTCGGGCCAAGTACCAAAAAAAACGCATAGCCAATCAGCAGTAAGGGGCGTGTCTACTAATGATGGGGAGAAGAGAGCGCTCAGTGCATTTCATTATTCAAAAGACATGACACAGGACGGACATTAGCCGAGCGACGACAGAAAGAGAGATGGCAGATAAAAAACAAATGTGGAAGATGTCTGTGGAACAAAAGAAGGCTTACGATCAGGCAAGAAGTATCAGCTTTCCAGCGCTGGAGAAAACTCAAGGAGCGAAGGCAGAGGTTGCTTAATTTCTTCTCGATAGGCGAGTAACATTGATTTTGTTTTGTTTCACAGAACTAATATATGCTGGCTTTTGCTTGAATATGCTCATGTGTCATGTTCAGTGATGGGAATAACGGCGTTATAGATAAACGGCGTTACAAAAGGAATTATTTTTTTCAGTAACGAATAATCAAACCAATTACTGGTTCTCCCGTTACAACGCCGTTAGCGTTACTGAGGGAAAAAAATGTGCCGTTACTATAATTGAGCTCACTGAAGCGGTTTTTATCCGAACAGGCTCTCTGTCAGTCGGACCTTCAACGTTTTTTTTTTCGACCTGGATTACCATAGTAGCACACATTGCTTTCACTTATTGATGAATTGGATTTTCTGAGTTACGTGACATTGTTTACAAGCTGTTTTATTGACGTCTTTCTGCATTTGAAACACTGATTGAGTGATTACATGAGAGACATGATGCAGTAAGTTGGACTGTATCTTTCATATTTTCTGATGTTCATTTATTCATTTTTATTTCATTCTATATAACAGGGGTGGCGAACTCCGGTCCTGGAGAGCCTCAGTCCTGCAGAGTGCAGCTCCAACCCTGATAAAACTCCCCTGCCTGTAGCTTGCTAGTAACCCTTCAGACCTTAATTAACTTGTTCAGGTGTGTTTTATCACGGTTAAAGCAAACCTCTGCAGGACTGTGGCTCTCCAGGACCGGAGTTCGCCACCCCTGCTAACATAGTAAAGAGGAAGTGATGATCGCTCCGCTTGAACTGAGGCGATACAGTGATCTCTCGTGCCACATTAAAGAGCACAAAAACTGTATTTATTATTGTTGGAATTTTGTGATAAAATGGAAAGAATTTGAAAGCTGAGACTCATTTCAAAAGTAACGCACAAATGGTAAATGGACTGCATTTATATAGCGCTTTTAACAGACCCATGGCCATCCAAAGCGCTTTACACATTGCCTCACATTCACCCATTCACACACCGACGGCGGTGTCAGCCATGCAAGGCGCCATCCAGCTCGTCGGGAGCAGTTGGGGTTAGGTGTCTTGCTCATGGACACCTCGACACTTGGTCAGGTGGAACCGGGGATTGAACCACCAACCTTCCGGTTTGTAGACAACCTACATGAACCACTGAGCCACTGCCGCCCTTATTGCCACAAAGCTTATTGCAATTTCTTGGACAAACATTCATAATGAAACCTGAAAAGTGACCCACGGTCTCTGTTCAACTTTCTCTTCATAAATAAATAAATGCATAATCTAGCCTGTATGCTTGTCCTGTAAGTTTGTGAATAAAAAGGAAAATGAGCCAATTAAATGGCTTATTATCATTAAAAAATGTAAATTAAAATGTCGGGTATTAATACATTCTGATGGAATTTTTACGACCCTGTCCGTCAAAATGACGGACAATGCAGAAGTCTAGCCAAAACCCTCCACACCCCCTATTAAAACATAAGAAAACAGCAATCATTCATTTCATACCGTTTTCAAGTTTATATATATAGTACAAATATAGGTAAATATGTAATTTTTAACGCAAAATTTAGTTTGAGCATCACAACCAGTCCAGCACAGCAAGACTCTCATGATTCTGGATGCTTTTTTCAAATGTTTTGTTTTGTTTTCGTGGGCTGTTAATAAATACCCTGTGTGTCGATGAGCATCCGTAATGTTCCCAGGAGCTTGAACTGAACTGGTGGCATCTCGGATTTAAGGAACTTCAGCACTACATCCGACACACCTGCCAAGAGCATCTTAGACTTGTTGACCACTGGAGAAGCGAGGGGAAATGAAGAATATTTAGTTTAAGACACTTATGCAGAGGTTGGTGAATCATTCAATGATTGAGTGAAATTTCAGACTGACCAGGAATGGCCAGGTTCCTCAGAGCGCTGAGGGCGGCGTGTTGCACCGTGACGTTCCCCTCTTCAACATGTCTGTCTAACAGCTCAAGAAGCTTCTGTACAATACCAGTGTCGACCATGTGGATGCAGTTTCCATCTGTGCACATAAAAACACTTATTTCACAATCTCAACACTGTGATCACACAATCCTGCAAGTTGTTGTAGGCCAGAAGTTTTACCATTGCGGGCAAAGTTAGCGATGGCGAGCGCCCCAGCTAGCTGGAGCTGGTGGTTGTTGGAGGGCACCCATGAGAGAACCCTCTGAAACACGCTGCCTTTACCACCCTCGAACAGCTTCTGCATCGACTCATCTACAGGAAAACACAACACACATGACTGCAAACACAACACAAATACAGTAACATGAGAGAATGAGACAAATTGCAATGCATTTAAGATGGAGAACAACTAGTAGGGCTGGGTATTGACACAAATTTCACAATTCGATTCGATTTCAATTCACAAGCTTTCGATTCGATTCGGATTTCAATTCGATTCGATTATTTTGGATATACATCAGTACATGGCAAATTCTCTCAAGGAAAAAATAAAAAATCTCTCAACTAAAGGTTGTTTCACACTGAACGCTATTTTGCTAGTAGCCCAGGCTATAAATAGGCTACTGTCTAAGATATGATAAGAAAACCATTTTGGTCCCACAGTGGGTAAATTGTAGTAACCTAGAAGTTTAACTACTAGACCTATGGTTTAAATAAACATTCAATAGTGTTCAATTGTTTAAGTAGAGCTAAACAAGGTAACAAAGGCAGTATAATAACACACAATGACAGGATATAACTGAGTGGAAGTACTCATTACACAAACAGCTGATCAGAAATAAATCCATTGCGCAAATTATTCGCGCGTCAAAATCTCGTCCAGTATGAAAGGACCTTAATGCTGTAAACTATACATGGGTGTCAGTTGCTACTACATTACTATAATATTGAAGGTTAACATTAAATTTGTATACAAACACTTAAATTACACTCAAGGATGTTTTTTTTTTTATAATAATAAAGTTATAATACTAACTTTACAATTGCATAATCATATTTCTACTCCAATTCGTTTTTTGAAATATAAACATTTAAATGGTGGCAGTCATAAAAACTTAACTGATTTATTCACACATGCATTACATAATTGAAGAACATTAAAAATTATAATGAATATGTAATGTGGTGCATATTTTTACAAAATGCTCCTAAAGTTAATTTTTCTAGCTCACTAACGAGTATATGGACACTGGATATGGTTTTTCTGAGGTAAATGTGACATGACATTGTTAACAAGCTGTTTTACTGACGTCTTTCCACGGTTGAAACCCTGATTGAGCAATTCCATGAGATGTGATGCGGATTTCGGTAAGTTGTACTCTATCTGTTAACATTCCTTCAGATGTTCATGTTTATTTTGCACTGTAACTATTAAAGCGGATGAGTTCACGTGCACTCCACGCTGCCGCTTCTCTTAAACTGAGGCGCTACTGCGATATGTCACGCCACATTAAACGGCACCAAACGGTAATTATTTTTTTTAATTTTGTAATAAAATGGACGTAATTTGAAATCCGAGACATTGAGTAGGTTTACATGGACAGCAGTAATCTAATTATTGACCTTACTCTGAATAAGACAATATTCTGATTAAGGTGTTTACATGAGTTGCTTTTAGAATATTCTGTTCATGTTCCCGTTTTACATGTTATAGAACATAGCTCGATTAATGGTACGTCATTACGTCCCCATGCCACGCTACGCTGTCCGACGTACAATCATAGCGCGACTTTCGTGGGTCTGTTAAAAACATAGGTTAAAATCAATGGGCTCAGGCAACCTGCTGTAACTTTACCTGCGGGTGTCCCTGTTGGACAGTGTTACTTTATAAAAAATATGATTTTTATTATTTTTAATGCAATTTATATATATATATATATATATATATATACAGTGAGGAAAATAAGTATTTGAACACCCTGCTATTTTGCAAGTTCTCCCACTTAGAAATCATGGAGGGGTCTGAAATTGTCATCGTAGGTGCATGTCCACTGTGAGAGACATAATCTAAAAAAAAAATAATCCAGAAATCACAATGTATGATTTTTTAACTCTTTCTTTGTATGATACAGCTGCAAATAAGTATTTGAACACCTGAGAAAATCAATGTTAATATTTGGTACAGTAGCCTTTGTTTGCAATTACAGAGGTCAAACGTTTCCTGTAGTTTTTCACCAGGTTTGCACACACTGCAGGAGGGATTTTGGCCCACTCCTCCACACAGATCTTCTCTAGTTCAGTCAGGTTTCTGGCCTGTCGCTGAGAAACACAGAGTTTGAGCTCCCTCCAAAGATTCTCTATTGGGTTTAGGTCTGGATACTTGCTAGGCCACGCCAGAACCTTGATATGCTTCTTACAGAGCCACTCCTTGGTTATCATGGCTGTGTGCTTCGGCTCATTGTCATGTTGGAAGACCCAGCCTCGACCCATTTTCTATGCTCTAACTGGTTGTTCCCCGAAATCTTGCAATACATGGCCCCGGTCATCCTCTCCTTAATACAGTGCAGTCGCCCTGTCCCATGTGCAGAAAAACACCCCCAAAGCATGATGCTACCACCCCCATGCTTCACAGTAGGGATGGTGTTCTTGGGATGGTACTCATCATTCTTCTTCCTCCAAACACGTTTAGTGGAATTATGACCTAAAAGTTCTATTTTGGTCTCATCTGACCACATGACTTCCTCCCATGACTCCTCTGGATCATCCAAATGGTCATTGGCAAACTTAAGACGGGCATGTGCTGGTTTAAGCAGGGGAACCTTCCGTGCCATGCATGATTTCAAACCATGACGTCTTAGTGTATTACCAACAGTAACCTTGGAAACGGTGGTCCCAGCTCTTTTCAGGTCATTGACCAGCTCCTCCCGTGTAGTTCTGGGCTGATTTCTCACATTTCTTAGGATCATTGAGACCCCACGAGGTGAGATCTTGCATGGAGCCCCAGTCCGAGGGAGATTGACAGTCATGTTTAGCTTCTGTCTTCATGTTTAACAGATCTTTGAGGGTCAGAATTCGAGCTGATAGACAGGTGTTTAAATACTTATTTGCAGCTGTATCATACAAATAAATAGTTTAAAGAAATCATACATTGTGATTTCTGGATTTTTGTTTTAGATTATGTCTCTCACAGTGGACATGCACCTACGATGACAATTTCAGACCCCTCCATGATTTCTAAGTGGGAGAACTTGCAAAATTGCAGGGTGTTCAAATACTTATTTTCCCCACTGTATATATATATATATATATATATATATATATATATATATATATATATATATATATAGCCTATAATGAGCTTATATAACTGCTGGGAAACTATATAAAATGATGAACGTTCTTGGGAATATAAATTTTCATTCATTATACATACTGTAAGAGGTCATAGCTTGACAGAATGTCATTATGTTTTATAAGGCCCTGCTTGCGTTATTCATGCTGAGGAAAAGACAATTTTAAACATGAATCTCAAACTGTTTATTTAAGGGTTATTTAAGTGCTGCCAGAGTTTTTGTACCTCCCAACAGCAGAAGGACCATGAGGTCAGAGGACGTCTTGAGCTGAGCCACGTCCTCCTCTCTGTCGCTGTCCACCGTCTGAGCCACCACCTCCAGAAGACACTCCACCAAACCGGCCTCCACCAACTGAAGCTTGATCACATCTGACAGAGAGAGAGAGAGAGAGAGAGAGAGATAGAGAGAGAGAGAGAGAGAGAGAGAGAGAGAGAGAGAGAGAGAGACAGAGAGAGACAGAGAGAGACAGAGAGAGACAGATCTTATTATATCTGAACCTTCACAGCAAACCTTAACACATTAACACCTTCATGTCTAACAGGGATTTCACAGCCCATATTAAAACCCTAGTGGTGCACATTAGAGTTAGAGTCAAGACCAGACACAGACCAATAGCAGACACTCTAAGACCCAAACCAAAACTAAGCTCAGATTCAGGCTAAACCAAACCCCAAGACCCAGATACCAAACCAAAACCTTTTGGTCCAAGAACTAGCCCAACCAGATAAATGTATTGCAGCATTTATTTCAATTAATTGATTCATTGGCCAATGGTTTCTTGTATGAATTTTTTAAGTCTAATAAATTGACTTCCTTATAGGAAGGCTTGTTTCCGCCACAGAATAAAAAAATAAAAAGGTCCTGACTTTTTATCTCGCAATTCTGACTTTATTTCTCAGAATTGTCAGACACAGTGTTGCCAATTATTTTCAAAGGAAAGCAGCTAAAGCCTGCCAGAAAAGTAGCTAGATGACATCATACGTCAATTAGCATATCCGTGACGTCATCACCTCGAAGTTGCATTCTGCCTAATGTCGCCACTTCACATCTGTTTGTCCTCCTAATCCATACTCACATACTGTTTTCTAATATAATATTAACAAATGTCCAATAAAGTTGTTTACACATTTTGTGTCAGCAACAGAATGAGTATGATGACTACATGATGAATGACAAAAAAAATTAATATGTGTAAGTTAAATAAAGTGTAAAGTTTATTATTTAGTTTCTAAAAAATGTATGAATACAGAGATTTTCGGAAACCGGATAGTGAGTAATATAAGTGATAAGCACACGAGAATAATTAAAATCAAAATGTACTGGTGGGTGGTAACATTTGGGAAGTTTGGTGCTAGGTGCTTTTTTGTTTTTTTCTAAGTTGCTAAAGGGGTCTGAAAAGTCACTAAAACTAGTGACAAGGTTGGCAACAATCGTGCTAAATTGGTAACTCTGGTGAGACAAACTCGCAATTGCGAATTATAAAGTCCGAATTGTGAGATAAATTATAATTCTGAGAAATAATGTCAGAATTTTGAGATATATATATGAGAAAAGATCAGAATTGCAAGTTTATATCCCATATTTAATACCATTTTCTCAGAATTGTGATTTAAACTCTCAGTTGTCTCAGTTATAAAGTCAGAATTGTGAGATATAAACTAAACTCTAAGAGAAAACGTCAGAATTGTGAGATAAAAAGTCTATAAAAAGTAATTACCTTTTTTATTGTTTTATTCCATGGCGGAAACAAGTTCCCATTCAAATTATATTACTTATAAATCAGTCTTACAGTAGTCTAATGGCAGCCTTGTCTATAGATAATCTCTGTCAGTTTTCAATGTTTTTATATAATAAAATAAAATATTGTTTGATTTTAGCAATTTTACATCATTCAATTATATATCATAATTATCAGCATTGCAACGTCTTGAATAGCCTTGACTATGAGTCATCTTTATCAGTTTTCAATGTTTTTATAAAATAAGAAACAAAAAAATATGTTTTGTTAGCAATTCTGTGTCCAAAGATCTTATTTATTATCATTAAACTATATTATTTATATATAAGCACTACATTAGTCTAACAACAGTCTTGTCAATAGATAATCTTTTCCATTTCCAATTCCAATCTTTTTTACAAATAAAATAAAAAGATAATTAAATTACATCGTCTTTATATCAGCACTTTACTGGCCAACCATTTTGCAACAGCCACTGAAATAAAAAAACAAAACAAAAACATACATATCAGTTGACAACTATCTCAGACCATAAACCGAGACCCAGCAGTGGTGCATTTAAAAGGATTGTTAAAATTAAAGTAAAAATTAAAATTCAATTACTTCATCACTCACTTGCTCACCCTCAAGTTGTTCCAAATCTGTATGAGTCTTTCTTCTGTTAAACACAAAAGAAGATATTTTGAAGAATGTCGGAGTGCCATAATATAATTTTTTCCTACAATGGAAGTTCTTTACAATAAAACGTTGTTTTTTTTGTTCAACAGAAGAAAGAAACCCGTACAGGTTTGGAACAACTTGAGGGTGAGTAAGCGATGGCAAAATGTTCATTATTTGAGGTGAACTATCCCTTTAAATGCATGTTTTCCCCTTCAAATACATAACAGACTGAATTACATAATTCTCTGACCCAAAAATACTGAACCAGGCACAGCGATGTAATGAGCGCTACACCATCACACAATTTCTAAAACATAAACAAATACAATTTGTTGTATTTTGCATTCCAAAAAATGCAGAATGACAATCCAATTGAGCGAATATTGATGATTCATGCAGTGTCAGCGAATGATACAACAAGCAAGGGGGGAAATCTTGCAGGGATGGATTTCTGAGGTCAGACTGTTCGCAGACATATGGGCGTCTCACTACGCATTTGGCTGGTTATGAAACGCCTGCAGTGTTCAGGTACAGCGCAGCTCACCCTTTCCCCCTCTATATCACTCACACACACACAAAATCGCTCTTGCTGCGGCCCACGTGACTCACAGAGCTTCGCCTGTAGCGCTGTGTAGTGGCTCTAAGTAGGCCGTTGTCTTGGAGACTGGCAGTATGGGATAGCGGCGCTGTGCACAGAATGCTAACAACCAAAGCGCCGCTTTCACACATGCTCTTGATGCTGTCGGGCTTTTCATGCATCTCCCACACCTGCTCTCTCTCCCGCTCATACTTTCTATTCTTTCATCTGAACAGTCATGAATTCTTACAGTTACATTTTTTGATACATTTTCTTGTGAGACAAATTCTTTTTCACTTTCATACAGTAACCTGCAAAAAGGGCTGATAAATAAATTCATGCTTGTTTATGCACAAAAAAAACCTAAATAACGACTTATATAGTGATGACGATTTCAAAACAAGGCATCATGAAGCTTCGAAGCGTTATGAATCAGTGAGCCGAATCATGATTCGGATCGCGTGTCAAACCGCCAAACTGCTGAAATTTGCCGATTCAAACCGCTGATTCGACTCGCTGATTCATAATGCTTCGAAGCTTCATGATGCCTTGTTTTGAAATCGTCATCACTATGTAAGTCGTTATTTAGGGTTTTTTTGCGCACAAAAACTATTCTCGCCGATTCATAAAGTTATTTTAGAACCACTGTAGTGAGATGGACTTTGTAACGACGTCTTTAGTACCTTTTAAGGGTCTTGAGAGTGTAAAGTGCCATTGTGCCAATGGAGGCCTTTCAGAGCCATCAGATTTCAACAAAAATATCTTCATTTCTGTTCCGAAGATGAACGGAGGTCTGACGGGTGTCGAACGACATGAGGGTAAGTAATTAATGACAGAATTTTCATTTTTGGGTGAACTAACCCTTTAAAGGTTAACAACAGAGCCAAAACTATTAGCCTAAATTCAGTTGCTATTTATTTTTAGGTATAATAATCAACACTCAAATAACACATTGCATGTAAACTTCACATAAGGCAGTTTTTGCATTACTTTGTAAATCGAATTATAAAATAGTTTTTTTCTCCAATTCGTTGTTGAAATATAATCATTTATACACAGTGTCTGTCATTTTCATGACAGGTTTATTTAACATGCATAAAATAATTAAGACATCCCTAACAGGTTAAGTAGAATATAATGAATATATAGGCTAATATAGTGCATACATTTAGTGAAAGAGTTGATTTTTCTAGTGCATAAAATTCTGTGGACACTGAAGGACTGCCTGAGGTAAATGTGATGCTAACATTAACGTTACATGACATTGTTTAGATTACGTAAGCAGTTATATTGACGTCTTTATGCCGTTGAAACACTGATTTAGCGATTAGACCACATATATACATGACCGCGAGTTATAATGTATCCTCAACATACCTTCAGATGGTTCTTCATGTTTATTATTTAGTAAGAGATGATCGATCGCCTTCACAGATGATCGTCATTTGAATTTCGTGATACAATGGACTGAATACTTAATATGTTCGTGTGGGAACTCGGATTGAAGTGTGTTCCGCGCTTAAAACAAGCCGACTGTGAACTGTTAAAGATTGCACTTGGAAACCCAATTGAGCAAGAAAACGGCGATTGTCGCCAAAAAGCGACAAGTTTGCAGGTGTGAAATATACAAGAATAATCCAATATTTTCAATGGTTTTCAAATTGTTTGTAATTCTGTTTCTATGATAAAAAAAATTGTCTTGTTTTAGAGCAAAAACTTAAAAAGCTAATCCTTAAAGCACAAAGACACTACTTTTTGAAACACATCAAAAATGAAAATTCTGTCATAGTATTTTTTTTTTTGCCAAGGGTATTCTGATGGTGGTTTGGAAAGTGAGAAAGGCATTGGCAAACTTTAAAGACTTCTAACTGTGTACAGTAGGCAAATGAGTTCCACAGGGGAAAGAAGGGTGGGGCACATTGTGTGCCCCCTCTGATGCCAGCAGCCAATTGCAACACTGGAATGGAGAAGCACCAAATTGCAATCTCCTCCTATTCGGAAAAGGATAAAGGTACCCTTTCAACAGACACTCCTTGTTCTGGACCTCTCCTCAAGAGAGACAAACAGTTCACCAAGTTCTGAGTCTGTCCACCAAGGATGAGACATATCAGATACACTGTAACATTCAGAGAGACAACAAAAGGTCTGAGGATCTGAGTCTACAGCTTGTGAGGCAGCAACAGATACGACCACGTTCTGAGCCTCCAGCCGGTGAGGAAAGAGACATTAACAAACACTACGTCCAGAGTTTTAGTCCAGCGAGACACTGACGACTACAGCACGCCCCGAGTCTCCATGCCAGAGAGACCAAAGCGGATTGACCAAGTCCTGAGTGTCTGGCCCACAGAAGCAGAAGACACACAGAGACATTTGCAACAAGTTTAAGCTCAGGAGAGCAAACTTTCACTTCAAGGTTCCTTTGTCTGCATGTTCCAGATTAAGGACCTTCTGCACATACTTCAAATCTATTTTACAATTGTGCCTTACTTGTGCTGATAATACAGAAGAGACTCTACAAGTTAGAAATCTCACCAATCTTTCAGATAAATCAGCTCTCCCCACTTTACATTTATTTTAAAATGATTGAACAGCCTCCTGTTTGGAGTGTTCTCAGCCAAGGTTAAAGACCTTGACTAGTGTCCCAAACTAAGGTGGTCATCTGATGTACTCATAACCACACCTTAATTACATGTGATCCAAAAATCACGTCAATGGTGACGTGAGTACCAATCACTACCTTACTAAGCGTCCTTTGATGGACGAAAGTAAAATCACTACACTACCTAATGGCTATCATCAACTGTCTGGTTACAAAGATTCTTCAGAATATCTTCTTTTGTGTAACAGAAGAAAAAAACTCATACATTTTGGGTGAACTGTCCCTTTAAGTTTCACCATCTAAACAGCTTTCTTTCAGATGCACATTTTCAATGTCACTTCAAATCCTCAGACGAGCTCGCAGACAAAAAGAGCAGCTGACCGTGGCAGGCGGATTTACGTTCAAATAAGCAAGTCCAGACCACAGCTGTAAGCAGACTCCAGAGTCCTATTTTGAGGAAACGATGGATGTGGCAATGGCAGAGGAGACAAGTGATAACACTTATTATCTGAACAAAGAAGACGGCGAGAAATCTCACGCATCTGCTTAATTGTAGCTTTCTCTCTCGTGACTTAACCAAAGGCAATAGCCAGAGTCTTCGAAAATGCATTTTGAAAGATTTTCCTTACCAAATAAGCTAGGCTTTGCGTTATGAGATGTCACTCTCTATAAATTGGATGTTCCCCCAAAGGGGTAATTTTTTAAAATTGTTGATTTTTAAATGTGACATTTGAACTCAAAATCTTGTTGGCTCATGCTCAAGCTTTCTGAGCCAAAACACAGCTGCAAACACATGCGTCCATTTCATAAAGTGTCTTGTTTCCAACCACAACAGGTGGCAGAGTATGACTTTCTATATAAGTAACACAACCTGCTCACAGCTGGGAGGAAAAGCCTTTGAGGCGGCTGAAGTCACTCAGTCACTGGGTCAGTGGGTCTACGGCAGGCAGCGTGCCAACTTCCATATCCATATTCAAGCAAGATCAATGACTAGAGTCCCTCGACTCAAGCTGAAATCAAAAGCAGCACAACTAAATTGCAAATTTTCCTTAGTAAATCTTGATTTAAGAATTCTTAGATATTTGGACTGGAAAATATCTGTGGTTTTGGTTTTTGGCAGTGTGGTTTTACCTGTGGTGATCTAAATAGACTACTCGTTAAATTAAATAAGAATATAGTTCTAACTCATTAAACTCATTCTTCACCCATTAAAACTTTTTGGTTGATGAAAGTTTTACAGATATAGTTAAATATCTATAAATTTACATCTGGGTCCCATCTCAAGCAACTCTACTGTTAGCTCAAGCTTTTGTCAAAACTGTGTTAAAAAAACATGTTAGTTATATATATACATATATATATATATATACATACAGTGAGGAAAATATATATACATACATATATATATACATACAGTGAGGAAAATAAGTATTTGAGCACCCTGCTATTTTGCAAGTTCTCCCACTTAGAAATCATGGAGGGGTCTGAAATTGTCATCGTAGGTGCATGTCCACTATGAGAGACATAATCTAAATTAAAAAAAATCCAGAAATCACAATGTATGATTTTTTAACTATTTATTTGTATGATACAGCTGCAAATAAGTATTTAAACACCTGTCTATCAGCTAGAATTCTGACCCTCAAAGATCTGTTAGTCTGCCTTTAAAATGTCCACCTCCACTCCATTTATTATCCTAAATTAGATGCACCTGTTTGAGGTCGTTAGCTGCATAAAGACACCTGTCCACCCCATACAATCAGTAAGAATCCAACTACTAACATGGCCAAGACCAAAGAGCTGTCCAAAGACACTAGAGACAAAATTGTACACCTCCACAAGGCTGGAAAGGGCTACGGGGAAATTGCCAAGCAGCTTGGTGAAAAAGGTCCACTGTTGGAGCAATCATTAGAAAATGGAAGAAGCTAAACATGACTGTCAATCTACCTCGGACTGGGGCTCCATGCAAGATCTCACCTTGTGGGGTCTCAATGATCCTAAGAAATGTGAGAAATCAGCCCAGAACTACACGGGAGGAGCTGGTCAATGACCTGAAAAGAGCTGGGACGACCGTTTCCAAGGTTACTGTTGATAATACACTGAGACGTCATGGTTTCAAATCATGCATGGCATGGAAGGTTCCCCTGCTTAAACCAGCACATGTCCAGGCCCGTCTTAAGTTTGCCAATGACCATTTGGATGATCCAAAGGAGTCATGGGAGGAAGTCATGTGGTCAGATGAGACCAAAATAGAACTTTTTGGTCATAATTCCACTAAACGTGTTTGGAGGAAGAAGAATGATGAGTACCATCCCAAGAACACCATCCCTACTGTGAAGCATGGGGGTGGTAGCATCATGCTTTGGGGGTGTTTTTCTGCACATGGGACAGGGCGACTGCACTGTATTAAGGAGAGGATGACCGGGGCCATGTATTGCGAGATTTTGGGGAACAACCTCCTTCCCTCAGTTAGAGCATTGAAGATGGGTCGAGGCTGGGTCTTCCAACATGACAATGACCCGAAGCACACACCCAGGATAACCAAGGAGTGGCTCTGTAAGAAACATATCAAGGTTCTGGCGTGGCCTAGCCAATCTCCAGACCTAAACCCAATAGAGAATCTTTGGAGGGAGCTCAAACTCCGTGTTTTTAAGCGACAGGCCAGAAACCTGACTGAACTAGAGAAGATCTGTGTGGAGAAGTGGGCCAAAATCCCTCCTGCAGTGTGTGCAAACCTGGTGAAAAACTACAGGAAACGTTTGACCTCTGTAATTGCAAACAAAGGCTACTGTACCAAATATTAACATTGATTTTCTCAGGTGTTCAAATACTTATTTGCAGCTGTATCATACAAATAAATAGTTAAAAAATCATACATTGTGATTTCTGGATTTTTTTTTTTGATTATGTCTCTCACAGTGGACATGCACCTACGATGACAATTTCAGACCCCTCCATGATTTCTAAGTGGGAGAACTTGCAAAATAGCAGGGTTTTCAAATACTTAATTTCCTCACAATCTTTCCTATTTAAAACTTGACTCACCAAGTTACATCGTGTACTAAGACCGACGTAAAATGAAAAGTTGCGATTTTCTAGACAGATATGGCAATTAACTAAACTCTCATTCCTGCGTAATAATCAAGGAACTGTGCTGCCGTACCATGGGTGCAGCGGCGCAATGATATTACACAGTGCCTGAAAATAGGCTAACTTCCATCAACATAACCTAACGTGACAACCTGCTTGCAGGAGCGTGCTGGGGACTATTTTCAGGCGCTGTGTAATATCAAACTGATTTTGTGATTATGAATGTAAGATTGACCAGAAGAATATCATCTAGATGCAGGTAATGCACTTGTTTAGTCCACCTCTCTCTCATAATACTCTCATACTACTCTGCACAATACAAGCGACTCAACATACTCAATTTCAATGAAGCGACACAACATTCCTTTCTTACTTGTTCTAAAGTGACAACTCTCTGTAGATTTTTAGCATGGTAATATATATACCAATGTTAATGTATTTGGTCTGCTGTATAGATCTGCTATGCTGCTGCAGAGCAAGTACAGGAACTTGCTACTGCCAATTCAATAATACATAGTGCTGCAGCACAAATTGCATATATCAATAACCCATTGCAGATCTATACAGGTGGAGTTGGGGAAGGTGGAGGGTTTTAGAGCAGTGGTCGGGAATCTATGGCTCGCGAGCCACATGATTTTTGTCAAAGAGCCATAAATTCCCGACCACTGCTCTAGGCCAGGTCTATATAGATAAAAAGTGAATTGAGCTCTCTTTCGTGTATTTTTAATGTAAAAAACAAAATTATGTCAAAATGTCAATTTTGACATGTATTCAAGTAACAGTCGGTTATGTAATGCTTAAATGCTCAATTAATGCATTACAATTGAACTAAACTCATTCGATTTTAGTTGACTAAATCTACTGTAGTCGACTAAAACTAGACAAAAACTAAAAACAATTCAGGTGAATAAATTACGACTAAAACTAAATGGCATTTTAGTCAAAGGACTGACTAAAACTAAATCAAAATGTGCTGTCAAAATGAACACTGATTTAATGTAAATCACTGTGATTCTCACCATTTTCAGCAAGTGGTGCCAACACCTCAAAGATCATCTCCTTCTTTTCATGTTCCACTTGCTTACGGAAGAGCCGAACCAGCTCCTCTGCAATATTTGTAGAGGCGAACTGCTCCTTACTGGACTCTGTTTGAGGATTAGTCAAAAGAGATGTGTTAGCTTTATCCAATATGTACTAATATACAGCATTTTAATATATGTAGTTAGGCAATGTGACTAAATTGAATCTGTAACTCACCAAGCTCTGCCAAGTTGCCGAAGGCAATGAGGCACATCTCTGTGAGCGCGGTGTTTTGAGAATGAACGCCCAGCAGTCTGACCAGTGTTGGGATCACACCCATGCTGATCAGCTGGGCCTGCAACGAATCTAGAGTGGAAAGAAAACACAATTGATAATATAACAGCAATTTTTTTATTAATAGTTAAAGTCCAGTATTCATCATTCTTCTGCTAATTACATTGCAAGAAAATTCATTACTAACCCCACACATCATCATCATAATAATAATAATAATAATAATAATAATAATAATAATAATAATAATGAAAAATCTCAACTTGTTTGTCTGTCTTTTCTTACAACATTGTACAATGGCAGCGATATGTTGTCAAAATGGGATTTTTACAATGAAGAAAACCGTAATCATTTGCTATTAGCCAGCTCTGACAAACGTTTGTTCTACACTGTTTTCAACTAAAACTTTTTATGTATTTTGGTACATTTACACGACAAAGGCGTTCTCAAAGTGTACGTTTTTGAAAACTATAGCGTTATCATCGCCATGTAAACTATAAAAATGTGAAATAAAATTGTTTTTTTTTCCGATACGGTTCAGTTTTTTAACACCATTGTATTAGGTTTCTCATTCAAACAAAATTGCATTGTGTTAAACTGACTTGACACAGTTGCGTTTTAGCTCAACTCAATATTTTCATTTTGAAATAACATGTTTCAGTTAAGTAGGCAGAAAATAACATTTGATGCTTGTTCAATTTACTTAAGTAAATTAAGTTAATCCAACAATTATTTTCAACCACATTACTTAATCCATTTGAGTTGAGAGTACATAAATGATTTTAGTTGTTTTAAAACTACATTATAGAAACCAGGGACAGGATTTCCCCTTCCCATCATGCTTTGCACAGGACTGGATACGGAGAGTAAATGTTGAAATAAAATGTTATTGTATGGGTTTTTTTTCATCAAGATGAAAAAATTGGGATACTAGTTCATGTTCTTTTATTTTTATATTTAAAAGAGATTCTGGTATGTTAGTGTTTTTGGAGGTTACCATTGTGGTAAAGTGTAGAGCTTGGGGTGAGGACCTGCTAATAACAATTACAGTTGTTTTAATAATAAAAAGCAACTACTTTGGGCATGCCACGGATGTAACAAAACCATCTTCTGGCTAGCCAATAAGATTTTGTAAGGTTTTCTTGTTAGATAACATTTGTAAATGTTGTAAAAATTGTATTTCACTATATAAAAACAATCAGTTAAACTGAATTACTTGTTTTTGTTTGATATAAATTTTAGAATAATTGAACTTAATAGTTTTGGACAAAATTAAGAATGTTAACCTGATTCAACTAAATGGCATTGAATTAACCTTATGTAAAAAAACGTACGTTTGCTGAAATAAACAATGTTAATTAAATTCAACATTACCCAGTTACGTGGAACCTGTTGACATAAAAAAGTTAAGTAAATCCAACATATAATTTTTTGAGTGTATGCGTATTACGTGTTCAGTCTATAGGCGTGTAGTGTTTCTTTATAAAGTGACATCGCCAACTACTGGCCTGACGGCAGAATACAGCGTTTTTTATCATTTTCGCGGATGTGTGTGAACGGGATCATTTTGACAATGTTGTCATCTGAATGCAAAAAACACAAAGGATTTTTTTTTTTTTTTTTACATTTTTAGTACATTGTTATCGTGAAAACGCACCCTTAAACTAAATTAAAAAATGTTTTAAACATTTTCAGCAACTGAAAAAAAGCTGAAATAAAATAAAATGTAATATTACATTTAAAAAATTAAAACACACACACAAAAAAAATTATATATAGCTTTTTAATTGTATCTCTGTTTTAGTACTTATTTCAGTTAGTAAATTTTTGTTTAAGTAAAACGTTTAAATAAAAAAAGTGACAAAAAATCCCTTTTAGTGAACAAAAATTGAAAAAAAAAAAAAAAAAAAAAAAAGCTGAAGGTACAATGTTGTATTTACGTATTTACGTTTACCCATAATGTACATCTAAATGTGTATTTAACATGTTTTCCAATAATTCTTTGTTTTTAATTAACACCGATCAAATTTATTTTTTTATGTGCATGACTTGATTTCTTCAGCAAGCCTTACAACTACACTGCAAAAAAATAGGCATGAAAATGAAAATATTTTCTCACTTATTATGAGTGATTTCGTCACGGTTCACATCCTGCAATTGTGTGTGTGAAACTGGTGAACTGCAGGCTGAAAGAGCCAATTCAACAGATCAAAGTAATACAGGCGGTACGTAAAATACAGCCACATTATATAATGCTCTGACATTTCATTTTTGTAAAGTGCTTTGCTGGGACTGGCACAGAAAATATATAGTCTCGACCTGAAAATGTGAAAAATAAATCAAGATCACAGTGGAACAAAGGACTGCTTAGCCATCACTTTTCATGCACAAGCACGGGTCATTCTTCCTGTGCTCAATCACACTTGTGTTCCAGCAGAAATATCTAAATGTCTTTAGAACAAATAAATCTAACTGAGAATCAAGCTTGCATAACATTTCATGATCTATTTTAGAGAATATCTTATATGAGTATGAGTATTTTGGCAGATATTTAGAATTATCTTTAGTGGATCGACTGATTTACTATATTAGTTAAGGCCGATATTTTACATTCTTAAATTATTGGCAAATTGTTTGACATAAGTGTCAGAAGCAGCTTTTATTTTGACAGCAATGGGACTTTTTTGTTTTGACAGCGCTAAGAACGCCAAAGCATGCAGGTATGTTCGCGCCATGCCGTAATTAACATAATTACAGGAAACTGACGTGTAAAAAGTCCTCACATCCTTGTAGAACTCGTAATTACAACTTGTAAACTTACATTTTCTGAGCACTTCGACTTGTACCACATGACTGCTGCAGATTCATTTTGGCATTGATAGTGTTACCATAGAAATGCATAATTCTGAAGAACAGCTCAGAGTAGAAAGTCTTGTGTTGTCATCTCATAATTATGGTAATTATGATTTGGCGATACCTCAGCATGAGCGCAGATGTGAGCAAAAATCTTTAAAACTATGCTGCGCTACATCCAGTTTGTTGCTATCATATACATGTCATATGGGTCCTGTATGTAAAATTAGCATTATTACCTTGTCTTTATTTTAAAAATAATAATAATTTCATCAGATTACTGAGTGCTAACCTGTTGGTTACAGTGTTTATTTCCTTTTTAACAATTTATTTATTTATGAAAAATAATATAATAGGATTACAGAATCAAGAAGTTACTAAAGTTACTTACAGCTTATTTTTTAAGCAAATTTTTTTCATATTGACTCATTTAATTCATTTATAATTTAGTAAATATGTCAAATAAATCTACAGCAATTGTTATGCATTTCAATTAAATAGTTTAATATCATATATATCAGCTTTATATCGACCATCCTGTTGTCTAAAATATCAGCAATGATCATCAAATAATCCATATCAGTCGACCACTACTTATTTTAAGGCAGGTGACCAAGGTGCAATTTTGGCCACGATTTGGCCGTCTGAGAAAAACTTTGCAAATCCTAAAAGATTCCTTTGATCCTAGGCTAAAATCTGAAGTCTTTGGCCCTGTCCACACGGAGACACGTTTAGCTGTATACGTAAAAAAAAATTTGTATCGTTTCGTCCACACGGATCCGGCGTTTTGGGAGCATAAAAACGCTATTTTTTGAAGACCAGTTTGTTTTTCGAGACCTTTTTCGGCGCGTCTTTGTGTTCACACCCAAGCGATTTTCACTGCCGATGCGCCGAGTAAACATGCAAATTCAGTAGATGGCGCTCCCAGTATACAAGGTGGCAAGCAGCATTAGCAGCTCATCTTCTTCTTTGTCTACTTCCTCTTCGTTGTATCAATGTGTGCTCGGCAAGACCGTTTTGTGCTAGAACGCCACCAAGTCTCCGGCAATCTCATTTCGTCGACCAGTTTTTAATGCGGCGCGTCAAAACAAAAAAACAAACCCAAGGCGTTTTGTTTTTTTCCCCATTGCCGCCCTTTGTTTAGTCACGAGGTGTTAAACGTCAGCGATAAACACGTGTGAAAATCATCCTGGTGTGAACAGGCCTTCAGAAGATTTGACTCACAGTCCTGCAGTGTGACTTCTCCTACGACCACCGTCAAATTGTATATGTTTTTCAAGACAAGCCATGACCAAAATTAACGTTAGAGATGTCTTTGTAACCAACATTTCAATCCTGCGTGTAATTCAGCTCTCCGTCACCGAACGCGTCATAGATTGATGATGCTAAACTCCGGAAGAGTTTTCTTGCGTGCGTCCGTTTTTAACACGCCTTGACTATCGTACAGTCTGACATTAATGACAACTGAGATCTCACAGTGTGACATAGTGTGGCTTACAGCGAGGATAATGTTCGTACAGTCTGACAATGAACAATCGTAAAGGACTATTATAAATCGTACAGTGTGCACCCGGCTTTAAATGTATAAATGTATGCCTTGTTTACTTTTAATAACAATAAAATTTTGCAATGCTGCTAAAAGTAAGCCCATAAGAAGCCAGTTAAAAGAGGTTTCAGTTAGTCTAGAAATGTCTCTGTGACAAACCAAAATGTGGGCGGCACCGGCACACATCTGGTGCCATCAATTTGTCGGGAAGCAGATGCTGATCAGTAAATTCAATGAAGCAAAGAGGAGATGGCAGCTGAGACAGCAGAGCACTGTGTTAAGAAGACAGCCCAGAGAAAAAGATCCGCAGTTGAACAAGGAGAAAAATGTTATTGGGTATGAGTTGAAGAAAGTATGTATAAGACATAGCCTTTAAAACATATATGAAACAGAAGTCCCTTCATCACATTTAACAAACAGTTGACAGTCCGAAATGCTTCTTCCCTCCTATAAAATTGCCTGTTATTCGCTTTATCCACCACAGAAGCTTTGCTGGTCTGAGCAAGAGGAAAATGTAAGCAACAGCTATTGGATGAATGTATCAAATGAGAAAACACAACATAACAAGCCTTGGCAGAACTGGACGCCAGCCAGAAATCATTGAGGAACTCTTGCCAGTAATCGAAGCCCAAATCACGTCAGAGAAATGTCAACCAGGGACCTGCAGAGCTCACTGATGGAGAATGAGTCATGTTTCTTAAAAGAACTATGAAGTGTTTGCATCTCATCTCAAGCTCATGTAAAATTTAAATGCTTAACTTCCCAGCGGAGCGGAGGGGTATAACACTGACAGTTGACAAACAGCAAGATTCTGCCATCACAAAACTCAATTTTACAGAATAACTGAATAACTAGTGACTCTGCAGAGCAAACAATACAAAAATGCATCCAATTAAAAGTACACTTCCGCTGTGCTAAAATAGATGATATACTAACAGCTATTTCAACAAATACATATTGATGTCTTAAGCATTTTATAAAAGCAAAAAGGCTCCAGGCTATGCTAAGTTGTGAATATAGTCACAGTTAAAGTGTTTTTACTTCACTTAATGGCCTTTAGATGTGAGTTTATAAAAAACACAGCATCCTCGGCCAACATTTTAAGAGCTGACATGCCTTGTGAAAAAAATAAGTGTAATTAAAAAGATAGTTCACCCAAAAATGGACATTCTGTCATGAATTACTCGCCCTAATGTCACTCCAAACCCTCAAGACTTTCGTTCATCTTCAGAACACAAATGAAGTTCTTTTTAATGAAATCTGAGAGATTTCTGTCCCTCCATTGACAGCTACGCAACTGACACTTCAAAGAGTTAATAAAAAGAGTCCAAAAGAGACAATCACTTTATGAAGAACAGATTTATTTTATGCTTTTATTCACATTTAAACATTGATCAGCGAACATAAACAGAAGCTCAACTGAACCTGCTTGACACGTGAGAACAAATCTCATTGGTTGCGGAAGCTCAAACGTGCTGCGTAACACGAAAATGAATCTCATTGGTTCTTGCAGAAGCTCAAACTTGATGCGTAACATTAGAATGAACCTCATTGGTTCTTCAGAATCTCAGACGTGCTGTGTAACACGAAAATGAACCTCATTGGTTCTTGCAGAAGCTCAAACGTGATGCGTAACATTAGAATGAAACTCATTGGTTCTTGTGGAAGCTCAAACGTGCTGCGTAACACGAAAATGAACCTCATTGGTTCTTGTGGAAGCTCAAACGTGCTGCATAACATTAGAATGAACCTCATTGGTTCTTGCAGAAGCTCAAACGTGATGCGTAACATTAGAATGAACCTCATTGGTTCTTCAGAATCTCAGACGTGCTGTGTAACAAGAAAATGAATCTCATTGGTTCTTGCAGAAGCTCAAACGTGATGCGTAACATTAGAATGAAACTCATTGGTTCTTGTGGAAGCTCAAACGTGCTGCGTAACACGAAAATGAACCTCATTGGTTCTTGTGGAAGCTCAAACGTGCTGCATAACATTAGAATGAACCTCATTGGTTCTTGCAGAAGCTCAAACGTGATGCGTAACATTAGAATGAACCTCATTGGTTCTTCAGAATCTCAGACGTGCTGCGTAACACGAAAATGAATCTCATTGGTTCTCGCAGAATCTCAAACGTGCTGTGTAACAAGAAAATGAATCTCATTGGTTCTTGTGGAAGCTCAAACGTGCTGCGTAACACGAAAATTAATCTCATTGGTTCTTGTGGAAGCTCAAACGTGCTGCATAACATTAGAATGAACCTCATTGGTTCTTGCAGAAGCTCTGACGTGCTGCATAACACGAAAATGAATCTCATTGGTTCTCGCAGAATCTCAGACATGCTGCGTCACATGAAAATTAATCTCATTGGTTCTTGCAGAAGCTCAAACGTGATGCGTAACATTAGAATGAACCTCATTGGTTCTTGCAGAAGCTCAGACGTGCTGCATAACACGAAAATTAATCTCATTGGTTCTCGCAGAATCTCAGACATGCTGCGTAACATGAAAATGAATCTCATTGGTTTTCGCAGAAGCTCAAATGTGCGTAACACGAGAATGAACCTCATTGGTTATCACACGTCAAGCGAACATGCTTGAGCTCCAGTTTACCACAATGTGTGAATTGATGAATGTTTATATGTGAATAAGAGACTAAATTAAATCGGTTTATCATATCGATCGTGTCTCTACTGAACATTTGGACTAAACACATGGTTTCGTTTTACGATCTCTTTATTAACTTTTTGAAGCGTCAGTTGCGTAGCTGTCTATGGAGGGACAGAAAGCTCTCAGATTTCATCAAAAAGATCTTCATTTGTGTTCTGAAGATGAACGAAAGTCTTGAGGGTTTGGAACGACATGAGGGTGAGTAAATGATGACAACTTACATTGTTGGGTGAACTATCCCTTTAAGTATATTCTTTTAAAGTAAAATATCTGCGTAATAATCGCTCTTTAAAGAGTCTGCTAAAGCGCACTTCTTTGTCACAAGGTTCAGTTCAGTGTAAAGTGTGACCAGGCATATAAAGTGTTTTCCCATGTTAAAAAATCCCTAGGTGATAAGCTTATGTGACTAGATGAGTCATTTATCTTGGTGGCTTGTAAACATGATGACAGGATTTAAGTTAGAACACATACACTTTGCAAGGAAAGGCAATCTGTTACAAGACACAACATTTGAGTGAAACAGAGATGAGAGAAAGAAAAAGGCTGTGGTTCAAAACAGCGTGAGTGTGATATTCAGCAATAATAAGCAGCCCACTGGCTGTTCTCGTCCATTAAATTCATATCTGACTATTTATTTTCATCAGGAAACCGAAAAATGAAAATTCCTGACCTAAATTTGTTGATTTGCCCTAGCCTCTGGATGCGAGGTGTAATGGATCGAAAAAAGCTATTACCATTTCAAGCCTTGCTGGCAAACAGGGATGAAGGAAGCAGGGCTTGGCCTGTCCATCAATTATTCAAGAGCATCAAGTCACAAAGATGTAAATACACTGCCTGCATTCCCTTAAATATTTAACAATGCACTGCGTTGCTGCAAAACGCAAGGCCAGAGCCTTATGTAACCTCCTGGGCTTGCGTTTTACAACTGATAGAGACGCTCGAAACTGTAGAATCTGTTCACTTGTATGTAATGCATCCTCTGTGAACTATTCTTTTAAAGGTGAAGTGTGTCATTTTTTCCAATGTTAAAATCCTAGTTTGAAATGCAGAAACAATCAAAAAATTGCTCTATTTGTTTAAGCAGTCCAAACTTGGCGAAGGTTATTCCATTGATCTCAATGGCAGTTGCTCGGCTGGCGTATTCAGCAGCGCAAATAGAAAACCTGCATGCTGCCTTCTCTTATCAAGGGGACTGATTGGTTGATTGAACCTCAAGAACGTGCCAATTAAAAGTTTGCATTTTTATGCATATAGAATTTAATTTTTTGTCAGAAAACACAGCTACTTTTGAAAATAAAATAAAATTTGTTTAATAAAAAATGTGTTTATAATTTATTTATTTTTTAAATTAAATAATATTCAAATTATGTTAACACAGTAGTGGCCAAAAGTAATGTCCAGCCTAGGAAGATTGACATCACCATTTATTCAAATATTATTAAAAAGTTGTTGAAGATTTTGTAAACATATTGCATATTTGTGCTTGGAATCATTTTTGACCAGGCTGTCATACAAATAAATTATGAATATGAACACATACAAAAACATGAGAGAACCAACAAATATTAATATCTGATTATTTTGCAGTTGATGGTATACTTTTTCCTGTGAGCTTTTTGTTTTTCTATTATTTTTAAAAGTAGCAGTAGTTTGCTTATTTGCCAAATACAGTGTCTATAAGTTGATATTCTAATATTTTTTACCCCCCCAAGCACATTTTACCAATTCCAAACCACATCAATCTTAACAACTATTATTCATTTTGTATAAAATCATTTATAAGTGATACAATTTTGGAATTTCTAGTATTGCATTAGAATTGCATCCTCCTCATGGGCATTTCATAATTTTTTACTTTTCAGTGCAAGTTAAATCTCTTTTTAGGCCCATTTGACCTGAATACTATAAAAGAGTTATTAAGTTTGATGTGGTTCAGAATAGGTAAAATGTGCTTGGAAAACAATATGACTATGACCAGAATTGCCTTGGATTATAATTATGCATGCACTGTAATTTTGTCAGATAAACACCTCAAGCAAGTTTAGGGTTTTGCTTTTCCTTCATATTTAAAATATTTTAAAGTATTTAAATATTTTGATCATTTAATCGAACTTATGAAGTCACAAAAACAAATACCCCTCCGAACATCACTTTTGGCCACTACTGTATGTACTTTTGCATTTAGTTTAGATACGGAAAGTGGCAAAATTAGACAATATTTATTAGGGATGGTGAGTAAAAAAAAAATCTAGACAGCTGAAGTCACAATATTGCTAAAAATGTACATCTCCACCATCTGCAAAGGACATGAAAGCTAGTCACCAAACAAAAGCAGCAGCATGTGACCATTTAGCAAACCTAACATGTCAAATCAGTGAAAGACATTAGAATCAGAATAAATAAGAGAAGTGAAACAGGCTTTCTTAGAGTGGTCCCCTACAGATATTACCGTTAATGTTCAACCGTGAGGTATTACGGTGCTAGTCAGAAAATCGAATGTGCATATCACGAATGAGAGTTGCCATATCTATGTAGAACTGATTAACATGTGAATAATTTAGTGAACATCTCAGACTATACCAATAAGGGACCATTCAAAATATCGCCTTCTTGGTTTGGGGGAATTGGTCATTACCATTATCATTGCTATAGTTCATCAGCATGCCACAAAAGACAGTCAAGAGCTTCCCGGTGGCCGGGTCAGTGCTTTCGGCCAGAGACTTAATGTGCTCTGCAACTATCTGACCACCACCCGCTGCGTCAACTGCACTTCTGCCCTCATCTGCAAAACAAAGAGGTCACATAAAAAAGAAATAAACAATAAAAAAGGCAACAAATGACACAAAGAAACAGCAACCTGAAACACAATGACAGAGAAGAGGGCGTTAAATGAATAGTTCATGCTTTCCAGAACGATTCAAATGATCCAGTCACAGAATTTTCCTTTTTGGGTGAACTATTCCTTTAACGGAGGGACAGGTTGGGATGCATGAATGCATCCATATGAAATGTAATATGACAACTGATAATGTTTCTTGGAGAATACAAGAAAAATAACTTAAGATAAAAGAACCACAAATGAGATCAAAAAGCATCTGCTGAAAATGCATATTACACCAGCACAGGATTTGTTTACAGCTGTAAAGTTGAGGTGCAGACATAACTAAAGCCATAGCAGAGTCCAAAGACCAGAAGTGCAGTGGAAGCACAGCAAAATCCAGACTGCATTGGCCCCACTAACATGGGAAGGTGTTAAAAGATCCACAGAGACACCTAGGTTCAGCAGAGTTGACGGTAGCCATTGACTTCCATAGTATTTTTTATTAAGTCAATGGCTACCGTCAACTGTCTGGTTCTCAACATTCTTCAAAATATCTTCTCTTGTGTTCAACAGAAGTAGGGCTGTGACGGTGGCAGTTTTTTTTACCACCGCGGTGGTAATGGATCAACTACCGGTGGTGGCGCGGTAGTTGAGGGGGCAGGTACACGTACACGTACACGTACACGTACACGTACACGTACACACACACACACACACACACACACACACACACACACACACACACACACACACACACACACACACACACACACACACACACACACACACACACACACACACACACACACACACACACACACACACACACACACACACACACACACACACACACACACACACACACACACACACACACACACACACACACACACACACACACACACACACACACACACACACACACACACACACACCTCTGGAAAAAATTAAGAGACCACTTAACATTGATTTCTGAACTTGGAGTGGTCTCTTAATTTGTTCCAGAGCTGTACATACATACATACATACATACATACATACATATATACACACACACCTCAATTAAATAGCCTGCATTTTGAAAATAAAAATATAAACGAGGCTCAAACATCCATTCTGTCACCTTTGGCTAAGCTTGCTCAGTTGGAGACACTACATTTTTCAACTAAATATCCAAATAAATCTAATTAGTAAACTAAATTAACCATATAAACTATATTACTGATCTGCCCACATTGTTACTGTATGATAATTTAAATGAGCTAGATGACATCACCATTTTCTTCAGAGCGGCTGTACGGCCGAATACAATTCTGTTGCATTATTTTCCTGTTTAACACTGTGAAGCTGCTTTGAAACAATCTGCATTGAAGGCTGCAAAGTTTTGGAAGTGATTTATTGAAATAGTAATGTATTAAAGCAATGTAAAGGCAGACTAATAGATTGAAAATATTCGTTGCAAAATATTTTTGAAATTCTAAATAATCTTAAATGTCTCCCTGTACACGGCTGTTGTGGAGCCGTTAGTCTACATCTGCACTTTAATAGAGCACCCTCAGTGATACCTGTAGGCATAATAGGCCAAAGATAAGATGGCCAAATTATTATTATTATTATTATATATACCATTTTTTTTTACATTTACATTTTTGGTTTTTTATGTTAAAAAATGTTCAGTGTTAAATAAATATTTTTAAATTGTAGTTTTGTAATTAATTTTTCTTTAAAAAAAATATATAGTATTATGCAATGGTGAAAATATTAGCAAAATAAAAGGATTTTTTTTTTTTAAACGTGTTCGGTATTCCGCTTCGGCCAAGAATTTTCATTTCGGTGCATTCCTATTCTCCACAGAGGTGCGTCATCTGCCGCTTTGCGCTGAAAGGGATGTGGGACACAAGCAGGAAAGAGAGCCACGCTTTTCTAATATCTTCATGTTTTCTCCTGATGTTCCAAAAACTGACACTTGTAGTAAAAGGTGTGAAGAGTGAAATGATCTTCCGCAGGGTCAAGAACTATAGGCTGTGTTTGATAATGCGCTACGAGAGAAAGCGAACATAAAAATCTCCAGCGTGTATGAAATGCGCTAAACACATAAACTTGACGCACCTTAAGTCTAATACAAGCACAAACTGTGTTAAATAGAATTTGAAGTAAAATGTATCTGTCCTACACTGCTTTCTACTTTACCACAATAAATGATGCAAATATAGCCTACTCCTAATTAAAAGCAAACAAAAGGAAGAAACGTTTAATCCCCTGTGAGAGACATAAATGAACATTTGGGAAAATAAATGAGAGATTCCATGTCCAGCAGGATAAAATGGAGTAAGCCTATTGTTAAATTCGTGGAAAATCAGGTGACCAGATCGCAAAACGCAGGCAAAGTTTAAATTTAGCTCTCCTCACAAAGCTTACCTCTCTCCTTCGGCATGAATCTATATGTTTCCATGGCTGTGATGTAACTTTTAATTGCGAACCTATTATTTACTTTGTAAATAAAGCTTTGTGCTTCACTCATGTTATAATATTCACGTAAAAACAGAATTCACATTATAAAAAAAAAGGATTTTGGCCGACCAGCGCAGGTGATACTCCGGTGGTGCGGTTGTCATGTTTACCGGCACAGCCCTAAACAGTAGAAAGACACTCATACAGGTTTGGAACAACTTGAGGGTGAGTAGATGACACAATTTTCATTTTGGGGTGAACTATCGCTTTAAAATGTATAATTACTGTAACACTGAAACCTTAAAAATAGAGTGCAACCAAAAACTGCCATCTCATGTAACTCCATTCGCTCCTATTCTAGTGTCCTACTTTACAACACCATTTGACTACATAAAAGTGATTCATGAATCACAAATCTGCAGTTTACAGCACAAAATACTGTCCTATACACCAGCGATAAATATTTAAGCTATGTATAGCTACGCTTTCCAGTAAGCTCTGAGAACAGATGACAGTATTTGTATGTCAGATATGAGTCAGCTCAGTTGGTATGAACAATGTTTCAGGTTTGTTTACACTGGTGCTTGCCCACGCAAAGTCTACAACAACTGCCAACTATCACACAAATCAGGAAGAGAGAGGGAAAAAGGAGTGAGAAAGTGATTTAAATGCAACAAAACAAAGTAAAAGATCAGAAAACGGAAAACAAAGACATTGAAAGATTTCCAAACGCTGTATTTTAGTGGTTTTGGATGCTTGTGTAGTGAAAAAGACAACTATTGCGTGGGGTTCCCTAGTCAATGATGCCCTTGAGTGAAATGCATGACTGTCCGTTGATATGTGTCATCTTTATCAAAGGGTCAGGGCCATCTGGGATCAAGTTCAGCTGCCCCGTCAATCAGCTTCATCATTAAAACCATCTGTGTCCATTTGCCAAGAGCTCTTAATGCAGTGTCATGTTTGTCTTTTTATTAGTAACCACATAAATAATCAACTGTTAATATTTGTAAAACAGTTATTATAAGTTATTACTTAATTGCTAGTAGTTTAAATCTACTATATATATTACTACTATTTAATATGTATATATCTACTATATATACATATTAAATCATTTCTAATTAGAGAACATTTGAACAGTTTAACTAGCTTGATCTCTATAAATGTACCAATCTCATTGACTAAAGCCGGGTGCACACTGTGCGGTTTATAATAGTCCTTTACGATTGTTCATTGTCAGACTGTACAAACATGATCCTCGCTGTAAGCCATGTCACACTGTAAGATCTCAGTTGTCAAAGCGTGTTAAAAACGGACGCACGCACGCAAGAAAACTCGTCCGGAGTTGTATATCATCAATCAATGTTGCGTTCGGTGACGGAGAGCTGCATTACACGCGGGATTGAAATGGGGGCTACAAAGAAATCTCTAACCTTAATTTTGGTCATGGCTTGTCTTGAAAAATGAAGACAATTTGACGGTCGTCATTGGAGGTCACACTGCAGGATTGTGAGTCAAATCTTCTGATACTGCTATAATTTCGTCTGAGGTCAAATTCGATCGCAGCGGTCATCAATCGGCTGTCAGTGAACATGTCAAACTAATGATCAAAGGAATCTTTTAGGATTTGCAAAATGTGTCTAAGACAGCCAAATCGTGGCCAAAATCATACCCGGCTTAAGCCATTTTCCCAATCTTTTTGTCTTATTTATTCGAAATTATGAGATACTATGTCAATCATAAAATATAAAAAGTCAAAATTAGAAATTAAAGGGTTAGTTCACCCAAAAATGAAAATTCTATCATTAATTACTTACCTTCATGTCGTTCGACACCCGTAAGACCTCTGTTCATCTTCGGAACATGAATGAAGATATTTTAGTGTAAATCCGATGGCTCAGAAAGGCCTCCATTGGCACAATGCACTTTACACTCTCAAGACCCATAAAAGGTACTAAAGACGTCGTTACAACGTCCATCTCGCCACAGTGGTTCTATAATAATTTTATGAATCGACGAGAATAGTTTTTGTGTGCAAAAAAAACCTAAATAACGACTTATATAGTGATGACCGATTTCAAAACAAGGCATCATGAAGCTTCGAAGCGTTATGAATCAGTGAGTCGAATCATGATTCGGACCGCGTGTCAAACCACCAAACTGCTGAAATCACGTGACTTTGGCGATCCAAACCGCTGAATTGACTCGCTGATTCATAACGCTTCGAAGCTTCATGATGCAGTGTTTTGAAATCGGTCATCACTATATAAGTCGTTATTTAGGTTTTTTTTTGCGCACAAAAAATATTCTCGTCGCTTCATAAAGTTATTGTAGAACCACTGTAGTGAGATGGACTTTGTAATGACGTCTTTAGTACCTTTTATGGGTCTTGAGAGTGTAAAGTGCATTGTGCCAATGGAGGCCTTTCAGAGCCATCGGATTTCAACTAAAATATCTTTCATTTGTGTTCTGAAGATGAACGGAGGTCTTACGGGTGTCGAACGACATGAGAGGAAGTCATTAATGACAGAATTTTCATTTTTGGGTGAACTAACCCTTTAAGTTTTTTTTATTTTATTTAATGGAATTATTATGATTTAGCTAATTATTTTTCTTATGTGGTGGCAATTGACTTCCATACATGTTTGGTAAAAACAACTGCACAAAAAAAAGAAAGAAATAGACAAATTCAATGTTTTAAAGGTGAACTGTTAAAAATGATGAGCACTCACATTAGATGAAGACTCATATTAGTTGCCCAATAAAACTTTCTTGTGTTCTTGTTTTTCCTGTTGAAACAGGAAGTTTGAGCGGTGCATATTGATGCGCTCGCCCCTCTTTTTTAAAATAGGCCTCACAGCCATGGACCATGTTTGCTACTTGTTGATTGGTTACAGGTTGCATTAGGGGAGAGACATTATTGCTCTGAAATAGAGAGTATATGATTGGAGAAAAATCTGTGCAGTGCAGGATGGATGAGTCAGCAATATTTTTGGACTGTACATTTTAAAGGTCCCATGGCATGAAATTTTCATTTTATGAGGTATTTCAACATTAATATGAGTTCCCTTAGCCTGAATATTGTCCCCAAGTGGATAGAAATGTTGATCGGTGTAAAACCGAGTTCTGGCTGTCTTTCTCTGCCTTTGAGAAAATGACAAGCCAGACGAGCCAATCCTGAAGTCTCCTGGTTTGACGTCCAAGCAGGAACGGTTCCCTCCCTTTCCTCCGCCCAGAGCATCTGTCACGCCCATGCAAACACTCGAGAGATCATGGGTTGTTAACGAGTGAATGCTGGCAGTTTCTCAGTGTTTGGATGTACAAATGAAAACAGAAGTCTTTTTTCAGTTCCTTCTGATCTGTGATCAGTGATTTCTTATGTGTAGCTAATTATTTATTATTCGTGCACACACTGCGGCTTCTCTCTCTCCCGACAGAGCGGTGTTTTCGTGTTTTTTATCTTGTGAGTCAGTGTTTTTGTACGTCCTCGTCGCGTCTATCTGTTCTTAAATGTGCATACAGTCAGGAGTTTCTGCTTAACATCGGCAGAGCCACATCTTTAGAGATAAACCTCACGCACGCCGAAGCTCGGCCTTCAACATCCCCGACCCCCAGTACTGCATCTGGCCCACAGCGGAGGCACCAAACGCGGCGTGAGATGAAGGGGGGTAAGCGTGAGGGTATCCGGCTAGGCTAGCCAGCTTTCCCCACAATAAACTGGATTACATTCAATTACTGCTGTTGTGTCTTTGTTTGCGCTGTGTAAGTTACTCAATGCGCGTCACTGACGCTTTTCATATGATTGGAACATATCTAGAAATAATGCTTTAATCAAACTTACTAACTCGTTCATCTCGCTGTAATGGTACATTGCATGTGTTACAAAGTTGGTAGAACAATGATGAAGACGGACTCGGCGTGACTGGGACTCGTGTTTATTCAGAACTCTGAGATACAAACACAATAAACTCGCGCTGACAGACAGCGCTCTCATAACTCAGTAGTTACTATAAATAACTTTGTTAGCAATCGCTCCGTCTCCGTGATGTCCGGTTCGCGAACGAATCATTCTTTTGAATCGGTTCTTTTTAGTGAACCGAACCAGTTCACCAAATCGGACTGAATCGTTCTAAACGGTTCGCGTCTCGAGTCAGCGCTGATCCATAATTTACTAAAGTTACTAACTTTCTGACATGAGTGACAGCCCCTCCGACTAGAAATAAACTAATAACCTGAAGTATATTCTAGTAACTACAACAGTTCACCCTGAACTGAGACATGCTGAGAGAACTGATGAGAAGTGAACTCAGGTCCATCCGTCTCTCTGGCAGCAGCTCGTGCCTCGTAGACCTCGTTAAACCACGCCCCCTCCGCTCATTTCAAATGCAAAGATGTCAGCCAATCACAACAGTGGGCGTTTTTACTGAAGTCTCACAGCAGACACGCCTCTTGAAACAGCGCATTCAGCCACAGGGCAAACAGCAGTATAGACCAGGGGTGTCCAAACTTTTTTAAAAGGGGGCCGGATTCGATGTTGTGGACATACCCGGGGGCCGGTTCCTTTTCTATTATATATATATATATATATATATATATATATATATATATATATATATATATATATATATATATATATATATATATATATATATATATATATATATATATATATATATATATATATATATATATATATATATATATATATATATATATATATATTTGACAAAAGCTTGAGCTGACAGTAGAGTAGCTTGAGATAGGACACAGGAAATTTATAGATATTTAACAATATCTGTAAAACTTTCATCAACCAAAAAGTTTTAATGGGTTAAATTTTTATATTATTACGGAGTTAGAACTCTATTCTTATTTAAATTTAATAAGTGCTCTATTTAGATCACCACAGGTAAAACCACACTAAAAAACATGCTTTTTTCCAGTCCAAATATCAAAAAATTCTTATATCAAGATGCTTTTACTAAGGAAAATTACATATTTTTTCTTAATTCCTGGGGGGAAAAATCTAAATGAATTGAGTTTTTGCTTGAAACAAACTAAATTATCTGCCAATGGATTAGAAAAATAATCTTCCAAAATCTTCCTTAAAGATTCCAAACAGAAACATTATTTTTCCTACCCCATTGGCAGATATATTTGCTTGTTTTAAACAAAAACTCACTTCAATTTAATTTTATTTTCCAGAAAACAAGAACAAATATCTAATCATTTAACTTATCTCGTAACATCTTGATTTAAGAATTTTTTGATATATTTAGACTAGAAACAGGACAAAAATACTAAATGACAGCATTTTTTGCAGCGCACACAAGGCAAAAAGTAATACACATATATATATATATATTTCTATATCTAGAATGGTATTTAGTTTAACTGGATTTAAATTAAATCAAATCACAGAGAGATTCAGTACCGGAGACCTCTGTGCCGAACTCGAACACTTCTCATTGGCTGTTTAGTGGGCGCGTGATCGAGACACTCAGCAGGTAAACACATTTGTTCAGAGTCAGAGCTCGCGAGATGCTCAGAGCATAAGCAGCGCTGTTTCGTTCCGCTCTGGGCGCTGTTTCCCTGGCCTAAAGTCTAGTACTGCCACCTTGCGGTGACATCGTGAAACTGCATGATTTGTAAATGATCCGTGGCGGGCCACATATAATACATTTTAATAGACGCGCTGCGGGCCGTTTGAAATTCATCCCCGGGCCGCATTTGGCCCGCGGGCCGGACTTTGGACACCCCTGGTATAGACAAAATGCCTTTTATTTCTAAATTATGACATTTTATGATGTAAAAATCATACTAACAATAACTATAAAATAATAGAAAAATGCCATGCCATGGGACCTTTAAATGCGTTTCCCTGCTAAAAGTGAATTTGTCATTGTTCAGAAGTACACTTTAATTACACATGGAGTAAAACTCTTTCATCCTACTGTATTTTTATGATATGATTTATGTTTTATAGGTTTAAGCACCCCCGATGGGAATAACTGGATTAAATCAATAAATCTGCGGAAAAATCAGTCGAAATCATCAGGCTCAGCTGTGATCCAGAGAGTTGCTCAAAGGCCACGCTCAGACACACTCTTGGGAAGGGCACTCTTCCTGTTTTTCATCCAGACAAAGCTCTTATCTTTTCCCTAAACTCTATGGCCTGGTTTCACAGATAGGGCTTAGATTAAGCCAGGATTATGCCTTAGTTAAGTTAGAACATTTAAGTAGCTTTTATAAATGTGCCTTGCCTTAGAAAAAAAAACATTACTGGTGTGCATCTTGAGATAAAACTATGGCACTGACATATTTTAAGATATGTCGGTGACGGTGTAGGTTGCTTTCAGTTGAAGCAGCTCAAACATGCATTTTAGTCTGGGACTAGCTTAAAGGAACACGCCGACTTTTTGGGACTTTAGCTTATTCACCGCATCCCCCAGAGTTAGATAAGTCCATACACACCATTCTCATCTCTGTGCGTGCCATAACTCTGTCTGACGCACCCACCGCTAGCCTAGCTTAGCACAAAGACTGGAGGTAAATGGCTCCATCTAGCCTACCGCTCAATAAGTGACAAAATAACGCCAACATTTTCCTATTTACATGTTGTGATGTGTATAGTTACATCGTGTACTAAGACCGACGGAAAATAAAAAGTTGCGATTTTCTAGACCGATATGGCTAGGAACTCTTCTCTCATTCCTGCATAATAATCAAGGAACTATACATATCACAACATGTAAATAGGAAAATGTTGGCGTTATTTTGTCACTTATTGAGCAGTAGGCTAGCTGGAGCCGTTTACCTCCAGTATTTGTGCTAATCCAGGCTAGCGGTGGGTGCGTCAGACAGAGTTATGGCACGCATGGAGATGAGAATGGTATGTATGGACTTATCTAACTCTGGGGGATACGGTGAATAAGCTAAAGTCCCAAAAAGTCGGCGTGTTCCTTTAAGCCTTATCAGTGAAGTCCCAAAGGTTCAAGACTACAACATACAGGTCAATACGGTTCACACAACTGTACTGTCACAAATGGAGCAAGAGACATCACAAATGATACTGTACGCTCTCCCTACAGAGTTGACAAATTAGCATAAAGATATAATTTCAATTATCAACCACTGTTAGTTCATCATTATGTTTAATGTACAGAATAATTACCAATGGACTGTTAAATAATTGATAGTTAATTGTTGAAAGTGTGCATGAATTATATAATTCAATGGCCTAAAGTCAATGAATCCACTCATACCATATTCACGTATCATCTTTGAGACAATCAGGATAAGAATTCAGCAACAGTGTAGGCTCTTGTGCAATTACCTTTTGTTAACCATGTGTGAAATGAAAAGGTGCAGGAAGAGTTTAGCTATGCATCTACAATCGATCAACTGCACTGCCTGCCTCATGTCACTCCTTCTGACAACTGCACCAGCAGTTCCCCTTCAAATCATCCGAGAGACACGAAAATATCTCATTGTAGACGCACCGGGGCTTGGAATGGCTGAGGGAGCGATAATGGGCACTTACGGCTGTCGTAGCAGATGTTGCCGAGGGCTCGTCCCGTCTGGAGCAGAATTTCCTGGTCCTTACAGTTTAGCAGCTGAACCAGTGGAGGAATGAGCCCTGCTTCCACACACGGGCTTCTCATGAATTCTGCAGAGAATGCCAACAATTAAAGCTCAATAAAGCATTATCAGATAAATACTTACCCATTAAAAATCTAGCACATATTCACTTTCTGCTGTGCAACAAATGTCTGTGTGGTAGAATCAACCAACCAAGTGCAATGTCTTTATGCATCACTAAATCATAACCACACAAAATATCACTAGTCAATGAATGCACAAGATTGCTAATGAAAATAATCAAATGGGAAATAAAAATAATTCTCTAACAATCAGTAAATATCCTCCTGGATAAACATTTGAAAATCTGGGAAAGAGCAAATAGGAATTTTCTTTTATCCAATAATAATTTATCTTAATTGATTTGATCTAATTAGTAGGGGTGTGACAAGATCTCGCGAGACTAAACTGTGACGAGATTTCTCGTGGAGGTGAAAAGATGTCTCGCGTCATCATGACGGAGTGTGAGGGTGAAGTTAGGATAGAATATGCCAACGCTACATTTACATTTCACCTCCACTGTAGTTTTGCTTTTTATAGAAATAAAAACTATTTAATTCAGGTGGATAACAGTCGCTTCGATTCAATCATCCAAAACTAGCTGTTCAAGTCGTACATAGTGCGCAGCACTCATCACATGACGAGAAGACTGACTGGACCGTGGCGGAGGATTCGTTGCGCAACAGAATCGTCAGACAATTGTCTCATATTTTAAAATGCACGTTCAGCACCACCGCTCCTTATTCACAGAGTACGCACAATAGTGAAATTGAAAGTGAAAGTAAATGGGAGTAAACAAGTCGGTACTGAAATTTAAAAAATGTGACTGAGCGTAATCGTAAACACCTCTGATTGGCCATTGTGATCACGCTCTCATCGGATATGTCTGTGATTGGCTACAATGATCAACGCATGGGAGCATTTGAAAGCACACGGAAGTGTTTGAAAGTGTTTTGACAGCAGGAGCAGGAGCTCAATAGCGCTCAAATCGTCAATATTTTTTAATTTGTGTACTTTTGACAACACTAACGGAAATGGTACCAGAGTACTGTGTAAATACCATGGTATATGAATGTGAAAATCACTTCGCAGTACCACGGCACGGTATATACAACAGTGTTATTTTAGTATTATTATATATTATAGTATTTAGTAATATTCAGAATTAGCTGTTATTTTTATTTTGACACTTTTTATATATATATAAACACACACACACACACACACACACACACACACACACACACACACACACACACACACACACACACACACACACACACACACACAAGCCCGAAATTACTCATGTCCTTGGTAAATATGACCAAAGAAGGCTGTGAAAATAAATCTCTGTTGTTAATCCTTTTGTTCTTTTGTTTTAAATATGTATAAAATTCTAACCTTTCATTGGAGAATAAAAATTTCATATTATCAATAATGTTTATCTCCAAAAAATAAATGTTTTTCTCGAATACACATTGCTCACAATTAATCATACCCTTTTATTCAATACTTTTTGCAACCTCTTTTTGCCAAGATAACAGCTCTGAGTCTTCTTCTATAATGCCTGATGAGTTTGGAGAACACCTGACAAGAGATCAAAGACCATTCCTCCATACAGAATCACTCCAGATCCTTCAGATTACCAGATCCATGTTGGTGCTGCTTCTCTTCAGTTCACCCCACTCATCTTCTATAGTGTTAAGGTCAGGGACTGGGATGGCCATGGCAGAAACTTGGCTTTGTACTCAGTGACACATTTTTGCCTTGACCATTACAGAAGAAGACTTAGAGCTGTTATCTTGGCAAAAAGAGGTTGCAAAAAGTATTGAATAAAAGGGTATGATTAATTGTGAGCAATGTGTATTAGAGAAAAGCATTTATTTCATAATAAGATTTCCCCCCCATTTAAAATTCTTATTCTCCAATGAAAGGTTAGAATTGTATAAATGTTTAAAACAAAAGATCAAAAGGATTAACAAAACAGATTTATTTTCACAGCCTTCTTTGGTCATATTTACCAATAATATGGCTTGACTGTATGTATATTTTATATATATATATAAAATTGAATAAAAATAAATTAATGCTAAATTGAAAAAAAAAAAATATATATATATATATATAAAAAAGTTTTTTTTTATTTTTTATTTAGCATTAATTTATTTTTATAAAATTTTAGTCATCTTAGTACTTTGAATTAAACTTATTTTATTTTAGTTATCTGCGAAGGCAATATTTTGAAAGTTTATGTTTTTTTGTTTTTTTTATCAAATTTATTTTTTTATAAAAATTTTTGTCTAATATTAGTTTTATTTTATTTCCGATCATTTTTCAGATAAGTTTTAGTTTAAAAAAAAAACAGGCAAGCAGCATCACTCACATTTTCAAAAAAAAAAAAATATATATATATATATATATATATAATTATTTATTTATTTTACTTAAGATATTCACAAACCAATTAGATATAAAATATTAAATTCTCAGAATGTAATTTGTAAGTGGTCAATTTTCCAGATGCAAATGATAGCTATTTAACGTACAAGTTTAAGTTTTCCATCTAACATGTACATTTCATCTACATTTTATTTTATTTCAGTTTTATTTTTAATGGTTTAATTCAAAATAACAACACGTGTACCGTGAAATTACCATCTGATCAATGTACAATAATAACACCACAGTAAATCACATACTGTAGCAAATGCATCACTTAAATCCCTAAAAATGTAACTTTCCGATTAGAAAGTGCAGGAGACTTCACTGGATGAAACACAGATGTTCCCAGAGGAATGCGGACAGCTGAATGCCAGCAGGAGCTGCCAGAGATCTGGCACACCAGCAGGCCACTGTCATTAGCTACCTAGCAAACTGCTAAAAGGCCATTCATTATTTTAACCTTTTTATCTCGGGCACTCTCCATACACTTCCAAACCCCAGCTCTATTTGTCTGAAGTGCAGTTTAAAGAAACACTTGTGTAATTAAACTAAGAGCTTTAGGTGAAGAAGCACACTGACTCTGCAGGATTGCCGCAGGTTGATGTGCAAGAGCTGTAATTACATAGGTAAAAGCGGAGTGTCTTTTAGAAAGGAGATTTGGGCAAGATTTAATAATTGCCATTTTCCTAAAGGATTTTTTTATGTTTATATATATATATATATATATATATATATATATATATATATATATATATATATATATATATATATATATATATATAGATAGAAGATATACCACACATAAGTCTAGTAAATATTCAATAAAAGTTAATTAAATAAAGACTTAAAAGTTAATTTAAATACTAAGTACTTAAAAACCAAACCGTGTATAGAGACTAATTAAGCTTCTCAAAGAACAGAGAACTCCATGCTGCACTGGTGTGTTCTCAACTCTTTAATTTAATTGCTGATTTGCTGTTGTGCATAAACAAGGTAACTTATCTATAGACGAACGACTGGCTCTTTCAAACAGAGTTCAAAACCGACTGAAATTATGCCTACAAAGCAAAGTGGATGAAAACATTTGGTTTAGTCTTCCAAGCTGTTATTCTGTTAACATCGCATCTGTGACTGGATTTTTGCAAAAAAGGAAGCCATCCACTGAGAACAATGTTGCTAAAACTTGCAAATGGTACAATCATAAAAGCAAAATACATATTAAATATAAATATTACTGCTATTATATTAAATAAATGACGCTCAGGCGTGCTTGATTTACGGCTGAGAAAAACCCTCATTGGTAAGGTTGAGCTTTTTTTTGATGAGCTCAATGAATGCGCGTTAATATGTTCATCAATTAAAATGATCGTTTCTCTTTGGAAGACTTGAATTAAACCGCTCGATTCAAATGGATTAATTTTACGATGTCTTTATGTAATCAATTAAAATGATTGTTCCATATTTGATGAGCTCAACGTATGGGCATTAATCTGTACATCAATTAAAATGATTGTTCCATATTTGATGAACAATAACAACACGGGTACCATGGAATTACCATCTGACCAATGAACAATTAGCCTGGATGCCAACCGAACTTAGCCCCGCCCACAACATTTGAGTTCGTTCTGGACTTGATCCGTTGTGGAGCAACTATGCTCAAACCAGAGCTGTTCGGACCAATTGAGGTCTTTCCTGGTTCGGTTGAAACAGAAAATCACAGCCCAATGGAGCAGTATCAGACTCATATTCTGACTAGAATTGAGTATGACGACGTCAGGCTAACAGACAATAGTAACACCGCAGTAAATCATATATGTAGCAAATGCATCATTTGAATCCCTAAAATGTAACCAAGTTCCTATGTATGATGAATGTGTGTTAATCTGTTCATCAATTAAAATGATGGTCCCACATTTGATGAGATTAACATATGTGCATTAATCTGTTCATCAATTAAAATGATTGTTCCTCTTTGGAAGACTTGAATTAAACTGATCGGTTCAAATGGATTAATTTGATGTACTTTATGTACTTTTTGAAGCTTGAAAATGTTGTTTACCTAGACTTTCAAAGGATGGACAGAAAATTATGAGAGAAGAAACATATTCATTTGAGTTTTAAAGATTGAATTCAAGTCCTATAGGTTTAAGTGACATGAGAGTGAGTAAAGGATGACCGAATTTTAGCTTTGGGTGGACCATCCATTTAATATCTTATTAAAAACATTTCATAGACAGAGTAATCAGATTGAAATCAGGACCTCAACAGCTAATCAATAAAACTGATAAAAGGAAATAATCATTTTTATATTTAAATCATGTAATATACACCGATCAGGCATAACATTATGACCTAATATTGTGTTGGTCCCCCTTTTGCTGCCAAAAGCCCTGGCCCGTCAAGGCATGGACTCCACTAGACCCCTGAAGGTGTGCTGTGTTATCTGGCACCAAGAAGTTAGACGCAGATCCTTTAAGTCCTGTAAGTTGCGAGATAGGGCCTCCATGGATCGGACTTGTTTGTTCAGCACATCCCACAGATGCTCGATTGGATTGAGATTGGGGAGTTTGGAGGCCAAGTCAACACCTCAAACTCGTTGTTGTGCTCCTCAAACCATTCCTGAACCATTTTTGCTTTGTGGCAAGGCGCATTATCTGCTGAAAGAGCCACAGCCACCAGGGAATACCGTTTCCAGGAAAGGGTGTACATGGTCTGCTCTGAAACAATGCTTAGGTAGGTGATACACATCAAAAGTAAGTTGCCTTCTTCCCATAGTGCATCCTGGGATGAACATGCACTCGGCCATCCACGTGATGTAAAAGAAAGCGTGATAACGTAAAACCAGCATTAACTTCTTGAGCAATTTGAGCAACAGTAGCTCGTCTGTTTGATCGGACCACACGGGCCAGCCTTCGCTCCCCACGTGAATCAATGAGCCATGGTCGCCCATGACCCTGTCGCCGGACCCTTCTCGACCACCTTTGATAGATACTGACCACTGCAGACCAGGAACACCCCACAAGAGCTGCAGTTTTGGAGATGCTCTGACCCAGTCGTCTAGCATCACAATTTTGTCCTTGCCAAACTAGCTTAAATCCTTACACTTGCCCATTTTTCCTGCTTCTAACGCATCAACTTTGAGGACAATATGTTCACTTGCTACCTAATATATGAAACCCACTAACACGTGTTGTGATGAAGAGGTCATAATGTTATGCCTGATCGGTGTAAGTATTTGTTTTTTTTAACAAAACCTACATTCAATTATTTTAAATTCCTTTTTCGCACAGTATGTACAGCATACATACATTTATATTTGTTAGTGATTTGTTCCCCCGAATAAAACACAAGATCTTTTTAATATATCCGTTTAATTGATGAATTCATTCTCAAAACAAATGTTAGTTGCAGCCCTAGTTAAAATGTGATCAAAAATGATCATAAGTTGTACATTTAAAGTGTTTACTTCAGGAAAAAATATTTATTTTCTCATATTGTACTGCATATCTCAGGACTGCATCATGCGTAGTGCAATGTGTTTATCAGTCAACTCAATTTTAATCTGTTTGTCTGTTTTGAGATCGACTGGTTCTGCTGCACTGATCTTAGATATACTGATCTTATAGCTTACATGCGAGGCTATCATTTCCTTCACGCTGCCAATAGCAGTAATAAGGACACGCATGAATGGCCACAGACTCGACTGCAGCATCAGTGAAACTGGGGGAGAAGAATCAGAGAACAGCAGAGACAAACAAACAGATCTATGAGGAGCAAAAGCTGATTAAAAATGTTATTAAACAGGTTTCTATTAAGAATGATATTAAAGACTTATACTAAGGCCAGTGAAAATGAAGGCAGAATATTAAGCCTCAGAAAGGATTATTGACAGTTATTGTATTACCTTTATCTGTCCTAAAGATTAACTCTCATTATAAAAAGGTATATTCCAGAAGAACTGAATTGTACTTTTGGACAATACATATAAAATCATGAAGGCACACAAAATGTCGACTCCAGTCATATCGCAGCCTAATAAAAGCGGTTTCGTTTGACAAGGAGAAGGCCCAGTGTTATTTTAGTATTGTTGATAATTTTATTAATATTTTGAATTCGTTCCATTTAAATTTGTAGTAATTTTGTTTTGTGTTTGTCATTTTTATTAGTCAGTTTTTTCTTTACATGTCTATACAGTTATTTCAATTTTAGTTTTAGTTATTTTAATACATCAAAATTAAATTGAGAAATGTTGCTGAAAAAAAAAAAAAACATCCACAACATTTGAGGTCGGGAAGTTCGGTCAGGACTTGATCCATTGTGGAGCAACTATGCTCGAACCAGAGCTGTTCGGACCAATCAAATTGTCAGGGTGGGCCTTATATGATGATGGACAGATGATCAACAGTAACGTAATCATCCACATCACCAAAGAGCACTTGGGTTGAATTCGTCCTAATCCTAAACGGAGAACTTGTTTTCGTATATGCATTCATTGGTAATATTAAGGGCCCCATTTTAACAATCTAAGCGCATGGTCTAAAGCACACGGCGCAGGTGCACTTAGGGCATGTCCGAATCCACTTTTGTTAGTTTAATGATGGGAAAAAAGGTTGGCGCGCCAGGCGCATGGTCCAAAAGGGTTGTTCCTATTCTCTTAATGAGTCATGGGTGTGTTTAAGGGTGGGGTGGGTATGTCAATCACAGTTGTGACACAGATGCAGTTGGTATGGAGAGCAGGAGCCGTGCGCGCCCGTTGCGCATACACACACTGGCAGTGTTTGTATCGCGCAGCTGAACCGCGGCTCGTGTATTGCAAATACAGACAAATATTGTCCATTATGTCACATTTTCCGGTGTTCTCCTCCGACCCCTGTCGGTCTCGTGCTTTGATTTATGATGGGCAGCATATCTGCTGCAAATGCGACTGTGTTCCCCTCTGTCTCATACACACATGCATATATAACATGTTGTTAGGGGTGCTCCGATTGATCGGCAACCGATCTCGATCGGTCGATAATCGCTTTGGGATGATTGATCGGCGGTCTCCAAAAAGGCCGATCTCATGAACCGATCGCATGCTGACGACACATAAAACTCGCACCTGCCGTGAGAGCTAGGACATGATATGCAGCGACACCGTCTCATTCTCTTTCCAGCGCGGGTAAAATAATTATAATGCTGAAGGTGAGGTACAATTCATATTTCTATATTAAATATCTTACGCAGTCATTTGAAAACTTTCTGTGGGAAGCAAGTTCACAAACAGCGCGCGTGAATCACCGCGTGCGCGCGCTCTCTCTCTCCCTTTCAAAATGCTCAAATGGCTTCACATCAGCTCATCGCATGTGCTCTAAAATCGAGCTGCAGTGCACAGTTGACACAGGATTTGCCACTTTGCACAATCGAGGCAGTGTCGCATCGTCACTAAAGTAAGTTTATCATTTGCATTTATTTTTAAGTCTTGCCAGTGTTCAAACCGCTCCGCACTCGCGCGCACGGTCTGGAGAGAGAGACACACACACACACACACACACAGGCCATCTCACAAAAAGCTTGCGAGTACAAATTGCCCTGAAATGGTCAGATACACACAAATGTATGTACTAAATTACCGTCTTGACGAGTATGCACGTAAACCCCGTCGTGACTCGCGAGTGAATGTTTGTGCAGTTGCATGTAACCGTATTCGCTCTTAAAGTGACAGCTGTCGAATAAACTGCTGCTGTTTCTCTTTGTCTTGTGTTGTTTGATGAACCTTTATGACACTCACTGCTCTTGAATGACTAACTTTTGCAACCTTAAGTGTAAGGATTAATCTAATTTAATTTATTCAGGGAAGACCAATATTAATTTACATTTGATTTCTTATTAAATGTCTTTAGTATTTCTTACCTCAATACTAATGTTAGACCTACCTGAAAAATTATTTTTAAAAACAAAAATGAACTGCATAATCAAATATTTAGGTAAGATAATTATATACATTTATTTGGGAAAGATGGCCTACAGTAGCCTTAAGTCTAATTTTCTAAAATAAACACTTGGTGGTTCTTCAAGACCTTGACTCAGTTAATTTAGAGTTAGTTTCATTTCTACAAATGGTGCAAACTCTCCAAGATTATAGATAAAAGATTCCCATTCCCCTGCCATTCTGTGATCGGCAGTGATCGGCAATCGGCAGATCATGAAATTGGTGATCGGTAATCGGTGATCGGCCCCAAAAATGCTGATCGGAGCATCTCTACATGTTGTATATAAGTAGTTCACATGATAAATGCAACATTTAAAAGTTAAGATATGCTTCTAGTTTTAATAATTTAAACATGCCTTTGAAGTTTGGGCAAAAACTTCTGGCAGTGTTGTGTTTTCGTGTTTTTTTTTGTTTGTTTTTTCACAGCGCTGGATTTCATATGGTGATTGTGAAACACACGGAACACTTCATGGTGAAATTTGTTAATCAGGTCAGCTGAATTAAAGCCACAGTGCATTGTTCTGATCAAAATTGACATGATGAACATGAAAAATGTTACGCCAATGTGTCGGACTCGGTAGACAGCCAGTTAGGAAACAACTTGATATAACAATTTTTTAATACTGTATCCTAAATTGTGGATGATTAAGCTATATATATCATATGCTGAAGTAAATTTCTGAAGTGTTGACGATAAAAAAACAACAACAACAAGAATCGTACAGAACCGAAAACCGTGACCCTAAAACCGTGATACGAACCGAACCGTGGGTTTTGTGAACCGTGCCACCCCTAGTAATAAGCAGAGTGTTGGCGTGCTGTGGACCCGCCTAATAGCGCATATTACTAACACGCTCTTTAAATAACAAAAAAAATATTGTGCCATTGACTTTAGACCAGGTTTTGTTGGTTAATGGCGCAGTCTATTTCAGTTGCCTCAAAATAGCAACACGCCAACAATGCACCTGAACACACCTTGTTTTCAGACCAGCACGCCCATGGGTGCACAAATGGGCGCAAATGCCTTTGCTATTTAAACAATGTGTCGAGGACGTGAAAATGATAACTGCGTCAGGCTGAAACTAGCAAAAAACACTTGAGGCGTGTGTATGATAGGGCCCCAAGTATTAAGTGTCTAACTGCTTTTAGTGCATTTCTACAATGCCATTGTTAACTGAAATCTTTTGCACGACACTGCATTAGGGATGTGATGCTGAGGAAAGTTTCCCACTGGTTAATGGACGTGTGACAACACTGGTAATACCAGTATCACCGGCGGGGGCTTTTAGATCGCTAATTCTAAATCAAAAGTAAAATGCACACGGCCACTCAGGCATTCATAATGATGCAGAGCAGTTTGAGTGTTTTAAATTAATTCCTATGAGAGTTAAAAGGATAGTTCACCCAAAATTGAAAATTCTGTCATCATTTACTCACCCTCAAGTTGTTCCAAACCTGTATGAGTTTCTTTGTTCTGCTGAACACAAAAGAAGATATTTAGAAGAATGTTTGTAACCAAGCAGATAGAGCAACTATTGACTACCATAGTAGGAAAAGAAATACTATGGTAGTCAATAGTTGCTCTATCTGCTTTGTTACAAACATTCTTCACTCTATCTTCAGAACAAAGAAACTCATACAGGTTTAGAACAACTTGAGGGTGAGTGAATGATGACAGAATTTTAATTTTTGGGTGAACTCTCCCTTTAAGCTTCCATAGGCATGAACTGATAAGCTCACTCTCCTCTGCGTCTGTAGCAGTAGACGTGCACCGTTATGAATGCCAGTGCGGCCGTGCACATTTTACTTTTGATTTAGAATTAGCGCCAAAATCTGGGATTTTTTTAATGAAAAACCCAACAGTACAATGACAAGCTCGCTTAAATAGGTGCTTTTACATTTCGCTTTGAAACCAAATCTTCCGCGATCATCTTTTCAGTCAGCTCCTAACTCTTGGGATGAATGAAATCTGACTCCTGCTGCTAGTTTGTGCTGCAACTCTTGTTCTACTCACGCTGTATGTTCAGTATTTATTTGTTCTGTCTGTTCTCTAACTGAACTAAATGATTGTATTACTTTTTTTTTTTTTTAAACGCCGGTGGGGGCAGTGCCACGGTGGGCAAGTGATGTAACCAGTGTTGTGTCTGAATACCGGTAACACCAGCAACACAGACCATCACAGCAAGCCTACACTGCATCCACACCACTAGGTGTCAGTAATCCAAGATGAGCAACAATTGCCGATGTAGTAGCACTTACCATTTTTGGCCACCTCTGCAATGATGTTGGCTACTTTTGGTGTACATGAGTTCTGCTCAGACAGAAGAGCGGGCATCATGGCAAGAACACCCATCTCCTGGATCTTTTCACTAGTCTCAACATCTGAAATCAGAGTGAAGAACATCAGTGAATAATATGATACTATGAGAGGATCTGACCTGCAAACACAAAGGTTAAAGATTCAGTCACAAGTAGTGATGCAGGAACTGAAGAATCATTGAGATAGCACACATGCAACACGACATCTAGTTTAGATATTTTGTCTGACAGGTTCACATTTCTGCAATGGAAACGCTAAGTTGACCTATTGACCCTTTTCACAGACAGTGATTTCAAACACAGTTATTAACATCGTAAATCTAGTACAGTTTTGTATATTTTCATTTGAAAACATTTATAGCAATATTCATATCATTAATACTTTATCATACCTAGGCATTAGATTGCAGAAATCTAGTTAAGACTGCTGCAAGAAATGATCGGGGTAAATCATTAAAACTTATGTAATCAGATTACTTTTTTCAAGTATTGTCTCAAGTAACACATTACTTTTTCAAAAAAGAAACATTTTCCCATTTATTGACTGACAGCTCTCCTGTCCCCATGTTGAGAGAAATCGGAAGAATGTGCAGAGAAGTTGTGTGCGATGACTGAGTAAATGATGGATATTGCCGTTCTAGACTAAATGTGAGCATGTATTTACTCATCTCACTGGCACAAAAACAGATTCACCATTCCTCAAAATTAATAAAAACAGTGGAACACACACTGAGAATATTTAGGCAAACCTGCATCTCACTTTATTAACAAATGTCTTTGCTGCTGACCTTCGATGATCCAATTCAACCATACCAATAAACAAAAATTACTTTACTAGATAAACATCCCTGTGGCAAGCAGGGCGGGGCCGAGAGCTGTGAGAACGGAGCGAGGCCGGTGGCACTAATCAGCATAACCCCAGTGTCACACCGATCTCGAGTTCAACGGAGGAGCTCCGGAAGAAAAAAAGGAGGCATGAAGACAGGAAAGGATGAGAGAGGACCAGGCCTGAATTTTATATTGGTGTTTTGTTTGAGTTTACTTTAGTTTTATTTATTTTATTATTAAAGTTTTACGTTGTTCACCAGTTCCCGCTTCCTCCTTCCCTTAACTTGAATTTGTTACAATCACATTTGTGTTTAATTTTTTTAGTTTTTATCGATGAAGAAAGTGTTGAACCTTAATCTCCTGTGTCTTATTCTTCTGCAATCCAGAATGGCAGCAGCTGAAAGGTTTTTTTGAGCTGCGCCCTCTACTGTACAGGGGTGAATTTACGTTTCCTTTTGTGTTTGCACCTTTGGTGGTAAGGGCCTTTACATTTGCCAAAATAGACCTTTTAATTAATTTATTAATTTATTTTTATTAAAAAACAAACAAGTATTATTTAACATTAACAAACATTAACATTATTTTCCCCAAAATATTATTTTCTCCAACACTGGCTACAACGGCTGAGGTAGACGTAAATGTGACTTTTTCTTGCCATTGTAAATAAAAAAAAGTTTGCAAGGATAATGGAAAACCTTTGAAAGATAAAGTCTGTCTTACAAAGTTTGTCTGAAGCACTTAAAGGCCCGGTTTCACAGACAGTGCTTAGATTGAGCCAGGATAATGCCTTAGTTCAATTAGGACATTTAAGTAGATTTTATAAATGTGCCATAGAAAAAAAAAATCATTATTGGAGTGCATCTTGAGACAAAACAATGGCACTGACATATTTTAAGATACAGTATATTGCCGAAAGTTTTGGGCAGTCTGCCTTTATATGCACATGAACTTTAATGAAATCACATTCTTATTCCGTAGGGTTTAATATGGAGTTGGTCCACCTTTTGCAGCTATAACAGCTTCAACTCTTCTGGGAAGGCTTTCCACAAGGTTTAGGAGTGTGTTTATGGGACTTTTTGACCATTCTACTAGAAGCGCATTTGTGAGGTCAGGCACTGATGTTGGACGAGAAGGCCTGGCTCGCAGTCTCCGCTCTAATTCATCCCAAAGGTGTTCGATCGGGTTGAGGTCAGGACTCTGTGCAGGCCAGTCAAGTTCCCCCACACCAAACTCGCTCATCCATGTCTTTATGGACCTTGCTTTGTGCACTGGTGCGCAGTCATGTTGGAACAGGAAGGGGCCATCCCCAAACTATTCCCACAAAGTTGGGACCATGGAATTGTCCAAAATGTCTTGGTTTGCTGAAGCATTAAGAGTTCCTTTCACTGGAACTAAGGGGCCAAGCCCAACCCCTGAAAAACAACCCCCACACCATAATCCCCCCTCCACTAAACTTTACACTTGGCACAATGCAGTCAGGCAAGTACCGGTTTCCTGGCAGCCGCCAAACCCAGACTCATCCATCAGACAGAGAAGCGTGATTGGTCACTTGAGAAGACACGTCTCCAATGCTCTAGAGTCCAGTGGCGGTGTGCTTTACACCACTGCATCCAACGCTTTGCTTTGCATTGCACTTGGTGATGTAAGGCTTCGATGTAGCTACTCGGCCATGGAAACCCATTCCATGAAGCTCTCTACACACTGTTCTTGAGCTAATCTGAAGGCCACATGAAGTTTGGAGGTCTGTAGCTATTGACTCTGCAGAAAGTTGGCGACTTCTGCGCACTGTGCGCCTCAGCATGCGCTGACCCTGCTCTGTGATTTTACGTGACTGAGTAGCTGTTTTTCCCAAATGCTTCCACTTTGTTATAATACCATTAACAGTTGACTGTGGAATATTTAGTAGAGAGGAAATTTCATGAATGGACTTATTGCACAGGTGGTGTAATTGAAATTTTGAAAATAAACTATATCAAACCATATAAGGTGTTTTTGATATTAAACTCATACAAGATGGGAATTCTAGTTTTCTGTAGTAAACACATTTTTGTTTGATAAACTTTGATACTCTTCTCAATAGAACTAGTGTTCGTTGTCTGTAGCCTTGAACAAGTTCTCGAAAAGTTTTGTTTTCACTCAAGGTGGGACAGCTGCAGATAACACCAACTAGGGAGTTTGTTATTCGTGTTATTGGCCCTCAACCATTTAAGTGAGTGTACAAAAGAACGAGTGAGGGGTTTTGGTTGTTGTCTTTTCTGACTGCACAACCTGCATGTCCGAATTGACCTTCTTGGCAAGAATAAAAGCTTTTAAAGACACTTAGCTTGTGTTTTTTAATTCCAGCTTCACCATGATAATTATTAAAGTTTCTTTTTTCCACGACAGTGGCAACCTATCACGGTACCAAGCTTGAATTCACTGAGCTCCTGAGAGTGACCCATTTTTTCACAAATGTTTGTAGAAGCGTTTGTATGCCTAGGTGCTTGATTTTATACACCTGTGGCCATGGAAGTGATAGGAACACCTGAATTCAATGATTTGGAGGGGTGTCCCAATACTTTTGGCAAAATAGTGTATGTCAATGCAAGTTGAAGCTCAAACATGCATTTAAGTCTGGGACTAGCTTAAGCCTTGTCTGTGAAACCAGGGGAAAGGCATTCAAGTAAACTAAACATCCATGGGTAGAACCATATAATCTACTTTGTTTTCGCTGATTCTGTCTACTGTTTTTATACTTTGTGACAGACATAAATTCTCATCACAAAGTCTAAACATATTTACCACTTCTTTTCTGTTATTTTCTGCACAATCATTCATGGAGACTGACACACCATTATTTTAATTATTATATTTTTCAAAATGGTCTATTACTGTTGTGTAAACCATTTAATGTAACCCCACCCTTTTCCAATCTAAATTTGTGTTTTTGGCAGGAATAATGTTTTCTGTTTCTTTACTTTTTATATCGCTGGCTACATTAATCACAGCAACATGACACAGCAAAAGAAAAATTAGAAACAAAATGGATTTTATTCAATCCTGCATCCTTGGATAATCTGAATATAAAAGATATATGAGCCCTGAGCTTAAGTCAAGGTTCCTTCACTTCGCAATAATTCTTTATTTCAGCTGTAAGAAATGATAAAAATGAAGAGCTATATAAAAGATATGCAGACTTACTATTGTGGGCCAAAGCTTTGAGCAGGCAGTCCAAGCAGCCCTCCACGCTGTCTGAAGCGCTGTCTGCCGATGAGAGCTTCAGCGTCTTCAGGGCTTCGCTTAAATTATCTGCTGATGAAAGGGAAATAACCAGTTTACAACTGCAAAAAAATTATATAAAGATAAATTACTTGTGTTTATAAGGCATAGTGTTCTCAAGGAGCCTAACTAACTTCACAAGGTGTGATAAAGTATTGAATAAAAAAAATGTAAGTGCCCCTGTTATGCTTCATCAAATATTACCTTTCATGCAGTGTGTAATATAGTTGTTGTTTGTGAATGTAAAAGATCAGCAAAGTTTTAAAGATCAAAGTGCATGACAAATAAAGAATTTGGAACTGAAATTCAGATATGGTAATATGGGTTTAGTTACAGGCGAAACAAAACTTTTTAAGCGGTTGACCAATCACAACAAACTGGGCCATCTGATGGCCACCAATCAGACCAGAGTAGGCTCTCGGAAAGGAGGGGTGTAGAGAGACAACAAACTGTTTTCAGATTGTGAGGTGATGTGTAATAGCCTAGAAATCTAGACACACCCGAACAGCAGCAAATGTAATTTGCAGCCAGGGTAGTCTAGCAACTCTCCATTGGCTTGCGCGCTGGAAAAACCAAACTCTGGTCAGGCCAATCACATCTTGTATAGAGTCGGTGGGCGGGCTTAACATAATGACGGCAGAGTTGCGGAGGTTCTGCGTGCTACTTGTAAACAAAGAAGCTGGCGAACAGCGTCGTTCGAAACGGCTTTGGCTGCGACTCTGGAATAGGGATGCACGATATTATCGGCACGACATCGGAATAGGCCTTTATCACACTTCCTATTTCCGGTAAGTGAAGCAGTGCACCTCTACTTCCGGTCCCATCGCGACTCAATCAAAACGCGGGTGTAACTGCAGCGATCCCGTGCTCTAATACTAAATAATGACATCCTTACCTCAGATTTGAACATTTCCTGACACTAAAAGAATAGAGGAGAGCATGGGTGAGACTGATATGGTGGGATGAAGTTGTATGTTTGTGTGTTGTAAGCCTATGCATTTACAAACTGCGGATGTTTACGTGTCTCATATCGTCAGCCTGCTGAAGTGTTCCCATCCAAATGTGCATTCTGAATAATAAATACATTTCTAACCTGCCGCAGTCCAGTGATTGTCTTCTCATTAACAGTGTTTCTCTTACTAATCATATTTCATCCCTGTTGTTAAATTTTTTAATTAATTTGACTGATAAACACCCTTACGAAAGTTAACCATGGTTTTATTATAGTAAGAATGTAGTAACCATGTTTTTTTTTCGTGGATTGACTACCATTTGTATTAGTTTTACTAAAAAATACCATGATAAACTACAATAACCATGTTTTATTTTATTTGTAATAAAAACCATGGTTCATTTTCTTGTAATAAATAGATGAATGAATGCGCGGTAACTGCCTTAAAGAAAGTAAACAATGTTAAGCATTTAATTAATCTTAAACAGTAATACGTTAACAGCGTGACTGAATTTTGGCATAAATGCGTGAATTACATATACTGTAGGCTACAGTGAAATGATTGTCACTGAAAAGTGACAGAACAATGACTAAAATATTAATACAAATCAATATGTTCATTCAGATCTAATTCGTCAGGTCTCACACACACTTAATCGCGGACACTATTTAGACGTGCACTGACACCGTGTGGTGAAATAATCACGTATGTTTACGACCCTCGGCTTATGTCGGATTAAAAAACGACAAGTTCAACAGAGTTTGGAAAATCCAGTACACAGTAATGATCAGTTTATCTCTTCTCCTGTCTCGGAAAATGTCCGGATTTTTAAATCATCCTCCAGATGCTTATTTTAATGGTCGTTTGTTCAGCTAGGTGTTCACAGCACATTGAAAACATGCATAACCGGAAGAATCAGCACACTGCTTCGACGCGCACTTCCGGTATTCAATTCCTCTGTGATAAAGGCCTATCGGCCGATAAACGCTTAAAATATAAAAATCGGCATCGGCCGATATGAAAAAATTATATCGATATGCCTTGCCGATATGATAACGTGTTGATATGCGCCTGCAATAACTCACGTGTGCAAGGACTTCTATAGCGATAAGATCACGTCAGCCGTGGTCATTCTCCAAGTGAAAACAAGCAAATGCATTGCATGTATGGTAATTTATATTGTCAGTTTTTAAATGCTGCCTTGAATTTGTGAATCAACGCAGGATTTCCAGGTTTTCACAACAAAACTAGCCCAAAACAAGCACAATCGCAGCCTCTACAGCAGCTGAAGCTCCTCCAGGTCCTAGTGCCCGACCGGGAGAATGTTTTATATATAGCCTATTTAGTGGAGGCACTGTTGTTACAGTAATAAAATGAAAAGTAGAATACACAAATAAATAGAAGTTACTTCTTTTTCTGAATAAATAAAGCAGTAATGATGTCAAAGCACAAGCATGACACTTGCAAATTAAATACTTTTACATACAGTTTATTAATCTGTAATAAAATTTTATGAAATGGATGATGAAAAATAATCCAAGGAGTTTTTATCTGAAGCTAAATACAGCATCAACTGATCCCATGCCACCCCCACTTCATGTGAACAAACATTAAATCCAAAGATAAAATATTTAGGTTACAACTGCATCTGTCTGGGGTGAAAAATTGCTGACTTTATTTTTGTTATTTTCAGCGCTTTTAATATACTGTTATTTTAAAAAAGAACTTTATTAACATTAATTTATTTTTAAGTATCCTTTTAGTAAGGAGACCTCAGAAATCTGAAACCAGAATGCAAAAAAAACTTTTTTTTTTGCTCAAAATGGTGCTTTCCAAACAAATGGAAAAAATAAACATATATCGGTATCGATATCGGCATCGACAAGAAAGGTTGAAAAATATCGGCAAAAATCCAATATCGTGCATCCCTACTCTGGAAGACTTGGAGTTAAGATTTTCTTTGAGAAAATTAGGAACCTTTAAAATAGCATAATAGGGGAACTTTAACACTTGTCTGCTTGTCCGGACTTTTCAAAAGGGCAAATGAAAGAGAATTTAATTTTTTTTAATTTTTCAGAAGTACAAAGATAGATTTTGCGGCTACTGATTTCATTTAATTGGTAACAGCTCTTTGGTGTCTTATTATTCTAATTGAATTTATTGATCAAATGTAAGAACTTGACATGAAATATGCAGCAACATTTAAAAGGTGAGGGGAAAATGCAGGTGAAAAAATTCCTGAAAATCAATATAACGTGGCAAATATCACAAATATGCTGATTTAAGTAAGCGGTGATAGAACATTGGACACAATATATTACACAATTACATTTTTCACTGACAGTTGAATGACCAATTTACTTGGTTTACACATAACAAGACTTATTGTCAAGCCCTGCTTCACTAGGACAGTAAAAGGACAGACAGTAAGCATTGAGGGAGCAGAAAGGGGAATAAGATTGGGATATAAACTTGGGTCGCCCAAAATTTACAGCTCTGTATGTCGGAGCTTTTGCACTTAAAGTGAAAAGTTGCGATTTTCTACACCTAAATGGCTAGGAACTACTTTCTCATTCCTGCGTAATAGTCACGGATCTTCGCGGCTGTACCATGGCTGCAGCGGCGCAATGATTCGTTGGTATTCTGTGAAACATGGTAGTATACACCTTCGACTTACTATTACAGCCCTTTACAACACACAGAACCATGGCTAATCACACAGGTAAATCCACAACACAATTTGTCGGCTGCAAGCCTGAAACTTTCTCTGCAACTACACGAACTTAGTGCCGGTCACATTGAAAGTCACCTAGCTGGGGGCTACTTTCAGGCACTGCGTAATATCATTGCGCTGCTGCAGCCATGGTACGGCCGTGAAGATCCGCGACTATTACGCAGGAATAAGAAAGTAGTTCCTAGCCATATAGGTGTAGAAAATCGCAACTTTTCATTTTCAGTTGGTCTTAGCACACGATGTAACTGTAGAAGAGTCCAGTTTTAAATAGGAAAAATATTGAAAGTGTCTTTGGTCATTTTTTGAATGAGATGCTAATGGACTGATCAGAATCAATGATGTATGCTAAGCTATGCTAAAAGTGCTACCGCCAGATACAAAGATCGGCTGAATGGATTCAAAAAAGGTAAAACTCAACTATTTAACTCTAGGGGACTTGTAAAATGAGCCTACTTTCAAAAAAAAGTGGAGTGTTCCTTTAAAGGTTCAGTAAGCGATTTCTGATGTTTGAAATCAACCCAAACAAACACACCCTTCCCTTCATTGCTCCGACCCCAAAAGGGACAACACACAATGCAAGAGTGGATGTCTCATTATCATAGTTGAAGCGAAGCAAATAATGCCATGACAAGCAATAAACAAAAAATATATATACATCATATATACACACGCACACAAGCTCCATACAAGCAATGGCAGTCAAAACTGTCCTGTTGTTATAAACATTACAACAACAGCATATCTTGGTTTTGTGAAACATAGCAAAACCAATGTTTTAATGTATGGAGCAGAAACATCCAAACCTCGCTTTTTTTTTTTTTCAGATTTTCTTCAGCACTGGAAAGCTTTTCTAAAATTAACACAGATCCTAAAGCTCATGCCTGATCAGAACCTTTATTTTTCTAGTGATATTCTTCTGACCTTTCCTCTTTTGTAAAGTCACTCTGTCTCAGTCATCTCTCCTTCTACAGTCTTTCTTCAAATGTCCCTCTTGCTCACTGTCTCTGTCTCTCTCTCTCTCTCTCTCTCTCTCTCTCCTCCCAAAGCATGAGTGGACACACCCCCTACTGCTGATTGGCTACAAGTGTGTTGTGCTGCTCAGCCCGATCCATTTTTTTTTAAAGGATTATTTAGTTAACTTCAAAATAGGGCTGTTCGATTTTTCCAATTATTTTGAATTTAATGTTTTGCCACAATTGTATTATTTTTAAATAGAGAAATCGCGGTTTTAAATTAAAATGTTAGCAAACGTTACATTTAGACATGTTGAGAAAACAGCAATGATAACGTTAAGAGAAGAAAATGATCCAAACACATGATGGCGCGCCTGATTAACCGCTCTCATGCGACGCTCTCTATGAAAGTAGAACACATCACATTTTAAGCGGCTGAATGTTCGGTTCAGCCCTACTTAAAAAAGAAAAGTTCCTGACATTTTCAACCATTGGTTGCCATAGAAGTGCATTATGTGGAGAAAAATCCTATAATGTTTTCCTCAACAAAAACAATTTATTTTCAACTGAAGAAAGAAAGACATGAACATCTTGGATGAGATGGGGGTGAGTAAAATATCAGAGAAATGTTCATTTTGAAGTGGACTAATCCTTTAAAAGCATTTCTCAGAAATGGCTTACTGCACCTTTAAGGCTATGACTCCAACAAAATTCACTCATTTTGCAGATGCTTTATTCCAAAGTTTTCATGCACTCTCTGGGAATTGGACCCATGTCCCTGGTGTTGCTACAGTGCACAACTATTTGATTTACAGGAACATCTGTCAAGATTTGAAGCTCTTTTAATAGGTAGAAAAGCTCAACTAATATGACAAGGCCAGAAAAGAAGCAAAGTTTAGCCAATTAAAGGGTGAATGGTGATTCTAGAATACACTTGTCACTATGGATGGCTAAAGCAAGTGAAGCCTTTGTTCCATTAACAGACTACAACAAATCATGTAGAGAACGGCCAACACAGAAAACGAGTCAGAGCTAATATCAAATCACCAGTGTCTTCTACTACATATTTAGTGTAGGAAAAAGAAAATAATTCTCCAGAACTTTCAGCAGCAAAAAAACTATATCATACTCCTGTATAGAGCATAACAACTACAAAACTACTAGTGATTAATACTAGCTCCAAGTTCCTTAAAAAAATTAGCACTTTTATAATGGATGGATACACTTTATTGGGCTTCAAATTTTGGGCTGCCATTCACTGCCATTATAAAGCTTGGATTAGCCAGGACATTTTTAATATAACTCCAAGTGTATTCGTCTGAAAAAAGAATGTCATATACACCTAGGATCAGGATGGATTTAGGGGATGATTTTCATTTTTGGGTGAACTATCCCTTTAAGTAAGATTAATAAATGCTGTAGAAGTATTGTTAATTCTTAGTTCAAGTTAACTAAAGTTGTAACTAATGTTTAACTAATGAAACCTTCTTGTTGAGTGTTACCAAAAAAGCTTTCATATGTTCTACAGTATCTTTAAATACAAAGTAAGAAACTGCAGTCAAGGTTACTGAATTCAGCAAACACACACTTGTGCTTTAGCGTGTATACTGCAATAACTATCACACTGGGTAGAAATAGTCGTATTATGCAGTATTTTTCAGATTTTCAGTCAGGCACAAACAAAAATCTGAAGACTGTTGCACGAAATTAACATCAGTTTCAATCTGATTTGCTTGCTTTACACAACTACGGGTTTTCTCATCTGTAATGTTCAATATTAATAAGGTGGAATGGCCATCAGGATATTCAGAATAATGAGCTGAAACAAAAAGAGACACGCAGATACTCTGGTTTAGCTTTGACATTTCTTTAAGACTCATCAGAAACAGACACATACGTCCAGCTCTGGCTGCTTTTTACAGACTGAACATGATTTATACAAGTCGGCATGAAATCAAAATTGATCCTATTTATTTTCTTAATGCATGTTACTGATATTATTGTGAATGATTCAGCCATGCATTTTATACTTTTTGTTTTTACTTTGCAAATCGGTGACGAAAATAAAACATTTAGAAGACTTTTCACTCACAGAAACATCATAATAGAGTAATAAACTTTCATTTCATATCAACTTTAAAGAGAAAATTCAGTCATCGTTTACTCACTCTCATTGGTTCCAAACCTGTATGGCTTTTAAAAAATAAAAAGCTATTTTGACAAATGTCTCAGTGTTTTGTTGTTGTCCATGAAATAGAAGTCAATGGTCACCAAAACCAGCATTCTTCGAAATATCTTATTATTTTATTCTGCAGAAGAAATTCAGATTTTGTATTCGTCTGAAAGAAGAATGTCATCTACACCTAGGATGGCTTTAGGGTGAGTAAAATAGGGGATAATTATCATTTGTGGGTGAACTTTCCCTTTAAGTAAGATTAATAAATGCTGTAGAAGTATTGTTAATTCTTAGTTCATGTTAACTAAATGAAAATGTATCCTATTTACTTTCTTAATGCATGTTACTGGTATTATTGCGAATGATTCAGCCATGCATTTTATACTTTTTGTTTTTACTTTGCAAATCGGTAAGGAAAATAAAAGATTGAAAAGATTTTCACCCACAGAAATATCATAATATAGTAATAAGAAAGTTGCAACTTTCGTTTCATATCAACTTTAAAGAGAACAGGAAAATTCAGTCATTATTTACTTCATCTCATTCGTTCCAAACCTGTATGGCTTTTAAAAAATAAAACGATATTTTGACAAATGTCTCAGTGTTTTGTTGTTGTCCATGAAATAGAAGTCAATGGTCACCAAAACCAGCATTCTTCGAAATATCTTATTATTTTGTTCTGCAGAAGAAATTCAGATTTAGAACGACAGGAGGGTGAATAAATGACAGAATTTTAAGGAAATAAAATAATGTGTGTATCGTGTTTAATCCCTATCTGCTGTGTGCTGTGTGTCTGTTTTCCACAAACAATGTGGATTCTTCTTTCTATAATACTATTAATGACAAAAATGATTAAGTATAATATTAGTTCACATTTCTGATCTGCCTTACTGTTGGAGTACATAAGACAAAAAAAAGATTGGGAATCACTGTCCCAACAACACACACCGCAGCCCATCCCTTGAGCACAATATTCAGCGTATGTCTGCTTATATGTGACCTCTGCAGACTCACCATCTTGCTATTGCATGATCCAGATTGTACATATTCATTCTAATAATTTGAACATGCACTGAGGAGCGCAGCCAGGCGAGGGCTATTTATCTAGTTCACATATTTGTGTCAAGTATTACATCACGGGCTGTCAATCACACAACACCGGGATGCACTGGGGATGTCTAAGAAATATGAACTTCATTTCCTGGCAGCAGGGATGAACACAGATTCCCAGCAGATTTAAATACCCCTCTCATAAGCTGTTTTCAGGCAGTGATCATCTCACCAAGACAGATGAATATAATTAGCCCAAAAATGAAGGATGCTGGATGATGAGCATGTGTTGTCCTGTTGTGCATTTGTGAATATTCCCTGGAAACGTTACATCACAGCCTCCCTGAAGGATGAGTTTCTGCATGTGTCCAAATCACATAATGTGACGCCTTGAACATGGGCTCGAAACATCAGTTACTGCATGAGCTACTCATACACTTTATCATGTGTAATGCATTTGTAAATGTGTAATACTGATCAAGAGTTCATATTCTTTACCAGATATCTGCAAATCTTCATGTCTCGTCTTACTTACCCATTTGGCTAGTGTGTGTTATAGTCCAAACGGTCTCCGAGTGTTGTCTCTGGAGGACTAACTATGCTGGTTATCTTGAGGCGGGTACCGGATCGGTTTTGGTTCGCTTGTCAGACAGATATCCGGGCAAGGCCCACCTTAACCCACGCTGCTCCGGTGAAAACAGCCTCTACAGCTCCAGATGTACCGGGGAGATGCATACAGCCGGGCTAAACCCCTCTGTGCTGATGTCGGGAATTACGTAATTTTATCCGAAGAGATGAAAGCTCATGTGCATCAAAATAAAGCCAGTGCCACTTCTGTTGCACTTCCTTCTAGCGAGCAAGCTGTCTGATTCTCTGACTGCACAGCAGGCGAGCGCGGCGACGCCCCGCCTTCCACTCAGCTGATTGGTTTGGGATCTGTACAGAAGGTTCTTGTCTACACGCTGATTGGTAGACTAGGTTGACGATCAAAACAAGCCACGCCGCCAACTCAAATATGCAATGGGAAGTTCGACTCGTTTACGCGAATCGGCTCTTTCGAACGATTCGTTTCAAATTACCGGTTACAAAAAATAAATAAATCAGAGATTCGTTTACGTCCTGGCGTAATTACGTCATAGTGTGGCCAGTAAATGTTATATTTCGATTTTAACACTGTTTATTGGCATTTCATGCGTCCCAGTTTTTGTATATAATTTCAATATAGTTAGCAATTACATTAGAAACTACTAAAATGTATTCAAAATTATTCAATTAAATGCTGTTTTAAGTAGCCTTCCTTTATGTGTAACATATCTGCTATTAAGATAAACTCACTTTTAGTGAATTGTAATGTTTATCATATCATATTTTGCTCAAACCAGAAAACAACAGGTGAGAGAATGTCTGCTAGTTCTATTCACACCTCTAAATAATAAAGTTACGCCCTCTACTGGACATGTTTGTGAGGAAGATTAATAAAGTAATTTGCAGTTCGACATGTAGATAATCCTTAGTAATTCAGTAACTGAGAATAAAATTATGATGCTATTATTATTTATATAAATTATATTATAATGATTTATGGATTTACTATATTATTATAGGCCTAATGTCTGATTTTAATGACACTCTGTAGGCCAATAACTAACACCTCCATGTTTACAAAAAAAAACAGCAGACCTAGGCTATTTATATATATATATATATATATATATATATATTGTATTTTTTAAAGTTAAGTTCAGATTTGCTCACCAATATCTACTTGCAGAATGTAGGCTAATCAATTAGAAGTATTGTGATATTTAATTTGTCAATATTTTCCCAACTCTTATATATTTAAATATATTTGAAATGTAAAGAAAAACAACCTTTTCATTCTACACCGCATCATCAGTTTATCTACAAAATCATGCTGAACATATTGCAATTAACACATAAACATTGCTTGCATCTGTGCATGCGCAACATCCCATATGTTCTTTACAGGAAACAGAATTGATTAGTTCATCTCTCGAGTCTTCGGAATATATCCAGCGATGTCCTTCTAGAAATCAGCTTCAAGATCACAAAATCCGCTCAGAAAATATTCAGCAAAAGTGTGTGAATTCTCCAGGTCTCTCAACCAAAAGATAGCGATCGATTGTTGTGTATATATTCAGTCAGAATTCATAACTCGCGTCGCTATAGCAACTAAAATCCACGCAAGCTCCTGCATATGAGCGGAGCGTGTGATCACACACTGAATTTGAAAAAAAATTTTGAACAGTTACAAACTTAATTTTTATGTTTTCTTTAATACATATGAGATGTGTTCTTTCTGAACAGTTGTTATTATTACATTCTGTGGAATTATACGTGTGCAAAATCTTCATTAGTTATTATTGCACAAAAGCGTCCACCTTTGACCAGGCGTCCCCGTTTTCCGGGGACAGTTAAGGTTTTTTTTTTTTCCCGACTGGAGTCGGGAGTCGGGAGTCTCCGGAAATGTCCCCCATTTTACAAGTCGTTCAAAACAACCCGCAGATATTGCAAAATACAGCAGCTGCTGGTTATAGAAGCAATCGTGTAGTGATTATTTTCACCAGCAGATGGCGCTGTAAAATACTCTGACTCTACTTGGTTGCGCGCGCGCGCACGCCGCTACTACTTCATGAAGAACGGAACCAAGAGCAGAGCGCCATTATCGTCAAATATAAAAAAAAAACATCGTTATCGCTTTCAAGGTAGAAACATACTAACTAGTCATGTTAAATTAAAGTAATACTGTTTGTATGTGCTTTATAATAGAGCCTCAACAGGGTGCGGGATTGTTTTGTCCACAAAGGTTCTGCCGTCACAAAGCAGGGATTACCACACATCTTACTATAAAAAGACCTAAACAATTACACTTGCAACAAATACATGTGCAAAATACACATACTTTCTGCTTAAAATAAGCCTAAAATGCAAAATAACAAGACCAATTAAGGATAGTAAGAGTTATTTTCAAGCACAAACGTAACAAAACATATGAAGTAAAAAAAAAAAAGGTAATTTATATAATAGGCCTATACAAAAAATTAAAATATTAAATACAATTATAAAATGTTACAATATTTGTTAAATAATTGTATTTATCATATTTATGTTGTTTTATTTTTGTAATGTGTTTTTATTAAGTCATGTTATAATGTTGTAAATATTAAATCCACACCAAAAATCCTAATAATGAAACTAAATCATAATAATTATTAATGTTAATAATAGCCTAATATAGGGAGCCCACAACAACAAAAACATTTAAAAATATATTGTCCCTGTTTTTTAATTAAAAGATAATAACAAATGAGATTTTAGTGATATTTTGACCACTCAAATTGGAAAAATCCCCGGTTTTCATTTCATAAATCTGGTCACCTACTTTGCAAGGCACTTACAGTCTAATGGATTGAGTCATTGCTTCTGTCCGAAATGTGTGCAAAAAGGCACAAACAAGGGAGGATAAATCGGACTTAATCTTATTATAAAGTCTAAATTAATTAAATTTGCCCATTACTATGGCAAGGGTAACACGTCAGCAGCGTCACTGCGGAGTCGTGAACGCGGATTGACAACAGACCGGAAGAGGAGACAATGCTGAATAAAGTGGTAGTTTTTGTTATTTTTGGACCAAAATGTATTTTCGGTGCTTCAAAAAATTCTAACTAACCCACTTATGTCACATGGACTACTTTGATGATGTTTGTAATATTACCTTTCTGGACATGGACAGTATACCGTACATACATTTTCAATGGAGGGACAGAAAGCTCTCGGACTAAATCTAAAATATCTCAAACTGTGTCCGGAAAATGAACGGAAATCTTACGGGTGTGGAACGACATGAGGGTGAGTCATTAATGACATAATTTTCATTTTTGTGTGAACTAACCCTATAATTAGCTGATTAGAGTGTGGGACCAGGTGTCTTCAATATTGAACCTTTTCACAATATTCAAATTTTCTGAGATGCTGAATTTGGGATTTTCCTTAGTTGTCAGTTATAATCATCAAAATTAAAAGAAATAAACATTTGAAATATATCAGTCTGTGTGTAATGATGAATGAATATAATAATTACAAGTTTCGCTTTATGAATGAAATTAGTGAAATAAATCAACTTTTTGATGATATTCTAATTATATGAAGAGCACCTGTATATATAATCAAAAAAATATCCAAGACAAACTAAAATATTTTGTCAATAAAAAACAATTATTAACTTTTTCGAATAAAAATAATTGTATTTTTTAATCATTCAAAAAAACTAATTTTTGAGTTTGACAACAAACACCGCAAAACACAGCTATACAGCATAGTTTAAAAAATAATATAATTAAGCATTTCTGCGTAATTTCATTTTTCTTAATTTTCATTCATTTTTCTCATGGTTTCTCAATAGAATTCATAAAAGTATAGAATATCACAGCGTTCTAATAGGGGCTCATTGTTACCACCTGTGCAACTGGGATTTAACCCCTGCTTGTGTCTTCTGCGGGTTTCGATCAGCAACTATCTCAACTCTTAAATAACAGATATAAGATTACAATATCAGATTTGTCTTATTTTAAATAAACACAAAAAACAGAGATAAAAAAAATTAACGCAAGTAAGAAATTTACTTTTGCTATGGTTAAATAAATGTTCAGTGATATCTTCCAAAGATTTTTTCATTTTGACACATTTTTTTCTCTGTATTTGATATGGCAACTAGTAAATACACTTTCGTCATCCTGGCATGTGTGGAAAGTGTTAAACCATGTGTGTTACTGTTACGTTTTGGTGTTAGTTGTTGGAAGCACTGAGCGACAACAAAAGAAGATCCAAATGCAGTTTATTTGTAGCACAATCCAAAGTCATAATCCATTAAACAGGCAAAAGGTCAGAGCACAATGAATCAGTCCAATCAAACAAATCCAGAAGGTGAGACAGGAACAAGAAAACATTGACATGGGCAGATTTAAAATAATAATAAAAAAAAACAAAACAAGGGAAACCGCTTAGAAAAGCTGTACAGACAAGACTTTGCAGTGAATGACAGGATGAACAGGCTACATATAGGCAGAGGTAATGAGATAAATGAGAGACAGGTGTAAACAATGAGTGATGATAAGTCTGGGCAAAGGATTGTGGATAATGTAGTCTTTGATGGAATGACAGTCCGGGGTGGCGTGCCCTTTGGTGGTAATCAGGGGCACTGTCACGGGTGAATCGTGCCCCGCTCTCCCCTAATACAGATAAGATTGAATGTGTAAGGAATAATTGACTCCGGGCAGTTCAATTATTAGAATGATAATGCACACCCGAGGTGGTGATGCGGTCACGACGCGAAGCGGAGTCAATTATTCCGCTTATACTACGGTTACCACACCTCAAGACATCGATCCGATTATATATTTAAAGGGATTCGTCCGGTTTTTGTACTTAAATCGCTATTGTGAGTAGGACTATTTCTTCCGCGTCTCATCCAACAGCTCTTTTGCTAGTTCCGAAACGTCATTTTAAAGCTGTTAACGAAGGCTTGAGCCGTTGATAGCATTCTACTGCAGTTATTAATAAAGTTATTAGAGAGAGAGAGAGAGAGAGAGAGAGAGAGAGAGAGAGAGAGAGAGAGAGAGAGAGAGAGAGAGAGAGAGAGTGCTTGTGTGAATTAGGCTACCTCTGTGCATCTCTAAACAGCGCTGTTATTACCTCGCTAGTGAAAAAATGTCACGTGTAGCCTTTAAGTTGCTCCACTATATGGGCTAACTGATCAAATCGTCAGGGCAGCGCTGACAACACCTTTTTGTGCAAACTGTAGTGCGTGTGCGAGCATGTGTGATTTCAGTAATGAGACAGAAAAGCTTGCCTTTGATGTCCGCTTCCGTTTGTTGGTTTTCATCTGGACTGTCTAATACTGCTGCCGCCCAGTTGTTGAACGTTTTATATTCACTGTAAATATTAAGATTTACTTTAGGAAAATCGTCTGTCATATTGTTGTTTTTTAGTCCTGCAATTTCCGTTATTACAGTTAACTATGCGAAGTGATATGGAACTGTAATGCGGTCAAGAGAGCTGCCTGGAACTACGTTCGCTGTGCATCTCCCAGAAAATAATTGCACACCTCAGAACGTTCATCAGCCAATCAGATTCAAGCATTCAACGGCCCCGTAGTATAAGATTAAATATTTCACACACTGTTAAAAAATGTTGTGCTATTTACTTTGAAGTTTACTTTTAAAGTATGGTAACAATACACATAATATTTTTGAGTAGTTTTTAAGGCTTGTTTTTAATGGAATCTACCTGAATAAATCATGTAAAATCTCCTTAATTATTTAGTCTATGAAACAAGTAATGTAATATTTTTAGTGAAATGTGCCGTTCATTTTGAACAAATCTTTAATTTGACTCGAGAACAACGGGTTGTCTCAGAGAGCGATCCGTTCATTTTGTGATCTGATAAATATAACATATCTTTGGAGTTTCATATAAAGATAGTAAGTCAAATTTTAAATCAAATTCTACATGATTAAATGTGTTAAAAAGAGCAAGAAATGGTCTCTCATCAAAGCACATGCACAGATCTTCCTTCAGCTGCAAACAACAAATACACATTGGTAAAGTTCAATGAGAAGTTGTGATATATTTACCGTGATGTATTTTATTATTGGTGGATTATTGTATCCTTTCATTTGTACAATCATTATCAAAAAATAAATAAATGTGGAAGAAGGCCTGTCCTCACGTTTCAGAATTTGTAATATACAATGCAAGTGCCACAGCAGCACTCAGCACATGGTGGCAGCATTGTACAGTAATGAATCTAGGCCCTATATGTGTTATGTGAAAAGATGGATAGCCTACTTATTGTGTTATATTGTATTGTCCGCACACACACTGTTAGTCACTCACCGCTTGCACTCTTAAATGGTGTAGCCTACTTTTGTAAATGTTTACCATGTTCTTCCTAAATGCTATTTCTATAACATGTCGAATAGTAAATTTAAACAATATATATTGCCATTGTAGGCTATGTAGCCTGGATGCCAGCCGAATTCAGCCCCGCCCACAACATTTGAGGTCGGGAAGACCTGACTAGATTCTGAGTATGACGACGTGAGGCTAGGCTATGTAGCTAATGACCAAAAAAAAGCTACTACCTTGGTACTTTTTTTTTTGTCAGTATACATTTCAAACCAAACTATAGTGTCTCACTGTCACATGTCTGTCTGGTTGTTTGGTCTTTCTGTTTTGTTTTGATTTGTCACATGTACCTTTGTCACAGTTTCCCGCCACTTGTCTGTTTCCTTAGCCTACCTTCTTTAGTTTATTTCAGCTGTGTCCAGTTAATTATCTTATTTCTGTTTGCTATTTAAGTTCTTCCCTGTTCAATCATTCTTTGTGTGGTAACCATTATGAGTGTGTTTTCCTTGCTGTTCAGCCTTGTTTCTTAGAGTTCACTTTGAAGTTTATGTTTGTTCCTGTGCTACACACTGAAGTACGAACTGAATGTAGGCCTAATGTTTTAGTCATTTGGAATTAAATTGTTTTACACTTTAAATCTATAAATTAGCTGAACTTTAGAGTGCCTTTTGACTCCCTTAAGTATGTTTTAAACAATCTTTATTTCATAATTATGTCCCGAACAAGTTTTTTGTGCGCCTGATCCGATCCGAGTGGCATGCAATGGTGTTCTAAAATTACACATATTTTTTAATAAATCAAATGTTTGTCAATGTTCATGTCCCAGTAACACTTAATGTTGTCACATTGTCCTACTTCAATAAACATTACATAAAAGAGCAACCAAATACAATTCTATTTTGTATTCATTAATTATAATATGTACTGAATTTTCTTTTTATTAAAACAAAGTACACTCTTAGAAAGGATGTGTTAAAAATGACAACCGTGTTAAATTTTTACACATTCGTGGGTGAGCTCCAGGAACACTAGTTTTGTGTTAATGTTAACTCATTCACTGTGTTAATGAGTTTAACACAGTAGGTAAATGTGTCAGAAAGTTGAACACAGAGATGTGTAAACATGTGTAAAAGTTGTGTAACTACCATATTATGTGCTATCCTTGGCTACACTAAAAAAAAGTGTCTAAACTCCTAAACAAAACGTTAGCATTTGAAAAAAAATGTATGTCAAGTCATTGATTGTTAATTTTATTGTCAAAAAATTATTATAATGAAATATCAACATTTAAATTCAATGCAGAATATAAGCAGTCAAAAAGGAAATGTCCAACACAGGACAAAACAGTTCTTAATGAGGTAGCATAATGAGGGTCCCTACATGCAAACCGAAGCATTGAGAACTTTGTATGTGTACAAACAGTTTAATAAGAAGATACTTTATAAAGACAGAACATTACGCGTATATACAGACAGGAGCCATCTTGGAAAACAGTCTCGACGAGTCGAGCCACGAACGCTGTGCCAAGTGAGCTGGTCGATAGGAATTATCGCAGCTTAGCACAGCGTTTGTCGCTCGACTTGTTGAGACTGTTTTCCAAGATGGCTCCTGTCTGTATACGCATAATGTTCTGTCTTTATAAAGTATCTTCTTATTAAACTGTTTGTACACTTACAAAGTTCTCAATGCTTCGGTTTGCATGTAGGGACCCTCATTATGCTACTGTGTTAGTGTGAGGCTATTTTGAGCCTTGTTAGTGGTATTAACTAGCAATTTAATTTTACTTATTCTATGCCCCACATACTAGCGTTATAAGCTAATCTGTTTTTAGAGATAAATCTCTTTACATTCGATTTTCATGAAAACGCATCCCAGAGAACGCTCTACTCGGTAACCATGTGTTAATTACCCCTAGGTTCATTTTTCACCGGAGTGTTCCTTTAAGTCTCTTTTTTCAGCTTAAGCGTTCAAACGATTTTAAATCATTTAGCAAAAAGACTCGCTCACGCGCTGTTTTCTCTGTGCGTAACCACACCCAAAGCGCGCGCCGAGAGCCGCATCTAGACCGTTCTCTTTTGCGTCTCATGTTCACGCGTCATTTCTTTACAGAGAATGATAATTTCTGTTATTTTTCCACTAAAATGCGATCTGAATGGTTATCACGCAAGCAAAAGTGCTGTCTTCATCTGCACTGTGACAAAAGAAAAAAAATTGTAACTGAGTAGCTAACTTCCACACATTATGTTTGTGCTCTATCAAAGAAAACCGAACAGACAGCACTGTGTTTTATTCCTCAAATAATCAGCGTATTTGAACGAATCAGAGTCAATTATTTATTTAAGCTATCCATTCATAAATACAGTCGATGGCTAAGTTAAATAAATGAGCACTTTGAACGAATCGGTTGAATTCAACTCACTCCTTAATAGAGTACTGGCGGTTTTAGTTTCAAATTTAAAAAGTAGTCTATTATTTAATTAATTGTTAGCTGCTAATTACATCTTCAACAGTGTAATTAAATTACTTTACCAATTATTCTCTTTCTAAAAAACGATTCCATTACTTATTTCCAATTACTTTCCAAATCCCATATTAATCTCGACCAGTTGAACAAAGATAGAGATAAAACTGCTCTTTTAATTATTTCAAAAACATAATATAAAATTGCATTAATTATTCTTGAACTGACCAAAATATTTAAAGAGAGGTTACATTACAGTTTAACATAAGATGTAAAATTTTGATGTTAAATCCATATTGTTTTATTGTTGTATTGCCCCCAGACCCCTCAGTCCTGCCCTGATTCTATTTATTTGTGCAATTCCTTGTAATTTGTTCTTACTGACTGTTTACTTGTCTTAATATTTATTAAAATACTAATAAGACTTTTTGGTGGTGGGGCCATTGTTCATTTTTGCAGGGCAAGTAAAAATCTGGACCAGAATGAACCTGTAGAAAGGCTCCTTTGCATTGAGCCATGTAAATATAAAGAGTTCCTTTCAAGACCTGCCTGTTTTGTTATACAATAGTTTTGTTACTGGGAAAATATAATGTTAAAAGTCTGGGCCCACCGGGAATTTCACTTGGCCCACCCTGGATCTCAAAGCTGGAGCCGGGCCTAACTGCAGTAACTATTAAATATATTTTATTTGTGTCATCATGTTTTACACAGTCATCATGTTTTCAGGCCATTTCAAGTTTGATATTTACCATTAACTCCATAATTTTGTTCATTCAGACTGATTCGCAAAAGCACACGAACACAAGTAGCGGGATTTATCGCACAAGCCAATCATATCCAACCATTACCAATTATTTCCAATCATAGCGCGATGGAGGCATTGCCTCCTCTCACTTGACATTCCCCATTCATTCTCAATTACCCCACAGCCTGCTTTAGGGGGTCTGTTAAAAGTCAATTGGCTCAGGGGAGGCAAGAGTGACGCGGGCTGAATCCGAAATCACCCCCTAATCCCTAGTCCACCAATATAGTTCACTTGAAGGAGTGAATGAAAACGAGTGCAAGTGCGTGAAGTCGTTGAGTTTACATCGGCTGTACACTCGTTATTGTGGTGCAATGTGGGGTTGAATGAGTGCACTCAATAATGTGCACTATGGTTTGGACACCATGCACTACAAATGGCTGTCCCCTCAAATAGGGCATTATATATAGTATAGGAGGCGATATCGGATTCAGCCACAGACTCCCACTGTAACTTTACCTGCAGGTGTCGGCTGTTGGACAGTGTTACTTTAGAAAAACAAGTGATTTATACACTTTTTAATGTCATATTTTGCAATATTTGCATTGTTTTGTTTTTGTAATATGGGATATTTTCTCTTGCAATTCGAGTCCCAATCCATTACTTGTATTTTCCTAGTGCTTGGTGCACACTTCAAGTACATTCAAAATATTAAAATCAATCCAATGCATACAGGGATGTGCAGAGAGTTTCTCATGGGGCTCAAATGTAAAAAAAAGAACATTTCCTTGAGATCGTCCCGGGACATCTCTATTACTTCTATTGTCTTTGAAATATGGTTTATGTGCTGAATGTGCTGGCAAGCTTTATGGTAAAATATACTTTAATAATGTAATTACTGTTGAAACTTGTCATGTATTTAAATATATTTCTAATTACACATTTGTAATGATGAAGTTGTAATTTAGTATTTGAAATTTTTGTCATCATTTACTCACCCTCAAGTTGTTCCAAACCTGTATTAATTAATTTATTGTCCTGAACGCAGAAGAAGAAGAATGTTGACAACTAAACAGTTTCTGGTCCCCATTGACTTCCATGGTATTTTTTTTCTATACTATGGAAGTCAATGGGGACCAGCAACTGTTTGGTTTCTAACATTCTTCGAAATATCGTTTGTGTTCAACAGAATAAAAAAAATCATACAGCGTTGGAAAATGTGTTAGTGCGTAAATTATGACATTTCCATTTTGGGGGGAACTATCCCTTTAAGTTGCCTTTTATGTCATTAATATGATCTTATCTGCAAGTAGGCTACAGTTTAAATATACTTTTACAAGTGCACATAGCATTCTCAAAAGAAAGCACCCGAATCCTTGTTTTCTCAGTATTTTGCACCTTTGCCTGAATAAAGTAGTAATATGTGTCTTTAGTAATATCTTAGAGACTCATTTAGCATTGTCAAATTGTCAATGTGTACGTGCTTTTCTCTTAAACTGAGTGTTAATTGTTAAGCTGAGCAAACATAACGAATAGCTACATAATACATATAAGTACATTTAAAAAGGCAAGATTTGTAATGTTTAACTATTGAGAGAAATAATTCTGTTTTTTTATATATATTGTAACACGAGGGTGATGGCAGTGATATGCTGTGCTCTCTAAATATGTTGTGTCTTCATAGTATGAGACGAAATAAAGGTAAATCAGAGGTCAATCTGCAATAAACGACTGAGCAAAGGTTATCAAGAGAGGCACAGACAGACTCAGAGAAGCAGCAGCAGATCACATCACCCCTCCCAACAGCAGCTGCAGCTTCACGGCAAACCTGCCGCCGCCGCCGCCTCACAATATTCGCCGCCAGCGGTCCTCCGTCTGTCTGAAACGAGGGGAAGGAAGATCGCGAGCCTCGCCATATTCATTCGCGTTTCTATATCAGCCCGCGCGCCTGTCCAATATGGATATGCTGGGGAAGAAAGAGCGGAGAGGCAGAGATGTGAAGGGCTTGCTGAAGAGGAACTGGGTTCTAATTGCAACCATCACCTCGGTGATACTGGGTGAGATGAGCGCGTTCATCTTCCTTTGAGCATGGCCACATTTCCCTGCATCTTATATCTCGCTTCATTGTCCTCTATCACACCTCATCCTTTAATTATGTATCCACCGCTATTGTTTTTTATTGCCAGCTTATTACTGTGGCGTTATGAAGGATCTACAGCGCCGTTGTGATATCAGTAGCTGACAATAAGAGCAATTCAAGTGTTTATTTGTTGCATTTAGCTGCACGTATCTGCAGGTGTGTTGATGTGATGAATGAAGGCAAGGCATTGATCAGTGTGTGTGTGTGTGTGTGTGTGTGTGTGTGTGTGTGTGTGTGTGTGTGTGTGTGTGCAAATATTTTACTACTGCCACAGAGAAACGTGACCAGACTTCCAGTATGACACAGTAAAATCTCTCTGGGAGATCGGGGCTAGTTGTCACACTTTACTGTTTCAAAGCCAATTTCTATACTAAAATCTAATTGAACGCGTCTATCGTTATTGGCTAAGGGGAAAATACATAATTTATTGGCCTACATTGATTTTTGTGACATCCCAGCTAAAAGGGAACGTTTTTAGAACTATAACGTCCTAGCAAGAGTAGGCTAGGCTATAAATAAACGTTATTCAAATAGCCTAATGATAACATAACGTTCATTAATAACAAAACATTATTTGTACATCGTTTATGAATCAATTTAGATGGACATCGCTCACACCAAGGACGATAGCTATAAAGATAACGATAAAAATTTGTTCTAAAAATCGTTCTCAATATTAACGAATAGCAGAGTTCACACCACAGCGATAACGATCATTTCATTCGTTGGAATCACTTTCTGATGAACGTTGAATTTGACAACCAATCAGAATCCATCCTGCTGACACGCAAAGAATAAACAAAAGAATATAATCCGCTGGTGTGGACAAGAAATTAGTAGTTTTCTGTGAACGGGCCTTCAATGTTATGTCTTGTTACTTTTGAACGTTCTCTGAACATTCTGAAACGTTCCTATAAATGTTTATATATTTTGTTGGCTTGTGTACTTACATTATCTCAAATGTTTCCAAGAATGTTTAAATCCAGAGAAAATGTGTCCATGCATCGCCTATCAATGGCATCATACCCACGTTACCCTCGATTTCCGTTTTTATTTTGTAGAAACACCAAAGACTTATATATTGTGTGTTTTATTAGATAGGCGAGCAACTGTTTGGATACATTCATTGACAGAAAATAAAAGTTGGAACAGTAAAGCATTTACCACTTTGTAATGTTGCCATTCCTTTTCACAACACTTAAAAGACGTTTAGGGACTGAAGACACCAAGTGATGAAGTGTTTCAGGTGTAATTTTGTCCCATTCTTCCTGCAAACAATTATTAAGGTGGGCAACAGTATGGGGTCTTCGTTGTCGCATTTTGCGCTTCAAAATGCGCCACACATTCTCTATTGGAGACAGGTCGGGACTGCAGGCAGGCCAGTCAAGTACCCGTACCCTCTTCCTCCGCAGCCAGGACTTTGTAATGTGTGCAGAATCTGGTTTTCATTGTCTTGTTGAAATATGCATGGACGTCCCTGGAAAAGATGTCTTCTTGAAGGCAGCATATTATGCTTCTAAATCTCTGTAATTTTGAGCATTAATGGTGCCTTCACAGAAGTGGAAGTTACCTTTGCCAAGGGCACTGACATAACCCCATACCATGACAGACCCTGGCTTTTGGACTTGTTGCTGGTAACAGTCTGGATGATCCTTTTCTTCTTTGGTCCGGAGCACACGGCGTCCATTCCTCCCAAAAAATACCTCAAATACTGATTCATCTGACCACAGTACACGTTTCCACTGTGTGATGGTCCATCCCAGATGCCTCCGAGCCCAGAGAAGTCGACGGCGCTTCTGGACACTGTTAACATAGGGCTTCCTTTTGGCACAGTACAGTTTTAACTGGCATTTGTGGATGTAGCTACGTATTGTGGTACTTGACAAAGGTTTGCCAAAGTAGTCCTGAGCCCATGTGGTGATATCGCTTATAGATGAATGACGATTCTTGATGCAGTGCCGCCTGAGGGATCGGAGATCGCGGTTATTCAGCTTAGGCTTGCGCCCTTGTCCTTTACGCACTGAAATTCCTCCAGATTCCTTAAATCATTTAATTATGTTATGCACTGTTGAATGTGAAATATCCAAATCTCTTCCTATCTTTCTTTGAGGAACATTGTTTTTAAACATTTCAATAATTTTCTCACATATTTGTTGGCAAACTGGCGATCCTCGGCCCATCTTTGCTCCTAAAGGATTAGACCTTTCTTGGATGCTGCTTTTGTACCAAATCATAATAACAATCACCTGTTGACATCACCTGTTTCAAATCACATCATTATTTAACCATTTTACCTCATTACTAGCCCTAAAGTTGCAGGTCTGAATGACAGGAAAGGATGCATATTTACAAATGACATGAAGTTGACCAGACAAAACATGAAATATTTTGTGTTCATATTGTCTGCTATGAAATACAAGTCAAAGTAAATTTTTCTGATTTGGGGTTGTACAATCTTAAGTTTAAGGCATTACTGTCATGGCCTCACTTTAAAGTCACTTTGAGTAAAAACTGACACAACTCACCCCACTCTCCCCTATGCATGAGTGGAAGAAGTGGAAGCGGTGAAGCCATATTTGACTATATATATATCTATTCAAAATGGTGAAAAAACACATGGTTAACCCAGCCTATGATGGTTTTTGGTTTGTGTTTTTTCATCTTGGAGAGGCTGGAATCAGACCAGACCAGCAAACTAGCCTAAGCTATGACTTTTCATGAACATTATTATGAAAAGCAAAACAACTCAACCCACAGTGAAAAATAGGAAACCGTGTGTGTACAAAATGTGTGTAATTAATAAATGACAACATAAAACACTTGGCTGAGAAGAGGACACAGTTCAACCGTTCTGTTAAAATATATCCTCATAGTGTAGTTGAACATCACTGTAGTTTAACCATGTTCATTTTTTTTAGCATCAGCTATTACCTTACAACATTTCACAAAAATGATTGTAATTATACAGTTTTGACTTGAAAATGTATAATATTGGCGTTACCGAGACAGCTTCCCCTGAATGCCAACTCTTCCCTAGGCTACATTGTGCAGAAGTGTACAAAAATAATGGACTCTTTATGACAACCAATTCATAACGTACAATTCTTGAAAATAAAAGCATGGCATTTTTGTTAAGTAATCACAAATGAGTGGTTATTTGCCTTGCAAACAACTGGCCAGTTCGGGAAGGCTTAGTCATCGAAAACATTAATGGTTTAATGCTTTGCAAAAATGCTCAGAACTTATAGGCTGTCCAATAAAATCTCACTATTGCTCTATTAGGCATTTCTGAGCTGATCGGTGAAGCAATTAAGCAGAGGTCATAGATTACTCACTACATGTACTGACAAGACCATGAAAAAAGTCTTGATTGATGCTTTATAATATATATATATTTTAATATATTTCTATGTGTATATTATATTTGATATGTTATATATTATATGTTTAATACTATGAGTAAATAATGCTAAAAGTATTCTGGTTTTATATTATATGTGTACTGGGCAAAACACAGATTATTTTGATGCCACACAAGCTTGTGCAGTCACCTACAATAAAACAAAAGGCAGGTCAAGCAAATCAGTTTTATTCACTCAGTCATGAGTGCCATAATCATTATAATACTAAAATGTAATAAAGATAAGTTACAGTACAACAGAGACTATTAACGGTGGCTTTTGTGGTTACCTGGGTTTGGTTTAGCCTTCTTAAACCTTCAAGACTTCTTCATGATGTGTATTTGGAAGTTATCTGATATGGCAATTTATGCATTTAAAATATATTAACTTTAAATGTAATATCGAATAACAAACTACAGTTAAAATACATAATCACTTACTTCACATGTGCTTTAGCATGTTAGTCAGCAAAACATCAAAATATGACAAAAGGGTTATCATACTTTATACTTTAATTAAAACATTTAATTTGACATTAAAAGTGTCTTTTAAGAAATATAGTCATGAAAGTGTACTGTCTTTACTGTCGTAGCCTTTTAGTTGTTTAATACTGCAATAGTTTAAAAAAAAGTGCATTTTGCTAACATTACAGAAAGATTGGAAACTGATACATACATACATTTCCTGTAGCTGCAGTGCAGTCTATACAGACTTCATTACGTTTATTGGAAAGCTTTTTTTTAATTTGGTATACACCGTATATCAGAATCCATCATTATACAAGGATGGAAACAAGGTGATTGAAAACTCAAAAGAATACATTTGTCTGAAATATCTTTATCAGTTTAACAGAAGTTGAGCACATCTTGTGTTATGTGTCTGATGACAACAAATATAGGGAATATCTGAAATTCTTGAATATCACAAAGCATTGTTAGCATTGTCAGGGTTGGGGTGAAGGGATGAGGCGAGGACTCAATGATGCAGATAGACAGGCTTTATTATAATAAAAATAAACAAAAACAAAAACTACCCCAAGAGGGAAAACAAGACAGACTTGACCGTGACTAGACTTGACTTGGCTTCAGGTAAAACATGACAGGAAACATTAAACAACGATCTGGCACAGGACTGCAAACACAAGGAGAATAAGGCCCCGTCCACACGGAGCCAGAGCTTTCCCTATCCAATCTTTTTTTCCTCTCGTCTCAAGAAAGATCTGCGTACACACGAGAGCACTGAGACGACTCAAAACCACGTAGTATACATGCCAGACCAGTATGCGGCGCTGTAATTCTGCCACAGAGATACACTAAAAACAGAGAAGAAGAGTTGTGGCTAGATTGGGTACCATAGATATCTATAATAAAGGCTAGATGTCTTATGGCGGAGTCTCTACCGTCATCACCGGCGGCCATCTTGTCACAGGCAGGGCTCTGTGGTACCTAATGATCTGCATGAACACAAATACTCTTATCTCACTGAAATCTTGACGGATTTACAAATGGTTTGGTTTCTTATAAACGTTATTAACGTGGCTATAATTATGGATGCTTGAACAAATTATGAATAATTTTTCATAAGTATGCAGTGTCATAACTACATATCTGACGTTTATAACAAACCAAACAGTTTGAAAATCGGTAGAAAATTGAGCAAGTTATGATTATTTAAAAAGTGCAAGCACCATTAAAACACAATGTTACGAGTGAGCGAGCTGACTGTGACAAGATGGCCGCCAGGTGCAGACGTCGACCTCCATTGGCCAGCAGCGCGCACGAGACATCTAGCCTTTATTATAGATATCTATGTTGGGTACAGCAATGTTAGGAAGTGAGGCAAAATTTCACGATAAAATAACAATAAATAAATTTGCTACTTACCAGATTGTGTTTTATTAGCGCCTACACCTACCCCCACCCTAAAACTAGCTGTGAATGAGAGAATACATTAAATATTTTTTTGTGTGCCCATTTGCTCAAATAGCAAAAGAAAAACGGCACAATAGTGATTTCACAACTTTCAAAAAGAGGGAAAAAATAGAGTGAGATTGATAACGGCAGTGAAAAGAGAGAAATTTATACATTTTTATCATCACTCCCATAGACGCTGTATTAGAAACACCCTCACAGCAGCGGTAACTTGTTTATTGTAGTTTGATGCTAAAGTAATGAAATACAAAGTATTAGAGTTATAAATGTACATACATTTAAAAAAAATGAAAATACAAAAAAGTTGCAGGATTTACGATGATATTGATGACCGTTAAAACGCGTCATCACAGTCTGTGAAAAGGGTCTATAGTGAGCAAGCAAAAGAGGGAAACAAGGGAAGTGTTGTGAACTTTTATCTTCTAAAGTGTAGGAAACTCAGAAGATGAAGACCAGGAGACTTTGGGATCAAACAGAAGTTATTCCTTTAATGAGAACTCTCTGTGCTGCTGGTCGTCCGAAAACAGTCTAACTTAACTGTACAAAACAATGCAATTTATCTACATTTCAGGGGGAGGGATTATACAGCAGCGGAGGAGGTATAGGAAAATAGGGACACACCCCAAACATTCCTGTCTCATCAGACGTAATTCAATCAGCATAACAGTGTCATTCAAATGCATAAATGCTAATCCAATCACTCAGGCAGTATTGCTCTAAACTTGTCATGGTAAATAGTCAGGAAGTGCATAAAGACAAAAGACTTAATGTCTCAAACACTTACACAGCCTGACGCAATCTCCTTAGAATTTCCTCAAGTTTACTTCAAAATGTAAAACACAAATATAGATAATGTTTTCAGTTATATTCTATTACATTGGAACCTAGATATAACAATGTATAAATTTGTAATCTTACAGAAGACCGGTGGGGCAAATGAACCAATAATCAGGAAACAAGGTGGGCGGGGTTAGACAATAGGCATGAGAGCACATGGCACAAAGAAACACATGACAAGCCATGTGCTCACCCCAAACGTGACATGAACATGCAGCTAATAGGCTTGTTCGACTTCACACAGCGATGCCCAGAGCGGTTGACTTGAAGCAGTGCATGCTGGTTAGACATTTTGACCGAAGACAAACACGCGGAGAATGAATGTCCGAATCCCAACACGAAACCGAAACCAAACTAGCCCGAAGTGCTGAGATCCGAACACCACGCCCCACACACAAAACTCACAAGGACAGAAGAGCACGCAGCTCGAGCATGCTCAAAGCTGTGCGCTCACACAAGACAAGACAAACAATACAGGAGTGTCAGGGCTCTGTCACAAAACCAAGAGTAAGCTTGAGCGAAGTGACAGAACCCTGACAAGCATACTCTCCAAATGTTAGATGTTTGTCAGTGAGACAGGGGATTTGGATTCTCTCTCACTTGCTTTGAAATCACTCTAAAGATCAGTGATGACACTTTGTTTTTTGTGATCATCTTGATACAGTACACTCAGACTTGTTGAAGTTTGCTTCCGTCACAGAATAAACAAAAATGTACAAGATAATTGTGACTTTTTTCATCTCACAATTCTGGCTTTTTTCTCAGAATTGGACTTTATAACTCACAATTGCGAGAAAAAAGTCTGAATTGTGAGATGAAAACGTGCAATTGCAAGAAAAAAGTCAGAAGTGTGACAAACTTTCATTTGCAAAAAAAAAAGTCACAATTGTGAGGAAAAATTGATAATTGTGAGAAAAAAGTCATAATTGTGAGAAATAAACTTGCATTTGCAAAAAAAAGTCATAATTTCGAGTCACAATTGTGAGAAAAAACTCAGATTAGCAAGAAAAAAGTCAGAATTGCGAGATGTAAACGTGCATTTGCAAAAAAAAAGTTTGAATTGTGAGGAAAAAAATTCATAATTGTGAGAAAAAGTCAGAATAGTGGGAAAAAAGTCAGAACTGTGAGATTTAAACTCGCAATTGCGAGAAAAAAGTCAGAATTGTGAGATGTAAACTTGCAGTTGCAAAAAAAAGTCATAATTTTGAGTCATAATTGTGAGAAAAAAGTCAGAATTGCGAGATGTAAACGTGCATTTGCAAAAAAAGAGTTCGAATTGTGAGGAAAAAAATTCATAATTGTGAGAAAAAGTCAGAATAGCGGGAAAAAAGTCATAATTGTGAGAAAAAAGTCAGAATTGTGAGGGAAAAAGTCAGAATTGTGAGATGTAAACTTGCAGTTGCAAAAAAAAGTAATAATTTTGAGTCATTGTGAGAAAAAAGTCAGAATTGCGAGATGTAAACGTGCATTTGCAAAAAAAGAGTTCGAATTGTGAGGAAAAAAATTCATAATTGTGAGAAAAAGTCAGAATAGCGGGAAAAAAGTCATAATTGTGAGAAAAAAGTCAGAATTGTGAGGGAAAAAGTCAGAATTGTGAGATGTAAACTTGCAATTGCAAAAAAAGTCATAATTGTGAGTCATAACTGTGAGATTTAAACTTGCATTTGCAAAAAAAAGTAAATTTTGAGTCATAATTGTGAGAAAATCAGAATTGCGAGATGTAAACGTGCATTTGCAAAAAAAAAGTCTGAATTGTGAGGAAAAAAAATCATACATGTGAGAGTCAGAATAGCGAGAAAAAAAAACATAATTGTGAGATTTAAACTTGCATTTGCAAAAAAAAGTCATAATTGTGAGATATAAACTTGCATTTGCAAAAAAAGTCATAATTGTGAGTCATAATTGTGAGATTTAAACTTGCATTTGCAAAAAAGTCAATTTTGAGTCATAATTGTGAGAAAAAACTCAAAATTGTTAGGAAAAAAAGTCCGAATTGTGAGATGTAAACGTGCATTTGCAAAAAAAAGTCAGAATTGTGAGGAAAAATTCATACTTGTGAGAAAAAGTCAGAATAGCGAGAAAAAAAGTCATAATTGTGAGATATAAACTTGCATTTGCAAAAAGTCATAATTGTGAGATTTAAACTTGCAATTGCGAGGAAAAAGTCAGAATTGTGAGATTTAAACTCGCAATTGCGAGAAAAAAAGTCAGAATTGTGAGATTTAAACTCGCAATTACGAGAAAAAAAGTCAGAATTGTGAGATTTAAACTCGCAATTACGAGAAAAAAAGTCAGAATTGTGTGGACTTTTTTCCAATTCTGAGGAAACTGACTTTTTTCTCAGAATTTCACATTTATCACACCTTTAAGGCCTGTTCACACCGGGACGATTTTCGCGCGCGTTTATCGCCGACGTTTAACGCCTCGTAACTAAACAATGGACGCCAAAGTGAGTGTGCACACCTACGCGTAAAACGCCAGGCGTAACGCCGCCTCGGGTTCGTTTTTTTATTTTGACGCGGCGCATAAAAAACTGGCCGACCAATGAGATCCGCGCTTTTGTTCACGTGCCTGGAGCTGCTGAAGTGACAGTAAAACACGACTTGGTGGCGCTCAAGCACAAAATCAGTCTTGCCGAGCACACACTGATACGACGAAGAAGTAGTAAGTAGACAAAGAAGAAGATAGGCTGCTAATGCTGCTTGCCAGTTAGCAAAAAGTGTGTGAATGGTTTTGCCTTAGACATAATATATCTATGGTTTTGGCAAGCACGTAAATACTGTCTCTCCTCTTCTTCTGTGTGACAAGCGAGTGTCAGAAGCGTAAGTGCCGCAGCACCACCTTGTGTACCGGGAGCGCATCTACTGAATGTGCACGTTCACTCGGCGCAACGCCAGTGGAAATCGCTTGGGTGTGAACACTCAAGACGCGCCGAAAAACGTCACGAAAAACGCTGGCGATAAGCGCGCGCGATATTCGTCCCGGTGTGTACAGGCCTTTATATTACGCAATTCAAATGCCAATTACCTTTTTTTAATTTATTCTGTGGCAGAAACAATCTTCCATAAGTAATTCACCACAAATCAATATGAATTTATACACTCTTACAAAAAAAAATTTCAATGAGGTTCTAAACCATTCGAACCCTAGGGTTCTTGACTCAATTTTAAAGAACCCTTTCTGCCAAAAAGGTTCTATACAAGGAGAAATGCCTTTAATTATTTCTTCTAGATATAAAGTATGTTTATGAGCTGCTTAATTCATTAAAAAAATTATGAATTAAAACTAAATCCATAAAATGATGGGAACCTCACAGAACCTTTTAAGCTTCTGTTTAGAAGCTCATCTTTGTGAGGTTGAGATATTCTTGGAATATTTAGCTCGGCACATTCAGTCAGTCTTGATGCTGACTTTATGTAGATTAGGCATAACGAAGAGCTTCGCATTTACAGTCAGTTTGACGTGCTTTCTGTATCATTTGCAGGGATCGGGCTTGGAGTGCTGGTGCGGGACTATACCTCTCTGTCCAAGCTGGAGAAGCAGTACTTTGGCTTCCCTGGAGAAATCCTGATGAGAATGCTAAAGCTGGTCATCCTGCCACTCATCGTCTCAAGCATGATAACAGGTATCTCTCTCTCTCTCTCTCCCTCTCTCTCTCTCTCCCTCTCTCTCTCTCTCTCTCTCTCTCCCTCTCAGAGGTGGTAAATGTTGCCCTTATGTTACCTGTCACATGTGTGCTTTGTTTAGTTTCCGTGTTCCCGTTTTGCTTAGGCCACATCCACACAAAGCCAGAGCTTTCCCTATCCAATCTTTTTTTCCCCTCTCGTCTCAAGAAATATCTGCGTACACACGAAACCACTGAAACGGACTCAAAACGATGTAGTATACATGCCAGACCAGTATGTGGCGCTGTAATTCTGCAACAGAAATACACTAAAATTCAGATTTATCCACTCTGGGACCCAAAAAAAAACGGTTTCAGGCTCCCAAAACGCCGGATCCGTCTGGACGAAATACAGATACGCCGAAATATTTTTACATATACCGCTAAACGTGTCTCCGTGTGGACGGGGCCTAACAAGGAACTAAAGACGTGCTTAGCTGTATATGTAAAAACATTTTGCCGTATCTGCATTTCGTCCAGACGGATCCGGCGTTTTTTGTTATTTTTTGAAACCAGTGGATAAATCTGAAAACGACACCCTTGCGTTTTCGTGTGTACAGCCAATCCGTATATTCTGTGAAACGATGATGTCATCACCCCACGTCTCGCGCATGCTCCAAGTCTTCCTCTCCGTTTTTAGTGTATCTCTATGGCAGAATTACAGCGCCACATACTGGTCTGGCATGTATACTACATTGTTTTGAGTCGGTTTCAGTGGTTTCATGTGTACGCAGATATTTCTGGAGACCAGAGGTGGACAAAGTACACAACTCCATTACTTGAGTAAAAGTAAAAGTACCACTGGTCAAATATTACTCCATTACAAGTGAAAGTTGTAAAGACAGATTTTTACTTAAGTAAAGGTACAGAAGTACTTGCTTTTAAAAGTACTTAAGTATCAAAAGTAAAAGTAAATGCATTATTTTATTATTGTTGCATTGTTGTATGAATGCACGCTGTTCCATCATGGTGGTTTAAGACAGTCATGCTCCATCTGACATTCTAGCATATCTTGAACTCATTTAAATACTTGCTTAAAAGTTACAAAGCTCTTATCAAAGTCAAAATCATACTAGAAAAGAAAGGCTTCTACATTGTGTTTATCTGACAGGATTATGTAAAAACAGTTCAGTTAACATTATTAGCCCATCTACGTTTTTGCATGCTAACTAACGTCATTGTCGAACGTTACCTATGCGTTAGCGCTGTATCCACAAGGCTATGACAACTTGGCGGATAAATCCTTAAAAAATAATTTGACCGACCATACTTCATACCAGTGTTAATTTTGACAGCAAATTTTGATTTAGTGTTAGTCATAGTCTTTTGACTAACATTTTAGGCATCTGATTTGTAGATTTTAGTAGATTCAATAGACTACAATTCAGTACTTGTGGTCTGGCGTCTGAGAGGCAGCTTTCTGTGTGCACATCCGGATAGAATCACCCTTTTTCAGACTTATCCACATCTGCTCTTCTGAATTTTAACTTTGAAGTATGACCATGGTTGTGCGCACTGCGTCTGGGAACTGTCGCCTTCTATAGGCTGTCTGCAAAAAAAATTAATAAATCACATTTTAAAGAAGAAAACAAATCGTCCACTGACTTTCAAAGCGGCTAAAACTTTCTTACTCGAGGGCCTTGATAGAAATGTAGTGGAGTAAAAAGTACGATATTTGTCTTTCAAATTTAGTCAAGTAAAAGTCATAAGTTTCCAGAAAAAATACTACTCAAGGAAAGTACAGATACTCAAAAAGTGTACTTAAGTACAGTACTCTAGTAAATGTACTTAGTTACTGTCCACCTCTGCTGGAGACAAGGGAAAAAAAGATTGGATAGGGAAAGCTCTGGCTTTGTGTGGATGTGGCCTTAAGCATTGTTTATACTCGACGTGTCCGCACGAGCGCGAGGGTGCGCGTGGCAAAAATGACGTCTTCGCGGAGTGGGCGGTAGTGCACGTTGAGTGCGCGAGACCCCATTTTGCGTGGCCATGTGCAGCCCATTTTTTGGAACTTTTCGCGAGACGAACTTTTGACGTCTCATCACACAGGCACCCAGTTTGCACCATAGACCGTAAAAAATAGGTTTGCACGTACAAATTAGTTGCTTATATTTACAAAATGAGTCAACAAAAGCATAAATAAGCCCTTTTATTGAAAATAAAGATCCATGTTTAATTTAAAAAAAAATTAATTTCACGAACTGAATGTTAATTGAAATTAGGAAATATTTAAGAGATCGTTAATTTAGTTGTATACATGTGTGCATACATTTTGTTCTCATGTCACAAGTAATAATATCAAGGTTTACTGAGTTTTACACGATTCTTTTGTAGTGTGGTTTTTGTTGAAGTGTACTAAAATAAATATCGTAACCTGTGTACATTAGCCTACTTCTTCTCACCTCTGTTTCTTGATGATTTATTGAACAATTGCTCCGAGTCGCCCTCTGTCGAGCGCGTCGAGTATAAACACCTCGTCCGTTCGGGGAGGAGGACGTGCGGTCAGCAGAGGCTCGCGCTGCGGAGCCAGACGAAAGTATAAACAAGACTTTAATCTCCTTGGTTCTTAATAAGTTAACACCTGCTCAGTTTCAGTCAATCATCCTTTGTGTATTTAAACCCTCAGTTTCCTGTGTTTCATTGTCTGGTATGTGTTTAATATTATCTGCTGTGTTTTCCTGTATCTTGAAAAGAGTTATTATTAAAGCCTGTTGTTAGATTATCTCCTCCATCGTGCGCATCATTAAAGCCAGCGTGACATTACCAATATTTTATTTTTATGTATTGTATTATTCCTTTTTACCATAGAGCAGTCACCCACCATGTGCATGGGTGTGTAAGAATGATAAGGAAAGATGCTGTTCATTGAAAATCAGTTTACCTGCATATCACACAAGGATTATATAACTCATAAAATGTTATTATAACTTGCTGTAATTTCATTTGAAGATAAGTCATCAAATATAAAAGACAAATATGTGGAATGTTAGTCATACTTCTTTATGACTCCCAAACATTTTTGTGAGCCAAACACGTTTGATCTAAAATATTATACGTTATTATTTCAAACATTTTAACAATACATTAATATGTTATTTTTTTCTTTGATGTGTTGGTAATGGTCACATAATATGCAGGTAAAAAAATTCAATATTTAATCTTTTTTTAGTAAGAGCTGTATTCTAATTGCTTTTATTTAAAAATGATTTATTTATTTTGATTTTCATCATATCTACATTATACAGTGCCGAGGAAAGGTTTGGAAATGCACTAGTTTACAAAAGTTTTAGACCATATCAGTTTGGGTTTTGGACAATATCAGTTTGGGTTTTGGACAATATCAGTTTGGGTTTTGGACAATATCAGTTTGGGTTTTAGACCATATCAGGGTTTTGGACAATATCAGTTTGGGTTTTGGACAATATCAGTATCAGTTTGGGTTTTGGACAATATCAGTTTGGGTTTTGGACAATATCAGTTTTGGACCATATCAGTTTGGGTTTTGGACCATATCAGTTTGGGTTTTGGACCATATCAGTTTGGGGTTTGGACCATATCAGTTTGGGTTTTGGACAATATCAGTTTGGGTTTTGGACAATATCAGTTTGGGTTTTAGACCATATCAGGGTTTTGGACAATATCAGTTTGGGTTTTGGACAATATCAGTATCAGTTTGGGTTTTGGACAATATCAGTTTGGGTTTTGGACAATATCAGTTTTGGACCATATCAGTTTGGGTTTTGGACCATATCAGTTTGGGTTTTGGACCATATCAGTTTGGGGTTTGGACCATATCAGTTTGGGTTTTGGACAATATCAGTTTGGGTTTTGGACAATATCAGTTTGGGTTTTGGACCATATCAGTTTGGGTTTTGGACCATATCAGTTTGGGTCTTGGACAATATCAGTTTGGGTTTTGGACCATATCAGTTTGGGTCTTGGACCATATCAGTTTGGGTCTTGGACAATATCAGTTTGGGTTTTGGACCATATCAGTTTGGGTTTTGGACCATATCAGTTTGGGTCTTGGACCATATCAGTTTGGGTCTTGGACAATATCAGTTTGGGTTTTGGACCATATCAGTTTGGGTCTTGGACCATATCAGTTTGGGTCTTGGACAATATCAGTTTGGGTTTTGGACCATATCAGTTTGGGTTTTGGACCATATCAGTTTGGGTTTTGGACAATATCAGTTTGGGTTTTGGACAATATCAGTTTGGGGTTTGGACCATATCAGTTTGGCTTTTGGACAATATCAGTTTGGGTCTTGGACAATATCAGTTTGGGTTTAGGACAATATCATTTTGGGTTTTGGACTATATCAGTTTGGGTTTTGGACAATATCAGTTTGGGTTTTGGACCATATCAGTTTGGGTTTTGGACAATATCAGTATCAGTTTGGGTTTTGGACAATATCAGTATCAGTTTGGGTTTTGGACAATATCAGTTTGGGTTTTGGACAATATCAGTTTGGGTTTTGGACCATATCAGTTTGGGTTTTGGACAATATCAGTTTGGGTTTTGGACCATATCAGTTTGGGGTTTGGACCATATCAGTTTGGGTTTTGGACCATATCAGTTTGGGTTTTGGACCATATCAGTTTGGGTTTTGGACAATATCAGTTTGGGTTTTGGACAATATCAGTTTGGGTTTTGGACAATATCAGTTTGGGTTTTGGACAATATCAGTTTGGGTTTTGGACAATATCAGTTTGGGTTTTGGACCATATAAGTTTGGGTTTTGGACAATATCTGCAATGCCTGATTACTGGATTATACTTAGCCCAGGTTTATTTTTTGAACAGTATCGGGTCAGCAGACCCTGATTGATTGCAAATAAACCCTTATGTTGTGTTGGGGTCATTTTGACCTGGAGAGGGATTTCCCGAAAATGTTAATGTTATCGCATTGGTATAAAACTGACTTACTTTGCTCACACAGGGTATGTCTACTTTCCAATATTTATTTAGGATAATTTGTGTACTTTTTTGCACCTTCAAAAATGACTGGCCTACAAAAAAACTACTTGTTATGCTTTATTATCACAAAATATTATATTCACTCTTTTTGTCAACTTTTTTTCTTTCAATTAAGACAGGTTTTGTATTCATTTTTGCAAAGATAAAGGCCTCGGACCTGTGGATGTGTGGATACCGCACACACACACACACGTTTACTATCTTTGTGGGGACTTATTTTAATACTGTACAAACTGTATTTTCTCTCCCCTTACACTAACCCCTAAACATCACACAAAACTTTCTGCATTTTTACATTTTCAAATTTATAAACTTGTTTCCTCATGGGGACCTCAATTTAGGTGACATGATTGACACGAGTCCCCATGAGTCTGTGTGCATTCAAGTCCCCACCAGGATAGAAAAACATGAACACACACAGACCCATCACGTGAAACATTCTGCATTTTTACATTTTTAATAAAACATTGTTTAGTTTATTTTTAAAGGTATTTTATATATGAGGACATTTCATATGTTTACATTTACGTCGTAATACCAGTGTAATACCCGTATCATAATACAAATGTGTGTCCTCATAAATCACAAAAACACACACATTTTTTGTAGGCCGGTCATTTTTGACCAGAAATACCACAAGTGTGACTGTTCCATTTGTACAAAAAGAAAGCATTTCAAAACAAACTTCTGGTTAAACATTGAAGCACACTAGTACAAATTCTTTCCCCATTATTTTTTCAACATTGACAAATATATCCACAAATAATGTTTTTTTTTTAACTCAAAACTGATGTGCATATACTCAGCTCAATGAGGCCTGCAATCACTCAGTTCCAAAATTAATACAAAACCTGTCCTAATTTAAAGAAAACTAATTGACAAAAAGATTGCATCCAATATTTGGGCATAATATAGATAAAAAGAGATTCACAAGCAATTTTTAAAAGGCCAGTCATTTTTGACCGGGACATCAAAGGTATGCATAAGGGATAAGCTTAATACTGTACATGATAGACCAATCAGAACACAGTTTAGAGATTATTTATAAATAGCTCTAGTATTTGTCCAGGTTCTGAATTCATTATTTTAATATTACATACTTTGATTGTCCCTTATCAACGAAATTATCTCAAAATGATAAGGATTTATAATGCTGATTATGTCGAAAACTCCATGCCTAGGGCACTTGCATTTTTCTTTTCGCAGTATAACCCAATTGCAATGTAACTTGCATTGTTGGCATCGTTGGTGTCCTTATATAGTGTTAACATATGGCCTTGATTCCTGAAGGAGTGGCAGCACTGGACTCGGAGATGTCGGGCAGGATTGGTCTTCGTGCAGTGGTTTATTACCTCTCCACTACCATCATTGCTGTCATTCTTGGTGAGTCACATAAATATCAAATCAATACAGTTTAAAGGCATATATTGTGGCTGTTTAACAAAGATGTTGTGCTCAAAAGGAATCGTTCTTGTGACGACTATTAAACCTGGGGTCTCTCAGAGTGCTGAAAATATCGAGAGAGCAGGAAATACGCCAAATGTGACCACTGTTGACACCTTGCTGGACCTTATTAGGTAAAAATAATTTGCACCCCTTGGTCTACCTATGTTGTAAGAAAGATAATATACAGTGCCTACAAAATATTCGGACACTTATAGGGTTAGTTCACCCAAAAATGAAAATTCTGTCATTAATTACTTACCCTCATGTCGTTCGACACCCGTAAGACCTCCGTTCATCTTCGGAACAGAAATTAAGATATTTTAGTTGAAATCTGATGGCTCTGAAAGGCCTCCATTGGCACAATGCACGGTTCACTCTCAAGACCCTTAAAAGGTACTAAAGACGTCGTTACAAAGTCCATCTCACTACAGTAGTTCTAAAATAACTTTATGAATCGGCGAGAATAGTTTTTGTGCGCAAAAAACCCTAAATAACGACTTACATAGTGATGACGATTTCAAAACACAGCATCATGAAGCTTCGAAGCGTTATGAATCAGCGAGCCGATTCATGATTCGGATCGCGTGTCAAACCGCCAAACTGCTGAAATTTGGCGATTCAAACCGCTGAATCGACTCGCTGATTCATAACGCTTCGAAGCTTCATGATGCCTTGTTTTGAAATCGTCATCACTATGTAAGTCGTTATTTAGGGGTTTTTTGCTCACAAAAACTATTATCGCCGATTCGTAAAGTTATTTTAGAACCACTGTAGTGAGATGGACTTTGTAACGACGTCTTTAGTACCTTTTAAGGGTCTTGAGAGTGAACCGTGCACTGTGCCAATGGAGGCCTTTCAGAGCCATCAGATTTCAACTAAAATATCTTCATTTCTGTTCCGAAGATGAACGGAGGTCTGACGGGTGTCGAACGACATGAGGGTAAGTCATTAATGACAGAATTTTCATTTTTGGGTGAACTAACCCTTTAAGGAATACTTAAAAATGTATAAATAAATAATAAACCTATGCAACAATGACATGTTGACCATTTTAAGTATTTCAAAAATATAATAATATAATATAATATAATATGAATCTGTATTAAGCACTTAGGTGATTTGTTTTTCTCATTTCTTCAAAGGAATATGTTTCCTGAAAATCTTGTGCAAGCCTGTTTTCAGCAGGTAAAATATAATATGTTTTCACATATTGCTTAGAACAATCCAAATATAATACTTGGTTGAAATGACCTTCATCTGTGTTTTAGTACAAGACGCAGCGCAAAGAGATTGAACCATCGAAAACCTCCATAAGCACAACTAATACAACTACATTTCCACCCTTCACTACCATTATTTCAACAGTTGCACAGGTGAGACAAAGATGTTGAAGAATGCATGGTAAAGAAAGGAGAATGAAGAAATATATGCATTTATTTTTGCTCTTCTTTATGCTGTAGAATTTGACCAAAGACTACAAGATCGTGGGCTCATATTCAGATGGGATCAATGTTCTTGGTCTCATCGTATTCTGTGTGACTTTCGGCCTTGTCATCGGCAAGATGGGAGAAAGGGGACGCATACTGCTCGAGTTTTTCGATGCTCTGAATGAGGCCACCATGCGACTTGTTCAGATTATTATGTGGTTAGTTCTGACAGATTTAAAGCCTTTCTGTAGTGGCAAGAATATCTATTATTATTGCTCATAATCAGACCTGAAGATGGGCTCTGTTGACTTGGGTCAGTAAACAACCATCCAGAACAACCTAGAAACCACATACCAACTCCCTAGCAATCACCCAGAATACCCTAGAAAGCACATAGCAACTCCCCAAAACACCACAGAAAGCACATAGCAATGGACATCCTAGAAACCACATAGCAACTCCCTATCAATCACCCAGAACACCCTAGAAACCACATAGCAACGGACACCCTAGAAACCACATAGCATCTCCCTAATAACCACCCATAACACCTAGAAACCACAAATAAACTCCCCAGAAAATCCTAGAAACCACAAATCACCCAGAATACCCAATGCACCACAAATCAACTCCATAGCAACCACCAAGAACACCCTAGAAACCACATAGTAACTCCCAAGCAACCTTCCAGAACACCCTGGAAACCACATAGCATCTCCCCAGAACACCCTAGAAACCACAAAGCAACTCCTTAGCAATCACCAGAATACCCAAGAAACCACAAAGCAACTCCCCAGAACACCCTAGTAACAGCATAGCAACCCCCTAACAATCACCCAGAACACCCTAGAAACCACATATCATCTCCCAAGAACACCCTAGAAACCACATAGCAACTCCCTATCAATCACCTAGGATACCCTAGAAATAACAAAGAAACTCCCCAGAACACCCTAGAAACCACAAATCAACTCCCTAGCAACCACCCAGAACACCCTAGAAACCACATAGCATCTCCCCAGAACACCCTAGAAACCACATATCTTCCAAGAACACCCTAGTAAAAACATAGCAACTTCCTAGCAATCACCAGAATACCCAAGAAACCACAAATCAACTCCCTAGCTACCACCCAGAACACCCTGGGAACCACATAGCATCTCCCAAGAACACCCTAGTAACAACATAGCAACTTCCTAGCAATCACCAGAGTACCCAAGAAACCACATAGCAACTGCCTAACAACTGCCCAGAACACCCCAAAAACCACATAGCAACTCCCCAGAACACCCTAGAAACCACATAGCAGATCCCTAGAAACCACCCAATACACTCTAGAAATCAAATCCCCAGAACACCCTAGAAACCACATATCATCTCCCAAGAACACCCTAGTAACAACATAGCAACTTCCTAGCAATCCCCAGAACACCCTAGAAACCACATATCATCTCCCAAGAACACCCTAGTAACAACATAGCAACTTCCTAGCAGCCACCTAGAACACCCTAGAAACCCTTTAGCAACCACTCAGAAAACCATAGAAACTGCATTGAAACCATCTAGCAACCACTCAGAATACCCTAGAAACCGCATAGCAACAACCCAGAACAGTCTAGGAATTACATAGCAACTCCTTAGCAACCCTTCAGAATACACTAGAACCTACATATCAATCACCCAACATACCTTAGGAACCACTCAGAACAGCATAGAAACCAAATAGCAACACACACTAGCAGAATACACTAGAAACCACATGGTAACTCCTTAGCAACCATTCAGAATACCCTAGAAATTGCATAAAAGCAATCAGCCAGAAAACCTTAGCAACCACTTAACTACACCTTTGCAACCACCCACAACACCTTACCTTTGCGCAGATACACCACGGAATCTAGTTTTATAACCGTTATTCACTTGAAAAACAGTGAAAAACAGATATATATCAGTATCAGTCCATAAATGAAAAGATTCTTATGATTTTGTGTATTGATTCTCAATGTAATGATGCTTAACGAATGTTCTTCTGCAGTTACATGCCCATTGGCATCTTGTTCCTGATTGCTGCTAAGATCATTGAGGTGGACGACTGGGAAATCTTCAGGAAGATGGGCCTGTACATGGTGACGGTGCTCAGCGGGTGAAGAAGCTTCTTTAATGTTCCCTTGCTGATTTACTGCTGCCGTTAGACTGGCCGTTTACTGTTCCCGTACAGCTTCACATCAGCTCTGTTCACTCACAGATAAGAGCCAAGGACAATCAAAACTGCTCAAGCTGCAGATGTGCTAATAATACATTTCATAAACTCCAAATTTCCTCTTATTTGAGTGATATAGGCAACCGAACATCAGTCAGGAGATTCAATAGCTGCTGTTAAACAAATGCCATCTGCACTCGTGTGGAATGGACCGAAAGGACAGGTTTAGGTTGCGCAATTGCTGAGTCAAACAGAAAAAAATGGTGGGATATAAATCCAAGGCCTGGTTTCACAGACAGGGCTTAGATTAGATGTTAGTTTTATTAGGACATTTAACTTAAGTAGCTTTTATAAACGTGCCTTAAGGCCTGTGCACACCGGGATGATTATCGCGCGCTTATTGCCAGCATTTTTCGAGACGTTTTTTGGCGCGTCTTTGTGTTCACACCAATCGGTAACCTCCCGCAGTTTCTCTTGAAGCCAATGCGGAAGTGACTTAAACTGCTATTCTTCGACTGGCCGCTAGAGACAGGCTCCTGAAGGGAGCAGAATCTCATTGAGCCCCATGTTAAAATGCCCAACTTTACAGCAGAAAAAAAACATGTTTACAGCCTGGTACAAACTGTGGTTTTGGTCTACAGTATACGGCTAATTTTGCACTTCATGACAACTGTGAGGGTGGTGAATTTTTTTATAACTTATTTGTTTACATTATATAAAGCCTTGAGTGAAAGTGGATAGCCATTTATCTGCTGTCTTTTAGTCATCACGTCACCTCAGCTCCACCCACAAATAAACTCCCCAGAAATCCCTAGAAACCACAAATCACCCAGAATACCCAATAAACCACAAATCAACTCCCTAGCAACCACCCAGAACACCCTAGAAACCACATAGTAACTCCCAAGCAACCTTCCAGAACACATTGGAAACCACATAGCATCTCTCCAGAACACCCTAGAAACCACATAGCAACTCCTTAGCAATCACCAAAATACCCAAGAAACCACAAAGCAACTCCCTAGCAACCACCCAGAACACCCTAGAAACCACGTAGTAACTCCCAAGCAACCTTCCAGAACACCCTGGAAACCACATAGCATCTCCCCAGAACACCCTAGAAACCACATAGCAACTCCTTAGCAATCACCAGAATACCCAAGAAACCACAAATCAACTCCCTAGCAACCACCCAGAACACCCAAGAAACCACATAGTAACTCCCAAGCAACCTTCCAGAACACCCTGGAAACCACATAGCATCTCCCCAGAACACCCTAGAAACCGCATAGCAACTCCTTAGCAATCACCAGAATACCCAAGAAACCACAAAGCAACTCCCTAGCAGCCGCCCAGAACACCCAAGAATCCACAAATCAACTCCCCAGAACACCCTAGAAACCACATATCATCTCCCAAGAACACCCTAGTAACAACATAGCAACTCCCTATCAATCGCCTAGGATACCCTAGAAATAACAAAGAAACTCCCCAAAACACCCTAGAAACCACAAATCAGCTCCACCCACGTCCCGCCTCTTTGCCCATTTTCTGTTATCCAGGAATGACGCGCGATGATGCGCTGCCAACATGGCAACGGCCAACTCGTCCATACTTTACGCTTCAAAGCTGCTTTTCAGAATCCTTTGGGTGACGTCACGGACACTACGTCCATATTTTTTTAATGTCTATGGTTCACACCCAATCGATTTTCACTGGCGATGCGCTGAGTGAACGTGTAAATTCAGTAGATGGTGCTCCCGGTACACAAGGTGGTGCTGCGCCACTTTACGCTTTTGACATTTGCTTGTCACAGAAGAAGAAGAGAGACAGTATTTAAGTGCTTGCCAAAACCATAGATATACATAATAAAGGCTAGATGTCTCGTACGCGCTGCTGGCCAATAGAGGTCGACGTCCGCACCTGGCGGCCATCTTGTCACAGTCAGCTCGCTCACTCGTAACATTGTGTTTTAATGGTGAATGCACTTTTTAAATAACCATGACTTGCTCAATTGTCTACCGATTTTCAAACTGTTTGGTTTGTAATAAACGTCAGAGATGTAGATATGACACTGCATACTTATGAGTAATTATTCATAATTTGTTCAAGCATCCAGAAATATAGCCACGTTAATAACCTTTGTAAGAAGCCAAACCATTTGTAAATCCGTCAAGATTTCAGCGAGATAAGAGTATTTGTGTTCGTGCAGATCACTCGCCTTACATCAGGTACCACAGAGCCCGCCAGAAAGCTTGCCTGTGACAAGATGGCCGCCGTAAGACATCTAGCCTTTATTATGTATATCTATGGCCAAAATCATTCACAGACTTTTTGCTAACTGGCAAGCAGCATTAGCAGCTCATCTTCTATGGCCCTGTCCCAAATGGCACCCTAAACCCTCACGGTCTTCTTCTGAATCCACACTTTCATGACGTAATGCCGCTTTGACTGCCGGGTGGAAGTCCTCTGTGTAGCTTACGAACTTGCGGGCTCAGCTGAAGTGCGCATCGAGGGCGCTTGGCAGCCGCAAAGGGGGCGCACACGACCACCCTTCTTTAACGAATGGGACACCCTACGGTCTTGTGGACTTAACGGACACGCGCACGCAGCGGCCAATGTAAGTCCACAAGACCGAAAGTGCACATGAAGTGTGCCATTTGGTACAGGGCCTTTGTCTACTTACTTCCGTTGTATCAATGTGTGCTCAGCAAGACTGTCCTGTGCTTGTTTTACTGTAACTTCAGCAGCTCCAGACATGTGAACAAAAGCATCGATCCCATTGGAGGACCAGTTTTTAACGCGCAGGATCAAAATAAAAAACAAACCCAATGCGTTTTTTCAAAAATTACGCTTTTACGAGTGGTACACTCTCATTGGCGCCCTTAGTTTAGTCACGAGGCGTTAAACATGGGCGATGAACGCGCGTGAAAATAGTCCCGTGTGAACAGGCCTTTAGACACAATGGCACTGACATATTTTAAGACAAGTTGCTTTCAATTAAAACAGCTCAAACATGTATTTTAGTCTGGGACTAGCTTAAGCCTTGTCTGTGAAACCGGGGGCAAGCGGCCTTGGTAAAAATGTTCATTGCTTATGATAATGTACAATGGTTTGTAATGTTTAATGTTTTAAAATGTGTTTTCCTTCCACAGACTTGCCATCCATGCCATCATATTCCTCCCCCTGATATACTTTGTGTTTGTGAGGAAGAATCCATTCACCTTCACTCTGGGAATGGCACAGGCCTTGGTAACGGCTCTCATGATTTCCTCAAGGTGAGCCAACGTCTGTATTCCAGCATCTGTTTTTTCTGAGCATGTTGACCTAAGGGCTGGAATACACTACAGTGCCCTCCACTAATATTGGCACCCTTGGTAAATATGAGCAAAGGAGGCTGTGAAAATAAATCTGCATTGTTTATCCTTTTGATCTTTCATTCCAAAAATTTGTACAAGATTCAAGATTCAAGATTCAAGAGTTTTATTTGTCACATACACAGTTATATACACAATATACAACTGGCAGTGAAATGTAAACAGGTCCGCTCCATGGACAGTGCAAATAACAGTTACAAGAAATTAAATAGAAATAGAATAAAATTAGAATAAAAAGTATTAACATAAGTAGAATTATAAATAAATCAAGTAAAAGATAAAAATAGGAAATAAGATAAAAATAAAAATATAAAAAATATGTGGATATGATAAGTGAGATAAACTGTAGACTTAAAAATAAGTGGTTAACATAAAATATATAATATGTATATATAAAGAAGTATAATGTGCAAGGTTTATTACAGGTTGTTACGCAGTAACAATAGGGACGTAAAGTGCAGTGCAATTGCAGTATGTGGATGTTAATGTTAAAAGACTGGATGTTTATGTGTGTGCGGGGGTGAAGTGAGTCACGTGACTGAGTTCAGGAGTCTGATGGCCTGGGGGAAGAAACTCCTCCTGAGTCTTTCAGTCTTTGCCATCAGGCTACGGAAGCGCTTACCAGATGGCAGCAGGGTGAAGTGAGAGTTTGCAGGGTGATTAATGTCTCTGATGATTTTAGTAGCTCTACCTCTGCAGCGTTTGGTGTAGATGTCCTGCAGAGACGGGAGAGCTGAGCCTGAGATGCGCTCGGATAAGCGCACCACTCTTTGCAGGGCTTTGCAGTCGTGACTGGTGCTGTTCCCGTACCACGCTGTGATGCACTGAGTCAGGACACTTTCTATCGCCCCTCGATAGAAAGTTTTCAGGATGGCTGGTGAAACCCTGAATTTCCTCAGCTGGCGCAGGTGGTACAGTCTTTGCCTGGCTTTTTTCACCTGTGTCTGGATGTGTGTAGTCCAGGTCAGATCCTCGGAGATGTTCACACCCAGGTATTTGAAGCTGCTCACTCTCTCTACCGGTGTCCCGCTGATCATGAGAGGGGAGTATGACCGATGCTGTCTCTTCCTGAAGTCCACAATCAGTTCTTTGGTCTTGTTAACATTCAGAGAGAGACAGTTGTCCTGGCACCATGATGTCAGTTGCTCCACTTCGTCCAAGTATGCCGTCTCATTGTTGTTGGAGATGAGACCCAGGACAACAGTATCATCAGCAAACTTGATGATCGAGGTGGAGCTGTGTGTGGACAAACAGTCATGGGTGTAGAGAGAGTAGAGCAGGGGACTCAGCACACAGCCCTGTGGAGCTCCAACACTCAGGGTGATGGAGGTGGAGGTGAACTGGCCTATTCTCACCGCCTGGGGTCTGCCAGTGAGGAAATCTTCAATCCAGAGGCAGAGAGAAGAATTCAGGCCTAGATCCAGGAGTTTGTGTGTTAGCTTAATGGGAACTATGGTGTTAAAGGCTGAGCTATAGTCAATAAATAGCAGCCTGACATAGTTCCCACTTTTGCTGTCGATGTGAGTGAGGCAGGAGTGAAGGACGTGAGAAATGGCATCTTCAGTCGATCTATTGGGACGATAGGCAAACTGAAGAGGGTCCAAAGTGTCAGGAATGGAGGAGCAAATGTTGTTTTTAATGAGTCTCTCAAAGACCTTCATGACTAAAGATGTGAGAGCCACTGGACGATAGTCATTTAGGCAAGAGGGTTTACTGATCTTAGGTACAGGGATGATGGAGGATCGTTTGAAGGAGGTGGGGACAACAGATGTAGCAAGGGACTCGTTGAATATGGATGTAAAGAGCCCTGCGAGCTGATCAGCACAGGACCGCAGAACACGACCTGAAATACCATCCGGCCCAGCAGCTTTCCTGACATCCACACGTTTGAGTGCCCTCCGAACCTCGTCCTCCGAGACAGAGATCACGTGACCGTTGCTGCTCTGAGGGACTCTCTCTGACGCGTCACTCGCCGGAGTCGCGCTGCCGCGATTACCATCAAAGCGAGCGTAGAAAGAGTTTAACTCGTTCACCAGTAACGGATCAGCTCTCACCTCTGCAGAGGATTTAGTTCCAAAAGCACAGATGGTTCTCAGTCCCTGCCACATCCGCCGGGAGTCGTTGAGTTGGAAATGAGATTCCACTCGGTCTTTATAGCGGAGTTTTGCGGCTTTAACGGCGCGCCGGAGAGCGTAACATGAAGCTTTGTACTCCCTCATATCCCCCGTTAGGAGACCGGCATTGTAAGCGGTGGTGCGCGAGTTTACTGCAGTGCGAATTGAACTGTCCACCCACGGTTTCTGATTAGGGAAGGACGTTATAGTTATTGTTTGTGTGGCTTGCTCTGTCAGTGTGTTAATAAAGCAGAGCGCCACTTCTGTGAACTCGCTGACGTCCTCAGAACTCGCGCGGAACATGTCCCAGTCGACGTCATCAAGAGCTGCCTGTAGCGTGATCTCTGAATGGGATGACCAGCGTTTGACTTCCCTCCTCACCGGGGGCTCTTGAACGAGCCTTTGTTTATATTCCGGTGTGAGGAAAATGGCGGCATGGTCCGATTTGCCAAAAGCTGGCTGTGAACGAGCTTTGTAGGCGTTCTTAAACGGAGAGTAGCAATGATCCAGTGTGTTTGCTCCTCGTGTGGGACAGGAGACATGCTGGTGAAAGTTTGGCAATACTTTCTTTAGGTTTGCTTTGTTAAAATCACCCGCGACGATGAAAGCAGCGTCGGGGTGTTTGTTTATGAAGCCGCTGGTCACATCATGGAGGGCAGATAAAGCCAGCCCCGTGTCTGCTTGTGGTGGAATATAAACGGCAGTGGAGATGACCGAGGAAAACTCCCTCGGTAGGTAGAAAGGCCGGCACATGATAGTTAAATGTTCCAAGTGAGGCGAGCAGGATCGCGAAAGAATGGAGATGTTCCTAGGATCGCACCATTTCTTGTTTATCATGAAACACACTCCACCGCCTTTAGATTTCCCGGCCTCGGCTGTTCTGTCCATCCGAAAAACAGAGAAGTTCTCGGACGGCGTCACGGCTGTATCCGGGACCGCTGGTGTGAGCCATGTTTCGGACAGACAATAGATGTTGCAGTCTCTCATGTCCCGTTGAAAACTTATCCTGGCTCTAAGATCGTCCATCTTATTCTCCAAGGATTGGACATTTGCGAGCAAAATGCTCGGGAGAGGAGGACTGAATGCTCTTTTTCTCAGTCTGTTGCGGATCCCAGCGCGTTTCCCGCGGTGTTTTTTGAATCTTCGCCGTCGACTCGAGTGGCCATTGTTCAACTCGGCGTCCCGGCGAATCTCAGATGGAAGATTGGAGAAAGTGTCCTGAAACAGGTCAGTGTAGCGGTAACCAATTTCCAGAAGTGTTTTGCTGTCGTAACAGATCAAAGCAGATGATCCGTTGGAAAAAATAGAGAGTAAAAGAGAGTAGAATAATAAATAAAAGCAAAGTCTTAGCGGAGCGACCTGAACGGCGACCGAGCACGGCGGCGCCATCTTGTAGACATCTTGTACAATTCTAACCTTTCATTGAAGTAAAAGAATTGAAAGTGGGGCATGTTGGCCCACTAGTTCAGGGTTCCCACTCGTCCTGGAAAACCTGGAAAATGTATGACAAATTGTCAAGTCCTGGAAAACACATGGAAAATTAGAGAAAATGTAAAATGTCCTGGAAAAACTTGTTTATTATATTTTTTTATATTATATTATATATTATAATTATATTTTAAAAAGTTATAAAACAAAGGGTTAATTAAACAGAGGGTTTATAATTTTTTTCTCACAATTGCGAGTTTACGTAATTGTAATATAAACTTGCAATCGCGAGTTATAAAGTCAGAATGAATTGATATAAACTTGCAATTTGTGCTATAAAGTCAAAATTATGAATTTTGACTTCTCACAATTGCGAGTTTATATCTTGTAATTCTTACTTCTTTTCTCAGAATTGTGAGATATAAACTTAAATTCTGACCTTTTCAGAATTGCGAGTTTATATTTCACAATTCTGAGAAAAGTAGTCATAATTGCAAAACATAAACTCGCAATTGTGAGAAAAAGGTCAAAATTCATAATTTTGACTTTATAGCACACAATTGCGAGTTTATATCATGCAATTCTGACTTCATAATTCGCAATTGTGAGAAAAAAAGTCGAGGAAAAACAGTCGCAATTTACCTTTGATTAACAGCTCATATAAACTGATTTTATAGTTAAGTCATGACAATAAACTGTCCATCTTTTTAAGACTTAAGCCTGGAACACACCAAACCAACGGTCGGCACCCTTGCGTTTTCGTGTGTACAGCCAATCCGTATATTTTCTGAAACGATGATGTCGTCACACCACGTCCCGCACAGTAAAGACTAGAAGGGATACAGCTACAGCCACTGGGCAGGCGCACATCAATATTGTGTAATTGAATTGCTGTATTTGCATTATTGTAAGGGTAGGTCTAGGGTTGAGGTAGGTGTAGGCGTTAATAAAACACAATCTGGTAAGTAGCAAATTTATTTATTGTTATTTTATCGTGAAATTTTGCCTCACTTCCTAACATTGCTGTAGATTGGATAGGGAAAGCTCTGGCTTCGTGTGGATGAGGCCTAAGAAGAGCTGCTGCATGACTGGAGTTAATAGGAGAAAACGCGAGTTATCAGTTTAAACTAAAGGTTGGGCTTGATAGTGTTCCCTTACAACTTGCCAAAGATCCAGTGATCCATGGATATTGACATGCAGCCAGGAATCGTGTTTTCCTGGCATTTATATGAACCTGATTTCGATACATAAATATTTATCACTGTCAGTCATCACAATTTCGAGAGTGAATCATGAATGTATATGCGGATATGGCGTGTATGTGGCCGCTTGTCAAGAATGGAAAACAAAATTTATTCAAATTTTGAATATATTATAGGCCTATTAATTCTTTTTTTAAATCGTCTAGACAGCGCGCAAATAGCGCTCCCTTTATAATCACTGAAAGCTGTCACTCAATCAACGAACGCGATCTCACAAAGTTCCGTTATATTAATCAGTGAAGCTGACCACACAATGAATCTCTTATTTACATAATGTCTACACTTTGTTAGAGAGGATTTGCGTGCGTGCAGAACTCGGCACTGAATAAAAACTCAAGCGGTGAGTGGATTTTAGCTTAAACACCTGTGATTGGCCATTGCGTTGTAGAAATCAACAAACATGTCTGCGATTGGCTACATTACGCACCGAAGTGAAAACACGTTGGAAATGTAATCATCCCCCTGGGGCAGAGTCCTGCACGGGTCCGATTTTAAAAACCCGCACCCGCCCGTACCCGCATTGCTTAAACCCGCATCCGACCCGTTTTCCGACAGCAGCACTAAATAAAATCCGCACCCGAATCGACCCGCTTAAAATAGAACCGACACCCGACCCGCACCCGCAATAAAATCAGTTTAGCATATCACATTATAGACACACTTACAAAAATGTTTATTTACAGAAGTTATTACACGACCATTAACACAAGGACAACTTCTGCCGGGAGCTTAACGTGGCTTAATGTACTGTTATTAAGAGACCAAACTCAGTAAACATAATACTAATAACGTATACTATGTACAAAAAAATCAGATGAGCCCAGAATATGAACGCAACGCGTATAATTACACGTTAAACGTTTTCCTACTATAGAAAGCCATTATAAAAAAAACACTTAACGTGGCTTAATGTACTAAGACAGTGTTATTAAGAGACCAAACTCAGGAAACATAACACAAATACTGTTCGATAGAACTGCTTGTGCTTGGTTTGTTTCCACAGTTATCTGCGTGCTTCCTCAGCAATGAAGTTCCACATTTGCGTCTATCTTTTCTTAAACTCCTCATGATCCATCTCGAAGAGTGCAGGCAGAGCGCGCGCGCGCGGTTGTGATTCTTCTGTGAGGGCACGCGCGCGCCGCGCGGCCACAGATAAACTGATATGGATTTGAAATTTTTATCAACTTGGAATACAGGCAAGGCATATTTTTATATATGCATATTTTTAGGAACACATCTACAATATACATGCATATGTTTATATATAGGCCTATATTCGTTTGCACGTGACTGTTTAGAGCGGTGTTTCTCCCTTGTCCGACCCGACCCGCACCCGTATCCGACATACTAGGATGTTTTTCACCCGTTTCAGCAATATTCGCGGGTCACCCGCACCCGTGCAGGACTCTGCCCTGGGGTTGCCTCGTCGACACGGCATCCTCAGTAAACCCGCCTCCGGCGTGATGACTCAGATTGTTCGAATGTTGCAATTTAATAATTGCTAAATCAATATGTCATCCTCAATAAAACCGTCTCCGGCGTGTTGCCTCCGATCCTTTGAATATTCCGATCTGTTATGACCTCTGACCTGTGGAGTTGCCAGAATGATAATCTTGCGCTGTTTGTTGATTGGCCGGAGGAGAGCTGGCACCCCGACTGAGCCTGGTTTCTCCCAGGGTTTGTTTTTCCCCATTGGGTCACCTGATGGGGTTTTGGTTTCCTTGCCACTGTTGCCTCTGGCTTGGCTTGCTCAGTTGGGGACACTAAATTTCACTACATTTTTCTTAATTTTTTCAACTAAATATCCAAATAAATCTAATTATTAAACTAAATTAACCATATAAACTAAATTACTGATCTAATTACTGATCTAAAGCCCACACTGTCACTGTAGGATAATTGAAATTAACTGATGACATCACCGTTTTCTCCGGAATGGCTAGACAGCTGAATAAAACTCTGTTGCATTATTTTGCTGTTTAACACTGTAAAGCTGCTTTGAAACAATCTGCATTGTTAAAAGCGCTATATAAATAAAGTTGACTTGACTTGATGAGCGTAAATACAGATATGCACTGGATCTTTTGCCAACTCTTTTTCGCTAATAATATGATATTATGTAGAAAACAGATCCTAGACCAGCAGTTACGGGCAGTTTTCATTTTAAAAGCAATAAGTAGCAGAAGCAGCAGGCGGCAGTGGTTTGAGTGAGAAAATGACACACTATTATCAAGCCCGTCTCCCTCAGTCTGGAGGACAGAGCGCATTTAGGCCACGCCCACACCAAACTCCAATAACCATCATGTTTACACACAACGCCTCTGCATGTACTCTCGATTTTTCTCAACATGGGGACAAGAGTGTCAGTCAAATAAATGTGAAAAAGTACATTTTAAAAGTAATGCGTTACTTTACTAGTTACTTGAAAAAGTAATCTAATTACGTAACTCAAGTTACTTGTAATGCATTACCCCCAACACTGCTTGTGACCTTCTGTTGCTAGATGTTTCAAAAGTTTCACTGTATCCTGTTCGCACTGTTGCTTTTTCGGACTACAGATCATAAGGTCATCCACATATTGCAACATCGCTGTACCTGACATGAGCTGTAATGGTTCTAAGCTTCTTCTCAGTGCCTCATTATAAATGGTGGGTGATTCACAATAGCCTTGACAAAGCCTTGTGAATGTATAAGATTTTCTGTTGAAATGAAATCCAAACCCAAATTGACTGTCTGGATGTACAGGCACGCTGAAGAAGGCATTAGATAATTAACAACAGAGAACCATTCAGCATCATTCGGCACTTGTGACAAAATCGTATAAGGGTTTGGGACACTTTGGGCGTGCGTGTACTGCTTCATTGACTGCTTGTAAGTCTCTAGGTGGGCTGGCCAGCCTCTCTTATCTTTTTCTCTGTATATGAGAGTACTTTCCCTGCTTGTTTTTCTTTTTCTCTCTAACCACATTCAATGTTTTCTGATATATCTGAAACATATCTTCTTGTATATCCTTTAACCTTTTTTTGCTTTTAAATTGTTCTTCATGTCTTTCCATATTTTCTTTAACCTTATTTGAATCGTTGTACCCTTTGCTGGAAAACCTTTTTTTTATTTTTCTTATCTATTACTCCAGCCATTGCTCTATTTCCCATGACTCATTAAGAGAGTAGGGACATCCCTTTTAGACCATGCACCTGGCGTGCCGACCATTTTTAAACTAGCCCGTCGTTATCGTTAAACTAGCAAAAGTGGATTCGGACCAAGCGCTACAGCACTCCTGTTAGAAACTGAAGCCTACACTAGAGGTCTTCACGGGTCCTGAAGAGACCCGTAATGTGCTTAACGGAACCGACCCGGACCCGTCTATTATCATATTAACTTTGACTGTTTACCTTTTTGAACTATAATAACGATTGCTTGTTCGGTGGCCGCTGACGTCAGCATTATTTATTTGCTATCATCTCTGTGAGCCGAGTCTGTTCACCAAACTTTAAGATTAAATAAGACGGTTCATTCATATTATTATTAAAGTCAATCACAGCGGAAGCTCGGGTTGCCATAGAAACATGACACGCGCTTGAGACTGCACATGCGCCTTGGCTGGTTTTACGCAATTTGAGCATCATAGAAAACATTTGTGACAGTTCACCTGAGATTTTGTTGCTGATTTGAAATATATTATTTAAAGTTCAAATCAAACTTCAACAGTGTGTCACACGTAGGCTGTTTGTCCACAATAGCCAAAGCATGAAGGACACTCAGACAGAAGAGGTGCCCGTGGGTTTAACTTCTTTATATTTGTTGTTTTTTAGCTTTTTTCACACATCACTCATGAAGGTTATCCATTATTATTACCGTGCGCTTGCAGAGAGAGCGTGCGTTCGCAAGAGAGAGATGGAGAGAGAGCGAGCGTGAGGCGAGCGAGCGAGCAAGAGAGAGAGAGATCGCTCGTGTTTTTCTTCTTTCTTTTTTTTAAACCTTATTTCCCGGCTCACACTTGTCTTATCCTAATTTTACAAGTTGCAAGTTACAAAAAACACACAAGCAGTGCTGACTGACTCTGATCACGGGCAGTGTTGCGCGTCTGGATCGACTCGGGTATTAGACACGCATGTTAAACAGACATTTCTGTTCGGGTCCCGGGTCCACGGGTCTCGGGGGCTCCGTGAAGACCTCTAGCCTACACACCTCGGGTACGGGTGGGTGCGGATTTACAAAATCGGGCCCGTCCAGGACTCTGCGACACACCTCGATCGCCCCCAGGTGGTTGGTCCCAGTATAACTCATAACCCCCGCCCCTCCGTGTATTCTAATGGATGCGAGATAAACTAAACAATCAAATTACACTTCACATAATTTTTTTCCCAAAGTTGGGTTCTGACATTTTAAGCAGTTTTTATCACAATGATTTCATTTCAAGTGTTCGTTTTTAAAATAAGTTTGGTGTTTAGTGTTTTATATTTATTTGATGCTATAAAACCGGGGGGGGGGGGGGGGGGGGGGGGGTGACGTCATGATTGACAGCTGAGATTGACTGATGCACCAACTGACTTTTTTCGGGATTTCCGGAAGGAGATTAAAGCTTTAGCTTTAATTTCTACATTTCCATAACTGTTTATTTCACACCGACATAATGAGTTGTTCTGCATCTGCGAGAGTCTGGGCGGGCTTTTAATATCGCGCCTCTACTTCCTGCTGTGCAGACTCTGCCCCAAATCTGCGCAAGATGTCAGCGCCATATTCAGACCTCCGAAGGCTTCACTTTTCTTCAGCGGAAGAGAATGAAGTCACGTCATCTATATTTTTTTACGGTCTATGATTCGGACATGCCCTAAATGCAACTGCAACGTGCGCTTAGATCGCTAAAATAGTTCGTTCAAATTATGTTCGTTTAATGTTCAGTTATGTAGGAAATTTAGAGGAGTTTCTGTAATGTTTTTAATTTTTTTATTTTGTGTTTACCATTTAGCAGAAGAGTGGTGCCTGTGTTTAGGCTGTGATCTATGCTAATGTCAGGAGTGACACCAGTTTTTTCTTATTTTTTCATAATATACATTGTGTATAATGAAGAATGAAACTGCTTATAATTGATTTTCCAATTAAATGTTTTAATTTTAGTTTAATATATACATTTCATTTAAACTGTTTTGATGAAATTGAGTTGGACCAACTGAATTACATCTCATTGCATGAATTAGTTTTTTATGAGTTGGGGATAGAGCTTAGATTGGGCCCAAAAAATCAAGCCCGACTCTACCCGAGACCACGCACGTTGTGTCCCGGCCCGGCCCGACACATTAACTGTAATTATGAGCCCGAGCCCGATTTAAACCCGGCCATTTTTTAATACGTGGGCCGTTATAACTGACGTTCTCAACTACAATTCCGAGTTGTTTGAGCTACAGAAATCTGTTTAGAATTATCTTGGGATAGTTCAACCTGAAATTAAAATAAAGCCATCTTTTACTCACCCTGCTGTTGTTCCAATGCCCTATGTTCTTCTCTCTTTTTCGGAACTCAAAAGCAGAAATGTTAAAAAAACGTCCTGCACACGCTCCTCCATTTAATGGCAGTGAATGGCGACCAGGCTAAAACTTTACGAAAAGGATACAAAAGTATCACGCAATGATACAGGGAGACGCGGGCCATATATGGAGGTTTTGCGAGAAAGAAACCTTATTATTCAGTCAAAATACTGAGCTTGGCCGTTATTGCACGTTCCTGTGAGTGCGTGCGAGCCGCCAGCAGCCGCACGGTTGTCATGGTACCCAGGATAAGCACACACACGCGCCATTTTGAGAAATCAGGCTCAATAGAAACAAACGCGACTCTCGTCTTCTCTATAAGGTATATGATAAGAAATAATACAATATTGCTAATAATAAGGTACACCTCCTGAAGTGTATGTTGTGTACCGGTTGTCATGACAACATTGCGTGAGCGGCTGCTGACGGCTCGCACGCACTCACAGGAACACGCGTGTTTTGACTGAATAATACGGTTTCTTTCTCGCAAAACCTTATAGTTTGCCTCCTGAACACTTTCCATGGACATAGGGCATTGGAACAGCAGGGTGAGTAAAATATGGCTTTATTTTAATTTCAGGGTGAACAACAAGGGCAACAAAGAACGCAACTTTGTACACATTTGTTACTTAGGCCTACTTTGCTAAAATATATATATATATATATATAATATTTCTGATTATGGCATAGCGTTCTCCCCACCCAATTAGGCTAATAAAGTAATTATTAAAAAAACACAAATGCTTGATCAAGGGCCCAACCCGAGGATAGTGACGGGAAAGGGTCGGGTCAAGTTCGGGCTCGGGCAGAGAATCTAAACTTTAGTTGGGGCTAAACATATATATCCTGCCCTCAATTAAATTGAGTTTGTCCAATTAATTATTTTCTTGAGTGTATTTAGTACTCTGCATCAGCAAGCAGCCAACATTTAAACTTCAATGATCGGTCTAAATCTCTCTAAACTCTTACATATGAATGTCACATAAAAGTATTGCAATGGACATAAATGACTTCAATGCTATGAATAATTCTTTTTTTAAAAATCATGTTTTGATCATTATTTCTGGGCTGTTTATAGAAAGACTGCTCAGTCCTGCTTCTGAGGATGCGTCTCTCCAGCTTTAAACGTTTTATGTTTTTTTAAACCCAAAATAATCAATGAAAACTGCTGTTCTGCCAAGTATAATGCATTTTATAATAACAAGAGTCTTTACTAAATCAGCTCAGCCACTCTGCCGGTCACGTTCCGATGTGCGGAAGAGAACAACAGGATCGACAAGAGGATCACTCGCTTTGTCCTTCCAGTTGGTGCGACTATCAATATGGACGGCACTGCACTGTATGAAGCGGTTGCTTCTATATTCATAGCTCAGTTGAACAACTACGATCTGGATGCTGGCCAGATTGTTACCATTAGGTAAGTTGGATATAAGCCAGCTGATGTGATATAATAGAGTTAAGTGGCTTTGTGAAGGACAAAGGCCCGAATAATATTTTTTTGACATGTTCATTTCATAGTATCACAGCAACAGTCGCCAGCATTGGTGCAGCAGGTGTTCCGAATGCCGGACTGGTAACCATGGTGATAGTCCTCACAGCAGTTGGCCTTCCAGCCAGTGATGTCACCCTCATCGTTGCTGTCGATTGGCTGCTGTGAGTATATCTTTTTATAAGTGTCAGGTTTACTTAATGTGACACACAATAGTGGTGCAGGGATGATGTACTTTTGCTGGCCAACCTGGAAGTTAGCATCACACTGGTTCCCAGTGCTTTTGGATTATTGAAAAAAAAAAGGGCTCTTCACAAATGAATACAACTTTCATGAATTTTGAATGCAATCAGCAGAAGTAAATAGCTAAACGTAGGCTATAAATGAACTATACCAAAAATGAAAATTCTGCCATTATTTACTCACCCTCATGTCGTTCCAAACCTGTTCATCTTCAGAACACAAATGAAGATCTTTTTGATGAAATCTGAGAGATTTCTGTCCCTCCATTGACAGCTACGCAACTGACACTTCAAAAAGTTCATAAAGAGATCGTAAAACTAATCCATGTGAATTGAGCGGTTTAGTCGAAATGTTCTGAAGAGACACGATCGATATGATGAACAGATTTAATTTAGGCTTTTATTCACATATAAACATTCATCAACACACAGTGCAAGTTTATGACGGAAGCTCAAGCATGTTCTCTTGACGTGTGAGAACCAATGAGTTTCATTCTCATGTTACGCAGCACGTTTGAGCTTCCTCAAGAACCAATGAGGTTCATTCTCATGTTACGCAGCACGTTTGAGCTTCTGAAGAACCAATGAGGTTCATTCTCGTGTTACGCAGCACGTTTGAGCTTCCTCAAGAACCAATGAGGTTCATTCTCGTGTTATGCAGCATGTTTGAGCTTCTGAAGAACCAATGAGGTTCATTCTCGTGTTATGCAGCACGTTTGAGCTTCTGAAGAACCAATGAGGTTCATTCTCGTGTTATGCAGCACGTTTGAGCTTTTGCAAGAACCAATGAGGTTCATTCTTGAGTTATGCAGCACGTTTGAGCTTTTGCAAGAACCAATGAGGTTCATTCTTGTGTTACGCAGCACGTTTGAGCTTCTGAAGAACCAATGAGGTTCATTCTCGTGTTATGCAGCACGTTTGAGCTTCTGAAAAACCAATGAGGTTCATTCTCGTGTTATGCAGCACGTTTGAGCTTTTGCAAGAACCAATGAGGTTCATTCTTGAGTTATGCAGCATGTTTGAGCTTTTGCAAGAACCAATGAGGTTCATTCTTGTGTTACGCAGCACGTTTGAGCTTCTGAAGAACCAATGAGGTTCATTCTCGTGTTACGCAGCACGTTTGAGCTTTTGCAAGAACCAATGAGGTTCATTCTTGAGTTATGCAGCACGTTTGAGCTTTTGCAAGAACCAATGAGGTTCATTCTTGAGTTATGCAGCACGTTTGAGCTTTTGCAAGAACCAATGAGGTTCATTCTTGTGTTACGCAGCACGTTTGAGCTTCTGAAGAACCAATGAGGTTCATTCTCGTGTTATGCAGCACGTTTGAGCTTCTGAAGAACCAATGAGGTTCATTCTCGTGTTATGCAGCACGTTTGAGCTTTTGCAAGAACCAATGAGGTTCATTCTTGAGTTATGCAGCACGTTTGAGCTTTTGCAAGAACCAATGAGGTTCATTCTTGTGTTACGCAGCACGTTTGAGCTTCTGAAGAACCAATGAGGTTCATTCTCGTGTTATGCAGCACGTTTGAGCTTTTGCAAGAACCAATGAGGTTCATTCTTGAGTTATGCAGCACGTTTGAGCTTTTGCAAGAACCAATGAGGTTCATTCTTGTGTTACGCAGCACGTTTGAGCTTCTGAAGAACCAATGAGGTTCATTCTCGTGTTATGCAGCACGTTTGAGCTTCTGAAGAACCAATGAGGTTCATTCTCGTGTTATGCAGCACGTTTGAGCTTTTGCAAGAACCAATGAGGTTCATTCTCGTGTTATGCAGCACGTTTGAGCTTTTGCAAGAACCAATGAGGTTCATTCTTGAGTTATGCAGCACGTTTGAGCTTTTGCAAGAACCAATGAGGTTCATTCTTGTGTTACGCAGCACGTTTGAGCTTCTGAAGAACCAATGAGGTTCATTCTCGTGTTACGCAGCACGTTTGAGCTTCTGAAGAACCAATGAGGTTCATTCTCGTGTTATGCAGCACGTTTGAGCTTCTGAAGAACCAATGAGGTTCATTCTCGTGTTATGCAGCACGTTTGAGCTTTTGCAAGAACCAATGAGGTTCATTCTTGTGTTACGCAGCACGTTTGAGCTTTTGCAAGAACCAATGTGGTTCATTATCGTGTGTTACGCAGCACGCAGCAGAAGTGCTAAAATGCTAACTCGATTATGGGTTTTGGCCAATAAAAATACATCATGCCTGCAGCACCCTACTGGTGCGTTCAAGTCCTCCTTGAAAGTTCATTTTCACAAGTTAAGTCGGGTTTCAATGGCAACAAAATCGAAGCCAAATTGAATCTGCAGGAGTCAGGTACAGCGGTTCCATGTACAAGTCGGAGCTCTCAAGAAAATGTTGTAATAATTACTACAAGGACTACAATTCTAATAGGACGTGAACGTCGCAATTACGATAATACGTGAATGCATATTGAATGCACTATATATAGGCCAATTCACACTGCACCGACAGACGCCGACCAACATGGACAAATCACCAGATTTTGAACAGACACTGATCTGACAAAACCCTGACGTAGTGCCTGTTGCCGTCTGTCAGTGCAAAATGAATTGGCCTCATGTTTTCTGAAGGTTCATGTGACACTGAACTCTGAAGTAACGGCTGCTATAGTGTGAAAGCTTACATTGATTTTCCAATCAAATCAGCGATCGCTTCCGAACCATGATCAACGTGTTGGGAGATGCCTACGGTGCTGGAATAGTCCAGAAGCTGTCAAAGCGAGAACTAGAGAGGATGGACCTGATTTCAGACGTGGATGCGGCCAACCCCTTCGCCCTAGAGACCACGCTGGACGACGACGAGTGCGAGAAGAAATCTTACGTGAACGGTGGATTCACCATTGACAAAAGCGACGCCATTTCCTTCACCGAGACCTCACAGTTCTAGAGGTAACGCTGAAAATGTGACATCACTGAAAGGAGGGTTCAGAGAGGTAGGAGCCATTCATAAAAGCAGTGCCATGACTAGGACTGAAAGTCATTACCGGGGACATGATTGAGCGCAGACATTAGCAATACCTGCCCTTGCGGTTCTCCTTCCTTCATTTCCCCAACCATGCTCTTGAACTTACGTGTGCGCTAGACAGAGAGAAAAAAAATGGCCGTAAGGAAACTATGTGCTTCCACAGCTTATTAACATATTGCCATGATTTATGCAAAGCGTTTTTTTCCTTTTATTAACTGCAGTTGTTTCCTTTGGTTTTGTATTAACGGATAGCTTTTTAGCAGTATTTGTCTGTATGAGAAGGAGCTCGATTTGAAAGAAACTGTACATTACGCATTTCAACAAAGAGCATGTTGCTAACTAGCTAATGTTATTAGACGCCGAATTTAAGGTTATCGAAATCTGCTTTTTGTTCTTCGCAAATTATGTTCAGAAGTTTTAGACTCGGTAAAGTGTGACATTTTGCCAGTTCTGTATTTGCACTTGCTATTGAGAGCCAAATGTTTATGAGCTTTGCGTGTCTTTCATTTCAGACTTGTGCCAAATTGTTGATATGAAGGGGAACATTTTTATACAAACTTCTAAAATTAAATGAAACATTGCATGATAAGGATTTGATATGAAGTACAAGAATGGCCTTGAGAATGAAAATCAGATCCTTTGTACACTATTATTTTGTCATGACACTGAAAGTGGCAAGCCTTAATAGTTTCTTCAGCAAGCCACTAGTTTTATGGTTTTACTTCTTTGTTGTTGTTGAATCAGAGCTATTTTGAAGAATATTTTTTAAAAGACTATACACCGATGATGTTGTCAGTGCCAAATTTCTGCCATTGAACCATTTTTAAGTTTCTTTTACAGTATTTAATTTCTCTATATTTTGTGTTACGTCAGAAATGAGAGGAAGTGATCAATGTGAAGCATTAATGGTCCGTGTTTGAGGTTCTGGAACTGAATTAACACCATAAAGCACACCATTGTACAACTGTATTTATAAAGTACAGTAGTCAAACTAGTTATACTGTATGATTCAACAAGTACTGTATGTGTATCCACAAAATAATAAAGACAAATGTCAAAAGCTGAAAAATTGCCTAAGTTGAATTTTTTTTTGCTTGACAAAATACCATGAGATGTTTAACAAGTTTCAGCTTGCAGAGTTTCGTAATATTTTTTGATATATAGAGGGTATGCATTGACCTCACTTTCCCGCCGGAACACGCTCCCTCAGCTGGACTGAGTGGCAGAACGAATGATTATCATTTTAAACTAAAGGTTGGACTCGATATAGTGTTCCTCACAACTTGCCAAAGATCCAGTGATCCATGGATATTGACATGCAGCCAGGATTCGTGTTTCTTGACATTTATATGTGCCTGATTTCGACACCGGGGAAATACATGAAGCAAATTTGCAAATATTAGTTCTCCTTTAAGCAGAATATACGATAGCAAATATTTGTCAATACAATATATGGTATTTTACCCCAAAATTCAACATATTGATACAAAATGATAACTACAAATCCACATTTCGAGTCCATTTGCTTCTCTTTTCTGTAGCTTTTGTCAGACTGTAAAAATATACCTCAGATTTCTTGTCAAATGTATTTATACAGTCAATCTCAAAGCTCTTTCCCGTTTTAGATGTGTTTTGTATGTTTTTCGCGGCATTCGCCTGCCACCTGGTCTTTTTGCAGTGGTCTCAGTGGGCGTAACCGCAGTCACTCCGACCGACAGTGACGTCACGTGCATACCATTTATATATATATATATGTATATGAACACACTCACTGGCCACTTTATTAGGTACACCTGTTCGATTGAGCGTTTATGCAAATATCTCATTACATGGCAACAACTCAATCCATTTAGGCATGCCCTGCGTCCCAATGTGCATACTATCCATCCTAAATAGTATGTGAGATTAGAATAAGTGTGTCCGAAATCATAAACACTTGCTACAACCGAGCATATCTGAATGCACAACACGTCCAAACTTGAAGCAGATGAGCTACAGCAGCAGAAGACACACCGGTGCCACCCCTATCAGCTAAGAACAGGAAACCGAGGCTATAGTTCACACAGGCTCACCAAAACTAGATAATAGAAGATTGGAAAAATGTTGCCTGGTCTGATGAGTCTCGATTTCTGCTGTGACGTTCAGATTTTAGTGTCAAATTTTGGCGTAAACAACATGAAAGCAATAAGGTGGCCGGTTAGTGTGTGTATATATAGACGGATGTTCATCATTTAATACTCAAGGGGAAATGCAGTCGACAAAACACACGTGAGGCTCCCTGACACAAACAGAATAAGCCGTTTGAACTTCACAATCAACCAAAGCAGGTATTTCATTTTAATTGCTAATGATTGAAAGGCAACATTTGCATAAAAATGCAAAAAGAAGAAAGGATGTCATCAAAGGACTGTTGAATGGTCACTTTAGAAGAAGTTTTTGTGTGTTATTTAGGGACCTTTGCCGTACTTACATAGGAATCACATTGTGAAATGGTGCACGCTGAACTCTTTATGACCATGTGCGATGATACTGCACCACAGCTTCTACAAGGGAGCCAACTTTTTTTTTGTTATATTAAGCACATGTACCATTTCAGCATCACAAAAGTCTATTTTGGTCTCCATTATAAGTCACAAGGTTATGAGCTGAATGAGGTGTGGACTTTGGGGGGCCTCCAGGAACCGGGTTGAGAACCACTGTGCTTCAAAAGCTCCAGGAATATACTAATATATATTTCATGTCCAAACTGCAATACAAACACAACTACAAACAAACACAACCGTAATTGAATGGAAAATTATGCAATGCCACAAGAAATCACAGGTTCCTCTGCTTCATCTGTAGATAAAGAGAAGGACGCTCTTTAAATAAATACTCACTGAAGCTGCACAACCCTTGAGAAAAAATAAGTGTGATTAGTTGTTTTTTTTAATCGATTGACAGCACTAATATATATACACTCACCTAAAGGATTATTAGAAACACCATACTAATACTGTGTTTAACCCTTCGCCTTCAGAACTGCCTTAATTCTACGTGGCATTGATTCAACAAGGTGCTGAAAGCATTCTTTAGAAATGTTGGCCCATATTGATAGGATAGCATCTTGCAGTTGATGGAGATTTGTGGGATGCACATCCAGGGCATGAAGCTCCCGTTCCACCACATCCCAAAGATGCTCTATTGGGTTGAGATCTGGTGACTGTGGGGGCCATTTTAGTACAGTTAACTCATTGTCATGTTCAAGAAACCAATTTGAAATGATTCGAACTTTGTGACATGGTGCATTATCCTGCTGGAAGTAGCCATCAGAGGATGGGGACATGGTGGTCATAAAGGGGATGGACATGGTCATAAACAATGCTCAGGTAGGCCGTGGCATTTAAAAACGATGCCCAATTGGCACTAAGGGGCCTAAAGTGTGCCAAGAAAACATCCCCCACACCATTACACCACCACCACCAGCCTGCACAGTGGTAACAAGGCATGATGGATCCATGTTCTCATTCTGTTTACGCCAAATTCTGACTCTACCATCTGAATGTCTCAACAGAAATGGAGACTCAACAGACCAGGCAACATTTTTCCAGTCTTCAACTGTCCAATTTTGGTGAGCTCGTGCAAATTGTAGCCTCTTTTTCCTATTTGTAGTGGAGATGAGTGGTACCCGGTGGTGTCTTCTGCTGTTGTAGCCCATTCGCCGCAAGGTTGTGCGTGTTGTGGCTTCACAAATGCTTTGCTGCATACCTCGGTTGTAAGGAGTGGTTATTTCAGTCAAAGTTGCTCTTCTATCAGCTTGAATCAGTCGGCCCATTCTCCTCTGACCTTTAGCATCAACAAGGCATTTTCGCCCACAGGACTGCCGCATACTGGATGTTTTCCCCTTTTCACACCATTCTTTGTAAACCCTAGAAATGGTTGTGCGTGAAAATCCCAGTAACTGAGCAGATTGTGAAATACTCAGACCGGCCCGTCTGGCACCAACAACCATGCCTCGCTCAAAATTGCTTAAATCACCTTTCTTTCCCATTCTGACATTCAGTTTGGAGTTCAGGAGATTGTCTTTACCAGGACCACACCCCTAAATGCATTGAAGCAACTGCCATGTGATTGGTTGATTAGATAATTGCATTAATGAGAAATTTAACAGGTGTTCCTAATAATCCTTTAGGTGAGTGTATTTATAAACAGAATGAGAATACTGTCAATAAATAGTCTGCATTCAGATTATTGCAATAATAAATCTTTATAATTTAAGCATATACGTACCACTTCCTGATGTTTAAAATGGGCATGAGTGGGCCAAAACAGATCGCCGTATCAGTACCTCATCTATCTCAGAGTCAGTGGCACCCTGACATCAAAAACAGAGGCAGAGGAGGCTAAATGATCCATCCCACGATCTGCATAACATTCCACAGCAATTATTTCTGGAATAGAGTGTACGTGTGTGTGTGGTCCTGATAAACCCTATGTTATGAGGACAAAATGTCCCCACACAGATGACAATATCCAAAATGCTTGTCCTTGTGTGACAATCACACTAAAATGCATAAAGTTTTCTGTGATGGGTAAGTTCGGGGGTAGTGTAAGAAAATCATTATGTCTATGTAAAGTTCCCATAATGTGTGTGTGCATTTGAGTGGTACTCACACAGGCTAGTCTATGAATTGCTTTGGGAGATGTTAAAAGGCTCTGAACCCGTTCCTGAACCTCCTCCCAAAGGTCAGGAGAGCCCAAGAGAGAGCTGTTGAAAATAACACAATATTTATCTAAAATAAGGCATCACGATTACAATTACTTAGTGATTTAAACAAACCCCTCAAACCAATGTATTAAAACTCTGGCAGATAACTCGTACTGCTACAGACGTGAATGATACTTCAAATTGTGCGATGTGGAAAGTCAGAGCCGGTCCTATAAAAAAAACTAATTCAAATTAATTCATGCAACTCTACCTGGGGAACACACACAAACATACCCATTGTGCCTCTGGCGTTCCATACTGGAGTGACTTGGGCTGGGAGATCCCTCATATCCCATTAGGGAATGATGACGGCCCACTTCCTCAGCGTAGTCTAGGAGATCATCTGTGTCTGAAGAGTCTTCATCCGCCATCTGATGAATATATCATGAATATATCAGATAACAGTGGCAGATCATGTCTGGCTTTTCATGAGAAATACCCTTTTGAAAAAGAAGTGCGCTTAACTGTATTGAATGTGCACTTGTGTATATTTAAAAAAAACTGTACTTGCAGATAATTTAATGATAATAATTATATTTAATAATAATGAATTAACCCTTGTGCATCCTTATGGACATTTTTGTCTTTTTCAGTTTTTTATATTATTTTATAATTTTGCTTGCCTGACGTCGTCATACTCAGATTCTAGTCAGAATAGGAGTCTGATACTGCTCCATAGAGACAGAGCGTATTTAGGTCACGCCCACACCGGGGGGGAAAACAATCCAACGCTCTCCATTGACTTTGCATTGCGTGAGGCTGCCTGCTTGTCATTTTGGACTTATAACAAAAAACAGAACAATGTCTAAAAGCTGACAAAGTGTACAGCAAACAAGCTAAAAAACACAGAAATAAGTTTTTATAAGCTGTCGACCCAAAAAAAAAACAATTGCCTGTATCCCCTTTTTTGTCCTTAAACGTTCTAACGTTTTGTCCTTTTTTGGGTCAACAGCTTATAAAAACTTCTGGGTTTTTCGTTCGGGGTTGTTTAGCTTGTTTGCTGTACACATCAGCTTTTATACATTGTTCTGTTTCTTGTTATAACTAAGTCAAAAATGACAAGGAGGCCGCTTCACACAATACAAAGTCAATGGAGACGGTTTCATTGTTTTCCCCCCCGGTGGGCGTGGTCTTCAGATCATGACGCGTGTCGCTCTGTCTCTATTGGGCTGTGATTATGAGGCGTTTTTTTAACCAAACCATTGGAGCGACGCATAGTTGTCAACAGAACTCATCTGCACGCACGCTGGAAGAAGTAGAAGAAGATGATGAGTGTAAACGATCTTTGCCGAAGTTGTAAAAAGAATTTAAGGATACACGGAGTACTAACCAACACAATCATCATTTTTGAGAGAAATAGTAAAGGTGAATGCATATATGAACAAGTTCTCCGTTTAGGATTAGAACGAATTCAACCCAAGCGTTCTTTGGTGAGATGGATGTTTACGTCACTGTTGATCATCTGTCCATCATCGTATAAAGCCCGTCCTGACAATTTGATTGGTCTGAACAGCTCTGGTTCGAGCATAGTTGCTCCACAACGAATCAAGTCCAGACCGAACTTCCCGACCTCAAATGTTGTGGGCGGGGCTAAATTTGGCTGGCATCCAGGCTATAGTTTTGCCTGTGTTAATGCCAATTGCATACATTTATTTTAAGTTAAGTTTATTTTTATTGGAATTTTACTTTTTCATGCCCATTTCCTTTTGCACTAGGTACACAGAATAGTTCCTCAGCACCTTTTGCACAAAAATGTCCCAGTTGAAACCAATTAAAACTGCTATTTTTATCTCAGTGCCATTTAACTACATAATGATGCAATCTTTGTTAATAAGCATTCATTCTGTTCGCAAAGCTTCAAAATTAAAAAAAAATATTTACCAGATGGTGCCATTTTCTCAGGTTTGGTAGATTTGGTAAATTATGCAGCTATAATTGTGTGGGTGTGGTGGAATGGATGTAAGAGTGTGGTTTGTATATGTGTAAATAAAATAATTTGTGTGTGCTTGTAATATTTGAAAGAGAAAAACTCAACTGTACTGCAAATCATAAATCCAACCGTTGTGTGCACCAGTGGAGTTTTGCTGGCATCTAATGGGGAATATTTGGCACTGCGGCCACTCTTACTGAAAGCTCTTTTTTGTTAATTTTTTCTTCTTTAAAATGAGATCAAACTTAAGCCTGTGCTCCCAAGATTCAATATTTTATGACAGTGTTTTGACATGATAATTTTTGTCCTCTATGGACCTATGTGTATTTTTTTTTTCAAATGATGCACAAGGGTTAATTAAAGGGATAGTTCACCCAGAATTGAAAATAAAGCCATCTTTTATTCACCCTGCTGTTGTTCCAATGTCCTATGTCCTTCTCTCTTTTTTGAGCAGAAATAAAAAAAAACGTCCTGCACGCAGTTCTCCATATAATGGCAGTGAATTGTGACAGGCTAAAACTTTACAAAAAGAATACAAAAGTATCACGCAATGATACAGGGAGACGCATTATTCGAGCAGCCAGAAGCCGCACTGTTGTCATGGTACCCAGGATAAGCACACACACGCACCATTTTGAGAAATCAGGCTCAATAGAAACAAACACGACTCTCGTCTTCTCTATAACGTAAATAATAAGAAATGATACAATACTAATAATAAGGTAAACCTCCTGAAGTGAATGTTGTGTACCGGTTGTCATGACAACTTTGCATGAGTGGCTGCTGACGGCTCGCACGCACTCACAGGAACACGCACAGAGTAACGGCCGAGCTCAGTATTTTGACGGAATAATACGGTTTCTTTCTCACAAAACCTTATAGTTTGCCTCCTGAACACTTTCCATATATGGTACGCGTCTCACTGTATCATTACGTGATACTTTTGTATCCTTTTTGTAACATTTTAGCCTGGTCACCATTCACTGCCAGTGCCATTATATGGGGGAGCGCGTGCAGGACGTTGTTTTTTTTTTTTTCTGCTTTTGAGGTCCGAAAAAGAGAGAAGGACATAGGGCATTGGAACAACAAGAGGGTGAGTAAAAGATGGCTTTATTTTCATTTCAGGGTGAACTATCCCTTTAAATAAAAGGCCACTTACATGTACTTAAAAAGATTATACTTACATGACAATTGCCCCATCTCAAATGGCTTTTAAAAAGCGCACTTAGTAATATCTTTTTTTTTTAACCTTTAGTTAATCTGGACTGTTTTTAACTTCCAGATCAGTGTTTTGTTTAATGGTGTAATAGACAGAGAAAGACAAACAATATTTACAACTAACCCAAGGTCTGGAATGGCTTGTTCTCAGGTTTCCTGAAGAAAAACATGCGGTACATAGTATACGTATGGTTAACCAATTAACATTCAGTTGGTTAAAGTCAAACATCACTAAATAAAATAAAACATAGAGTGCTGCAAAGCTTATTCCGGTCTACAGCACAAACAAATATGACAAATTCATTAATGGTGTTAGAGCATTCATACCTGCTTCTTTTGATGGATTAGATTGGTGTGGTGACAGACTCCGAAATCTAGAATTTCTGTCAGAGACCGGTGAATAATGGGAAAAGGACCGTCCACCTGACCTCTGAACCTACCGTGGGCCAAGTAAGCACAAACACGCAGACGTTCAGCAACTGTTGCATCAAATCAAATCAAAATGTATTCATAAAGCACAATAAAGACAACAGTAGTTGACCACTGTGCTGTACAAACCTATAAACAGTTTATATTTAATGTATCAACAACACTAATGAGTGACACATATTACTCTAGGGACAGTTGGGTAAAAAGGTATGTTTTTAACTTGGATTTAAATTCAGATTCTGAAGAGACTAATCTGATGGAAACCAGAAGGCTATTCCACACTTTTGGCCCAGCAATTGAAAAGGCACGGTCACCCCTCAACTTCAACTTGGAATTCCGGAACCATCAACTCTCTTTGCTCTGTTGACCTCAGAGATCTAACGGATGTATTTGGGTTTAAAAGATCACAGAGATATTCAGGAGCCGTTCCACTTAGAGCTTTAAAATCAAAGAGTAACATTTTAAACTTGATTCTTAAACAGACAGGGAGCACAAAACAGGGGAGATATGATCAAATTTGCGGGTGCCAGTCTGGCAGCTGCATTTTGAACCATCTGCAGATGATTTATGTTTGATTGCCTAATATAGAGGGAATTACAATAATCAAGCCAAGATGACACAAATGCATGAATCACTCCCTCAAACTCTGGAAAAACTCTTAGCTTTTGATAGCAATATTAATTGGAAAAAAACTGGATTGGACTACAGAATTTATCTGTTTATCAAAGTCGAAGATAACACCCACATTTTTCACTGATGGTTTTACGTAGGAGTCCAGATCTCTCAAATCACAATTGGAGGTAACTGAAGGCCCAAACACAATGACCTCCAATGAGAACTAAGACTTAATATCAGACAAACACGTAACTAGTGATCTTAAGCCTGTTTTGTCATTTTTCCTCAAGGGCAGGTAGGCATAAAAATGAAATGACACCCCATGCTTGTTAAGAATGGGCCCCAGAGAAAGCATATACAGTATAATGAGAACAGAACAGGGGCCAAAACAGAGCCCTGAGGAACTCCAAAATGCAGGGTAGAGCTTTTTTCAAGACAAAAAGTTCTGTCATCAAGGATTTAAACCAGTCGAAAGCACAACCTTTGATGCCCACACATTGTTCAAGACATGAAATAAGGATTCTATGGTTTATAGTATCAAACGCAACACTTAAATCTTACAGTAAAAGTCAACACATTCTCACTCCCAACTCGTCACATATTGACGCTTGGTCAGGACCCCTCGGCATCACTTTTTATCGCACAGGGTACCCCTTGCCATCATACACAGACGCGTTGGGCATATAATCACGATGACATTATATATTGGGTTATGATTTTGCCATTATGACATGTTGGAATGTGATCCTCAATTTAATCAGCATATAACCCAACCCCATCCCTAAACCTACCCATTTGTGTATCATATGATATAAAACAGGGAGATGTGACTGCAGGCACAATTTATTCAAAAAGTACAAATATCCCAAGTGTTCCGAGGCCAAATTATTGATTTGTGTGAAGAAAATCCCCAAAAGCGATCAGCGTCTCCATCCGCCGAAGATCAGGCACACATTAAAAAATTGCCGCCCGAAGAAACGTTACGTCAGATTTCATTGTAAAATATCATTGGCTCTTGTGTGTCTCATGACCGATTGTGTCATGCTAAAGAGTCGGTGTATCTTTTGAATGAGATATGACTGAGTGAGTTCACGGAGCGGCGGGATCATCATTTCAGCGATTAAAACATTAAGATCAACTCTGTTTTTTACATGAAGATATCGTGTGACTTCAGAAGACGTAGAATGCAACATGAGTTAATCCATTTATACTGTTTTTGCAATAAATACCTGTGACTGTACTTTTATTTGCCTGTTATGTGTTCTATATTGTTTAGAAGTGGGTAGGTTTAGGGTAGGAGTTGGGTTAGTTGCTCCAAAATATAAAAGCAGCCTATAAATATTCATAAAATCATGTCTACTTTTACAAATGCAAAGAATTAAATGCGTTTTGATCTGATGCATTGGGCAAACAATTGAAATTAATGGAGTACCCTGCGCGTCGAAAAATGACACTAAAGGGGTATCCTGTGCGTTAAAAAGTGACACCGATGGGTACTGACCAAGCGTCAATATGTGACGAGTTGGGAGTGAGAAGAACGTGTTGTAAAAGTATCACAGAGTCCCCTGAATCTACAGAAAATATAGCATTTAAGACTTTTAAAAATGCAGTCTCAGTACTATGATGTTTCCTAAACACAGATTGAACATTTTCAAAAACACTATTTGACTCTAAAAAACTCTCCAGTTGTACTAAAACAGCCTTTTCTACGGTTTTTGAAAGAAAATATACATTTGAAATGGGTCTATAATTTGATAGGATGGTTGGGTCAAGGTTTGTTTCCTATGTTGCATAAATTTATCCACTATGGTAAGATTTGTGTCTTAAGAACTAGTTTGACCAACTAGCAGTCAACAAAGGGATAATCAGTTGTAGTTTTCTGCTTCAAAATAGACAGATCTACCTTTTTATGTAACTGACTTTAAATAGTTAGGACCAGTCATAGATGACCAAGGGTGTGTTCACATTTGTAGTTTGGTTCTGTTGGTTCTTTTGGTCCGGACCAAAAAAAAAAATGATGCATTTAGTCCTGATTCAGTTAGGCTCACACTGTCATTTTTAACACCGAACCTAAGGATGCAAAACAAAAACAGTGCTGTGTGCTGGGCTAAATTCGCTCGCTGTATGTGCTTAGCCTACATATGATGGTATATGACGGAGCTGACAACTTGTGAAGAGCTTATAAAATGTATAAAGGAATAAAAACAGTGGCAGGAATCCCTCCGTCACACACCCAAACGAAGATCTGCTGAGCAGAGACGCGGTTCTGATGCCTGTACAGAACTGTGATGGGCAACATCACGACTATGACGAGAAAAACCGGGTATGCTTGAGCATTCTGTCCTTTTTAGGGTCATGTCTTTGGTCCGTGTCTTGTTCATATATCAGTCAAACTGCGCCAGAGTTCATTTGGAAGCGGTCTTGTTTGGATCGCACCAGGGTTTAGGTGGCAGCGTTCACACTTAATCAAATGAAGCACACTAAGAGAGCAATCGCATAAGAGTTTGTTTGAATCGAGCCTAACTTGAACACACCCTAGTCGGTTTCACAGACAGGGCTTAGATTAAGCCAGGATTAGGCCTTCAATTAGGGCATTTAAGTGGCTTTTATAAAAATGCCTTAGAAAAAAAACAAACATTACAGGTGTGCATCTTAAGACAAAACAATGGCACTGACATATTTTAAGATATGCCAGTGCAAGTTGCTTTCAGTTAAAACAACTCAAAACAATAGTCTGGGACTAGGTTTAAGTCGTGTCTGTGAAACCGGGGGCCTATCTTTTAAAACTAGTCTAAGCAGTTTATGCCACTGGCCACTGGAATCAAACTTGTCTTGTGGGCTTGATCCAACAAGCTTTTCTGCCCTCTGCTGGCCATCACTTATTCATCAAAAAGTCAAAACAACCAACCATTATCTCATTGTAACAAAGCAGAGCATCAAGGTCCATGATTCTCACAACATTTTTGTTTACTGGAATACTGTATTTTTTATTACGTATCTACTGAACTTGTGTGATAAAGCTGAAATAAAATATGAATATTAGCTGAAAAACTAAATGACAATTAGAAATGCTGCCTTAATAAACTGAAATAAGTTTAAGTTGAAGCACTAGTAAAACTTAAATTAAAATTAATTAAATTAAACCTAAATTGCAATATTACAAAAAATATTTAAAATGACAAAAGCGCATAACAAAATTATTAAAAATGAAACTAAAATGAACATAACTAAAATAAAAGCTAATTCAAAATATTAATACAGCTATATTAAAACTAAAATAACACGGAGATATATACACTACTGTTTTAAAAATGTCAGTACAATTTTTAAAGAAGTATCTTCTGCTCACCATTTATTTGATCCAAAATACAGCAAAAACAGTAATATTGTGAAATATTTTTACAATTTAAAATAAATGTTATCATTCTAATATTCTGATTTGCTGCTCAAGAAACATTTATTATTATTATCAATGTTGAAAACAGTTGTGTACATTATTTTTCAGGATTCTATGATGAATAGAAAGTTCAAAAGAACAGCATTTATCTGAAATATAAAGCTTTTGCAACGTTATAAATGTCTTTACAGTCAATTGTGATCAATTTAATGCATCCTTGCCGAATAAAAGTATTAATTTATGTAATTAATCTTACTGTACTGTATACAAAAGCTTTCTATTTCAGATAAATGCTGTTCGTTTGAACTTTCTATTCATCATTTGACACTGTGTGTGCCACTCTACGCTTCTTTCTCGACTATCTACAATTTGGGTGACCACCATCAAACAAACCAAATGTGGGACGATTACTAAGTTTGTGTGGGACAATGTGGGACATGTTACCAACACTAAAACATAACCTGAAACTGTTGTATAATCTTAAATTCAACATCACTGAGCCCAAAGGCACCAGGCATCATGCAGATAACTACTTTTGAAACAGTTCTGACCAAGTGCAACTAAAATCCAACTAAATAAATAATGAAACAAATAAAACAACATTAAATTAGTTAATCTTATATATTAATTGATATATAGCCTATATATATATATATATATATATATATATATATATATATATATATATATATATATATATATATAGATATATATATAGATATATAGATATATATAGATAGATATATTGATATATATATATATATATATAAAAACTACAATCCCCCCCAAAAAAATTATATAATTATATATATATATATATAAACTATCCATTCGTTTTCTGACAGGGAACACATGGAATGAATCACCACTCCACATTTTGATTGACAGCCGTCACAACCTACTAGTGACCGTGTTTACTCCTTTCTTTTCAACCATTGGATATGGTTTAAAAAACGGCTTTTGTATTTGTGTAAGGCGGGATGTTACTTCTGACGAAGCGCTGCTATAGGTGAAAAACGATGCCGCAAAAATAATAAATAAAATGCTTTCTTAAAAAGGCAAAAGAACGCATGCATGATCAATATCAATATGATCATTACAAATCAACAGACTGGTGAAAATGCGGGACATTTTCTCAATATGCGACATGCGGGACAAGGGGTGAAAATGCTGTGCGGTACAACGCAAAGCGGGACAGGTGGTCACCCTATCTGCAATAGGCATCACTGGTGCTGCTCTTCAGTGGTTAACTTAATATCTATCAGATAGACAGCAATTTGTTAGGATAGGTAAGGATCGATCCCGTACCGTTACTATCTCTCATGGTGTACCTCAAGATTCTGTACTTGGTCCTCTTTTATTTCTCATTTATGTGTTCCCACTAGGTCAGATAATCAGACGGCATGGTCTCAACTTTCATAGTTACGCTGATGATATTCAAATTTATTTCACGGTTAAACCCAACTCAGCTTATCTACCCGCTTCTGTTAACACTTGCCTTCATGAACTTAAAACCTGGATGATAACTTCTTACAACTTAATACTGATTTTTTATTTTTTTTTCACAACTAATACAGAGTTTACCTCGACATGACATTTTCATTGATACTGATGGTGTCCAGATTAGGCCTTCAAAAACTGCGAAATCTGGGAGTATTGATCGACTCCACATTATGTTTTGACTCACATATTGGTCAGATTGTTAAATCATGCTTTTTTCACTTGCGCAATATTGTTCGTATCCGCGCTCCCTTAACTTCGAAGATGCTGAAACTGTTATTCACGCTTTTATAACCTCCAGATTGGACTACTGTAACGCCTTATATAGCAGCTTACCTACCAAAGCTATACATCGCCTTCAAATGGTGCAAAACTCTGCTGCCTGAGCCCTTACATTTAATAAAAAATCTGCACATTTCACTCCCATCCTTTACCAACTTCACTGGCTTCCTGTGGCCAGTCATATCCAGTTTAAACTGTTAGTTTTAGTTTATAAAGCCAGCCCCGCACCCCAATACCTTGCTGAGTTAGTGCAACCATATGTTCCTGTCTGGACCCTCAGATCTAGCAATGATAATTTGCTTGTCGTGCCCAAGTATAAACTTTACTGTGGGTGGTAGGGATTTTAGTGTTATAGGCCCTAAGCTATGGATTAAGCTGCCCCCTAATCTTTGAGCCACCTCAACTCTCCCAACTTAAAACTCATCTTTTCTCTATGCTCAGTAAATAGTTATTTTCCTCTCTACTTCTCTGCCTTCAAGTGATCTCTCACTTTCTCATTTTTATGTTAGATAATTACTTTATTGTATTTAATGTTCTCTTTGACTCTATAACTTCTACTATCTGTAGTTTGTCTCCATCTGCTTGCGTATTTGTAAAAATAAGCAAGCTGACAGTTGCTTTGTTTGTCTATTGATTGTACTATTGTACTACTTTGTGAAGCGACCGTGGGTTTTTGAAAGGCGCTACAAAAAATGTTCATTATCATAGAATCCTGAAAAATAATGTACACAACTGTCTTCAACATTGATAATAATCATACATGTTTCTTGAGCAGCAAATCATCATATTGGAATTATTTCTGAAGGATCATGTGACACTGAAGACTAATGATGCTGAAAATTCAGCTTAGCATCACACGAATAAATTACATTTTAAAATGTATTCAAATAGAAAACAGTTATTTTAAAGGGTTAGTTCGCTCAAAAATTTAAAAAGACTGACAGATGTGAAGAAATTGTTGAATAAAGTTGTTATTATTTTATTTTTTTGCCAGAAAAGTATTCTCGTCGCTTTGTTAAAATTAAGGTTGAACCACTGGAGTCACATGGACTATTTTAACAATGTTTTTACTAACTTTCTTAGCCTTGAAAGTGTTAATTAAATGGCGGTCTATGGAGAGGTCAGAGAGCTCTCGGATTTCATCAAAAATATCTTAATTTGTGTTCCGAAGATGAACGAAGATCTCATGGGTTTGGAACGACATGAGGGTGAGTAATTAATGACAGAATTAACATTTTTGGGAGCACCAACCTTTTAAATTGTAAAAATATTTCACAATATTACTGTTTTTGCTGTATTTTGGATCAACTAAATGCAGCCTTGGTACGCCGAAGGACATTAAAAAAAGTGTAGTGTGTCAAAAAAAATAATAAAATAAGGCACATGTGATACCTGATCTCTGTTGCGTTGTCTTCTCGGACTGCATGAACCAGATGAGAGAGGCTTTTGGGATGAGGTGCTACCCTGTTTCTGTGACTTTTTTGAGGTTTTCCTCGTCGTTGCCTTCTAAAGCAAATAAAACATCTTCCAAGTTCTTGCAATCAATATTATAAAGCAAAATAGCTAAAATCGTTCTTCCATTTCAAAATGTGTATTTTTACCACGGGAACACTCAGGAAGCCATTGCTACTGGAGATTTCACTGATTGTCGTCTTTGTGGAGAACTCTAATCTCGGACAGATACCCTGAGATAAATCAATGAATATAATGACAATATAAAGATTTCCCACTTTAATGATGCACAATGATCCATTATTGTTGTTGTTAAGCAAATAAATTCAATGAGTGTGGTGGATAAATGAGCACTTACAGGAAAAGTGGGATGCCGTGTCATTAATACCTCTCTCCCTACTCCAGAGAAAGATGGGACCAGCTTCGGCTCTGGGAAAAGGAAACTTCGAGCATCTTCTTCAAAACTGGCCAATATTTCTCCAGCTGTAAAAGGGCAATAAAAAGCAAACTGTGAGAATCAACTGTGGTCAGCAATTTGCAACATGAATGATTTAATAATATTTGAGAAATAACATCAGTGTTACCAGGAGGAATCAACTGAATGAGTTCTACTTTCACTGTTTCACCTGGGAAAGAGGAGAAACACTTTAATATCCCTTGTAAAAACTTGTGAAAAAAGTAGTGCGCTTCATTTCACTGAATGTACACTTGTAGTGTACTTGAATCTTAAAAATATATTTAAAAAACTGTATTTGCAGATAATATAATATTAATGAAATAAAAGGCCATTTAGAGAGTGCACACTTTCATGACTGTCTTAACACTCTTAAGTACACTTTTAAAAAGTGCACTTTGTAATAATGTCTAATGAAAATAAACATTTTTACTTTTATAAATGTGGTAAATGTTTAAAATACGTTTATATCATTATGTTTGAACAATCTTTTGTATTATTACAAATATATGTAATAACATGAAATACAAATTTCAATAGAAATGACATTAAAGTGTTTACCGTAAATGCTTGTCAGTACATTCGGCAGTAGCCTACACTTTAACCATATTTCAGACACAATAGAATAACTATGAAATCACATATAAAGATGTACTTAAAGGGACAGTTCACCCAAAAATGAAAATACTGTCATCATTTACTCATCCTCAAGTTGTTCAAAACCTGTTTCTTTCTTCTGTTGAACACAAAAGAAGATATTTTAAATAATGTTGGTAACCAGACAGTTGACGGTTGCCATTGACTTCCATAGTATTTTTCCCCGTCGAAGTCAAGTGCATCTATCCATCATAAAACTGCTCCACACGGCTCCAGGGGGTTAATAAAGGCCTTCTGAAGCGAAGTGGCATGTTTGTGTAAGAAAAATATCCATATTTAAAACTTTATAGACTAAAATACCTAACTTCTGGGGGATTGCCGTACACATCGATTTACGACAAAAGAGTAACCCTTGATCCTAAGACAAACGCAGAAGTACAGAGGATAGCAAGTATATGTCTCTGCAGGATAGTAATAGGATTTAGCAGATCAGTGGGCGTGGCCATAAACAGAGGGTGTTACCTGATTTGCCCACGGCACAGTGTGGGTAGGGTTTAGGGGTGGGGTTGGATGAAGGGGATCATTTTCATTGCGTGATTTATAAACACCCATCAGTTTGAAAACACCCACAAATTTAGAAACGCACACTTTTGTTCCACAGAGACCTCATACTCAAGGATAGAGCCAAAAAAAACTTAGCATCAAGGGTTACTCTTTTAGCTCAAGTCGACTCGCGCACCGCTGACCGCCGGATGTTAACTATTTTAGTCTATAAAGTTTTAAATACGGATATTTTTCCTATACAAATGCATCACTTCGCTTCAGAAGGCCTTTATTAACCCCCGGAACCGTGTGGAGCAGTTAAATGATGGATAGATGCACTTGTATGGACTTCAAAAACGACCCATCAAGTCAATGCCATTATAATGCTTGGATTAGCCAGGACTTTTTTTAATATAACTCAGATTTTATTCGTCTGAAAGAAGAATGTCATATACACCTAGGATGACTTGAGGGTGAGTAAATCATGAGCTAATTTTCATTTTTGGGTGAACTATACCTTTAAGTGGGTCAGAAGAAGCACTCTAAAGGTCAGCTAATGGAATTTAATATATATGTTTAAGTGTACTTCTTTTTCACAAGGAAAGAGAGAATTAGCAACGATGAAGGAGTAAACGAGTGAATAAGCAGCTCACTCACACTGCAGGAATTGGACTATTTCTGCAGGATCTGTGGCGTAATTCAGGATCTACAAGAAAAAGGTGTTTACAAAACAGTGAGATAGCTTTTTTAAACTTTATTTAAAATAGATAGAATGATACAATCACACCACCTTTTCAAACCTTATTTTCTCCCGAAACAGTAATGGAAACACTGCAGGAAGACATTCTGACTTCCTGTATTGATTCATAAGACTCACACTGAGGTAAACATCATCTTTGTCTGGTAGATGCACACCTGGACAGGTTATCTAAAATACAAGTAAAACTCTCTATATTCGCAGGCAACAGAATGACACACAAAATGTTTGCATTACTATACTGTGGCTGTGGCTACTTAAAGAGATAGTTCACCCCAAAATTTATATTTTTTCATAATTTACTCACCCTAAAGTTGCTCCAAACCTGTAGTTCTTTCTTCTGTTGAACACAAAATATGTTTTAAAGAATGTTATTAACCAGACAGTTGATGGGTCCCATTGACTTCCATAGGAAGAAAAAAAAAATACTATGGCTATCATCAACTGTCTGGTTACCTACCAAAATTCTTCAAAATATCTTATTTTATGTTCAACAGAAGAAAGAAATTCATACATTTCGGAACAACATGAGGGTGGGTAAATAATGACAGAATTTGTATTTTTGGGTGAACTATTCCTTTAAGTAGCGGTACAGCGTTCTCATATCCACAGTTAGTTCATTTGACTGTACTAAGTTAATTCTCGAAAAATCCTCACCGCTCTCAGGTGGAGTTCAACGACCACTTTAACTGCTTTGTGAGGCATACCGTGTCCTGTTGTTATCGCCAACGAACTGTTATTTTTCCGAGGTCATTTATAATATGGTGGTCAATCCAGGAGAGCGTCGCGTTTCCATGGCATCATGTGCACTGAGAAATCCAGCTCATTTCCGCGATTCGATTTGTTCGAACAGTTCAAAGAACCGGTTCAAACACAAGCCAGTGATTCTTTTACGTCAAGACGAAATGGCGTCATGACGCCCTGATTATTATTATTATTCATTTGAGTGTTATTATTTCTTGTGTCTCAGTTCAAATTGCAGCTCTTTAAAAGGTAGTTTTTTAAAACATAAATCTAATTTGAATTCACCTTAAACATTACTAAAATGGTATACGTGATGTTTTTTTTAAAGATGATATTTATTAACAACGTTTTCTTTCTGAAATGTATGCTATTCGTTCATAAGCGAGGATATGACTATAATAATGGGTATTCAAGTACAATTCATTCAGTCATTCGTGAATTGGTGAGACAGATGAGGATTCTTCACAAACGCTTCGTTTACGAATCGGACTTTTATTTTGTATAACCGGAAATCAGATGGGACAAAACATGGGAGTCGTATTTTTTTCATAGCTCATTTGTAGTTCACACTATTTTGTCACTAACTTTAAAAAGCATCTTGTAGATCATATATGCACCAATATATACTTAACATATACAAATACCTTAATCATTTGTCCTCTGACAACCAGGAAACTGGATTTATTTTTAAAAATAAATAAATAAATAAATAAAACATTTCCCTGTGGTGAAAGTGTGACTAAAGGAGGAAACTAGTAAGATCCTCTATAATAATTGTGGACATGTGGCTGCTGACAGTAGAGTTATTATTTGCAATGTTTAATTTTCAGTTTCCCTCTGAGCTTCTATATTAAGCATAATAGTTTGTGTTTACTTTACCAGACGGTGAAATAAAATGACAAGACAAACAAATTTTGCGTGCGTTTGGTTTATATGGTCATCGTCAAGGGTATCAGAAATACAGCTGAATACCAAGATTTAAAAAAAACAAAACTGCAAATAAAACTTGCACTTTAGATTTACAACTTAAAATAAATCTACCCAGCTACATTTTTAGGTACAATAATACAATTAAATCAAAGTAACAGCATAATAGACTTAGCTGATAACCAAATACACTTTAGTCCGAATTCTCAACTGACTGAACAGCGAGTGCTGGATTTCACATGCTAGTTAGAAACCATCTAGAAAGAGCAAACATTCGTTTATGGTCAGAAACATTTGAAATGAGCATGACTAGGAAACAAAAGCTGAAATCAATTAAAAATGTAACAGTATCAGTGGCATGTTCATTGGATCAGTTTTGTAAGACACCATTTTGTAGGAATAGTGACAAATGGAAAAACTATTTCTTAGTAAATTCTTAATAAACATCAGAAATTAAATGTCAGACCAAAGGATAAAAACATGACAGGAGATATGATCAAATTAAAGCAAAAGTGCATCTGATACTTCAGTTCTGAGAGCTCTAGGCTGCCAGCATGACGTCTATATATTGTTTTAAAAGGAAGAAAGAGGAGGATGAGGGTCATTTCCCTTTGGCTCTATTCTCCATACACACTCTCGTCACTGTAGGCGATGTAAAGGAAGAAATCTTCTTCGTGATGTTCCTGTGTGCGAGAACGTGAAATGATCAGAGGAACAAAATAAAATGACTTAGACATGGACAAAACAATCAGAGAGGAAAGAGAGAAATACCTGGTACAACTGGCCCATGGTGGCAGAGGTAGGGGGAATGACATTGTTTACGAAGAAGAAGAGAGCATCCTCGGCTCTCAGGTGGATTCGTTTTCGGATGAGAAAGTAAAACTGGCCCACTACAAAAAAGAAAATCCATAATATAAAACACTATAAGAAGAGCAACTGACCCATAAGCTTTTTATGATATTGCGTTTTATGTAGTGTTATATAGCTGTTTGTGAATGTAAAAAAGAAAGTTTCAAAGATCAAAGTGCACAATAAATAAAGTTATTGTCTCCTAAAAGACAGAAAGAAGAAACTGCCTCAAATGAGTCAACAGTACTTCTAGTCTAATGCTGCGTTCACACCGAATGTGAATAGTGCGTCAAAATGGCGTCTACCGCGTCTAGTTGGGCGCTTGAACACTTTGAATCCATAAATTGAGCGATTGAAGTGAAATAGACACGCGTTCAAGCCGCTCCAGGAGAAATGTCATAAAACACCACACTGCCTCTTTTCATTTTCATTAAAAATATCTATTAAACATTAATAGCCACACAAATATAATATAATATTTAAATATCCTAAAAAATAAAGTTATGACACTTCTCTTTTACCTCAGTGAAAACGATTTAGCAGACAACAAATTATAGATCATGACACCAAAGATCGCCCATTAGATATACACAAGACGGTAATCGCCTGGTTCTCACAACTCCAAAAACGCAAGATTAATTTTTTCAAATAGGCACTCTCTTTATAAATAAACCACAGATTTGAGCTTTAAACAACTACATTCTCACCTGAAAAAATCTTAAAACTAAATTGTGTGACACAATAACAGTAGTATTTTGAAATTATGCGGGGTTTCTCATCACGTCAATTTACCACATGACAGCAGCAAGCAGGCTCCTGATTGGTTAACGTGGCGCGAATAGACTCCAAAGTTCAGATTTTTCTACTCGGGCGTCAGATGCGAATTCGCTTCAAACACACGAATGCACAAAAAACACCAAATAAAATCACTTGCGCGTATTGCGCAAGATGGTAATTCGCGCGAACTGGACGTGCGAATGAGGCAGAATCGTGCCGCACAAAACGCGTCTATCGCACCGCAGGACCTCCAGACGTGTGTAAATGCGCCTTTCCATTGACATTGAAATCAGTCGCTCCTGATGCTCTATTCGCATTTGGTGTGAATGCAGCATAAGGGTGCTTTCACACCTGAGCGTTTGTTTCGGAAACTGGTGCGTTTTCTCCCTTGGTTCGGTTCGCTTAGGCATATGATCCGCACCAAAACAATCGCTCTGAGACCGCCTGAACAAGGTGGTATCGGTTAGACTGGGTAAACCCAGCCCGATCTGCCGGCGATTTGATTTATCCCTGCAGCTCAGGCTGGAAACCTGTAAATTTTTCAATCCTGCTTCCGTTACACATTTGCGGGGACCAATCACAAACTGGCTTATCCACCAGGCGCGCTATTGGCGGGTTTAACACAATGACGATAGAGACACGTTGGTCTGATTGGTTGAAAGACTATCCAATTGCGAACAGAGTCATTTGAACAATGCCCGTTGATCACGCCTCTTGTGCAGTAGAAAATACAGAGCAGACTCCCCAGACTAATGTTCAATCTTAAAAGGTTGAGCTTGGTCTGGTGATAGCCAAACAAGGTCTCGGCCTGATTGCAAACAAACTCTGCGACGGTTCACTTGAGATGTGAAATCAATCCAACCCAACGAACCAAATGGTATTATAATTCATAATGGGAAATGCAGTAGTGTCTGATTCTGTGAGTGAGCACATTAGTTATCACAGTCAAACCATAGGAGCACCTCTTCATCTTAAAATATTGGGTAATTGCACTTCTCCGGGCGAGAATGGTGTTCTGATGAAGCCTTGATTCCTGCTCTAGCTCCATTATAACATTCGTATAGTATTTGCGTGTCTTTTGACAGAGCTGACATCTAGACAGCGTTGGGAGATCCAGAGAGAACGTGTTTGAATTTGCTGAAGTATTAATACGAATGTAGTATATCATTTAACAGCGGAACTCGAAACTCTTTGGTCATTTTTTGAGCGAGATGCTAACGGTCTGATCAGATTCAATGATCTATGCTAAAAGTGCTACCGCCAGACCCGGAGATCGGCTGAATGGATTCGAAAACGGTAAAACTCAACTGTTTAACTCTAGGGGAGCTGGAAAATAAGCCTATTTTCAAAAAAAAAGTGGCGTGTTTCTTTAAGTCCGTGTTTCAAAACATAGGTCTTTAGGTATGAAAACGCCCTTACTTTCTGCACGAACCTACGTAGGTTTGTAACACGTGTGCATACTACCAGCCTATGGTCTTCAGTGACTGCCCGTGAACAATGTCTACTGTGACCCCCAAACACTGTAGTTGTAGCTGAGACTGGAAGAGTTTGGTTTGGGTTGTCGACATGTGGAGAAGACACTTCCAAAGAATGCGGACTCGAATGCCATTTTTTTACAGTTTATCAAGTGCTGAGGAAGAGCCAGAGCTGGAATTCAGATATGGTAATTGCCGCTTAGTTTCGGACAAGTGCTGTAAGTGGTCAACCCAATCACAACAGACTGAGCCATCTGACCAATCAGAGCAGAGTAGGCTCTCGGAAAGGAGGGGTTTAGAGAGACCGAATCCTTTATCGAACCTTTTCAGACACTGTGAGAAAAGAGGTGATGCTGCGATTTATATTATGAGAAAATTCAAGTGTTTTTTCACCTTGGATGCATGTAACCCTGTTGTAAGAAAAATTAGGAACCTTTAAAACAGCATAATAGGGGCACTTTAATAAGTTATTTAACATAAAAACACTACTATTGTAAATGAACATCTTTTAAACATCTTTAGAAACATAAAACGACTTACCCGTCAGGTCAGAGGGGACCAAGTATTTCTTCTTGTCGAGGTCACCTATTCTGGCTTTAGGAGCTTTTTCCACAATTACCTAATACAGAATCAAATAAACACTTTTTTAGTGTAGAAATGGTAAAGTTGGTACAAATAGCCTCGTGTAAAACTGAATGATGATTTACTTTCATGTGATTTCACTCATTTCTTATATATTTCAAGCCCACCATGGGTGATTTTTAACTCAGAGCAAAGAGGATCTGAGAAAAGCTGTGCTATTTTTGATAATTAGGCTGAAGATGAGGAACCATATGAAACACTTTTAGACCCAAGACTACTTAAAACTGCGATGTTGCTTCTCAGAAAATTATCCAGGGCTTGGGGGAAAATGCCACCTGAAAGTATCAAAAGTTTATACAAAATACATGTAGCCATGGCTCTCTTCAGACTTAAGTGACTTGTAGCCGTCAGAAGTATTCACTAACTCAGATGCGAGTCTTGTTGAATGTGTAGCTGTGTTGACCGATTTCTCTACTGTTTTGTTATATAAAAATGGTTTCCTCAAAATGAGTGTTTCATGAGTTTCTAATGTATGCAAAATGAACAAACAAACAAAAAGAATTCACTTCATCCGATGAGTCAAAAGAAAAGTCACACATTGGCGGTTCACAGTCAAAACTGACCGACCAGAGGAAATGAAAGTGAAAGGCTCAAAAGCACAGACAGAAATAAGCAGCGAGACTATAAAACATCCAGAGTGCAAAAGATTCAATGTCCATGAACAGCCAATGCATGAACCTTTTTCGAAAAGCTTACCCATTACAACAAAAAAAACAGTCATAACATCAAATTCTACGAAGACAGGACATTAGAGAGCTGTATAACATACACAAGGTGTTACATTGTGTACAATACTTAGAGCTACTTTTATAGTCACTAGCCGCGTTTCCATTACAGATTTGCGCAAAACTTTTGCGATATTTTCTAAAAGTCGACAAAAAAATATTGCGAAATGACAGCGTTTCCATTAACTGATGTTATGCGACTAAAACATTTTTTTTCCTCTCGTGATAAATCATTCCAAAAATCATGCTACGTATGTTGTTAGGTTTATGTATATCCCAGCCACCGCACGCCATTATTTTTAATGGAAAGAGACGTGCGTGTCATAGCACTGATGGCAAGGAAAGCACCTTATACTTGAGCGGCACATATGAGGTGTTATGATAAATTGTGGCATTTTATATTCTATTGTTTTTTTATGAGTTTAATAAAGAACTCGTCTTCTGTCCAAACATACCATCCTCTGTAAAGAATGATCGACTTTTAGCCTACATACGCCAGGTTATTAAAACGCATTGCCACATACAGAGACGAGCAAAAAGTTTGAATTTGCATGGTGGAACTCAACGTTTTTTTTACCACTTCGTTATTTTGGCTCGTAATTTAGTTTTTTGGAAATATAAACTGAATTTAGAAATGCTTTTGAAATGAAAAACTTTGCGTTTAATAAACAAAATATATTTTTGAAATGAAGACAGCGTTTGGAGTGGAGTGCAAAATAATCTGTTCCCTGAGTCCACGGCCTTTGCTGTTATCGTGAGTGTAAAAGTAGACAGTTTATAGTTTATAATTATGTCTTGCACTTATCTGTTTGGCTAAAAATGACTGAGTATTTTAAGTTTCCGCTGGAATAGCCTAAGGAAAACATTCATCAAAAGGCGACAATGACTTCGTCGGAAAGAGGGTTAAAGAAAACGTAGCCTATTTAGTTTCATATAGGCTATGTCTAAATATTATAATCTTTTAATTTCATATGTTGATTATGAAAAGTGAGCAGCATGAGTAAAGCACATAATCAGATGCGCATATGTCTGGAGACATGGATTTTAAGCACAATTGAATTGTGTTTTCTAGAAAGTCTTTCTTTAAAATTAATTTCGTTTTGTATAAATTGTTTTTTAATTTTGATCAATGTTTAACAACTATTTGGCTGTAGGCTATATTTAATAAATAAGAAGCAAACCAAGATCGTCGGGAATGGATAGACCTAGTCTTTGAGCAAGGCTGAAACTATAGCGTCTTTCTGTTTTAATACATTTCTTGAATATATGTCATAATTACAGTATAGGCCTATAGATAGTTATGATATTTGTGGTTGCACCGGGGTCCGTGATTATAAAGTTACGCCACTTTCCTTATTAGGAGAAAATATATGTCATTTTAACGACATAAGATCTCGTACATACTTGAGTGGGAAAAAAATTATATGTAGGCCCTATGTGAGGCCAATGCGTGACCGTACCAGGTGACCTGTAAATGCGAAAAAAAAACTGTTTCCATTGCAGTTTTGCGAAAATGTCCTTTTTCGAATTGCCTGAAAAACCACCTCATGCGAGCGTAAAAACTTTTTTGCGATATATGGGAGTTTTTGCAAAATTGACGCTTTCCATTGGGCGTATTTTCAATTCGCAATTTCAATTTGCGCAATTTGAAGGCTAATGGAAACGCGGCTACTGTTGATTTTTAGAATTATCGGTCATATTTGTAAAAAACTGGACATTTAAAACAATTGATTAATCAAATAATGATATCATAAAATAACACTTTTTACATGCTACATAACATCCCCTTCTTTTGGTTGTAAGCGGTCTAAACAGAAAACAATATATTATAATTATTTCAATTTAATCTTTAGAGGATTGCTTATTTTGTTGTTTTTTCAAGCTTGGTTATTTATAAGGTAAAACAAGCCAACCTTGTGGATGTAAACATGTTGACTGTATAGGACATTGATGCTATTTTAAGATTCCCCACTTCAACGTGGCCCTAATGTGTTATTTTACCCCATAAACGCAATTTAAATAAGATCATACACACATTTACACTACAGGAGTTCAATCTTTTCATAAAGCCTTGCGGATTAAAGCAGATGAGACCATGAAAAACACAAACCGAGCTGAACGAGTATTGAATTGTTCGCCTTTCAAAGAACATTTGAAAAGAGTGATTTAGAAATGTTAATTAACAAGCATAACATGGACAGACTTTCTTTTTAAAAAATAATGGATTTTTTAAATAAAGAATTTCAGAGACATCAACATGGCCTTCAGCAGTTTCGCCCTTCACATGCTACTGAAGCTAAACCTGTTTATGTTCGTGTAACTTATGCTTAGAAAGAACGAATAAACACCAGATGAGTTTGTTTAGTCACGGACGAACCGTTCTTATAGATGCATCACGCCTTTCACGTTTTACTGGGTTGTTGTGGTTCCCTATAACGCGAGCTTCTGTTTACACATTTCAAACGATACAAACCGACTTACAGGAACCCTGTCAGGATATTTCTTCCTGATTTTCTCTCCCTCTGATCGCCTCTTCTCAAAAGGATGCTCCTCTTTGTATTGAAACTTCATGGTTGTTAAAGCAAGAGTAAATTTGTCTTAGAAACACACAGAGGACCCAGAAATGTAACCAACGCTTCGCTCTCACCACAGTTGCTGTGCTTTCCTTTCTGCGCAATAATACGGGCACACTATATTTACATTATTTTTGTCAACTTAAACTCGTATTTTTCTGAAAACCACACATCCTAAAAAAACAACAACTATTTAAAGTATTTTAAGCAAGGCTTATTGAGGGTGCTCGACTGTTACGGGAGTATTCGTTGTTATTTGTAAGGTAGGGACTACTTTCTCGGATGTACACATTGTAGAATTGTCAAGCGGTGCTCCGGTCAGTCATATGACCATCTGCGCTCATTTCCGGTGCGTGACGCACAGAGGTGTTTTTATTATTAAGAGCATAAATGCTCAACAACACTGTCGGTTGACATGAAGATTTCACTTTGAAACCGCAAACCGCAAAGCTAGCAGAACTATGGACATTAGCAAATTATTTATTTCCTCTTTTTTTTGTTTTGATTATACACGTAGACGCTTTTCTGTTACTTTTTCGTTCTTCTTCCTCCTTACCACTTAAACTCCGCGGCCCCTGTGCAGGAATTACATCATCATGTAAATACTTTAAATTTTAAATGTCTGGTGAGGAGCTCTGACCTCATATGTGGTACCATTTGAAAGCTTAGAGTCTCTACTTTCTGGAGATATGCATCACTTTGGCACTTTGTTTTACACAAAGTAACTTTTTTTACACTAAATTACTGGTATCATTTCCACCTGGATTTGGCCTACCCAAATTGAAATCCCATATCCATATACAGTGGTCTCTAAATTCAAAATTTTGGTGTCATTTTACTGGAAACCCTTTGAAGTTATAACCACTGCTAAAAGTGATAAACATGTAAGTATATGTTGTCTGGGCCCCAAAAAAGAGACGCTTTTTGGTTATAAATTCATTTTTGAAAGTGTGTAACTCAGGCCCTGCAGACAGTTTTGGCTGTTTCCTCTAAATTCCAGAAAATACTGGAAAAAAAATAATTTTGTCTGGATCATGTATGGAAGATTTATTCAAATGAATCTGAATGGAGGAATATGACCGTATGTAATTATACCCGCCCCCCTGCATACCCATAAACAGTGGCATAAATGCAATATCATTTTACAGAAAACCCTGAAATTACTTAAAACACTTCTGAAGGCGATAAATATTATAGTATATGCTGTTTGTGATATAATAAACATATAAAATATATAAAAAAAACAGACAAACAAAATAGGTGTTTTTGATTTTTTGTTATTATAAATTCATTTTTGAAAGTGTATATCTCAGGCCCTGTGTGTTCTAGCACCCTGCAGACAGTTCTGGGTGTTTCCAGCATATGTCAGCAAACACTAACAAAAAGAATTCAATGGGATATTGCATTTATACCACTGTATATTGGTATGGTGGGGGGGGGGGGGGTACATTTTTGGGTTGGCCAAATCCAGGCGGAAATCCCAAAAATGGTCCCAGAGATTAAAACGTATTTACACTCACCTAAAGGATTATTAGGAACACCACACTAATACTGTGTTTGACCCCCTTTCGCCTTCAGAACTGCCTTAATTCTACGTGGCATTGATTCAACAAGGTGCTGAAAGCATTCTTTAGAAATGTTGGCCCATATTGATAGGATAGCATCTTGCAGTTGATGGAGATTTGTGGGATGCACATCCAGGGCACGAAGCTCCCGTTCCACTTCCACCACATCCCAAAGATGCTCTATTGGGTTGAGATCTGGTGACTGTGGGGGCCATTTTAGTACAGTGAACTCATTGTCATGTTTAAGAAACCAATTTGAAATGATTCCAGCCTTATGACATGGTGCATTATCCTGCTGGAAGTAGCCATCAGAGGATGGGGACATGGTGGTCATAAAGGGATGGACATGGTCAGAAACAATGCTCAGGTAGGCCGTGCCATGAAAACGATGCCCAACGATGCCTGTTTGGCACTAAGGGGCCGAAAGTGTGCCAAGAAAACATCCCCCACACCATTACACCACCACCAGCCTGCACAGTGGTAACAACAAGGCATGATGGATCCATGTTCTCATTCTGTTTATGTCAAATTCTGACTCGACCATCTGAATGTCTCAACAGAAATCGAGACTCATCAGACCAGGCAACATTTTTCCAGTCTTCAACTGTCCAATTTTGGTGAGCTTGTGCAAATTGTAGCCTCTTTTTCCTATTTGTAGTGGAGATGAGTGATACCCGGTGGGGTCTTCTGCTGTTGTAGCCCATCCGCCTCAAGGTTGTGCGTGTTGTGGCTTCACAAATGCTTTGCTGCATACCTCGGTTGTAACGAGTGGTCATTTCAGTCAAAGTTTCTCTTCTATCAGCTTGAATCAGTCGGCCCATTCTCCTCTGACCTCTAGCAACAACAAGGCATTTTCGCCCACAGGACTGCCGCATACTGGATGTTTTTCCCTTTTCACGTCATTCTTTGTAAACCCTAGAAATGGTTGTGCGTGAAAATCCCAGTAACTGAGCAGATTGTGAAATACTCTGACCGGCCCGTCTGGCACCAGCAACCATGCCACGCTCAAAATTGCATAAATCACCTTTCTTTCCCATTCTGACATTCAGTTTGGAGTTCAGGAGATTGTCTTGACCAGGACCACACCCCTAAATGCATTGAAGCAACTGCCATGTGATTGGTTGATTAGATAATTGCATTCATGAGAAATTTAACAGGTGTTCCTAATAATCCTTTAGTTGAGTGTATATATATATATATATATTAATGAATAAATAACTTTTATAATTTATATGAATCGCTCTTAACGTTAGTAAACTGTTCTCTTTGCTAGTAAAGAATGAACATTTAAGTTTCTTTTACACACAAACACAGAACTACCATTATTACACTGCAAAAAAATAAAAATGTGTCTTCTCCAGTAAAAATACTTGAATTCCCTTGATTAAAACAATTTAAACAAGAAAAAATTGTATAGTCAGGTATAGTCACTAAAAAAATCTTATCTTATACAATTTTAATTATCTTAAAAGCCATTGCTGTCTCAGAAAAACATCAAAGAATGAAATCTTTGGCAGAATATGTGAAGTTTGATTCCGAATGGTTCAGCAGAATTGTGTGGAGTGATGAATCACAATGAAACACAAGTTGCATGGTGATGCTCCAGAGCGGTGCCTTCAAAAATCTGCTGAGAAATATAATAAAAGATGCATCTCTACCACAGTGAAGCATGGAGGAAGTGTGTCATTGTGTGGGGAGCTTTTTTAGCTGCTGGTATTGGTGAGCTACATCACTGTGAAAAGTCATTTAAAGCTTTGGAGGACCAGAGAATATTGCAGAATGTTTTGCTTCCTACCATCGAAGTTATTTAAAGAGGAATGATCAGGGGCCCGTTTCAATAAGGAGGTTCAACCAACTCAAGTTGACTTACTCTGAGATGGGAAACTCTTGAGTTTTGGGTTTCAGAACAGCTGAATTGAGGTAGTTCAATCAACTCTGAGTAGAGTAGACTGACTAATTCTTAATTATTTTAATTAAGTTTAATTTTCATGGTATCCAAAAGGCAAAAAAATAAATAAAAACATAATTCAATCAGGTAAAGCTTTAAGCATAAAATGTTCATGGGTGTAGGTTTAATGACTTTACAAACATTTGACATATTAAATAAATATCATTCAGTGTCCAATGTGTAGCAGCTTTTCCCACATAGACCCTTTTCACAGTGATGACGTGTTTTAATGGTCATCAATATCGTAAATCCTGCAAAGTTTTTTATTTTATTTTCATGTTTTTTTTATTTTTATGTATGTACATTTATAACACTAATACTTTGTATTATATTACTTTTGCATCAAGTTACAAAAAATAAGTTACCGCTGCTGTGAGGGTGTTTCTAATAAAGCATCTATGGGTGTGATGGTGAAAAATAACATCTTTCTCTCTTTTCACTGCCGTTATCAATCTCACTCTATTTTTTCCCTCTTTTTGAAAGTTGTGAAATCACTATTGTGGAGTTTTTCTTCTGCTATCTGAACAAATGGGGACACAAAAATATATATTTAATGTATTCTCTCATTCACCGCTATAAGAGTTAACCCAACTATGACGACTTCAGCTTCAGAAACCCAGAAATGTGAAAAGGGTCTATGCTCTTCTCACATAATGAAATGTTCTCTGATCCCACCGTTACATGTATTAATTCGGGTAATGACATTAACATTTGACTTCTACTCAGGCCAGCCAAACACCAGCACCACTGACAGATGAAGAGGAGATGGAGGAAGAATATTAACATCCAACAGGAAAAAGAATAAAGCATTTGTAGGAAATAAAGAGGATACAAATTGTAAACAAATGTATTTCTCGTACTACCATCTGGCAGCATCCATCCATTCCATACAGTTATCCGTTTTCAGAAAGTGTGATGATGGGAATATGTGTCATCAATGCGTCTAACCACTGGAAATCCTAAAGGAAATTCTAATTATTGGGTTACTTCTAGAGGTTTATCAAGTGAACGTCAGGATCCTGTATAAAAGGACATGCCAAAATATGAAAATGAATGAATGTTCCTGCATTGCAAAAAATGCTTTTCTTACTATGTATTTTTGTCAAGTGGCAGATCATTTAATTTGTTTTAAGTGAACTTTGCTTACTTTAGATTTAGAATAAATGTATAATTTTTTGATATTTGTACTTGAAATATGACCAAAATACTCAGTAAGAAAAGCATTTGTGGCATTTGAATGAATGAATTAAGCATTTAAACACTGCTGGCGCTTTAAAAAGGGGAGGAGACTGAAAGAAACTCTAGGTTTACCAAAGAAAACCTGCTCCTGACCAGGGGCCTGTTTCAGAAAGGAGGTTAAGTGAAAACTCTGAGTATGTTAACCCTGAAATAAGGGATACTCTGGGTTTTCTGTTTCAGAATCGGAGGTATGTAAAACCTGAGAAAGCAGGGTAAGTCAAGCCCGTTTCTGAAAGAGAGGTAACTTATACTCAGAGTCAGTTACCAGGGTAACTTACTCTGTGAACCTAACCTGGTCAGGAGCAGGTTTTCTTTGGTAAACCCAGAGTTTCTTTCAGTCTCCTCCCCTTTTTTAAAGCACCAGGGGTGTTTAAATACTTAATTCATTCATTCAAACGCCACAAATGCTTTTCATACTGAGTATTTTGATCGTATTTCAAGTACAAATATCAAAAAATTATACATTTAATTTAAATCTAAAGTAAGCAAAGTTTACTTAATACAAATTTAATTATCTGCCACTTGACAAAAAAACATTTTTCCAGTGCAGGAACATTCATTCACTGCTCATATTTTCATCATAAGGACACTGTCAAAGTGACAAAAATGGCATGTCCTTTTATACAGGATCCTGACGTTCACTTGATGAACCTAGAAGTAACCTAATAATTAGAATTTCCTTTAGGATTTCCAGTGGTTGGACACATAGATAACACTCATATTCCCATCATCACACTTTCTGAGAACGGATCACTGTATGGGATGGAAGGATGCTGCCAGATGGTACACTCTAAAAAACAAAAAGGTTTTATATGGAACCAAAAATGGTTCTTGGCTCGTAATCATAGGGGAACCTTTTTTAGTGCTATATAGCACCAATTTTGGTGCTTCATTGGTTCTTCAGTGGTTCTTCATAGGTGTTATATAGCACCTTAGTCAAAGAACCAGTAAAGAACCACTGAAGCACCAACATTGGTGCTATATAGCACTAAAAAAGGTTCCCCTGATTACGAGCCAAGAACCATATTTGGTGCCATATAGAACCTTTTTTTTTAGAGTGTACGAGAAATATGCCATAACCACCACCACAGCTGTTAAATACATTTATTTACAATTTTTATGGTCATCTTTATTTCCTACATATACTTAATGTCATTACCCTAATTAATAAATAATATAATAACTTAAATTAATATAATAACAGGTGGAGAACATTTCATTATGTGTAAAGAGCAGACCCTTTTCACGTTTCCGTTTCATCATAGTTGGGTTAACTTTTATAGCAGTGAATGAGAGAATACATTAAATATATAGTTGTGTCCCCATTTGGTCAAATAGCAAAAGAAAAACTCAACAATAGTGATTTCACAACTTTCAAAAAGAGGGAAAAAATAGAGTGAGATTGATAACGGAAGTGAAAAGAGAGAAAGATATTTTTCACCATCACTACCATAGACGCTTTATTAGAAACACCCTCACAGAAGCGGTCACTTGTTTTTTGTAATTTGATGCAAAAGTAATATAATACAAAGTATTAGTGTTATAAATGTACATACATAAAAAAATAAAAAAAGAGTTGCAGGATTTACGATATTGATGACCCGTCATCACAGTCTGTGAAAAGGGTCTATGTGGGAAAAGCTGCTGCACATTGGACACTGAATGATATTTATTTAATATGTCAAATGTTTGTAAAGTCATTAAACCAACACCCATGAACATTTTATGCTTAAAGCTTTACCTGATTGAATTAAGTTTCTATTTTTCATTTTTAGCTGCTGCCACAATCTTTTTTTGCCTTTTGGATACCATGAAAATTAAAATTAATTAAAATAATCAACAATTAAACTTATGTATTGACCCGGAAGTATGCGGACGTCTTTTTGTTGGGTGCTGTTGCCATGGTGAATCGTAATTTCTGAGCTCAATTGATCGTGGCTTTTCATAGTTGGAGTGCATGAGAATAACTCAGAGTCAGTCTACTCAGAGTTGATTGAACTACCTCAATTCAGCTGTTCTGAAACCCAAAACTCAGAGTTTCCCATCTCAGAGTAAGTCAACTCAGAGTTCAGGTTTAAACTCAGAGTTGGTTGAACCTCCTTATTGAAACGGGCCCCAGGTTAGGTTCACAGAATAAGTTACCCTGGTAACTGACTCTGAGTATAAGTTACCTCTCTTTCAGAAACGGGCTTGACTTACCCTGCTTTCTCAGGTTTGACATACCTCCCATTCTGAAACAGAAAACCCAGAGTTTCCCTTATTTCAGGGTTAACCTACTCATAGTTTTCACTTAACCTCCTTTCTGAAACGGGCCCCAGATGTTATTTTTCAACAAGACAATGCAAAAACAACTAAGAAGTGGCTTGAGTCCATCAGGCTCATGTTTTGCCTGCGGTCACACTCCAGATTTGAACCCTATAGTGAATATTTGGTCTCACATTAAACTCAAACGAACTGGGAGGCATTTTTTAAATACTCTTGAACTGTTTCAAGTCATTAACACTGAGTGGAACAACACTGACTCTTCTTCCTGTAAAAAGCGGTCTCTGCAAGTTTACCCACACGGCTTAAACATTTGAAGAAAACAAAGGGGAAGGCTATTCCGTGCTAAGTTACTTTATCAACAGTATTTGTGCAATTCATGCTCATTTCAATGACCAGTGATTTGATTCAAAGGTTAAGGTAAAGGTTAAGACTATTAAAAGACCACCAAATATTTTGCCATTTCTGGCTTGGCCCCAGGAGTGTGTGTGTGTATACACACATACATAAATACATACATTATTTCTATTCAGTATACTTAAAACAATCATACAATCTTTAAAAAAAAAAATGTTGTTTTGAAGCAAAAGGGTAGAAAACATCTGTTGCCTACTTCAAAAAATTTGGCAGAAGATACTTTTAATAACACGGTAAAAGAAAACTGAACCCAGAGTATAAGATAGTGACACGTTTTTATTAGTAACGCGCACAGGTCTATGGACTTGTGTCCCAGGAAGCTGCCTTGAGACTTAACAAGTGTTCGATTGATGAGAATAGAACTGACATTATCTGACAGGTGCACAGAGAAACCAACAAGGCCTTGAGTAAAAAAAGGTGTCTGTTGCTCAGTCAGCTCTTCAATACAATGAAGTACAAGTTTTATAAATTCAAGTCTTGTCATTATTACATTTTTCAGGAAAGAAAAATTTTTTTTTGTTAAAAGGCGCCCAAGTGGTAGGATTTCATAATCAACCACATACATTCTGTAGAGAAGAATTAGAGCAGAAAGGCTTAAAATCTGTCGTTTAGCTTCTTCAAAGCACATATTCTATTACATCCTCCCTGATAATCAAGATAAATTCATTTACTGCCAAAAATAAAACAGGATGAGAATTGACCAGAAGAATAAAACTTAAGAATTCGCCGCAGAATATGGAGAACATTATCTTCCACATTCTGAATTTGGAGAAAGTCTACCATACAGAAGTCATTAAAACCCATGTTTTCCAAGACAGTACCTCAATAATTCGCACACACAACTCTACAACAATAACCCTGAAATCTACTGGTCTGTGTCATCAATAGTTTTTCCAGTGAACTCTATTAGATGTGCAGAGCGTCGGGGGCTTTTTAAAGCCAGTCCGTTTAGCAGATCTCCGTTTGCGCCACCTTTAGCAGTGAGGTATGACGTCCCAAGCTGGGATTGAAGACGCGAGTCATGAAAAGGTCTTGCCTCAGTATCCAGCCACTCCATGTCTTCAAATAATTAAAAGGAAAAACAGCAGATGTCCTCATACACGCATAGCACAAACATAACTCGCACACGATCAGCATAGGTAGAACTGTAAGGCAGAGACTCCATTCTGAAGAAGGGAAAAAAAAACCTAGGCAAAAAAAGCTTCCTTGACACATCCTAAAGTTTGCCTTTTCCATCCCCTTTGAGTTCAGGATTGACTCTCCTCCAGATAGACCTCATGTAAGGTTGTTTTTGGAAGGCGATGAGTCAATAGTCGAGGGAGAATGAACAGGCGGATGTCAGATCGGGAAGCAGTTGGACAAAACAAAAGAAAAATAAAAAGAACGGACTTGAAGAAAGCCCTCGGTCGGATGATCACCAGAGTCGATGCTGGTGGAGATTTCTGCTCAGGACGGACCGCACGTCTGCGGTGAATCTGAAGAGGGAAACGCATATTGAAGTGGTGCTATAGGAGTTTAAGGCAACAGCATAAAAATCATCGTTACATGTTTTAGTTACTTTTGAAGTCCTTACCTAAGTGCATCCAGCATGGGCAGCAAGTTAAGAAGTGCTGTGTCACTGGGGTCACTAAACCATGACTTTATAGGTATTGCATTATCTATGGGTCAGAAAGAGAGATGGAGAAAACAATTACACATTCAAACCAAACACGTTCCATAGGAAAACCACGTTTTCTCAGGTGACTACTTTTATTAAAGAGGCAATCAAATGGGCTTTCAACAAAACTTGGCTGCCTATGTGGTAGAAAGGTGAAACAATTTCTGAAATTGGTGCTTCCTGACTAGAGAAAACAGAAACAAGGCTGTTGTCTTCAGAACACAATGCACTGGGCATGTTGCCATCCAAGGCCACTCTACAGTCTGCCATTGGACAGCTTTGAACAGAGTCAAGTATTGCTTGAGTAGGAAATACTTCTTATCAAACTTTGTCACAACAGTGTTGACTTATATGGTACCGGGTTCAAGAATGCAAAGAATAAACGTTTAGCGGAAGTGAGTGAATTTTAGTTTGCAGTGAAGGATCCAGAGTGTTCTAGGCAGTGGCTAAAGGCTGCAAAGAATAGCAACATGACATCATGACTTTGCGTAAACATACACGCCACTTTCTAAAGCCAAATCGTGTGTTATCTGTACGCATTTTGAGCTATCCGCGTGTATGTCTACGGCGTGTGATTCCGCGTGTATGTGTACGGCGAAACGAACATAATCTCTGCGTGTATGTGCATGCCGTGTGATTCCGCGTGTTTGTGCATGCCGTGTGATTCCACGTGTATGTCAACTCCGTGTGATTCCACGTGTATGTGTACGCCGAAACGAACATAATCTCTGCGTGTATGTGCATGCCGTGTGATTCCGCGTGTTTGTGCATGTCGTGTGATTCCGCGTGTATGTGCATGCCGTGTGATTCCACGTGTATGTCAACTCCGTGTGATTCCACGTGTATGTGTACGCCGAAACGAAAATAATCTCCGCGTGTATGTGCACGCCGTGTGATTCCACGTGTATGTCAACTCCGTGTGATTCCACGTGTATGTGTACGCCGAAACGAACATAATCTCCGCGTGTATGTGCACGCCGTGTGATTCCGCGTGTATGTCAACTCCGTGTGATTCCGCGTGAATGTAAATGGATTTATAAACATACTAAATGATGCTTTTTTGAAAATGTAAAAATGCAGAATGTTTCTTCTGATGGGTAGGTTTAGGGGCAGGGGCAGTGTGTGTGTATGTGTGTTTGCGTGTGTGATGGGTAGATTTAGGGGTAGGAGCAGTGTAGGGGGATAGAATGAAACGGAGTTGATAAACATGCTAAAAAGCGATTATGCGTCTTGATAGCACGCCAAAATGGCATAGCGAATTGGCGTGTCATACATACGCTATTTCATGAGATCAGTCTGAGAATAGTGAATACGGAGAAAACACTGCGATGGAAAATCGAAAAAACCTCGGTGTTTGTAGTCATTTGAAAACTGAATGACTATGAACGCAGTATTTTAAATGAAAGGGGAAAAAAGTGAAAGAAACTGCCGCCCCGTCAGTTCATTTGGACACAGACACAGGAAGCACCTTCTGCCAAACCTCTCAAAACAAAATGGCGTCATTTAGGCTGTTGCCATAGTATTTTTACCATAAGGCTGCGTGTCCACCAAAGCGTTTTTAGCCGGCTGAAAATGCTAGGTGCTCTGCTGAAAACGTCTCGCTGTGGGCGCTTGAGAGCGCAGTTTTTTTTCAGTTGAGACACTTTTGTTTGTTATGATACGGAATATCCGCAGAAGTGTTACTAATATCTCATTTTACAGATAGTTTGTTTCTGTATTGATTCTATATAAAAATGCAGATACAATGTAAAGCGTTTGCTCTGGCTCTTGTTTTCAATTATTTTATGTTATTATGCTGCTTGTTTTCATCTGTTGACGTTGTACAAGCAGAATGTGGCGGTTGGTCGGTGTTGTATTTGTCCCGCCCCTCCTCCACTGTGATTGGACGGCTGGGTGAAAAGTGACCGTGATGAGCGCTGCGTTTTGCTCAAAAGTTGAACATTCTTCAACTGACCAATTCTTCAACTGCGACCAGTATAAAACACTGAGCGCTCAGCCCTTGAGCATGAAATACTCGCTCAGCACCTCGTTACACTCATGGCATTCTAAAAACGCGGAGCTCCCATTGAAAACAATTGAATACGCCAGCCATCCGCGTGAAAAAAAAAAGCTTTGGCGGACACACGGCCTAATGCTTGCTGTTTAAAGAGTAGATAAAGTGCGATACAATTTTAAGAGATAAACCTATCCTTAATATAACGGTTTTGTTAATAACCCTCTGTCAATCCGACTGTTTGTAGGCGGGGACACAAAAATGTGGAATTACAATCTGCAGTTTTTTTTCACGAAAGCCCTGGAGCTGTCAAAAAGGACTTTTGTGGACAAATAAACCGGAATTTCTCAGTATCAGAGAAAAAAGTAAACATTATTAATTTATATAAACACTTAAGACATTGTACCGATACAAAGCGGGTTGAAAATCGGCAAACTTACATTTGAATCTAAATCTATACATTTGTGACTAAATGTGTGGTTTATTGTTGCTTTGCAAATTTTTGGGAGATGAAAGATTTCCCCACACCGATTTCGCAACAGGTTCAAGTTGGTCACATGGATTTGCTTCACTGACCAACAGAAATTTGCTTGGCTAGAAAGTGACTTCATACATCGCTTCACTATTTACAATGAAAATGGACAGAGCTTTTTCTGGTCAGTGAAATTTCTCTAATGTGACAAAAAAACAAAACATTACAGAACTGTAAAATTTTTATTATTCAAGACCAAGTGATTAATTTATTGATCAGTTCTTTCTAAATTGTTATCCTGAAGTAATGATTAAATTGGTATTGACTGCCTGATGTTTTTCTATTTGCATTCTAAAGTTCAGGTGTTCATTATATGCATGTGTGATCAACATTATAATTTATTTCCATGATAAGATGCATTTCAGGGTAAAAAAGAAAAAGAAAAGTGGATTCTAAAAGTTTCCTGTATACGAGTATATAATATGATATATTAAATCCAATTTTTACGTATGGCATAGATTACTGTGATGCTGAACATGCTAAACATGGTGAGACTAAAATGGCCTAAAGTACACAACCACAGATATCATGCAGAGAGACCAGCTGGGCAACCTCTCACACACAAGATAATCCTGCAAAGGAAGCAGTGCAAACTACAGCGAGTTGTTGAAATCACGTTAAAGTCTTACCTGGATGACTGCGATATGCCCCAGGCGAGTTGTCAAGAATGACTACACTTGATAAGTCATCATGTACAACGGAGAGGTCTTTAATATAACTACCTGAATCCAGTGTACAGTGCTGCACAAGATAAAGAAACGGAAGGTTTTGTTGAAATATATCCTTGACTGATTTCTGCCTTTTCCATATTTCTCACAGGAAAGGTTTAAGAACAATCAAATGTAAAGAGTTTCAGTGATTACCTGTCTGTAGTATCTTCTTTTCAGGATTCCCTTGTTGTTATCCAGCTTATCAGCTACTGCAGAGCCATAGATCTCCATACTAGCAGTGAATACTACCAACTCATACCACTGACTGACCACCTCTAAGAAGAAGTCGACATGCGGCCTTTTATGTACAAAGAATCTGACCGGGTGTTTGTCTATTACCACCTGAAAAAAATGAGTTTACATGAGAAAATTAAATGAGACATTTGGGGTTTTCAACTAAGAATGAAATAACAGTGATTCATGATTAATCGATAAGGATTGAAAATAATAATAATCAGGGCTGTACCGTGCAACATGTCGCACTTGCTATGAAAAACTGGTCTGTGCATTGAATACATTTACCACAGTAGCACGCGTGTGACAGTTTTGCATGCGTGTCAGACAGACCCGTTTGTTTGTATGATGTGAGAGTTTGTTGTGTGCAAACTCTTTTTTTTTCCCTACTCGTATGCCCTATAGCTTTCATGGTGATGACACAAGAGCCATTTCATGCATATCACATTGTGTAAATACATTTGCGCAACGAAGTAGCTACTGCTTAAAGTTTATTGACACATCAGAGTGATGAAACATGCATGAATGAGAAACAGAACAGAACAAATGATGGGGGTGGTGGGGGGATGACAGATGATACGAGGATGTTTGGACCTCTAATAGACCCTTTTCACAGACTGTGATGACGTGTTTTAATGGTCATCATTATCATAAATCCTGCAAAGTTTTTGGTATTTTCATAATTTTTTTTTTATTCATAACACTAATACTTTGTATTATATTACTTTTGCATCAAATTACAAAAAACAAGTTACCGCTGCTGTGAGGGTGTTTCTAATATACAGCGTAAAAATAAACACCTTTCTCTCTTTTCACTGCTGTTATCAATCTCACTCTATTTTTTCCCTCTTTTTGAAAGTTGTGAAATCACTATTGTGGAGTTTTTCTTCTGCTATTTACACAAAAAATATATATTTAATGTATTCTCTCATTCACTGATATAAAAGTCAACCCAACTATGACGACTTCCGCTCTGAGAAACCCGGAAATGTGCAAAGGGTATATTCTCTAATCCTCTAAACCAGTGGTATTCAAATGGCGGTCCAGTTCCATCTGGACTGAGCATGGGACTTAATTACGGCATTTTACCGTTTCTATAGATTACAGTGAGCAGCGTGAAAAACAACAGAGCGGAACACAGCACAACCCCACTGTAGTCGTTTATGGTAATGATCTTACGGCGCTACATCCTCTAATATTTTAATCTAGAGCCGAACGCACTTCCTTCAAGCCGTTTCCATTCTGTGCGCGTTCTCTCTCCTGCTAAAAGCGCCACATTAAGAGCTGCAGATGACGTGGTTATTTTAACAGCAGTAGAAGGAACATGGTAAGCAGCAAAGTAGATACTTTTGCTAAAACGCTGTAGAAAACGAAAATTCCGTAAATACAATTATTTTTATCAGTCTTTTATCTGTCATACAGATGCAGCCAACCGTTTAACTAAAGCAGGTTTGTGACAAGTTGTATGTGTGGCTCTTTCAGACATTGTTTTTTTTCCCCCTCTTACATTTAGCATTACGAAAAACATTTCATAATAAACTATTAAAAAATTATTTAGAGATGCAAAGGAAGACAAAAAAACGTAAAGGGGTACTTCAGCGCTGGGAAGATGAATGTGTATTTAAACTGGGTCATTTATGTAGTAGAAATGTGAAATTATTTTTGAATTTGGTGCCTTCTAGACTGAGAAAAGACATATGATGTATTTTTGTCTCATGTGGATGAAAGACAACAACTCCCAGAATGCACTTGCTTCGCTGCCCTACGAGGCCACTCCCTACACCGCCCCCACTGTCATTTTGATCTTCATAATAATACAATCATTTCGTTCAGTTAGGGAATAGACACTACAATTAAAAACTGAACATGTCTTTTCAATAAAGTGAGAGTGAGCCGAACGAAAGTCACGACAAACGCAACAGGAGTCAGATTTCATTCAACACGAGAGCTAGCGAGAGGTAAGCATGGCAGTCATTCTTAGCGCGTGTCCAGTCCAGGGCGTTTTCAGATCGCATATGGAAGCTAAACTTTCATAGGAATTAATTGAAAAGTTGAAACACTCACTTTGCCCTGCACCGCTCCGTTATTAATGCCCGATCCGAGCAGCCGTGCGCATTTACATTCTGTGTGTGAGATCTCTCCTCTATGGGCGGGTTGATAACATGCAAAACTAGCTCCTTCTACTGGCTGTAGTCTCTAGCCTCTGGCCAAAAAATCCTCTGATGACGCAAAATGATGATATTTGCGTCATCTGAGGATTTTTTTCAGAAATAAAATGCATAATTATCTCGTCTCAGGGGGGATAAGTACCATATCATATCCCCGTTCCCATATGAGGGGGGAAAGTACCATAATTTGAATATACTACCGGGTTTCTACTGATACAAAGTTTAATGCTAAATCGCTGAAGTAACCCTTTACATTGATAGTTAACTTTATTTTGTGCTCATGTTGAGAGTTTTCATTATTAGATGTTTGTTTTAGTAGTTTATTACATTGCGCAAAATATAAAAATACCTTTTTTATATTTTGCTGTCCATACTTAAGCGGTAAACCCTGCACCCCGTTTTCTCAGTCCCAAGGACTTTTGTGTGCCATACACGTAGGTGTTTAAATGTAAAAATAAATAAATAAATAAATAACAGCCTGATAAAACATCTGATCTTACCTTTTAATATTCATATCCAGTTGGGAGAAATATTTACTTTTTTTGGTAAATATTGGTAAAAATTCTTAGACATCAGTGCTTTGGCTCTCGGGGCCCAAGATTCCCATCTTTGATGAATAATACTTTGAGTTTTTTCAGATTTTTTCTTTTAAAAAATACTACGGCTGCCCCAATGGAAATGTACTGTTCCAAAAAAGTATTGTCCGGACCTCCGCTCAAAAGGAAATATAGAAACCGGACCTCTTGGAACTTTAAATGAATACCCCTGCTCTAAACCAACAGAAAGTAGTAGTGAGAAGTAGTTTGGCAGAAAAATGTCAGATCATATTGTCAAACTTCAAATCTAGGTTTTGTTTTTATGTCAAGCACGTTCTGGAAGATTTAAAGACTGTTTTGGACAGATGTGGATACTTATCTTGAGGATGTTATGTTAAAAATGTGTTATGTATTTTTTTTTTTTTTACGGAACTAAGCTACTATACAGATTAATAAAAGATATTTACATAAAATATCTAAATCTAATGTATTAAAGTATAATGTGCGTGTGTGTATGTATATACGCATGAATGAAGAAATAATATACATTATGTTATCAATCACATCAATAACTAATAATTATATATGTGTGTGTGTGTGTGTGTGTGTGTGTGTGTGTGTGTGTGTGTGTGTGTGTGTGTGTGTGTGTGTGTGTGTGTGTGTGTGTGTGTGTGTGTGTGTGTGTGTGTGTGTGTGTGTGTGTGTGTGTGTGTGTGTGTGTGTGTGTGTGTGTGTGTGTGTGTGTGTGTGTGTGTGTGTGTGTGTGTGTGTGTATGTATGTATGTATGTATGTATGTATATATATATATATATATATATATATATATATATAAATATTAATGAACAGGAACTAATAATGAACTGCACTTCCACAGCATGTATTAATCTTTGATAATGTTAATTTCATTATTTACTAATACATAATATTTATATTAAAATCAAAAGTTGTATTGTAGTGTTAACATTAGTTAATGCACTGTGAACTAACATGAACAAACAATGAACAGCTGGATTTTTATTAAATAACATTAACAAAGATTAATAAATACAGTAACTAATGTATTGCTCATTGTTAGTTCATGCTAATTAATAAAATAATAAAACTAATGTCAACAAATCAAACCTTATTGTAAAGTGTTACCGTATATTTAATAAAAATAAATATTTTGGTCACATCGCCCACCCCTAAATGATTGGTTACTGATGTGATTGATAACAATTAGCATACATATATAGCATGCATGATGAACTGTATTATTTATGGTTGTTTTCAGAAACGGTAACAGGCGTTATATACTTGTGCTATAATTGTGTGGCATGTGCAATAAAACTTTCAACATCTGTTATTTTACGAAATTTAACGAACAGTCCTGCTATTATTATTATTATACATGTAATATTTTAATATTTAATAGTTTCTTATTGTAATTATTTTATTTTTTATCATTTGAATACAAAATGGTGATGATGATGATGATGATGATGATGATGATGATGATGATGATGATGATGATGATTTAAATATTTAATGTAATATTTTAATATTTACCATTATAGTATTTATAATTTTAATTATTATAGTTTTAAAAATGTATAATTTTTATTGTATTATTATTTTGTAAGAGCAACTGCTAGCTGATGAACTATCTTAGAGCCAAGGATAACTAGAAAAACCTTAATTGTAAAAAGAAATGTCCATGAATTTCCCTGGCCTGTAATCACAGTCACTGACATTCCAAAGTTTTCAATGAGAGTGGGAACCTCCGTCTATATATAAGTGCATTTTATAGTGCAAATTGAATGTACTCTGTAACAAAAATATCTCATCTTACTTTGAGGATGAAGTCTGGCGGTGTACCAGGCCGCACTGTGGGTCTGAGGACTCCATCGTGATGCGAATGGATCAATGTCTCGTCGAGATCTAAAACTAGGATCTTTCGCTTCACGGTGTCTGAACATGAATACAAACACAAACTGACAGGTTAGTCAACGGAAATCAGCATATGAAAAGGCTGTACAGCTGTCTCAATGGCAATTAACACTCAGATCAGGCATGTTAAGTCTCACTGGCAGCTTTCTGTACTCATAACAATAGCTTCTAACTTGAGGAGAAGAAAAGATATACTCACTGAGTCGGTTTCTGGAAATGGGCGACAATGGTAAAATGTCATATCGCACTGTTTGATACTGGATTATCTAGAACAGGAAGAAGACAAAACAGGAAACAGCCACCTTAGTACAGCATAGGGCAAGAAACGTGTCCAATGCAGCAGTGGACATTGTGTGCACAGCTTTTACAGTTTATTTAGCATGATTTAATGGTTTTAATGAAACATTACATTTTATTTTAACTTTTCAGAACTCACTAGACTCTGATGACAAGTGAAAAAAGAACATGTAAACATCACATGAAAGCACAATAAAAAAAAGCTTGTCTATAACTAGTGAAACAGGTGGAACTTTAGATGATCCAATTTCAATGAAAAAAAAAAAAAACCCACTACCTCAAACTCATGACCGGAAAAGCAAAAATGGTTCCGGCGACTGTGTCATAATAAAAGTCCCGCTGATCGCGAGGAGTGTTTCTCATTCATCTTATTAACAATCGCTCCAGCGACCTTGCTCAGCTCCACAACACTCGGGCCTGCTCTGCTTCATACTACAGTAACGTTAATAATCACATCCATGATGAACATGATTTCTGCCCGAGTCCTATCCAGATTCTTTATCACCGGCTGTGAGGTGAAGACCACATGTCCCAAGATTCTGCGCACAAACGTAGCGTCATCAAACTACGCCTTTGTTTTGTAAAGGTTACATAGTGCACCTTTAAACAAAATGTACAGTAAAAAAAACTAACAAAACAGGACCATTCCCGCTAGTGTTGATTATCTATCTGTCTGTCTGTCTGTCTGTCTGTCTGTCTGTCTGTCTGTCTGTCTGTCTGTCTATCCGTCTGTCTGTCTGTCTGTCTGTCTATCTATCCATCTATCCATCTATCTTGCACATTCTCTGTTATTTTTTTCCCAGAATATTTTTGCCTAAATTTTAAATTTATGACTGTTAATCTCATGTACTTAAATTTTGTTATAAATATTCCTAGTTTTAAAATATAGTTATTTGTTTATATTTATTATATTTTAAAAAGTAATATTTAATTAAAAAGGACTATTAAACATTGGCATTAGGGCACTTCTGCTCTCCGGATTTAAGATTGGCATCTAACAAATTATATAAACATAATAACATAAATATCTATAGATAAAGAAATAAATAATATTCATGATTCATGAAATATAATCAATCAATGTCGGTTGATCATTAATATTGTATAGAAACCTCCATGTCTAAAATGCTATTAAAAACATTTCTAGGCCCAGAAATGGACAATTTAGCTGCTAATTCCAGGGTTTCCAGTTATACGTTATCCTGTTGTTTTATGTCTATCTCTGTAATATTTCTCTACACAGTGTACATTCATGCCTGTCTTTATGCCTGCTGCTGTCATATTTATTGGACTCACTATTGTAAAGCGACCTTGAGTTTGTAGAAAGGCGCTATATAAAATAAACATTATTATTTTCACGTTTCCATGACCGTGAGAACCCCAAATCAATCAAAACGAACTTATGAGATGTCCTGGACTTGCCTTATTTCTCAATTGGTCAATTAGCAGCTTACTCAAGTACACAGTCATCTTTAAGATGATCATTAAGATGCAATTATAAAAGTATTACTCGTCTGGGACTCTGATATTGAACGGAGCTCAAACTCAGATCACTTTCTCTTTAAGAGGTCCGAGACCCTCTGCTTTGGTCCATCGCTCACCACAATGTGGATACTCTTCCTCTCTTTCTCCAAATCCCTCTCTTCTGAGCTATCTTTAGCTCTCCCAGCTGTCTAAAAGTGTCAGCGGAACTTCGGAGAGCACAGCCGAGCGAAACTGCCAGGGTGACTTTGAAACGGGGGCTGTTTATTCCCAACTCGCATTAGGCCTCAATAAGGATTCGTTCATAACGCCGGGTCAAGCTGAACCGACCCGATGCTTGCATGACTGTAAAGCATGTTTAGAGAAGTGTCTGCTACTCCGCCACTCATATCAAGAGTCCCATACGAGTAATACTTTTATAATTGCATCTTAATGATCATCTTAAAGATTATTATACAACTGGCTTGCCAAAGCCTGTTGTGCACAGAGGGATTACAGCCGGTCTTCTGAGCCAAAGTGTTTACATACTCTGAGCTAAAGCATGTGACTCATTTATCAGCTAATTCTTAAAAACAATAACCTATTGGATATTCACATATTATTATTATGTTATAAATTAATTAATCAAATATAAATCCTCTATTTTTATAAATATTATTTTTTTTAAAAAGACAATTTACACGTATCTATCTTACCCTGATCATTACTGCTTTAGGCTTACAGTAAAATATAAATATATGCACACACACACACATATATATATATAAAATATTGTGCATACACATATATAGTTTTAGTACTTCATCTTAAACTTATTTCATTTTGTATCAATTATTGGAGTTTTTCATCAAATATTCATATTTTACTTAAGCTTGATTTCAATGAACAAAAATAATTGTCAATAGTTTTAGTAAAAACAACACTGGTAGCAAATAATTAAAGTTATTTAAAATAAAAATGACTAATTTTGGTGCTGTCATATTTTATCTCCACTGATCATTAATGCTTTAGGCACATATTCAAATGTCATATAATATAATATTAAAGAAAAATAACTCATTTTGGTGTCAAGTACACTAATGGTACATGTCCGGCTGTTTAATAAAACTTTAGGCCCACAGAAAGGGTCACATATTTACAAATGTTAGAAGTTGACAAACCTGCTGTTATTAGTTTGTGTGTTCAATGGAATCAGTTTAATGTGTTGTTCTTTATAGCCAGCAAATCGTTGTTCTTCACAAGTTATGCTGTTACCAACTAAATAATGGACATGTGTGTATCTCTAAGGAATCACAGGCCTCTTGCACAGAATAAAGATGATATAAAAAGCCACTGCCAGTAGAAGACTGAGAATGAACTAAACCTAGCATGCTATCAAAATATTAGTGGGTTTGATAACCCAGACAGGTGTTTGCTTTCCCTTCAGACGCATGCATGACCTGCACGAAAGTTCAGTGTCATGTCATGAAACAAAAGTTGCTCAAACAGGAAAAGGACACTCTTTTGCCCACTCACCGTTCGTATGTGCTTCCTGAGGATGTATAAAAAGAAGCTCCATAGCCTGGATGTCACGCCGAGGAAAGTGCGCACACCGAGCAGACATTGGCGCGTCTTTAGCATGTCAACCATAACACCAGAGTCCGTGAGGTGTGATTTACACCGCTGACAAGAGCAATACAACACACCTGTGGAAATAAGATCCTGCCAACCATTCACAACTTCACACTGGAGCGTCCCGACGCACCTCGCGCGCCTTGATAGGATTCAAATAAACGTACGAAGGGTGCTAAAGTGCAGCGTTCACAAAAAAGTGCATGTGTAAAGTATCACTTGGTGAGTGTCTTTATCCTTAGAGAGGTAGTTTCTCTGTCCGGCTCTTCAAATGCTCGTTGGCTAAGATGGTCAAACAAACTGGAGTGTCGAACAAATGTCTCCGCTCTGCCAAAAGCCAAGGGAAGTGCGACTGTCCATCTGCTGCAACATTAAAACCAACCTGTTTTAAATAATGTTTGAGAAAGCGAAAAGAAAACGCGTACAATTTACCAGCGCCGAGAACAGTTTAAAGCCAATACGGTAGAGCAACACGGGCCGCCATCGCTTCCCTGACGTCACTTCCGCGAAGAGACATAAAGTTTGTGCTCACGTGGCCGCGGCGGTTTTCAAATAAGACTTTCAAACCGTAGGAAGTTTCCTTGACGTTTCATTTCTTTTTCTGATGACATTGGTTAAATAAAAACAAGTCCTTATTTTTTGTGATATTAAATTATTAAAGAACACACAAAAGGTTTGGCGTAGTGATAAGATTTCGATTCATTCACTCTAATATTTTGAATTCGCCCACCAAAAGATTAATTTTCGTAGCCAAAATGGACAATTATTTTTTTATATGGTATATTGGAGTAGTATGTATTATAAATGAGTTATCCGTGCACATATATTTTTTATTCATGTGCCAAGTAATCTTTAATCAAAATAACTTCTCCCTCTTGCAGTGACATCTCTTCTCTGTTGACATGTTTAACGGCTCGAGGGCGGGACAACCTGTCACTCACATGAGATCAACCAATAGTAAAACACTACAATCCAACCATCCAATCAATTCACCATGACAATACCAAGCCCCGCCCTACATTTTTCCTTGCTCTAGAAGCCGTTTCACGATGTTTGTGCTCCTCTTCCACAATTTTCTTGTCATTACATTTATTTAAAAAAAAACATGTCCTTATTTTTTGCGATATTAAATTATTAAAAAGAAGGTTTGACATAGTGATTAGATTTTGATTAATCCCAATGACTCGAATATTTTGTATTCGCTCACCAAAAGATTAATTCAGTAGCATTTAAAAGTCACCATGAAATCAAAATGTAATTTTTCAATTTATGGAATATTGGGAGTATAAATGATTTATCTATGCACATCATTTTTTTATTCTTGTGCCTCAATCTTTAATCAAAATAACTTCCCCTCACTCTTGCAGTGACATCTCTTCTCTGATGATGTGTTTACTGGCATGAGGGCAGGGCAACCTGTCACTCATATGAGATCGACCAATAGCAAACCACGACAATCCAACCATCTAATCAATTCACCCTGACAATATCGAGCCCTGCCCTATATATTTTCTTGTTCGAGAAGCCGGCAGCGTCCGAAACCTGGAAAATGCTGCCTTCGGAGGACACATTTCAAGGTAGGAAGGCATCAAGGCACGTCCGAATCTAATGTTAGCTTCACTTCCTGTCTCCTGAGATGCCTTCTGATCGATTTTTGAAGGCAGCATATATGTATCCTTTGCTGCCTTTGATATCCCACAATCCTGTGCTTTCCATTCTGTGAGAGTTGAGCTGGGGAAAAAGATGGCGTCCGAAAGTTGCATTTGCTGGTCAGTTTGTTTTTTACCAACATTTTCCACTTCTGATGTAATTTCTAGTGAGAAATCACTAATGTAGTAATTAAATATTTGTTTAGTTCTCACCAAAGCTCTCTCTATTTTGCTGTAGATCAATTAACTGTTACACTGCCTCAGTAGTCTGTCCGAAATTAATTTTGTGAGGTGCCTTCAAGCACAAACGCTGCCTTACAAGCCATTGTCTGATAAGGCAGCGAGGCAACGAGTCAGCTTCCTAGGGTTTCGGACACAGCCAATGTTTCATATTGACTTTAAGCATGTTTGTTATGCCAGTAATTATCAGTATGTTACTCACTCATATTAATTAAATTTCACAGCCAAAATATGCTTGGTTACAAATATTCTTCCAAATATCTTCCTTTGTGTTCAGCAGAATAAAGAAACTCATACAGGTTTGGAAAAACTTGAGGGTGAGTACATGACAGAATTTTCATTTTTGGGTGAACTATCCCTTTAAATCAGTGAAAATCTGAAATAAAATGTGTACAATTTGTAAGCATGTTTGAATTTCAAAATAATTTTATTGATAATTTTTTAATGTGGTTGAGGAGATTCCCCCTTCTATATGTAAAGCGTGCCTAGAAAAGCGCTATATAAATGTAACAAATTAATTATTGTACTTTATTTTGTTTGGAGCGTGACAAAGTTTGAGGATCATTCCAGGAGCTCTGTTCAAGATCTCCACCAACAAGTGAAAAGCTGCCCCTCCATGTCAACATGTATAAAAAACAGAATTAAATCAAATGAGCTTTGTAATAAGTCAATAATAATCATAATCGGGCAATTATTCTTAAAATATTTTCAAATCAGTGCTTGAAAATAAGTGCTTTTTTATCCACCAATACAAAAACTGCACAGCATTACTAACACTTGTTCATCAATTTACATGTCAAAATAACATCCTCAAACCTGGTCTTGTAACAGCTGACAACAGACTGCCTTGGACTATTTGATTCACAATAAAAGAAAGTATCATAAATAAATAATTTATAAAGATGGATATGACATTCCCAGATTGAGGTCATGATGTGGACTGTCTTCATTCACACATCAAGATCATCATCTGGATCCTCCTCGTCAAAGTCATCGTTGGCATCGGGCTCGTACATGATCCGTCCCGAGCCAGGAGTCGGCCTCAGAAGAGCTGATTTTCTGGGGGAGGGGGGAGAACAGATTGCAGCATGAAAGACAACGTCTGACATCAAATGTATTATTTTTAAAATAATGATATTTTTTAAAATATCTTGGCGACGCTTTATTTTACAGTGTCCTTGTTACATATTTTACTTGTACCTACTATAGTAATAACAGTAAACTATACATAATTACATGCAACTAACCCTCAAAAAACCTTAATTTAACCCAACAGTAAGTATATGTTGTTAATTAATATGTATAGTTACACTGTAACAAGGCCAACTTAAAATAAAATGTAACCCGGATTTGTTATAAAACATGCAGAATTTTTTTTCCAGACTATTAAAGGTAGGGTAGGTAGGATTTGGTTATAACTTTTTTTCCAAATTTGTTTAAACTTTCGTTATATATCAATACATAATTAAAATGTAAGTACTCTGAAAAAGAAAGTATGAAAATTGAGTGTCTGTAGACCTCTCACGACTGTTTTAAAGACAGCTCATTATTTCCATTCACTCCACCTTCTCCCTTCTGGGCTCTTTCCAAAGCCACGCCCCCAAAACACATGAACGCGCCAGGCCGACCGCTCAGCTGGAAGACGCATTATTTACCTGACCTGAGACGAGCGGAGAAGAAGTGCACGTAGTGACATCATGTCAGAATCACATGTAATAAAAAATCTAACTTTATCATTATGAATATAAACAAATAAGATGTCTTTTAGTACTCACTCTCAAGCTAGAATAACGATACTGGTAAAGTTCAAAATACACACACAACACAGTGTCTACGACACACACAGATACAAGATGTAAACATTGGTAGAGTATATAAAAACAAACCAAGGGCCGAAATAAACGTGCAGGTAAAGTTCCCGGTGAACATGGTAAAAGAGTTTAGACAGAGGGTAGTAGCTAAAGCTAACTTAGTTCTAAAAAAAGTTCCTGGATGCGGTGTACCAGCTTTTACACATGCATTTTGTTATCTAAAATTACATTTTGCGAAATTCAACACGACAGCGATCAACTTGAGCTAAGCATATTGAGTATTTATCATCTCTACTAATGGCTCGCTAGGTGTATAACATTGTAACTTTATGCTAAGTAATGTTATGTTAGCTATATTAGGCAGCTACGTGTGCTAGTGATACATGCTTCATGAAAACATAAACCAAAAAAATTTATAATCAAAATGAAAGATTACCTGTCCAGCAGAAATACAGCCTCTTGAACTCAAACAGGGTTGCCAGGTTTTCACAACAAAATCCGCCCAATTGCTACTCAAAACTAGCCCAAAACAAGCCCAATCGTGTTTCTCCGGTAAAAACTGGTTTGGGGGGTAAAATATGTGTCTTTTGGTAGGGCTGCCTGCTAAAATTCGCAAATCCCGGGGCAAAACATCACATAATTGGGGTCGCTTCAACCCGCGGACATGAAAAACAGCCCGCGGCAACAGTGTAGCAGTAGCCCGACTTGGCAACACTGGGGTGCGCGCATGTGGGCAGATCCTGTAGCAAAAGCGGTGGTAGCCATGGTAGCGAGAGAGTGACAGGCGCCCAAGCCAATCACTTGATTCGGCCCGAACGAAAATAATGAGCGGTGTTTATTGCAGATTAAAAAGTCTAGAGTCACTCGATTTTTATACTCTCTTTTTCAGAGTACTTAAATTTTAATTATGTATTGACATATAAAGACAGTTTAAACAAATTTGGACAAAAGTGTTTTAGATCATACTTACCTACCCCACCTTTAATACAATAAGAGTATTATTATTGTTAACTATAACTATGAAAAATTGTTTTTGTTCACTTTAAGTAAAGCAGAATAATATTAAATACTAGATCGAAAACTTAAAGGTGCAGTGCGTGATATTTAGCGGCATCTAACGGTGAGGTTGTGAATTGCACAACATTTAAAGGGTTAGTTCAATCAAAAATGAAAATTCAGTCATCGAGAAATGAATATAGGTTTGGAACAATATTAGAGTAAGTAAATAATGACAATTTTAGAGGTGCACTATCCCTTTAAGGACAGCGTGTTCAATATAGGCTGCGCTGCTGTCAATTTAAGACCTCTACACATCTAATATACAGACACACGCGATTTTACTTTCACTTTAGACATAACCGACTGTGTTTATGTTAACCTTGTGTGTATTTGACAGTATTAGCGCAGTAAGACGACTACTTAGCACGGTAATCACGTGTTTGACAGGCTTTTAGTGAGCGCTCGGAGAAGCACTTGTTAAAACCGCGCACTCGAATGAGCCGGCAAGGCTTTAAAACGCATGCAGATAATGAACTTTCGTGAGTGTGAATGACTATAGTGTTCTGTGAGTATAACTCTACCACTAACGTGTGATGTGAATGTAGGTCACGTTGTTCAGTATTGGGATGGAGGCAAATGATAGAATTTGTAGAAAAATTATTAATTAAATGCAAAACCGAAAAAAAAAAAACGCAATTCACAAGCGCGTATGTAACCGTGAATGCCGTACCGAACGATTCAATATTATATTGAGAATTGTGGCATCCCTATTAGGCACGTTGATTTTCTGATCATATTTTTTTTCCAGACACATTTGACCAATTCCAAACCGCATTAAACTGAATAAATACTATTCATTTTGTATTTAATCATTTATAAGTGGTATATAATTGTTCACAAAGGCTGGAAATGAAAAACACCTTATATTCAGGTGTGCAGAATTATTAGGCATGTTTTCTTTTACAGATAAAATGAGCCAAAAAAGAGATTTAATTCAGACTGAAAAGTCAAAAATGATTAAATGCCCATGAGGATACAATACTAATGCAATACAAGACATTGCAGTTAAGGCATGACCATTGGACAGTGAAATGCTCGTTGGGTCAGCAGGGTCAGACAAAAACATGTGGCGGAGAAAAGACACCTGTTAACTGCAAAAGAATTAAGAATTAAGGTGAAGAATAAAGGGTGAAACCATCAGGAACCCTTTAGTCTCCAGCGCCACCATTTTCCAGAGCTGCAACCTACCTGGAGTCTCCAGAAGTGCAAGGTGTCAGGATCTCAGAGACTTCAGTTAGGTAAAGAATCCTAAAAAATGACCCCCACAAAATAAGAATCACAAGCGGAAGTGTTGTAAAATACATGAAGAAGGTTTTTTTATAGGCTTTATGGACAGATAGGTTGAGAGTGACTCTTGAAGGACCAGCACCACATCCTCTAGTACCACTGTTTGAAGAATTCCTCTTCCAGAATCTGGCAGTATGTTTTGGGAGTTAATTTTAGTCCATCCTGAAGTCTGTTTTGCAGAGATGGACTAAAAATGAACTCCCAAAACGTACTGCCAGATTCTGGAAGAGGAATTCTTCAAACAGTGGTACTAGAGGATGTGGTGCTGGTTTCTGATGGTTTCACCCTTAATTCTTCACCTTAATTCTTAATTCTTTTGCAGTTAACAGGTGTCTTTTCTCCGCCACATGTTTTTGTCTGACCATGTTGACCAAACGAGCATTTCACTGTCCAATGGTCACGCCTTAACTGCAATGTCTAGTATTGCATTAGTATTGCATCCTTCTCATGGGCATTTAATAATTTTTGACTTTTCAGTCTGAGTTAAATCTCTTTTTTGGCTCAATTTATCTGTAAAAGAAAACATGCCTAATAATTCTGCACACCTGAATATAAGGTGTTTTTCATTTCCAGCCTTCATGAACAATTATATATCACTTATATGTTATTAAATACTAAATTAATAGTAGTTATTAGGATTACTGTGGTTTGGAATTGGTTAAATGTGCCTGTAAAAAAAATATGATCAGAAAATCAACGTGCCTAATAATTCTGCACACAGAGTATGTATATTATATTGCATTTCTGTCAATAGATCTTCATAAATATAACACACTGCACCTTTAAAAAAAACGTATTAGAAATGTAGCCTTGGCAATTCATTAAATTATAAAACTAATACAAATTATAGTAAAATTACAAAAACTTAAATATATTTTAATTAAAGCTAAATAGAAATATAAAAAAAATTCATGACAAAAGCACATAAAATGAATAACACCTAACAAAAAGAATACAAAATATGAATAAATACATTAATTGTATATAAATTATACCAAAGGCTAATTATCTATCTATCTATCTATCTATCTATCTATCTATCTATCTATCTATCTATCTATCTATCTATCTATCTATCTATCTATCTATCTATCTATCTATCTATCTATCTATCTATCGAATCAGGGGTACTACTTCTTCTATTGAGGCAGCGTTTCAGACGTCACAGCTTGGCACATTCTGAGATCGAGCGTTTGCTGGGCCTGGTGTCAATAAAAGCTTTTCTTTGACTAACAAGGACAATTTCAGCTCCGAAACGTACATGATATTCTTATATCACGATGAACTTTTATATATATCAAAGGCTGAATGAAAAGTTGATTTCTCAATTCATGACCCCTTTAAGTTTAGGATTATGGCTTGCTCAACTTGGGTATCGAAATGCGCTTCCCAGTGGTAAATATGACTTGAGAGGTTGTTCATGTACCATTTTAACTAAGAAACTCGTATTAACGTCAGATAGCACAAGGCAGCAGCATAAGATAACACCGTTTTCATCAATTGACGTCTCTTACTTCTCTTGGCTAAATACAAATGGCAGTGCCACTTTCTCCTTGGCTTTTCTCTCCTCCTCGGACAGGCGTAGATTGAAGGTCAAGTTTAATGCTGGATCAGCCTGCTCAGATCACAATGAAAGACAAACGGTTACAACAAAAAGCCTCCATCTAAAGTCATTGAGAATCAAAGCGGCTTTGCTCACCTCTGCTGCATCTGGCTCTTTCTGCACATGCCCAGGTTGACGGGCTTTGGCCTGTACAGAAAGGGTTGCGTCTTCGGACACATTGAAATACTCTACCTATAAATTGATTACAAATTAATGACTTTAGTTCAGAATCACATGTTTATTCAGAGTAAAAACTCACGTCTTACCTCTTGCATAACTTTGCCTGACTTTGTACGCCGCGTGGTCGTAGCCACAGCATGATGTTCATTGTTTGCAGGCGCCACAGAGATAACAGTACTGGCTAAGTGGCTTACAATACCTACAATACCGTGCAGGTGCATGTCTGTATGCAGGAGACCGATAATAGTTTTAATATCTCCTCCTAGTGGTCAGCGGAAAAAACAAATAAGAGCATTATTTCCAGAGAATTTGATGCCTGCTACAGATTTCTGCAATCCTATAAGATCACTACAAATCACACTGTACAACATGGATCTAATAAACTCGGTACGGCATGTGTGTAGACTGTACGATTACGACACCTATTGAATCGTAGGCTACAACGCACACAAGTATAGAAGAATAAAACATCATCAGTATGCACTAGTGGTAAATAGAGCAAGATGAATCACACTTTGGCAATTGTGGTTTTTAGGTGCGCTGAAAAAAAGAGGAAGCGAAAGAGGAGAATATGGACACAGTCATGGCTAGGGAAAAGAGGCCAACTTGGCATGCCAAATTTGTAAATGGAGCTTAAAGGCCCACTGAAGTGCCTTGAAATGCACAGCATTATTCAATATGTTGACGTAATTTCCCCTGGAACAGGAAGACAGGGCAGGACATATCAAGCAGCTAATCCCCTTTTTTAAAACAGCCAATAGTGTTTCGTTTAGATCACATTCACATATCAGTTTTCTCCTAATCTCGAATCGTTTCTCATCATAATCTCCTCAATATGGCTCCGAAATGCAGCAGAATTCACATGGGTCCGATCCGTTTTCTGATCTGCGCTGATTCGCACATATGATCCGCTCTGTGGTCTGTGTGTGCGCTGCGGCGGTGTGCGTGAAACTAACATGAAACCAGATGTCATTCGCCTCGACTGAAAGCATATTTACACTGTCTGAATTGTTCCCTAACCACTATGTAGTGCAGTATGTGCCATTCACCTTGTAGAAAATAGTAAATGTGTGAAAAAGTGACCGATTTCAGCAGCAGTTTCAGAATGAGTGTCTATTTAAGGGGAGGGAGGTTCAGATTCTAGAGAGCATTTGATTGGACAGATGTGATGAGAAGCTGATGTCATAAAAATCTGTGATTCAATTTAGTGGAACTGAGAGACTATGTTTTGAAATCTCCTAAATGTGAATTTTGGAGCACTCTAGCTTATTCATAACCTTAAGGCTAACATATTCATACAAAAAGCAAAAAAAAAAGTACATTTTGATTTCAGGGGGGCAAAAAAGTATTTAGTCAGCCGCCAATTATGCAAGTTCTCCCACTTAAAAATATATTTTCGTCATAGGTACACTACAACTATGAGAGACAGAATGAGAAAAAAAGAATTTATAAGAATTTTTAAGAATTTATTTGCAAATTATGGTGGAAAATAAGTATTTGGTCACCTACAAAAAAGCAAGATTTCTGGCTCTCACAGACCTGTAACAACTTCTTTAAGAGGCTCCTCTGTCCTCCACTCGTTACCTGTATTAATGGCACCTGTTTGAACTCGTTATCAGTATAAAAGACACCTGTCCACAACCTCAAACAGTCAGACTCCAAACTCCACTATGGCCAAGACCAAAGAGCTGCCAAAGGACACCAGAAACAAAATTGTAGACCTGCACCAGGCTGAGAAGACTGAATCTGCAATAGGTAAGCAGCTTGGTGTGAAGAAATCAACTGTGGGAGCAATTATTAGAAAATGGAAGACATACAAGACCACTGATAATCTCCCTCCATCTGGGGCTCCACGTAAGATCTCACCCCATGGGGTCAAAATGATCACAAGAATGGTACCTAGTGACGGACCTAGTGAATGACCTGCAAAGAGCTGGGACCAAAGTAACAAAGGCTACCATCAGTAACACTACGCCGCCAGGGACTCAAATCCTGCAGTGCCAGATGTGTCCCCCTGCTTAAGCCAGTACATGTCCGGGCCTGTCTGAAGTTTGCTAGAGAGCATTTGGATGATCCAGAAGAGGATTGGGAGAATGTAATATGGTCAGATGAAACCAAAATAGAACTATTTGGTAGAAAGTAGAGATGCTCCGATCAGCATTTTTGGGGCTGATCACCAGTTACCGATCACCAAGATCATGATCTGCCGATTGCCGATCACTGCCGATCACAGAATGGCAATCTTTTATCTATAATCTTGCAGAGTTTGCACCATTTGAAGAAATGAAACTAACTCTAAATTAACTGAGTCAAGGTCTTGAAGAACCACCAAGTGTTTATTTTAGAAAATGAGATAACTTAAGGCTACTGTAGGCCTTCTTTCCCAAATAAATGTATATAATAAACTCACCGAAATATTTGATCATGCAGTGCATTTTTGTTTTTAAAAACAATTTTTCAGGTAGGTCTAACATTAGTATTGAGGTAAGAAATACTAAAGACATTTAATAAGAAATCAAATGTAAATTAATATTGGTCTTCCCTGAATAAATTAAATTAGATTAATCCTTACACTTAAGGCTGCAAAAGTTAGTCATTCAAGAGCAGTGAGTGTCATAAAGGTTCATCAAACAACACAAGACAAAGAGAAACTCAGAGACAGCAGCAGTTTATTTGACTGCTGTCACTTTAAGAGCGAACACGGATACGGTTACAGTTGCACAAACGTTCACTCGCGAGTCATGACGGGGTTTACGTGCATACTCGTCAAGATGGTCATTTAGTACATACATTTGTGTGTATCTGACCATTTCAGTGCAATTTGTACTCGCAAGCTTTTTGTGAGATGGCCTGTGTGTGTGTGTGTGTGTGTGTGTGTCTCTCCAGACCGTGCGTGCAAGTGCGGTTTGAACACTGGCAAGACTTAAAAATAGATGCAAATGATAAACTTTAGTGACGATGCGACACTGCCTCGATTGTGCAAAGTGGCAAATCCTGTGTCAACTGTGCAGCTCGATTTTAGAGCACATGCGATGAGCTGATGTGAAGCCATTTGAGCATTATGAGAGGGAGGGAGAGAGAGAGAGCGCGGTTGCCGATCGATCGGAGCACCCCTAGTAGAAAGAATGCCAAGTTGCATGCAAAGAACACCATACCTACTGTGAAGCATGGGGGTGGAAACATCATGCTTTGGGGCTGTTTTTCTGCAAAGGGACCAGGACGACTGAGCCGTGTAAAGGAAAGAATGAATGGGGCCATGTATCGTGAGATTTTGAGTTAACCTCCTTCCATTCCATCAAGGGCATTGAAGATGAAACGTGGCTGGGTCTTCCAGCATGACAATGATCCCAAACACACCGCCCGGGCAACGAAGGAGTGGCTTCGTAAGAAGCATTTCAAGGTCCTGGAGTGGCCTAGCCAGACTCCAGATCTCAACCCCATAGAAAATCTTTGGAGGGAGTTGAAAATCCGTGTTGTCCAGTGACAGCCCCAAAACATCACTGCTCTAGAGGAGATCTACATGGAGGAATGGACCAAACTACCAGCAACAGTGTGTAAAAACCTGGTGGAGACAGAAAACGTTTGACCTCTGTCATTGCCAACAAAGGGTATATAACAAAGTATTGAGATTAACTTTTGTTATTGACCAAATACTTATTTTCCACCATAATTTGCAAATAAATTATTTAAAAATCAGACAATGTGATTTTATGGATTTTTTTTCTCATTCTGTCTCTCAAAGATGAAGTGTACCTATGATGAAAATGACAGGCCTCTCTCATATTTTTAAGTGGGAGAACTTGCACAATTGGTGGCTGACTAAATACTTTTTTGCGCCACTGTAAGTAGTTTTAAGTTTTAGCAGCATGCAACGTTGATCAATACGCCATTTCATGTTGCATTTTATTGTCTAGTTAGAAGACATAGCAGCAACCATACTGTGAGATGATCATGCTAAATTTCTGACTATCGCAGGCTATCTTTGGTCGCAAGACCGTGACAACAGCTGTCTTTGAACTTCTCTCACTGTATGACGAAGGACCACTGCTTAGGGGCCACGGCCACAGAAATCGTCAAAATTGGTCATCTTTCGTCTGGGATAGCCCAAAATCAGACAATGTGTACCAGGCATTAAAGGCAACACAGTTTGCCAATGAGAAATGTTTCACCTTTTCTAAGCTCTTGAAGTCTGTGACAGATGACAACAGGGTCATGATGTCTTAAAACCAACGAGAGAGAGTCAACAACAAGTACTGATGCTTTGGGATGCTGCGTGTCTTTGATGAGCTTAGTTATGTGTTGAGAAGTGAACTGATCGACGGTGAAAGATGATCTGCACATCCAGCCGAGGGGATCAGGGAAACCCTTATGAAAATGAAGCCTATAAAACACACAAATCAGATGAAAAATAAAATAAATAAATAAAAAATACAATCAACTAGTGTGCTGTGACTCCAAAAAAGGCAGCACATCTGTCCTAAATGGTAGTATATTAATCAGTAATATAATATTATTAATATTACACTTTTGCTGTTGTTTATGTCAATAATAGAGTAAATAAAATCCCATATAGTTAGCAAAATATGATAAAAAAATAATAATAATAATAATAATAATAAAAGGGTAGCAAAATAACCAGGCTTATCAAATTAAAAATAGCAATATTTTATGTCAAAGGCTGTGCATATTTATGGCACAAATGAATGACATGGCTAATATTAATACTTCTGCTGTTGTTTTTGTACAAATAACATTGATATGTTAATAAACATCAGTAAAAAATAATGGTAAATGCAAATAATATAAAGTAAACTAACAATAGCATGCATAGTTAAGGTAACAAAATAACCACCGGGCTTATAAACTTAAAACAAAAAAAGTGGCACAGATTCTTTGGTCACTTGATACGTTTGCAATAATTAATAAAATGTTATATTTCTGCTGTTGTTTAAGCACTTACAATATGTTTGTTTTGCATAATTTAAAAAAAAAAAAAAGTTTAATTTTAAGGTACTTTGTTTACTTTTGCACAATAAAAGTCCTGAAGCAAAACCAGTAGAAAACCACTGCACTCCACTGTGATATTTAAGATTGTAAATTATGTGCATCCTAAATCAGTATTTATCTGTCATGCATTTCTATGATGTTAGGTGCATAAGTTATATGTTTATTTTGCTCACTTCTGCACACAGCTTCTGTCCAAGCCAGCACACACTTCTGTTTCACTCGCCTCAAACCCCAGTACATGTACGTCCTCGCCCCTTAAAAAGATTTGAAGACAAATCAAACAATATTTAAAGTGTAACTTAATGGAAACCAATAAAAAGAAACAGCTGCAGACAGGAACTTGCCTCTTCAAAGCTGCATTAATAAGACACTTGAGGAAGCCCCGACCGGTGCATTTGACAGTATCTGAAAACAGGTACAAACATATATTTACTATACTCAGCGGTGTAGAAAGGTACAAACGGGGTACTTATGAGAGACTCATGTTGCTGTTGTGCGAAATGCTGTTACCTTGTATGAGTGTGAATCCTCCAGCCTCTGCTGCCTGTAGCACATCTAGCAGCATGACTCAAACGCTCATTTAAACACTATCAGCTAACAGATAAACAAATCACCTTTGTGCTTGGCAAGCTACTGGATGGCTTATTACAACAGCACTATTGATTAAACATAGTAACATTCAAAACGCCTGGTTATATATCAGAGTTATGGTAAAATTCACTATCAACACGAGTTTGATTACAGCCGAATACTCAATTTCCCAAACGCACAGCGGCTCATCGACTAGAGGTCTTCCTTTTACATCGCTGTTTGCACACTTGAGGAATGCACTAGCGCCACCTACTGTGCTGTAGTATGTAGTATTTTTTTTATTTTTTATTCAGCTTTCACAAAAACATACAGTCAAAAGTTTGGAATTATTACGTTTTTTTAATGGTTTTGAAATAAGTCTCTTCTGCTCACCAAGGCTGCATTTATTTGATCAAAAATACAGCAAAAACAGTAATATTGTGAAATATTATTACAACTTTTTTTCTATTTGAATATATTTTAAAATGCAAGTTATTTCTGTGATTCAAAGCTGAATTTTTAGCATAATTACTCCAGTCTTTAGAGTCACATGATCCTTCAGAAATCATTCTAATATGATTATTTGCTGCTCAAGAAACATGTATGATTATTATCAATGTTGAAAACAGTTGTGTACAATTTTTAAGGATTATTTGATGAATAGAAAGTTCAAAAGAACAGCATTTATCTGAAATATAAAGCTTTTGCAACATTATAAATGTATATACTGTCACTTGATCAATTTAATGCATCCTTGCTGAATAAATGTATTCATTTCTTTAAGTTCTTTCCCAAAAAATAAATTTAATAATAATTCTTACCGACCCAAAACTTTTGAACGGTAATACAATGTTACAAAAGCTTTCTATTTCAGATAAAAACTGTTTAGAACTTTCTATTCAACAAAGAATCCTAAAAAAAAATGTTTTACACAACTATTTTCAACATTGATAATAATCATACATGTTTCTTGAGCAGCAAATCATCATATTAGAATGATTTCTGAAGGATCATGTGACACTGATGAGTAATGATGCTGAAAATTCAGCTTTGCATCTCAAAAATAAATGACATTTTAACATATATTCAAATAGAAAACAGTTATTTTACATTTTAATAATATTTCATAATAGTACTGTTTTTGTGTATTTTTAATAACATAAATGCAGCCTTGGTGAGCAGAAGAGACTTCTTTCAAAAACAATTAAAAATCTTACCGTTCTCAAACTTTTGACCGGTAGTGTACAATGACATTTAATTTCAAACAGAATTTAGGGGATGCAAACAACAGATCTTCGTAAAGGGACATATACAATATTGTTTTGTGTATAAATTTGTTCCGGTTTGTTTTGTTTTTACCACTGGGTCCTTTGCATGAGGGTAATCATTTGGTGGTCCAAAGCATCTAAAAAATTGAAAACCCCGGATCTCATCTAACACATTTGATCCCTTAAAGGATCGATAGTTCAACCGAAGATGAAAATTCTGTCCTTATTTACTCAAGTTGTTCCAAATCCCCAAGTGTGCTATCCTAGAAATCTAGACGCAACTTAGCGGCAGCAAATCTAATTTACAGCCAGGGTAGTCTAGCAACTCTCCGTTGGCTTGCGAGCATGAAAACCCAAACTCTAGTCCGACCAATCACATCGTGTATAGAGTCGGTGGGCAGGCTTAAAATAAAGCTGCTGGCAAACAGCAGTCTTTCGAATCGGCTTGGAGACTTGGAGAGTTAAGCTTTTCTTTGAGAAAAGAACAAAGAACGGCACTGAAGTCATTCTTAAAAAAGGAAGATGTGTTCAGAGTTTTGCTGACCGGATACAGCGAAAGTGTAATCTATAAACTAGCTCCGCTGGTGGGAAACCGCATGGCACTCGTCCCGCCCCTCGGATTGAGCTCTACCAATGGTGTGTTCCCAGACCCAACATCTTGATGTGGGTCTGGCTTGTCAGGCTACAAGTGTGCCGCACAAGTCTTGAAGAGTGAAGCCAAAGCCGCCCCCAGGTGGTTGGACCCAGTATAGCTCATAAACCCCGCCCTCTCCATGTAATCAAATGAGATGTGAGACAAACAAACAATCAAATTACACTTCAAATATTTTTTTTCCAAAGATGGTTTCTGTCATTTTAGGTAGTTTTTATCATGCCGGTGTAAGTTCAAGTCTTTGTTTTTTCAAATAAGTTTGGTTTTAGTTAGTTAAAACGAGGGTATGACGTTCTGATTGACAGCTGAAATTGACAACTTCTCTGAGCAAAGTAGTCGAGGCACCAGCTGACTTTTTTCGGGAGGAGATTAGAGCTTCAATTTTAATTTCTACATTTCCATAACTGTTTATTTCACACCGACATAATGAATTGTTCTGCTGTAAACTGAACTAACCGATTCTGCGGGAGTGCGGGCGGGGCCTTGATACCGCGGCTCCACTTCTGCTCCACATCATGCTCTCGGGCTCCAAGGCTCTTCTGCTGCGTCCAAAATCGAATACTTCTCTACTATAGTATGTGAAAAACAGTGCGCCAAAAGAGTAGTATGTCCGAATACATAGTAGGTGAAAAGTCCCCGGATGAGGCGATGGGAGAGGATTTATAAATGGAGGTGAACGTTGGTAGGTCACATGATAATGACAACATGGCGGATGTAGTACATCCGGATTGCATTCATACTACACGCATTCAACATACTTTTTTAACGGTCGCGAAGTAAGTTCAAATTCAAATGTAATACCAACTCAGACTGTATGCAATTTCGGAGACAGCTGGACATTTGTGGCATCCATTGTCATTCAGTTTTTGTCTTTTATGAATTGTTTTTAGAGTATTTTGAAGAATATGGGCAACCAAAGAGTTGATGGGCCCCATTGACTTCCATAATATAGGGAAGAATAAAAAATACTATGGAAGTCAATGGGGCCCATCAGTTGTTTGATCACCAACATTCTTCAAAATATATTCTAATATATAAATGTATTATATTATATAATATAATATATAAAATACAACCCCAAATCAGAAAAAGTTGGGACTGTTATGTACTTTTAACTGACAGGATCTGGTTAGTTATTAGATGAGTGAACCCCTCTGGGTGCCGGTCAGAGCACAGTTGTATATAAGGATGAGGAGACAGGTAAGTAGTTTTTTAGGTGGTGTATTTATAAAGGATAAGCTGCAGAAGTATAATTTACAGGCAGTAGAGGCATTAGTTTGTAGGTCAATGACTAACACCTTGGTAACTGCTGCAGCAAATAATACAATTAAACAGGAATAAATGTCCTTTCAGCAACGGCTAGCAGACCATTCAAGTTCAGCAGGCAACGGCAGATTATCGCACCAGACTCCTCAGCCCGAAAGTGAGAAATGATGTCAAAATAAAAGCCCTCTCTTAAAGGAGCCTTTACAACAGGGACAGTATGAAAAACGCAAAAAAAAAAAAAAAAAAAAGAAGTGATTTCTAAATTTACTTTGACTTGTATTTCATTGCAGACAATATGAACAAAAAATATTTCATGTTTTGTCTGGTCAACTTCATGTCATTTGTAAATATGCATCCTTTCCTGTCATTCAGACCTGCAACACATTTCAAAAAAAGTTGGGACAGTAAAGCATTTATCACTTTGTAATGTTGCCATTCCTTTTCACAACACTTAAAAGACATTTAGGGACTGAAGACACCAAGTGATGAAGTGTTTCAGGTGTAATTTTGTCCCATTCTTCCTGCAAACAAGTCTTAAGGTGGGCAACAGTATGGGGTCTTCGTTGTCGCATTTTGCGCTTCAAAATGCGCCACACATTCTCTATTGGAGACAGGTCGGGACTGCAGGCAGGCCAGTCAAGTACCCGTACCCTCTTCCTCCGCAGCCAGGACTTTGTAATGTGTGCAGAATGTGGTTTTGCATTGTCTTGTTGAAATATGCATGGACGTCCCTGGAAAAGATGTCTTCTTGAAGGCAGCATATTATGCTCCAAAATCTCTATGTACTTTTCAGCATTAATGGTGCCTTCACAGAAGTGCAAGTTACCTTTGCCAAAGGCACTGACACAACCCCATACCATGACAGACCCTGGCTTTTGGACTTGTTGCTGGTAACAGTCTGGATGATCCTTTTCTTCTTTGGTCCGGAGCACACGGCGTCCATTCCTCACAAAAAATACCTGAAATACTGATTCATCTGACCACAGTACACGTTTCCACTGTGTGATGGTCCATCCCAGATGCCTCCGAGCCCAGAGAAGTCGACGGCGCTTCTGGACACTGTTAACATAGGGCTTCCTTTTGGCACAGTACAGTTTTAACTGGCATTTGTGGATGTAACTACGTATTGTGGTACTTGACAAAGGTTTGCCAAAGTAGTCCTGAGCCCATGTGGTGATATCGCTTATAGATGAATGACGATTCTTGATGCAGTGCCGCCTGAGGGATCGGAGATCACGGTTGTTCAGCTTAGGCTTGCGCCCTTGTCCTTTACGCACTGAAATTCCTCCAGATTCCTTGAATCTTTTAATTATGTTATGCACTGTTGAATGTGAAATATCCAAATCTCTTCCTATCTTTCTTTGAGGAACATTGTTTTTAAATATTTCAATATTTTCTCACGTATTTGTTGGCAAACTGGCGATCCTCGGCCCATCTTTGCTCCTAAAGGATTAGACCTTTCTTGGATGCTGCTTTTGTACCAAATCATAATTACAATCACCTGTTGACATCACCTGTTTCAAATCACATCATTATTTAACCATTTTACCTCATTACTAGCCCTAAATTGCTCCTGTCCCAACTTTTTTTGAAATGTGTTGCAGGTCTGAATGACAGGAAAGGATGCATATTTACAAATGACATGAAGTTGACCAGACAAAACATGAAATATTTTGTGTTCATATTGTCTGCAATGAAATACAAGTCAAAGTAAATTTAGAAATCACTTCTTTTTTTATTTATTTGCGTTTTCCATACTGTCCCAACTTTTTCTGATTTGAGGTTGTATATTCATACAGGTTTGGAACAACTTGAGGTTGAGTAAATGATAGTTCCTGGTGAACTATCCCTTTAACATTGATTAGTGTTATCAGTCTGGCTGTTTTTAACCCGGCTTTGTAACCTCTAAGTCTGAACAGCAAAGATATTTTTATCTTAGAGGCAGTAAAGCTATTTAATTGTCAAGGCCCAACATAACATACAGCTCAACATTGCCCTCTATTGATATTATACGGAACATGAGGGGAAAACAAAGTGAAATGCTCACTGAATTGTGAGAAAAGAAAGAAAATATCCATCTTCAAATAAATAAATACAATTATGAGTTTAAAATTATATATATATATATATATATACACACACACACACGTGTGTATGTATTAAATGAAATATAGTATATTATATATATATATGATATTATACTATATGTCATATAATACATATATATATATATATATATATATATATATATATATATATATATATATATATATATATATATATATATATATATATATATATATATATATATATATATATATATATATATATTACAAACCCAGATTTTATTTATAAAGTTTCCCTAAAAACTGAAATGTTTCTGCTGTACTGAACGAGTCGCGGATCAACTCCTCCATGACGTCATCATCGCGCGCCGCTGGGCTTCAGTCTGCTGGCCTCTGGAATGGGCAGATATCACCAGCCCATATTTCACCATTGATTTACTGCACGAACTCCACCGAGAGTCTGTATTTTTGCCCGTCGTCTACACGATGCCATGCGGAGGTGAGTGTATTTGTCGCAGGGCGTTTGCGTGCGGGTGAAGAAGCGGCGGTTTGAGTATGTGGGAAGAGCGATTAGCCCGTTAGCGGCGGTCCGGTGGAAATCCCAGCCTCTCATTTACTCCTGCTTTAGTTTCAAACATGCTTTGACTACCAAAGTTTGACTGGACGCGATGAAGCGAGCGCACCCAACTGTTCTATGCAAATGAATGATTATATTCCCCGTGTGAAACGTCTGGCTAGTGAAGTTAAAGGCTTTAATAGCAGCTGGCTAACGCTTGAGTCTTGATGAAAACATCACTAGTGTCTCTACTTGACCTGTGCCACGATTCACTTGCGCGCGATGTCAATGCTCACAGGGATCGCTCACACCAAAAACATCGACATTTACGTTATTGCATTTTATTTGTGCCATTTCATATTTTTTCCCGCTTATCTTTATGTTGTTTCAGTTTATTAGTGTCAGGACAATGTAGTCCGGTGAAGTTTCCGTGTCATATAAACTTTTCGTTTTAGCAAGCGATTCAATGAGTACTGTTTTATTTATGAAATTGGCTATTAAAATGAGAGATTACTATATTTGCAAAGCTGGCTGTGCATGATATCCACCTGGCATGTTGTATCAGAAAACTACTTTTACTAAGGAGCAAAAATTGCACCTAGAATTGATATTCTGTGGTATTTTATTAACTTTTACTTTGTCTAAATATATTAAAACAAAGGCTGTCGTGTATTTATGTAAGATACTTGAAGTCTGTAGTCTAAACCCATACAATGCCTAGATTTGGATTAATGTGAAATATACCAAATGTTAGACAGCTCACACACAAAAAAGAGGATATATTTTCAATATAAAGGGCGTTCCAAGTTATTTTTTGATATGGCAAGATTGTGGCCCACAGGATATGAGAAGAACTGGTGTCTGTTTCTTTAAGAGAACATGGACAGAAATGCCTAGTCTGCTATTTCTGCACTTTCTTTCCCTTTATTGAATCTAGCGTGTATGAATCACAGAAGCATCATGGGCACGATACAGTTAGCTTGGAAGAAATGTATTTTGAGTGCTTTATCTTCTCGGCCTAATTCATTTAACTATTATGTCTGTTACGGCACTTAGTGTTTTTCTGTAAGATATAATAAGGTTAAATTATTATAATAGGCCTAAGCTTTGACATTTTAATAACAGATTTTAGAGTATAATGTCAACATTTGTAAATAAAATAAATAGTGGTAAAATGTGATTTAAATCTTACATTTTGAATGATTTCGCTTATTTGTATATAAGCTTTAACTGCACTAATGAGGTTTAGTGATGCTTGTTTGTTGCTTTCTAGTATCCTCAATGTTGTATTTAGGCCGAACTCGAAGGGACATTTGTGGATTTCCTCGGTAATTTCCAATGGGTTTTTTTAGAAAAGTGGTTTGTTTTGATGTATGAGTAAAACACGTCTGTGGTTAAGGTTACTCAAAGAGACTTCCACATTTTTCTCTAGAATATAAATGACACGCAGTCATACCTCAAATGTTGTCATTGTGTTTTTCAAACGGTTTTGTAACATTACAATGTCAGATTTTCAGGATGCTATCTGGCAGACTTAATTTTAGTCTATGTTTGAGTTATTTTTTAGTTAATTTAGTAAATATTTCAGCTAGTTGCCAATGCAAAATCCTCGGCTAATTTTTTAAAAATGTATAATCTATTTTTATTTTATTTTAGCCTTGTTACGAAAAACATTTTAATAGTTTTAGTAAACAACAACAACACCTGCATTATAATATAATATAAATGTATGGTTGTTTAATTAATCGCACATAATTTTAAGTTTGGCACATAAATTGCTAAATTGTATGTATTAGTGAATATTATCCAAATAATCTGAATGGAGTCAAACTTGGCTGTAACTCTAATATTGATAGTTGTTTCAAACTGACAAATAAATGAGCAGATCTGGGAGAATGATTATGCATTGTTCATTTACATGTACAACTGACATTGTAACGACACAAAACTGGTTAAAAATAGCAGAATTGGTGAAAAAATGCCCTTTAAAAATGTGAAATGTGAACTAAATTGCTATGTAATACAAAATTGAAAACATGTACTCTTGCACGTTGCTTGTGAGCAGGGCTTGACATTAACTTTTTTGCTCACCAGTCTGTGGCTGGTGGTTTTCCAAAGTTACTACAAACAAAATGTTGTTGTTGTTGGGAAATTTGTTGTTGGCTATATGTAAATGACCACTGTACACACCCAAATCAAGTCTACATGAAATGTATAATATGGCAGGTCATTTTTAGCTCTAATACATGTGTGTGTAAAGCTCCTTAATCTAGACAGAGAAAACAGTTGCTTGTCTGAAAAAAGAAGATTTTTGGTGTATATTTTGTTCTCAAGCAATATTCTCATCAGTGTTCTATTAGCTATGGCATGTTTAAATCTAGCATATTTTATATATGAGCCCACAGTAGCCTAGTGAAATGCATATCCATATATTAATGTGATTTGACCGTTTATTTTATTAAATATCAAAAATCTAAAAGGTGTGCATCGTACCTAGATGAACACTTAACAGTTGGTTTTATGACTATATAAGGCATTCTTTTCAAATGCAATTGAAGTTAGAAACGTGTATATCAATGTCATATGTAACTTTAGGGACGACCCCTAAATTTGCGAATATCGAACGTCCAACGTCAAGCCAACTTTATGCCATTCACATCAGATGCATTATGGTACTATTTTCACGGCTAAAATAGAACCAAAACAGTCAATCACTATATGATGAATGCATCTCATACGTACATTGCACAAACATCTCCTTTGTTGTTTATGATGAGAGTGCAGATTTCAGTGGGTGAGAACGCTCTTAACAAAAGTCTGGCATTTCAGCGATCACTAATCTGAACACCTCTGATTATTAGACATTGCATTCATAAGATCAAAAGAATTGCGTATGATTGGTAAATGCGCAACACGATTATAACAGATGACTTTTGAGAAGACTACAATAAAATTCAACCCACCAAAATTGCTAGTGGGAGTGACTGTTACACGCCACAGCTGAAATCCACCCGCAAATGGCGGGTTGGTGGGTGTTAATGTCAAGCCCTGCTTGTAAGTAATATGGCAGTAAATTGTACTCAAAATTTACCAAAAATATTTTAGCAATTTATATATGCAGAGTTTGAAAGTGACATTTGGCAAATTGGCCACATGTTTTAATTGACCAGATTTATGCAAATGCAACAATCACTAAACCAGCCGTTTTATTGGCCCGCTCAGTATGTTGAGCACTAGCCTATACATCATTATTTTAAATATATCATTTATATTTACTCCTCATTTCTTTATGCGTTTAGGTAAGGTGATGGAAGAGGCCAGTGGGAGGTTCTCAGAGCTGTTTCCAGTGGTGCTATTTCCGCGGCTGTCAGGCTTTGTCCCTTCCTCTGTTCAGTAACAGCGCCCATTCTCATCCCGAATCACCATGAAGCCAGTCCACGAGCGCAACCAGGAGTGCCTCCCTCCCAAAAAGCGGGACCTCCCTGTTAACAACAACAACAACAACACCTCCACCAACAACAACAGCAGCAGTAGCATCAGCGGCGGAGCGGGAGGCAGCGGAATCGGGAGTGGAGGAGGAGGCGAGGATGGCCCGTCTTTACAGAGCTCTGGAGTGAGCGGAGAAGCCCAAAGTGGTAGTGGCGAGTGGGTGCGAGCCCAGCCGAGCATGCATTATGGGGTGGAGGGTGCTGAGGGTCTCATCGGGGTACCCATGGACCAGTATAGCATGCTCTATAAAGTAGCTTTGCCCGCTGGCACCTACTCGCCTGTTCTTAGCCACATTTCTCCTGCCTACACCGTTCCTTCCTCGGTGTTACAGCATACCAGTGTTCCCTACCCTCCGCTCGGCTACACCCAGATCCCACACTCCTCCTTGCAGTTTGTTAGCTCTCCATACGGTGCTGCGGTTCCCTACGCCGTGCCTCCGGGATTTGTTCCCAGCTCCTTGATACCACCTCAATCCGCCATTTCACAGCCTCACCTGGTTCCATACGCATCAGTGATTCAGGAAGGAGTGGTCTCATCCTCTCCGCAGCAGCAGATCTCGACCCACGCGTACACCAAAATGGCAGCGCCTCTGGTGCTCCCGTCTGAGCAGCCGGTGTCACAAGCGGCGCTTGGGACTGTAGGGATGCTACCTGCCGGGGAGCTCAGCCCGAGAGGCGTGCCTATGTTCTACCACCCCGCCGTCAGGGGCGTCCAACCTCAGCGAGACCTGCACAGCAGCTCCCTCGAGCAGGAAAGGGAGGTGAATGGTGGGGACAGAGACCACGGAGGCAGGGAGAGCCATCAAGATGCAGTTTATTCGGCCAGAAGTGCACGGCTGCTGCTTGAGCCCCAGCAAGACAAGAGCCTGAAAAACCGCAGGCTGGAGGGAAGAATGTCGCCAGGACAGAGCAGCACGCCAGACACTGATCTCGAGGTGAGGAACGGATGGTTTACTATTATAGGATCAATGTGTTAAAGTATATAAAATGTCTTGCTGAAGTTTCGTAGAGTTTTAGAAATGGACCCTTTTCACAGACTGTGATGACGCTTTTCCACGGTTAGCAGCATTGCAAATCTAATAAAGTTCTTCGTATTTAGTTTTTTAAAAATTTAATACACATGATGTATAACACTATGCATTGTGTTATATTACCTTTGCAGTAAATGACAAAAAAAAAATGCGACAGTGTTTCTAATACAACGGCTGAGGGACTGACGACACATTTCTGACCAACGTAATAGGGCTGTACGATTAATCGAAAAATAACCGAAACCGACATTCAGAACCTCTAACCGACGTATTTTTCCCATGTCGGTTATTTCGGTTTTCATGTGACTCCGCCCCGTCAGTCACATCAAGTGCAGTTTGCAGGCACACAGAGATGCAGGAGCAGTTATCTGTGTTTATAGATGCCCAGAATCACTATAGTAACTGCATGTTTTACACAGTTTATACAGGTCAGTTAATTGCTGTTCTTATAGCCTACGCGCTGACACACACACACCGAGAGAGACGGCGCGCGCAAGCCCCGAAGCCAGATCGCTTTCACTTTCGTGCTCATAAAGTTTGTCAAGTATGCGTTTAAAGGCTTGCCAGTTTCAACATTTAACGCGATTGTGCACTATTCAAAAACAACAATACGGAAAACTTCTCCGTTCAGTGCTCAGCTTTTTTCTGTGACACAGAGAGCCGAGCCGTGTCGCGTCTCTGACAACGCGCGCGCCCTGAAGGCAGACCTCTATCAAGTGCGTCCTCACAAAGTTTGTCATTTGTAGGCCTATGTGTTTTAAGCCCTGCCAGTTTGAACATTAAAGCGAGTTTCGACCATCAGATGTGTATTATGTTGAACTAATGCCTGATATATTGTGACACATGAACAGTCAGACAGAAGCTCGCACATCATGTGAAGATCGCGCGCAGAGAGCAGCGCAGAAATGCAGTGTCAACACTGTCCTGTGACTAAAGTAAAGTCACTAAAGTAGCTTAGAAACTCAACCGTTATAGGCATATATTTTAATACCTTTGAAGTAAGTACAAACCACAGCTTCATAATGAATAGAGACGGTATGAGTAATTCACACACACACCATCACTCTCTCTCATTAATGCATTCAAATAAATGTAATGTAGGCCTATGTGCTAATTTATCTGTATCTGATGTACAACAAGCAGAAATCTGCTCCATAGACAATAACTGCTGAAAGTGAACCGTTTCCTTCAAGTACTTTAAAATCACAAAGAAATGCACTTTTTCAGTAGAAAAAAAAAAATCCAACTTTAATAGTAGAAAATATTTAAAGTACAAACCTTATCAGTGAACTTACTCAAAAACCTTATGAGGGCAAAAAAAAATAAATCAAAATAATCGTTCATTAATCGTAGTCGAGGTCAAATGTCCAATTAATCAAGGTTTTTATTTTTGGTCAAATCGTTACAGCCCTACAACGTAATCAATCTCTTGGTTATTTCCCTCTATTGGAAAGCCATGGAAACGCTATCATTGATTTTTTTCCCGTTTGTTATCGGAGCAAATGGTAATGCAAAAATATTTTTTTCTGCCATCTCCCGTTCACCACTATGGAAGGTTACCCAACTGACGATTTCTGAGAACCACGGAAATGTTAAAAGGGTCCATTCAAAGAAAGTGGGTTATTAAAGGTCTGTGGTTTTTCACTCCAGAATTCGACCTTTTCAAACGACAAATTGAAAAAGAACATGCTGTGGCTTGAAAAATAAAGATCCAGGGCATGTAAAGTGCGATTTTTATGTGGAACAGTGTATGAAAGCATGATGAAACTGCATAAAGGAATTGTTAGAACACAAACATGACATGTATTGAGGCCAAACTGGGAGACATTTGTGGATTTCCTTGGTATGACATTATTACAACAATTTTATTGCTAATGCCAGCCAATTAAAACTGCTGCTAAATGAACCAACCACATATTTAAAGTTCTGTTTTACTACAATTCATAAAAACAGTTGCAGATGGTTTGTTGCCTTGCTATAATCAGAAATTGATTGGATAGTGGGTGTTACATGTCAGAATACTCTAATCCTGGGGCAAATGTGGGTTTGCTAAAACAATGCTTAAATAGCTATTTGAAAAGGGGAAGTTATTTCAGAGGAAGAGCAAGTTATTACAATATCACCAGGAATGTACTTTTAAGTAAATTTATAAAGTCAATTTTGATTTCTTATAGACTTGTTGGAACAGTAATTTGGACTACCACATCATTGGACTATTGAGTGTACTGCAGAAAAGTTGATTAAAAATGGTGGAAAGTCACTCACACCACTTAAATATATCAGTATCAGTAGTGACTTGATTATGAAATTATATTACTTATAATTTTGACCTATATTGTGATGAGATCTTTGTTTAAAGGTGCAGTAAGTGATTTCTGAGAAACACTGTTGATATTTGAAATCGACAATCGTCATTGCTCCGCCCCCAAAATAGCGAACATGCTATGCAACACATGCAACCACTAAAAGCTGCCTCATCAGGCCGGTTTCACACTGCACGCGTTCATATTTTTTTCGGCGCCCATGTTAACAGATTAGAGCATTCACACCGCACGCAGAGGCATTGCATTGTTCTTGATCAAACTTGACCTGATTAACATAAAAAACGACAAATTTCACCATGAAATCATGTAGTGGTGTGTCTCACCATCACCAAACGACATCCAGTGCTTTGGGAGAAAAAAAACACTAACAAATCACTAGCAGAAGTGTTTGCAAAAATTTCAAAGGCCCATTTAAATGATTAAAACTAGAGGCATATCTTAACTTTATCATGCAAACTACCTATATACAGCATGTTGTATGCATGTGTGTTTGGGGCAGAGGGGAACACGTCTCATTTGCAGCAGATATATGCTGCCCATCTTGTATCAAAGCACGAGACAGACAGGGGTTTGAGGAGAACACAGAGAAAGCTGACAGAATGAACAATATTCGTCTGTATTTGCAATACACAAGCCATGGTTCAGCTGGGCGTGACAAGACACTTCCAGTGTGAAAGCGCAACGGGTGTGGGCTGCTCCCGCACTCCATACGCACAACTTCTGCGCTGCCACCGCACTGCTTGCGCGTGAGGTGTAAAGCCGGTGTCAGACAGCTCACACAAGTATGGATGAATCAGTTGTGATTTAAAGGGTTGGTTTGGCTACACTGTAAAAAAATATTTTAAAACTAAGTTACCTGATTGCCTTAAAATTGAGTAAATTGAAATTAAAAATTAGAGTTAAAGGGTTAGTTCACCCAAAAATGAAAATTGTCATTTATTACTTACCCTCATGTCGTTCGACACCCGTAAGACCTCCGTTCATCTTCGGAACACAAATTAAGATATTTTTGTTGAAAGCTGATGGTTCAGAAAGGCCTCAGGCCTCCATTGGCATTCAGTACAATCACCCATAAAAGGCACTAAAACGTAATTGTGTTTTATTTGTAATAATGCAGTGAAACAACCAAATTGAGCAATTTTCATGATTTATCACAAAAAAAAAATTTATTTACGTGGTTCAGATACAATATTTTTCTATGTTGCTATTTATTAAACCAATTTCCTTTTAATGTATTAACTCAAATTTTTTATTTCAATGAACTAAAAATTTTAAGGCAACCAGGTTGCTTGCTTGCTTTAAGTTAAACCAACATTTGTTTTTACAGTGGCTGATTGGCTACAAGAATGTTTGGGTGCTCTGTGGATCGTCCGATCCCCCTTTTTTTCCCCTTCATTTTACACAGCCAGGATTATGTACAAACACTTTTTTTTCAACAGAAACATCTAGCAAATATTCACAAAATCGTTTGTTTAGGTGTTGAGTAAAATTTTCAACAGTGTTTCTCAGAAATCGCTTACTGCACCTTTCATGTCATGTGTCTAGACTCTAGATGAAGAGAACCCAATTAAACAAATAACTGCACGTTTTATATTTTAATTTGTAAATGATATAAGAATCAATGTATATGCTGGGCTTTCTTTTTATGTTTAAATCAGAATTTTTAATTCTTAAATGTTTACATTTACTAAAGTGTGTTAGGGCTGCACAATATATCGAAATTATTGAAATATCGCAAATGTACATATCGCGATATGTATATCACAACGGCACGCAATATCTGAATGATTTTAATAGGCTTCTTCAACAAGACAAGTGTATGTTTCAGGTCGATGCATATAGCTGAGAAATGACTGGGCACACGACTGTTACTTATGTGACTTGCTTGATGTTAAAAATAGTTATTAAATGCAATAACTTACGAAAAACAACTCCTTACAGTCTCGCACTGTCTGTTGTCTGACACACACACCGAAACGTGCGCACAAGCCGCCCCCTCTGAAAGCGTGTGATCCCTTCAGTTCTGTTTCGTGTCTTGTTACACACTCGAACTGTTAAATACAAACACAGTTATGTCAAAATGCTTGATGAGTATTCATCTAAACACAATCGTTTTGCTTTAATTTAACAATATCAGAACATTAAATATTGGCATTAAAAGTTTTATTTGTTTACATTGATGTTAAAATTATATTGTCAGATTTGTGACATAAATTTTTGCTAAAGCACTGCTAGTCGCTTTCAGAAGTTGTAGCAATGCTTTCTTTTCCCAGAAAGAATGTAAAACACATAAATGGTATCATTCTCAGTTTTTAAATATTTTTTTAAATATAATTTAATTAGATTTTACACACTTAAAGCAATATCGTATTGCAATATCGAATATCGCATTATTTAACAAGGTATTGCATATCGCATTTTTCTTCAATATCGCACAGCTCTAGTGTGTGTTCAGATTTCTGGATCCCACTGTACTATTATAGATATACTATAATATACTATTATAGTATTTATTGTAGGTTTTAATTTAAATTTAGAATAAGTTTTAATAATTTTGTTACTACTTTTGTCATTTTTATGTTTTTCTATTCAGCTTTAAAAAAAAATTAATTTCAGTTATTTGCCAAGGAAACACATCTAATTTTAGTTAAGTCAATAGTATAGTTTAGTTTAGAATATCAACACTCCACTGAACATATCAGAAAATCTTGATGTTGATGTTACAAGTTGTTACAACTTCCCAGAGATCCTTATTTGGATAGAAGTTGGAAACGAGGTTTCTTTGTTGAACTAATCATTACCTACAACCTGACCATTATCCAACCAGTAAGGTTCACTTGGAGTGCAACCACTCACTGTGATGTTTTGCAATGTCAGACTTTGCAAAACCAAACTTGATGTAATATTGTAGCATAATCTGGACCTACACTGACAGAATAGTATTTTAAATGTCTCATGCTTCATCCCTATTTAAAGTATTTTCAGAGTTTTGTCTTTTTTGAGGCAATTCTTGTGAGTCAGCATAAGTTACACCACTTCCTTCCTTTATTAGCTGTTCTTTGGGTGTGTTGAGGATTGAGTAACTCAGGCTACTACTACTTAGAAACAACAGAGATTGTTTTGTGATTTATACCCAGCCGAATCTGCTGTGACAAGTCTTGAGGCAGGTCTCGCCTCTCATTTGTCACTATTCAGCTTATAGTGCTTTATGAAAAAAGGAACTTCCACCAAAATGTCCGTTCTATCTCTATTAAGCCTACTGTTCTAAGGCCTTTAAATGATCAACATGATCAAAACTTGGGTGAAAACCCTGTTGTACACAATCTACTACATGCCTTCTGTTGTCTGATTGATAGTTCATACTTCTTTAGCAAGTAAAAGTATAACTTTTAGTATAATTTTAACAGCGTTCCCCTTCAGGTTGTTACATTTGTCTTTTTGCTGTGAAATCTTTTCTGATTTTTCTTAAGTAAACATAAGAATGATACATTTTTATATTCTAAGCAACTTACTTCATTATCTATATGTAATTTAAAGAAAGATCGTGTTAAAATGTATCAAATGATACGTCAGGCTTTTGAAAGACTTTTATTTGTTCATCTCTTAGTCATCAGTACATTGCATTATGCTTTGTCCCCTACAATGAAAAAATACAATAAAACTAAGCATTTAAATATCGTATATATTATAGTATATATTAAAATATACTAAGATATTATTGGGAGATAGGCTATAGAGTGACAACTGATATTCATATGCATTTTATGCAAGTAGTCTGCTGAACTGTTATTAAAATCTGATAACATTAAATTGCATATTTTTGCTCTGTTTTTTCCTCCTCGAGTGAGATATCCATATTCTCCTATATCATTACTATATGAGCCATACATTTCTGATGTATCAAATTTTATATTAAAGAAAAACATGCATGCAAAACTTTTGTTAGAATTGTTTCAAAATATATTTTGTCTGAATATTCAATAAACTGTTCCTTTTTAGATTTTTCTGACTATATTTTATGTCATTTCATTTGTAGGTCCAGCAGGTGGTTGGACGACTGTCCTCTCCTGTCCATGGCACGAGTCGAAAGGAAGCAGCACATGTCCCACTGAACCTGTCTCAAAGCTCTCTGAGAAGTCGAGATACTCAGAGTGAAGTCAGAACAGCATATGCATTAAATCCTGCTGAATCCAGAGCTCATCAGCAGCATATCGTTCAACAAGGTCACGCCGTGATCTTGGCCAATGGGCAGCCTGTTCTCGTGCCCCTGGATTACCATCACCACCACCACCACCAACAACAGCAGCAGCAGCAGCAGCATTATCAATCCAGCGATGTGGCCACAACAGCCATAATTGCTTCTCCCTCTACATATACAAAAGCCATTGATGCAGCATCGTGTCTCCCTGAGCGGGTGGTGGCAGAGCTACCTCCCCAACATGGTCAGCAGCTTCCCACTCCAGCTTCTGGTGCTTTACCACAGGCTCCTCTACTGGCACCCACCGGCCCGTCGCACTTCATGAAGGGCGCCATCATCCAGTTGGCTACCGGAGAGCTCAAGCGCGTGGAAGATCTGCAGACGCAGGACTTCATGCGAAGCGCAGAAGTGAGCGGTGGGCTTAAGATCGACTCAAGCATGGTGGTGGACATCCGCGCTAGTCAGAGGCCCGGTCTAGTGGCACTGCATTTCAACGTAGGGGAGCAGCAGAGCAAAGTGACTATAGATGTTCCCCCTGAACACCCGTTTTTCGTTTTCGGACAGGGCTGGTCGTCCTGTAGCCCCGAGCGGACTGCCCAACTGTACGGTCTCACCTGCCATCATCTGCAAGTGGGCGACGTCTGCGTGTCCGTGACGCTGCAGCAGCAAGCCACGTTGCAGCAGAAACCGCCACAGCAACTGCAGGCCCGGACTCCCACCAAAGCCAACTCCACGTCAGGAGCACCACCTCAGCCCATGGGCCCCCCGGCGCCCCAGCACACCCCTCGGCCACCAAACCAATTAAAGATGGAGCGCATCCACAGAGAGAGGGACAGGGACAAGGAAGAGGCCATGCAGGTCGGGGGTCCTCGACACATCGATGTGTCCCCCAGACCGAACAGGACTTCAGCAGAGCACACTCGGAGCCAGAGCAACTACTATTTGCACACTGAGGGTCATGCTCCACCGGCAAGCGGAGCGGGAGCCTCTTCTTTAGGGGCGTCCCAGAGGCGCTGGTCTGCCCCTGGCTTCCAAAGATATTGCATCAAGAATGAGGATGGAAGTATAGTCTCAGCTGCCACCTCTGGCTCCTCTCGGCCATCGTTTATCCCTCAGGAGGTCAAACTATCCATCGAGGGGCGCTCGAACGCTGGCAAGTAGCAGCATACACAAAAGAGATTGTCTTTGGGAGTGAAGTGTCAGTCGGATGCGAAAGAGGGAGCGTGGTTGGAGGGAGAGAGAATGTAGCCTCAGAATGTTTGAGATTTTGCACATATTGGAAGATTTCCCCCTGCCACCCCCTTCTCCAGTTCTCTTCGGTTCTGGTCTCAAGCAGAGGACTTTTTTTGCCAGGTCATAGTCAGAGTTCGCAATGATCTGCATGGCAGCTTTATCTGGTAAATCACATACCAAAGCCTGCATCGTCTGCGTGTTCCTGTGGGTGAACTATCATGTTTTGGCAGTGATCACTTGCATAAAGATATCTTGCAGTTGCTCAAGTAGATGTTTATTTCAGAAAGGCCAGGGATAAGAATGGGATACAGCCATAGAATCTTGACAAGCCTTTACTATAATAATTATATATTTTGAAGAAGGACACACAAGGATAGATTGCTCAACAACTTTTCCACCCTAAAAGACAGGCTCTTTCTCTCTAAACATTGACTGTTTCCCTTGTTGCGCTGCCAGGCTTTTATTGGCTAAGACCTTAAAACTTGGACAGTTTTTAATGCGTCTCTCTCTAGAGGTGTGTTTGTCCTCGCTTTCCTACACTCTCCTCCTCTCCCTGCCTCTTCTCAGGGTGCTTCTGCTGAGGACTACTTTCTAGCCTGGAGTTTGAGAACAGTTGCCCAGCATCGTCACATCAATCAATTGATCCAACAATCTTTCTACAATCAGGAACTATTTCCAGATGAAGTCTCACACGCATCTTAACAGTTGCATTAACGACTCCTCCGAGGTTTTTAGTTTTGATTCAGCGGTGGCTCTGAATCTGCATTCCAGTTTTTATGTGATCTCTCCTCCTCAACCTATTGCAGTTATCATTTCCCAGTAAGGCTGGCCTAGGAAAACGCCTCTAAATAGTACCTCATGGTTGGAAGCATCCTTCAGTCTATCCTACATTGTTGTGCCCTTTTCCTGGAGACAACATGTGGTGTCAGCCAAAATCAGCCGTGCTTGCGAAGCTGAGACCAAATGTGGAACGGGTTCTAGTCGTTTGCGAACGTCTTGCTCCCGTGGATATGGATTATTGCTCTGAAGCATGCAGGTTTAAATGAAATCGTCCCGTTGGAAGCGTTTAGCACAGACAAGTATAGTTTCACTGCTGTTGGGTTTGGACTGACCCTGCTCAGTTATCGAAATTAAAGCAATAGTTGTTTTTCATGTTTTTTTTACCCATTCCCGTAAAATAGATTACTCCTTGTATTTCGATTTTTCTATGTGCAGCTTTTGCAGTCTGTATGTAAAGACCTTTTTAACCTTATCCTGCACTTCTCTTGATTTTCTAAGATAATGCAGTTTTACTTTGTGATAATACTCACTCTAACAGTTACTACAGGAGTTCATTCCACGCATGCAATTAGCCCTAAAACAGCACCTTTCTTTTTTTGGCAATTCTGACCCGTAGTGATGACTAATATGAAATCAAACCTCGAAATGGGGCTTTTCTGAAACACCCGCTGATTAGGATGTTCAGGATCAGCTCTTGCTATTTATATAAAGACCTTGGCCTTGGTCTACCTTACATTGTCCTGACCAGGTGTGACATGATAAAACAAGTGATGCTCGAGTTACATTGTGTTGTGTCTGCATAAATCGCCAATCACTTTTGTCAATTCCTATTTTTGTTGTGTTGTGCTGGGTAGCTCAGCCTACCGCGAAATCTCATTGGTCCATCCATAGATTTTGTCACAGCATTCTTGCTTGTGGTTTGGATGGACAAATTACTCGTCACTGGAAACTTGTCACGTCATGCCTGGTTAGGACCAGTGTTGAGAGAGCTTCATTAATACGGTTCCTAATTTCAAATCTGTGCTGAGGTTTTTATGGTTTCTTCTTTGGTTTCTGTAATTGGTGAACTCTTGTACAGTATTGCGTTCTGTCTCTCTTCTTGGCAATATTACCCACGGGTGATTTTTAAAACTTGTACTGCAGGTCTTGTATTGCACAGATATGTTCAATTGATTCACACTGACTCTTTAACAGGAATCAGATATGTTTTATTGTTTTAGTTTTTTCTTTTAATAATGAAGGGAAAATGTTTGTGTTGTTTTGAAGTATTCAGTTTTGTTGGTGGTTTTTGGCTCTCGAGAAACTGACAGGCAAGGTTGACACTGTTTACACATTAGCCAAGAGAAAATGCTGCAGTTTCACTTTTTGTAGTTACTGAACATTTTCAGATGGATGAAATCATGACTTAAGTGCAATTAGACCAAATAATATAAACATTAGGAAGATTGTGTTTTGTTTCGAAGCAGCATTCCAGAAAAGAGCCTGACATTCCCACTTTTCCTTTTGCTGTTGTTGTTGTTGTTTTTGTAAAGTTTCTTTTTTTCCCTTAATGTTTTGCCTCCACTTACTACTTGTCGGATGCAAATTTTCGGTTCCATTTTGGCTCAAGTTCTTTAATGAGACCTTTTGATATTTCTCTGCATTGTTGGCTCTTGGCGTTGCTGGGCGGTCTCTGGATTTAATTGAACAGTTTTTGGACTCTCACTATCACTCAAGGCTTTAAGAGAAGGGTTTTTTTCTTTTAGGTAAAATAATAATATATATTTTTTATATAAATGTAGCGACTAGTTAGATTTAGACTTCCTCCAGACTGCATCAACCTCAATGACACCACATGTCTGTGCAGTTCTCAAACCTCTAATGTTAAAAAGAAGTTCGGACGAGGTATTAAGAAGGGTCATCATTTGAACTCGCAGGACAAATTATGTTGGTACACTTAGTGGGCCCCATAACCGTTTGCCCTGGTATAAACCCACCTTGTTTTTTTGGCATTACCAACAAGTCTGTTTTAGGCTAAATGAAGAAACGGCAATGTGTGCATCGATTTTAACAGTATTTCGTTTTGATCATCCAACATTGGTTCAAAACCATTTGTTGTTTATGAAGCATTTCATCTGTTAATATTTTGTTTGGAGACATCCTGTTTCCTCTTAAAAGGAGTCCCACTTTCATGCTATTTATAATCTGGTCTCAAATCTAGTTCATGTTATTTCTTCCATTCTCTTTCCCGTTTGTCCCAGAATGTTTCGGTGGCACTTTGGACCCCTTTAAGATAGTTCACGGAGGACATTATCGTTCACTTTATTGTGGACACCCTGCCAGTGTGAACTGCCCAAAAGGGTCACAACTGTCATCCAAGGCCTTGCACACACAAATTTAGTAAATTCCTGACTGGGAGAAACATCTTAAACCTGCCTAATCTGGTCTGTTTGTCTTCAGTCTGGTCAAGTGCATATGGTTTGCTGGTTTTAAAGCGCTTTTCGGCTTGGAAGACCGACTTTGACTGGTTTCAAGTTGTTAGGTTCACGCATAAGAATGGCGATGTTGTTCAAATTTAGACCTGTTTGGTTGTTTTAAGTATTACATTAGACATGAAGCAATACTTGACTCGAAATAGCCGAACGATACAGCTTTAGCATGAGCTATGCAGTAGAGACTCAGTCAGCACCCTATGTGTAATGCAGTTTTCAAAACTCACCAGTTCGTCTGTGGTCTGCTGCGTTTCAAGAAACCTTTCGATATTGTTGCACATTCTGTATTTTCTCTAGTAACCCACAGGCTCGGTGACCTTTATGGTAGTGGTCCTTTATGTCACTACCAAGTCACATAACTTGAAGCTTATCTAGTGTCGCTTGTTTGGTGCTGTATATTTTGTTTTGTTCTCGGTCTTCTCAAATGCACTGCCTTACCAGCCGTCTCCCGTCGAGATGAAATCTCCCCACCTGCAACCTTCATGGCGGAGATGGACTGAGTTCGCTTTCATTAAGAACTGAGCTACTATCCTGTGCACTGTAACCAAGAAGAGTTGACGCTATGTTTGTGCCTTCCCAACGTCTTAACTTTTACTCTGGTCTGTCTTATTAAGCTCTGTTCTCTGGGAGATTTGCATGTCTCCAGTTTGCTCTTACTGTCATCACATGTCATTTTATCAATCTTGCTGGCTTTAAAATCCTTCCATACTGTTGAGGGACATTTTGATCCTATCTATACTGCAACGTCAACCTTTCTGCCCGAAACTTCATGGCATCCCAAATACCTAAAATTCGAAATGTTACAATAGAAAATTATTGTAGAGTGCTGCACTGATGACCTATTTTTGTTGGCCAACACTGAAGTTAGCATCACCTTGTTTCCCTTAACAAAAACCCAACAGGAGTTTTCCATTGAATTTTGGATTATTGTTGAAAATAAGCTCCGTGAACCCCAAAAATTTGGATCCTTGCATGTTGCGTTCATCATGATAATCTTCACCAATGAACACAACTTGAAGCCTAAATAGTCACCACAAGTAATGGCTAAGCTATAAATGATCTGCACCACAGTCACATGATGTCAACGTCACCACCATTAAAGGGATCGTTCACCCAATCATTTACTCGCCCTCAAGTTCCAAACCTCTTCTGCTGAACACAAAGGAAGATATTTGGAAGAATGTTTGTAACCAAGCAGATTTCGGCAGTCATTGACTACCATAGTAGGGGAAAAAATACTATGGTAGTCAGTGGCTGCCAAAATCTGCTTGGTATAGAATAGCAAGAGCATGATTGGCTGTGAAAATGGACTAGTGAGTAGATGAGTTCACCTCAAACTATTTTATTTCAGGCATTTAACCAAAAAAACCCCATTGACTTAAGGACGATGGAACTGGAAGTGCTAAAATGTTAACCCGTTTCTGGGTTTTGGACAGCAAAAATGTCATCCCTACAGCGCTATATAGTTTAGTGGTTGAGGCGAGGTCAATGTGGGGGGGAAATGTGTAAAGGTTTAAGCTTAAGCTACATTCCTACGCTTCTGCATTTCCTTCTCTCTTTGGATGTGTGAGAATTAATCCAATCATGTCCTTACCTCGCTTTTGCATACATATTGATGTAAGCATTTCATCTCCCTATAAAGAATAGGATGCCTGCACACTAGACAAAGAGTTGGATTAGTTCAAATAAAGTGGGAATTTAGTTTCCGAAACACTTCTAAAAGCACAATCAGACCAGCCTGCAACGGTGTGTTGCCTTTCAGATTCAGATTTTGGTCACATTGCGGATTCTCACGTTTTTCGTTTATCGATTCGATTTTCATATCCCCCATTGAAATCAAAGGATATTTCTGGTGTGTAGACGCCCTATTCTCGGTGCACAAACCGTGTTGTTCTTCCATAGAGCCTCACCTAATCGTGTAACATAGTCACTTTGATGCAATGAAAAGCTCTGCACTTATTTCCCCTCACCTATAGTGTTATTGTAAATGTTTCACCATCATATTGAATCATTGGAAACCACGTAAAACAATCATCCGACATTTGTACAGATATGAAGATAAGTTTTGTATAGTTTTAGCTTGTCAATAACGCCTTAAGATGTGCATTGTTCGTGAACGATGCGCGCAAGTGACTCCCACTTCTGCAAGGTCGTAAGATTTCACGCGTCTCCTCTGTAAAGCTCTGGTGTAATGCGGCTCGGGTCGCTCACTGACAACAGTTAGTGACGTTGCACTTCCTGATTGTAAGATGATATTTTTTGTGGGACTAGCTCATAATGTGTATCTTAGTTGAACACAATGCAAGCTTAATATACATTCGAAATCTTTTGTTTATTTATATTTTGCTCTTGTTATTAGGGCAGAACGAAGACTGATGCTTTGCACTGATTCCAGCTCAGAAACATCACTTCCTTAGTTTGAATCTCACAAAACCGTATTTCGCCCAAAGAAATCGATTTGTGGCGAAATGCTACCCTGATATTTCTTTTCTTTTTTTCCTGAAGTAGCTTGAGTCGGTGTCCGAAGATGGTGCGTAGAAATTGAGTATCTCTGCAGTTATGCATATAGTTTGGGCTAAGAGTCCTGGGAAATATTTGACACAAGTCCATTTAGTCTCCCTGTTGACACCCGGCACAAATGGAGAGTTTCGAAGCGTGAGAGCGGCTCGAGGATAACCGTCTGAGTTCTGGATGAATGCGCAGGTTTCCGTATCAGTAACATTTCAGTGACTTGTGGTTGTATCATTGCTTCAAGTTGTTTGTGATGATTGATTTTTTTTTCTTTCTTTTGTGTATATATAGTTTTTGGAAGGCTTTATGAACCTAACACACGGCAGTTTGTGTAAATCCCAGACAGAACTCAGTGGCACGGCAGGCCAGAGTCAGTAATGTCGGCCGAAATCAGGTTTCTAACGGTTTAAAGGTTTTTAAGGAATCATTATATACTCTCAAATTTGACATTGTACTTCTTGGCACTAAGTGACACTGCTTTTTATGTGATGTGTGACCAGTTTTAAATGAGATGGCATCTTTGTTTAATGCATAAAAATCTGCGAAATATATGCAATGATGTATGTGTAATATTCAATCCTCAAGTATAATCCAGGTTGTATAAACTTTGTATAGTACGTTTTAATATCGTATGGCCGTACCAATATGTATTAATTCTTCTCAGAAGCCTTAGAGTCGTCTACCCAAAGTGCTCCCTTAGACTACCCTACACCTACCTGAACTTTACAAAGCATTAATAACTATATTTTGTTGCGTTTTTATTTGTACCCTTTTTTGAATAAAATAGATTTGTACTGTATATTTGTACCTCTCTGTGAACTACTTAGGGCTGTTTTGTTTTTATTTTGTTTTTTGTTTTCCTGTTTTAATTCTATGTAAGGACACAAAGATATTGTATTTTTATTGTTACAGCTAACTTCTTGGAAACATTGCATTTATCATGTTTGTTAAGTAAACACAATATAATATAATATATATATATCTATATAATATTAACATGCTGGCTTGACGTCTGTTTTTCTTATGCGTTCAATTAGTAAATTGTAGTACATTCTAAAAAGGGTTGTAAAAGTGCATTGATGCATCCAATGCATCAATTACAGAGTTTAATAATAGATTATGATTACAATAATACCCAATGTAGTATGCATTAATTTTTAAAAAATCTGAAATACAAACTTTGAGTCTGTGAATGTACAAATGCTCTTGTTGTTTTTCTAATATTCCACTTTGGGGTGATTATTTGTCATCTTCAGCATACTTTTGAAAATAATCAAAATACAAATGTTTTTTTTTATTTTTGTACATATCACTGATTCTTAAGATAAGGGACAACATATGTCCCAAACACAAAAACCCTATTTATGTTAAAAAGTAAGAATGTCAACACAATAAAAATACTTCAAAAGTTACATCTAAGGGAAATTTGTATACTCAGGACATTTATTGCTTATTCTTGTAAATAATTAATTTAGTATTATTTTAAAAGCATACTCTATGCTTGGAAACACATGTAATTTTACCTGTCCTCAGCATGATGTCACAATGTAAAACTGCCAAACAAAGTGTTTAAAAATGCAACAAATTAAAAAAATAGTTACATTAAAAGGCGGAGATCTTTAAGATATCAAATAATACAACAAGTAAGTATTGAAGTACACTCACCTAAAGGATTATTAGGAACACCGGTTCAATTTCTCATTAATGCAATTATCTAATCAACCAATCACATGGCAGTTGCTTCAATGCATTTAGGGGTGTGGTCCTGGTCAAGACAATCTCCTGAACTCCAAACTGAATGTCAGAATGGGAAAGAAAGGTGATTTATGCAATTTTGAGCGTGGCATGGTTGCTGGTGCCAGACGGGCCGGTCTGAGTATTTCACAATCTGCTCAGTTACTGGGATTTTCACCCACAACCATTTCTAGGGTTTACAAAGAATGGTGTGAAAAGGGGAAAACATCCAGTATGCGGCAGTCCTGTGGGCGAAAATGCCTTGTTGATGCTAGAGGTCAGAGGAGAATGGGCCGACTGATTCAAGCTGATAGAAGAGAAACTTTGACTGAAATAACCACTCGTTACAACCGAGGTATGCAGCAAAGCATTTGTGAAGCCACAACACGCACAACCTTGAGGCGGATGGGCTACAACAGCAGAAGACCCCCCCGGGTACCACTCATCTCCACTACAAATAGGAAAAAGAGGCTACAATTTGCACGAGCTCACCAAAATTGGACAGTTGAAGACTGGAAAAATGTTGCCTGGTCTGATGAGTCAGGATTTCTGTTGAGACATTCAGATGGTAGAGTCAGAATTTGGCGTAAACAGAATGAGAACATGGATCCATCATGCCTTGTTACCACTGTGCAGGCTGGTGGTGGTGGTGTAATGGTGTGGGGGATGTTTTTTTGGCACACTTTAGGCCCCTTAGTGTCAATTGGGCATCGTTTAAATGCCACGGCCTACCTGAGCATTGTTTCTGACCATGTCCATCCCTTTATGACCACCATGTACCCATCCTCTGATGGCTACTTCCAGCAGGATAATGCACCATGTCACAAAGCTCCAATCATTTCAAATTGGTTTCTTGAACATGGCAATGAGTTCACTGTACTAAAATGGCCCCCACAGTCACCAGATCTCAACCCAATAGAGCATCTTTGGGATGTGGTGGAACGGGAGCTTCGTGCCCTGGATGTGCATCCCACAAATCTCCATCAACTGCAAGATGCTATCCTATCAATATGGGCCAACATTTCTAAAGAATGCTTTCAGCACCTTGTTGAATCAATGCCACGTAGAATTAAGGCAGTTCTGAAGGCGAAAGGGGGTGAAACACAGTATTAGTATGGTATTCCTAATAATCCTTTAGGTGAGTGTATATTTTCCATTAAAAAATAGCTATAAAAATTGTGTCCTCACTTTGCGTCAATTCCGTCAGGATGTTTTTATAATTCTGAATAAATCAGGCAGTGTCATGGGCAGCTTTAACTCTGAGGAGCACTTGCTATTTCCTGCTCATTGTGGATCTCACAGTAGGACACATAGTCCTGGAAGTTATAGATATTTAAATATTTTAAACAAACAATATTGAAGTCTCTGCGGTCACAGCCTTAACATGTCAACTCCGTCATCGCAGTGTAATCGTTGCTGTAAATAGTTGTGGGATAAATCTTGACATTATGTTTATTAAGGAAGCTACAACTGAGGAAAACCTAAATTGCTCCACTGACACGTGGTTGAGGTGGGGAAAAAAATTAATTGTCACCTGTCAGACATCAACTCCGTCATGTTTTATGTCTGATGGTTGACAAGTGCTCTCAAAAAGTCTGTATAATGTGATTTAATATGTTTTTTGCATATGGGGAATTCTTCAAATGCTGTTTCATGATTCTATTAACATATCCTGTATATTTGGCCTCCGCTCAACCTGTCAACACCGTCAGTATTTGTCAACTCAGGTGAAGGTTTTTGTTAATTTTGAAAGAAATGTCTTATTCTTTTTTCACTTTATTGTGTAAAAATGTTAACCTCAATGATACATGATATCTTAATTACCGAAGAACATTGGTGATATATGTTTAATATTAAAATGAGGGAGGATAATTAAAGGGTTACTTCAGCGATTTAGCATTAAGCTTTGTATCAGTAGAAACCCGGAATATATTCAAATTATGGTACTTTCCCCACTCGTATCCCCCTGAGACAAGAGAATTAGGTAGGCCTGTCACGATAACAAATTTTGCTGGACGATAAATTGGCCAAGAAATTATTGCGATAAACGATAATATTGTCGTTCTGATACCATTTTCAACTAAAATAATGATAATGGCATAATAGTGCAGGTACACCTTTTCAAAGATCAATAAACTTTTATTTCTAAAGACTTTTTAACACAGAAAAAAAAACGGAAAGCATTTTAAATATCCACAATAAATGAACAAAACAAAAAAAGCAATGGACTCTCAGTCTGTTAACAAACAAATGCTCTTGAATAAACAGCTGGAAAACTGCAACGGATGATTGTGTTTTAGGTAGTGCTGGGAATCGAAAAAATTAACTAATTAATAACTAACACATTTTTTTCTGCAGTTAATCACTATTAATACGTTTTTAATGTTTTGATATTGTAATAATTTCAGTTACTCTCCAAATTAGAAACAATTTATTGACAGCATATTTTAAATATGTGTTGTATTTTCATGTTTTTAAGAATGAAGGCCAGTATCACTGATTTCTCCATGAAACGTTAATGACGTTACATTACAGTATAACTGAAAGCTGCCAATTTCAACATTTATTAGGCTTTAAAAAAAACAACTTTTAATTTAAGTGAACTTAAAACAATCTTTGCATAACCCCATTATAATAAATGTTATATTTACCTGTGCCTGAGAAATGTAATAGTTATCAAAAACCTTTCTTAACTGCATAAATAATAAATTAAATATAGATTAATCATTATTAAAGCTACAATTTTCTCTGTTCCCATAGTTCTCTGATGAACATTAATGACAGGCATCATCAGTGCTCCTGTCACTTTAAGAACAGCCACAGCAGAACTTGACACGGATCTCACGCGCTGTCCCACGTATCTCGTTTCCTCACAACTCTTTAAGTTCATTTAAGACGTTATTTAACTCATTTAAGACTCCTAATATGAGAATACTCAAAATTCTCTGTGTTGTTATTGTTTGTTCATGAGCAAAAGAGAACTCGACGCGAGTCTGTCTGTGCGTCGAGTGTGTGTGTCAGAGTGTCCCAAGATTAAAGGGTTAGTTCACCCAAAAATGAAAATTCTGTACTCACCCTCATGTCGTTCAACACCCGTAAGACCTCCGTTCATATTCGGAACACAAATGAAGATATTTTTGTTGAAAGCTGATGGCTGAGAAAGGCTTCAGATAGGCCTCCATTGGCATTCAGTACATTCACACTTCCAAGATCCATAAAAGGCACTTAAAACGTTGTTACAAAGTCCATCTCACCACAGTGACTCTACAATAATTTTACGATGCGACGACAATAGTTTTTGTGCGCAAAAAAAAATCAAAATAACACCTTGAATGAGAACGCGCTAACCCCAAACAGAACACTCTAACCCCAAAATGGGGTAAGAGTGTGCATTTCATGGATTCCCGAACCCCGGCACTACGTCATATTCTCGCGCATGCGTCGTGGAGGCACACACGGAAGACAAGAACAAGTTGGATAAAGGTGTTATTTTGATTTTTTTTGCGCACAAAAACTATTGTCGTTGCATCATAAAATTATTGTAGAGTCACTGTGGTGAGATGGACTTTGTAATGACGTCTTAAGTGCCTTTTATGGGTCTTGTGAGTGTGAATGTACTGAATGCCAATGGAGGCCTATCTGAAGCCTTTCTCAGCCATCAGCTTTCAACAAAAATATCTTCATTTGTGTTCCGAATATGAACGGAGGTCTTACGGGTGTCGAACGACATAAGGGTGAGTAATTAATGACAGAATTTTCATTTTTGGGTGAACTAACCCTTTAATGTTAGCTGACACGAGACGCAGCCACACAGACAGGACATTGACACACACACACACACACACACACACAGAGGACATTGACATACAGCGCGTCGTGTCTTGTTGCGCTTAGAAGCCCATAGGGAAGGCTATGCAGGCACCGGAAACAGAAAAGATTAGTTCATCTCTCGAGTCTTCTTGTTCGTTCGTTCAAGTCCCTATAGGCTGAATGCAGCAGTTCATCTCTCATCACGTGACGTGGATACAGAAATTAGTTAATTCCTTTACAGTCTATGGTTAATTCACACCCTTCCTTACAAACAAGTGAGGTTTTTTTTTTATTTTTATGTTTGTTTAGTTCAGTTTTTTAGCTAGTATAATTGATTTTCATATGAAGCCTGCACACATTGGGTTGTTCAGAACGGATAGGCATAACAAATGTTTATTGCACATATCTTCTGATGATTTTATAATAATAAATATATTACAACATGCAGTCAATAATACGACTGTAATGTTTATGTTGCGAGACACGGAAGCGGTCACGTGAAAAAAGAGCGAACGAGAAGACTCGAGAGAACTAATTTTTTCTGTTTTCGGACGCATGTATTTATTACATATGAGGCTGTCACGGTGGCTGTGGCTGAACTAACGGCTCCTACCTGAAGACACGAGAGGTGAACTAAACTTTCCAGGGAACAGACGTGTTTAAATGTGAAGAGACAAAGGAAAGGACGATTTTGATCGGGAGGTGAGGTGAACTAACAGACTGCACACATAGCCTGAAGACCCAGCTTAAGAAATGCATTAATCTTTTCTTAAACTTTTCTCAAAGTTTGGCCATGGCTACATTATCTTATAGTTTATTTTTATTCCAAATATACTAAATGTGTTGAAAAATGTAGCATGTAACATTCTAATTAGATTCTGCTGAAATTAACGAAATGACTTGAAAAAAGATTCGTTCATTTTGCTGAACGAGATTCAAAGATCCGAGTCAGTAAAATGATCCGAACTTTCCGCTACTATTTTGGGAGCAGGTTTGGGAGGGGCCTCGTTGGGCAGCGAAGGAGTGCATTCTGGGAGTTGTTGTCTTTCATCCACATGAGACAAAAATAAATGTTCTGTTTTTTTCTCTGTCTAGAAGGCACCAAATTCAAAAATAATTTCACAGTTCTACTACATAAATGACCCAGTTTAAATACACATTCATCTTCCCAGTGCTGAAGTACCCCTTTAAGGAATTTAGAAACCGGGCTGTTCATAATAGTGTGAAAACAAACAAAACATAAACAGAGAATGTATTTTATGATTTAAATCCTTTACTGACCACCAGTATTACATAACTGAAGATTTTACATTGTTTTTGGATAGATTAAATTAAATTTGCATGCTTTTTAGTGTTTGGAGTTGGCACAAATTAAGTTATGGAGTGAATAAATATAATTGCTTGGAAAAAATATTTATAAAAAAAACCCTTACAAGGTTCATTTGTCCACAAAAACATATTTTTTTTTAAATAATGCTTCTCTCAAGAATCAGTGATATATTTTAATGGGGCCTGAAAGTTCACTAGTGAAAATGCTTCTGTTTTGCTTCTTATTTTCCCCATTACAGATATTATCATAAGCACGACCATTTACGAGTAGCCCATTTTCAATGTGGTCCGACATTTTAATCTCACTGTACATTTTGTTAACAGAGAAAGACAGAAACAAACTCTTCAAAGTAAAATCAATGTTTATTCCACATTCTGTTCCTGGTTTGTGACGAGCTTTCAATCTGTTAACCCAATAACAGAGCATGGCTTTCTCAACAGGACAGGATTTGGCGTTGTGACCAGTGCTATTCTCGTCACTTTTATTAAGTTTCAGTCATTTTGGCCTTTTAGAGACTTGTAAACATTATCATGAAAATATCGAGATAGAATGACAAAAAGGCAAGTAATCATTGGACTCCAATTCTTAATGAAAAGCTTGAATAAATGCATTAAGAACATGTAGTTTATAACATGCAAGTTCCATTGCCAGGGGTTTACTGACTTATATGCACACATGTGTCAAAGAAAATGGTCCTTTAATACATAACGTCACATGGCAATGCATACCACTAAAATATAATGCAGACTAATATTGTTTGAAAATACTCTTTTATATTTTATCTTCAAAATAGACAATGCATCCTGTCAACATCTCATTCTAGACTACAGAGAATCTTTAGGTTTTCTCATTGGGATGGGTTTCCACAACTTTGATGCTACTGTATGAAATAACTCAGTGCTTTACAATGAATTTCAGGGAATTTCTCATAAAAATTGCATCGTTCTTCTTCCTGAATGTGCATACATCAACTCGATTAAATGAAAACAAAACTATGGATGGATCTCGTGGTTGAGGATTACGGACTTGAGGACGAATGGCTTGACTGTCAAGAGTTGCCTGAGGTTTGTGATCTGGAGCGTTTGAGTCCATTTACTTTCATATCAACTGCATAGTAGTAATACAAAGTTTCTTGAGTACAGCTCTCAATTGCATAGTGATGCTTCATCACATGTACGTTAAATCCTTTTTCTTTTCTTTAAGGAGCCCATCATTGATACTTCACAACAGCATAAACGTGGGACCGGAAAAGCTCAGCTGCTTCGCTTTGAACAATAGAGGTATCTCTAAAGATGGTAATGACAACATTGTGAATTTAAAACACTGAAATGTGCATCATTCACTGTAGTAATAAATAAATTGTAATAAGTATTGGAATGAAATATAAGACATACATATCATACACACACAGTCTACCCTGTTTTCAAGAGGTACTTAACAGATGTAAAGTGTTTTAAACTCCGTTTTAACACAACTGACTCTTCCGCCAATATGAAACACTGAGAAGTCGAGCTTCAAGGTGATGTGTGTAATGTTCTCCCAATTTGATGTGCAGAGTGGTTCTCAAACTGTGGTTGCGTTGAGTTTAGTCAATAAAAAAAGACTTGAATAAATAATTATAATTCATAAAAAGCACCAGCATTGCATTAATCAAATAAGTAACTTAAGACAATGAATTAACAGCAATTTTAAGATTGTGTTTGTTGTCTGTCTTCTATGATTAAAGGGTTAGTTCTCCTAAAAATGAAATTTCTGTCAATAATTACTCAACCTCATGTCGTTCCAAAGCCGTAAGACCTTCGTTCATCTTCAGAACACAAATTAAGATATTTTTGATTAAATCCCCCCAATAGACAGCGACGCCAATACCACTTTCAAAGCCCAGAAAGGTAGTAAAGACATTATTAAAATAGTCCCAAGTCACTACGGTGGTTCAACCGTAATGTTATGAAAAAACGCCTTCAACAATTCATTTTATTCCGTGTCAGTCTCTGACGCTGGGCCTTGAAAGTGGTAATGGCGTTGATGTCAGAAAGCTCTCGGATTTCATCAATAAGATCTTCATTTGTGTTCCGATGATGAACGAAGGTCTTATGGGTTTGGGACAGATGCGGGAGAGTAAATAATGCATTTTTGGGTTAACTAACCCTTTACCGTATATATGTCAGTGTATGTAAGTGTTTGGTCCAATTTCTTAGCTCATTTAGGTTTATTAGCTTAAAGCAGCAGTCATGTTAATTTCCATCAAATAATAACAACAGCCTTCTGGCAAATTTATACAACTGTGGCTCAAAACAGAATCAGTGAAAAGGACTTTGAATAAGGCCTTGTCCACACGTACACAGGTATTTTTTATAACCAGAGTTTCTCCTCCGTTTTAAAAAACAATTGCGTCCACACAAGCACGGTTTAAAAAAAATCTCTGTCCACATGAAAACAGAAAAACCACGCTACGATTGGCTACCAGATTTCCACATGGGTCCCATCCACGGCGCTGAGGGACGCCATGGGCTCAGTGAAACCCTTCTACAAGTTCCTTTACTTTGGACTCAGTGACAGGTAACTGTCATTTGGGGGGCAGTCATGGCCTAATGGTTAGAGAGTCGGACTTGTAACCCAAAGGTTGCAGGAATTGTCGGTGGGGGGAGTGAATAACCAGCCCTCTCCTTTACCCTCAATACCACGACTGAGGTGAGACCCTTGAGCAGGGCACCGAACCCCCAACTGCTCCCCGGGCGCCGCAGCAATATGGCTGCCCACTGCTCTGGGTGTGTGTGTTCACTACTGTGTGTGTGCTCTTGGATGGGTTTTCCTGTAGCTTAAACAATAGAGCATGGCACTAGCGATGCCAAGGTCATGGGTTCGATTCCCAGGGAAAGCAAGAACTGACAAAATGTAAAATGTGTACCTTGAATGCAATGTAAGTCGCTTTGGATAAAAGCATCTGCCAAATGCATAAATGTAAATGTAAATGCAGAGCACAAATTCCAAGTATGGGTCACTTCACTTCATATACACAGGGGCAGGGCCCAAGTGGCCTGTAATAGCTTCACACACTTGCCTTACTATGTTGCATTATTGCATCTATTGTGCAATACAATGAGATAACTGCGCATGTATCTGTATACATGTGATAAGCGCTGTTAGCAGAGTTATTAAAAGCTATGTCCGCCATTGCATAGACTCGACTTGTGTAAACAAAAGAGATAACGGCGCACAATCTGACGTCAAACAAAGGAGAGAACGGCGCACACTTTGACTTAACAAGCCGAAATCTCCGGTTTCACCTTCTACACGACAACGCTGTAACCGGAGTTTCTAAAAATCTTCACCCTGGCCAGAGTTTTCAAAAAAAGTCCGGTTTCAGTAACCGGATACTGCGCTTGCATGTGGCCGAACAGCCAAATCGCGTAGAAAAAGCTGCGGTTTTGAAAATACCCATGTTTGTGTGACCAGGGCCTAAGAAGAGATTTGGTGGTCCCCTCTTTTCCTTTCACTCTTGAAGTGGTCAACCACTTGAAAACGTTTGAGAAACACTGCTGTAAACACTGGCTCTGGTTTGTTGGGAGTACCAACGTGTCAACCTCTGGATCGGTTTGAATTTGGGGTGGGCGTACCCCTTTGACTTGAGCAATGGATGGGGGCAGTGTTTTGGATGCAAGTATTATTTTTGCAATCTGACGGTGGCACAGAAATTACACACTTCACCTTTAAATTAGTGTGAAACATTTTCTAATGTGTATTTACCTTGTTATTTCCATTTAGCATACATATGCAGCAATATCGCTGCTTCATATAGGAGGGATTTCTCTCTGGAAGTGTTCGTCCCGATTGTTTCATTGTACATGCATTCGCTAAACCGTTACATCATTGCACATAGCACACAAAATCATTAAATATCAAACCAAAGCACAACTTTCCAGTGACAAAGGCAACATTTTTTTTTTTTTTTGAAAATGTACACTACTTGTGTTGCCACAGAGATCGAGCACACACTAAGTGCCTCACCAATAACAACAAGCATTCCCAGGTCCAGCGCGGGACCGCACTAGTTTAAATAGGTAACATACACATTATACAGTACAGTGACAGCAGCAGAGGGCAGAGACTGGTTGGTTAGCTGAGATGTAATGGAGTTGCGTAATATCCTTATCGACATTTTGGCTCAGGTGAGGAGTTTGCAGTCTGAATAAGAGAAAAAAGGCCAATGTGACCAGTAAAGGTGAGTATAAGGTAGTATCTTATTTGAAAAAGTGATGATGATAATGAAGAATTAGGAAGAGGAGTTCTCCTGCTCCTCTATGTTCTCAGGTCATGAGGATGCAGATGATCCACACCATCCCTGAGTTCCTAGAAAAAAAACAACCCGTGTAGCATTGTGATAAGGTATAAAGCCTTTGGGAGGTCAGAGAAGTGTGTCTGAATGTGCTTCGAAGCAGATACTTTCAGTAATTAACAGTACATCCACAGAGATGGCCTTCCTCTTTTGAAAAGGACATCATCTCCAATGAAGTTTGTCCCTAATGGCACCCTCAGCCCTTGGAGTCCACATTCAAATAGTCCAGGCTCAACTAAAGGGTGCATCGAGGGGCATATTGGCGCCAAAGGTGGCATCCTTGTAAATCTTGATAAATAGGACACCATATGGTCTTGTGGACACAAAACTGTGCAAGGAAAGACCAGGAGACCACAAGCCCACATACATTTCACCATTTGGATCAGTGGCATTCAAACAGCATTTAAATAAAGTGTTGTCGTTTCAGCAAACATGTAGGGCAATGATGATAGCAGGTGTGTCCAATCCTACTCCAGGAGCTCCACCTTCATGGAGAGTTCATGGCTGATCCGAAATCGCCCCCTATACCCTCAAATAGGGCATTATTTGAGGGGACAGACATTTGTAGTGGTGGACGTTATTGAGTGCACTCATTCTATCCCCCATTGCACCGCAATAAGAGTATACGATCTGATGTACACTCAACAGCTGTCCGAATTCGCTCACTTGTTTTCATTTACAACTGTATTAGTGGACTAACGGAGGGGATCGTGATTGAGGGTTTAGGGGGCGATTTCGGATTCAGCCCATTTTTAATCTGCTCCAACACCTGCTTGGAGGTTTCAAGTAACCCTTTATGCCTTGATTAGGTGGTTCAGGTGAGCTCCTGTAACTGCAGGAAGGTGGACCTCCAGAAGCAAGGTTGGACTCCACTAGACTATAGTAGGTGTTGGCATAAGGAACGTTGAGTCAGTGTGTGGTCCTGCATGGCCCCTGTGGTCCTGGTCAAGGCCACAGGTGTGACTAGGCCATGCAAAGAGCCCATGGTGAGGTAGTTGGTTCTGTGAATATGAGCTAGAAGTGACCCAATCTAGGGTCCTGGGAAATGAGCGATAGTTGCAGGTAAACTCCAACCCTTTAGACTGGCAAATCTGAACCGTAGGCTGAGTGTGGAGTGTGGCTACACGTCTCACTCCTGTCACTGTAGGTCCGTGTGCAAACAGAGAACCTCCTTATGGAAAGGCCTCACTGCTCTGAAAGAAGTCTGAGCATTGAAAATGAAGTAAACAAATCTCCTAAAACATGCTTACAGACTGGGAAACCTGTTTGCCTTGTTTCCCCCTTCTGTGAATGTTGGAATTTTTATACAAGTTCAGTTAATTTTGTAAATAAATTTGTTACATAAATCCACAAAGGGTCGTTCACACGGACAGCAATTAAATTACATACGAGGAGGTCAGCAAGTCGCCATTCTGTTGCCTGCTAGTGGGCGTTCTCCTTGACTGGTGGTGATTTGTAAAGGACTCCAGTGCCCCGGGCCCCTTTGTTCCTCCTTCAACTAACAGATGGGAACATCATCTGCCTCATCTTGCACTTATTTCAATGTTTCACAGAGGTCATAGCTAAAGGAATGAGGCGGGTTCTCAAAAATGTTATCATAGTCTACTAAACATTGCCGAGCACTGGTTTTAAGGAGGGTTATTTCTTCTTGTTGTTGACTAATCCGCCGCCCTTGGGGGTTAGAGGCAAATGCCTGCCTTGTCTGTCCAGTAGAACCACTTCTTTACTGCAGTATCCAACTGTTTCAAGCAGCAGATCATGTGAGCACCCCTGTCTACACTCCCACCGGTAGTCGCCACATGTGTTGCTGCCTGTCTGCATAAAGTTGAACTCTGCTCAACATTGTTGCATTGCAACTCATGGTCTAGAAGCAATTGTTGCATCAAATCTCTCATTGAAAATGAACGACATCTGGTACCTACATCACTGCAAATCACTGTCAGGGTGAGCGCCTCCTAGAAACTGCAAGAGCATAACATTCTCATCACAGTTATAGTCAAGATAGTTCTTCTCAAATGCCAGACTGAGAGGTGTTTGGAGCTGTGCTTGTTAGGGAAGCTTCATAAACAGTCCATTGTCCATGGAGGGGACGGACATGGGGAAGGAAAACTGGAATAGATTCATGTCAGCAGTGAGCGCAGCCATTGCAGCAGGGTCATGCTCAATCTGGTTTCTCAGCGATGGGTCTATCTTCTCCAAGCGCCGCTTTAGCCTCTTGGCCTCCCTCTCACGGATTAGCCGTGCCTGCCTCTTCTCGGGCGTCTCGTTGGCCCGTTTGAGTCGCATAGCCTCCCGGTCACGCTGTAGACGACGTGATCGCTGTTCATCCGTCTCCTGCATCCTTTGCATCCGCTTTGCCTCACGGTCTCGTAAGCGACGCATCTCCCGCTCCTCTGGTGTTTCACATGCCCTCTTGGTCTTCTTGGCTGTTCGCTCACGTTCCAGCCGCTGCATCCGCACCTCAACAGGTTCGCTCTTCCTACGCATTGCCCATTTCCTCATGGACGGCGACTGGGCATCCACAAGCTCCTGATAGGCTACGCAGCTGTTGCACACCAACAAAACTCCAGCCGGGTACACAGGCATAGGGTTCATGAGGTCTGGAAGAGGCGGGAGGCCTGTGCTGGAAGGACTGAGGCTGCCAGACAGTGAGGGAAGAGGAGGTGCTGAAGGGAGAAGGCCGTCTGGCAATGAGGTTAATACAGGACCAGGATTTGTGCTGGGGCTGGTCATAGGGCTTCTGGGTAGAGAGTTGGACATGGCACAGGCCTCGCCCTCACTGTTGATCTCTATACTGCTTGTGTCAAGGAATTCCTTCAACTTTCCCCTACAATTTCAGAAGAGGAAACCGTTAAGATAAGTTTCTTTGAAAACAATGAAGCATCCTGATAAAATCATGTTTTGAGCTGACCTGTTGAAGTTGTTGGTGTCTGTGAAGCGAGCCCCACACACTGCACAGTTGGACAGACGGTCCTCTGAATGGATGAGAAGATGGCGGCCAAGAGAGCCTGGAGAACTGAGAGCTCGTCCACAAACAGGACAGACATAACTCTTACTTCCACCCACAGCTGTGTGCTGGTCACAGAAAATAAGACACGAGATTTCATGCATAAATTCTTCTCAACTGAAGAGACTTAAAGAAACAGTCCAAAAATGAAAATTCATATTCACTCAACCTCATGTTGTTCCAAACTCATATGACATTCTATCTTCAGGACAATTTTAAATAGTGTACTGGTAATTGTTCAAGCATTTACAATGGGGACAAGAGTTTTCAAGCTTCAAAAAGGGACAAAAGTACCATGAACTTATCATTCATCGTAAATGGTTTGAAAAGAGTTATCAGTACTTATTCAAAATTTCTCCTCATGGAAGAAAGTTTGAAGTTGCAGTTTAGGCTAGAATACATTTTGCAACTTTTGCACCGATTTCTGCTCCGATTTGCAGTCTGGAGGAGCTGGCGCTAGTTGCAGAAAGTCAGAGCCAGTCTGCAAATTTCACAGTCATGGTTGACAGATTTCACAGATGGGCACAGTTTTTTTTAGATTCCGATTGCATCCAGTCAGAGGATATTGATATGTTGAGTCAATTTTAGAACTCCATTTGTTTTAATTTGTCAAGCATCTCCTGTGTGAGTTTGTTGTGTTCAGAACAATTTCTAGTAGTATATGATCTTCAGTCATTTAGTGTAGGATCTTTGTCTGTAATCATTTACAAATATTTTAAGTTGTTTAGTATATTTCAGCCTTTAGACCGACAATCGTCATGTAATTGACAAGCTCCAAATGCAGTTTGAGTGATGGATGGATTTTAATACTAGGTGTTAACAGAGTCTAAAAGATACTAGAGGCTTAAGTAGTCCTCACCTGGTAGACATGTGCGATGAGCTGATCTGGGCTACTGAACTCCAGGGAACAAAGAGGACAAACAAAATTGCCCCCATGGTCTATCCCCTCCTCGCTCTCCTAACAGACATAATGACCAACAAACAGTTAAAAGTTTAGAGTAACAAGACTTACAGTTTGAAATGTAGTTTTTATACAGTATGACTGAACACAAATGAAGTGACTAAACTGATCATGACTGTAGCCGCAGATGACTGGTGGCAGACAAATGAATCCATAAGCCTTTGTGACTCATAGCAAACCATTTTAAATGACAGTTGGAATGAGTCACCCTATAAAAATATCTATCAACCCTTAAAGATGTGATGGCGAAGAATTCGAAAATGACATTCATATAGAGGGTATGCATTGATGTCACTTTCTCGCCGGAACATGTCCCCTCAGCCAGACTGAGTGGCAAAAGAGCCTGATGCATGACTGGATTTAAGAGGAAACTGCGAAAACACAACTAAAACAAACTATTTAAACTAAAGGTTGAACTCTATATAAGTTTTCCTTACAACTTACCAAAGATCCAGTGATCCATGGATATTGACATGCAGTCAGGAATCGTGTTTCCTGACATTTTTATGTGCCTGAATTCGACGCCGGGGAAAAACATGAAGCAAATTTGCTTGTGAACTCGTTATATAAATACAATATAAGTAGGTAGGTCTAAATCTGGGTGATCACTTTTAAATATATTGTCAAATATATCGTCATATCGTCCAGCTCTAAAACTTGTATAGTTTGTCATTGTTTATTAAAAACACCCAATTATGCAGAATATAAGATGGTAAATATTTAATTGATGAGTTGTCAATGCATTATATGACAAAACAATATTTTATATAACAAACAATACAATACAGTATGATTTTACCCCAAAATTCAACATATTGAGACAAAATGATAACTGCAAATCCACGTTTCACTGTCTGGAGTTCAGTTGTTTCTGTGAATTGCAGCGATCCATTTGCTAATCTTTTCTGTATCTTTTCTTATCTTTTGTCAGTCTGTAAAAATGTACCTCAGATTTCTAGTCAAATATATGTGTACAGTTAATATCAAAGCTCTTTCCCGTTATAGACGAGTTTTGTGTGTTTTTTGCATCATTCATGCTGAAAACCAATGCTGCCTCTCAGTCTTTTTGCCACTCAGTGGGCGTAACCGCACATGCATACCCTCCATATACCTTCAGTAGCCCCGCCCCTTTTCAGCACTGTGCTGGTTGTTCCATCTTCCGTTTTTTTGTATTTCCACAGCATTATGGTAAGATTTTACAGATTTATGAACGAACTGCTCGTTTTAAAATCTTCTAGGTCTACTGACATTTTATGACATCCGCTTCAAACATTACAATTCTTGCGATCTACAATAAGTAAATCCACTTCACCAGCTAATTACTCTCTGACAGTGATGCCATAGAAATATACAGAGCTACCTCTAAGACGGAAGTTCAAAGACAATATTCAAAAGATCGTTGCACGTTTGTTGCTCTGGCACATAAGGTCTATACTGTACCTTTTCATTAGATTTATTGAATTCAGTGTGGAAATCTGCTACAAATAAAAAATAAAAAAAATTCAAGAGTACAACGGGGCTAAAGGTGCACCGGGGTAAAAGGCCCATTTGATTTGATTTTCTTCTAAACCACTAGATGGCACAAATCTTTTATATATATATTTATATATTAGGGGTGTAACGGTACACGTATTTGTACCGAACCGTTTCGGTACAGAGCTTTTGGTTTGGTGCACGCGTGTACCCAAACGTTTACGAATGCAATCTTTAACAGTTAACAGTCAGCTTGTTTTAAGCGCGGAACACACTTCAATCCGAGTTCCCACACGAACATATTGTATTCAGTCCATTTTATCACGAAATTCAAACAATAAATGCTGTTTTGACGCTCTTTAATGTGGCGTGACTGATCATCGCGCAGCCGAACACGATCGGTCATCTCTTCCTAAAAAATAAACATGAATGAACATCTGAAGGTATGTTGAGGATACATTACAACTTACTGTCACGTATCATACGTCGTGTAATCGTTCAATCAGTGTTTGAACGGCGGAAAGACCTCAATAAAACAGCTTGTAAACAATGTCACGTAGCATCACATTTACCTCAGAAGTCATTCAGTGTCCACAGCTGTTAGTTCACTAGAGAAATTAACTCTTTCACTAAATGCACTATATTAGCCTATATATTCATTATATTCTACTGAACCTGTTAATGATGACTTAATTATTTTATGTATGTTTAAATACACCTGTCATGAAAATGACACACACTGTGTATAAATGATTATATTTCAACAATGAATTTAAGAAAAAAACTATTTTATAATTAGATTTAGAAGTTATTGCAAAAACTGCCGTATGGGAAGTTTACATGTTTGCGTACTATGTTATTTGAGTGTTGATTATTATACCTAAAAATAAATAGCAACTGAATTTAGGCTAATAGTTTGGGCTCTGTTGTTAACCTTTAATATTAATGTGCAAGTAAGGGCTTCCTATATAGTTTACAGCATTATCTTCAATAAACGTCTAGTTATAATTTAATTAATTTAAGGACAGACACTTTTTTTTCAGTAAACCACTGTTAAATAAAAATAAATAAAAAGCAATTTGGTAAAACTGTTGTACCGAACCGTGACTTCAAAACCGTCAGTTTTGTGTACCGTTACACCCCTAGTATAAATGGACTCCTTATATTTGGTGTCATTTTGGAGTCTCCAATGATCCTTGAAGCTTGCAGAAAATACAGTTTTGTGAGAATCACCCATCAATCTGATTGTTTACTTTGGATATAGCAAATTATGACAAAATGAATGTGTTTAATAAGATAAATGCCGTATGATTAATTTCAAGTGTGCGATTAATTGCGGTTAAAAATTTTAATCTATTGCCCTATTAAAAACATTATTTTAGCTAAAGTATTTCTATTAATAATTTTTGCCTTTTGCCCCATGCTGGTAAGCCTTTTACCCTGTGTGCCACCTCATACATTTAAGATTTTTAAACAAAATAAACCACTTTTGATTTATTTTCACACAAAATGTGTTCCTCCATCAATGTTCAATTCAAACATATATATTTTTCAACAATCTTACAGTATGGGAGTAATGAAAAGCACATTTTTCTTTAGCCTCGTACCCAACAAAGATTTCAAATTAACACCCCCCAATTAAATGTCATTAAAACATCATTATAATTAGACTGGTAAAGGCTGAATAATTTTGCGAGGCACTTTACAGTGAATAAAGTGAGTTGTCTATGATAAAGCTGGTCATGCACATCATGTGATAAAAGAAGAATGCAAGATAACCACAACAATCTACTTCTTACATTAACCACACCTCACTCACCTCCTTGACGTCATCCTGTAGTATGAGGCCTTGGCTGCTCTTATTACTCATCATGCTGTAATCAGCAGAGGCATTTGAGGAGTCATCCTTATCAAAATCACTATCACCGTCATCTGGCAACATAGGAAAAAAATGAGTTCGTAATTATTATCGATAGCTCCATCACAGGTCAGCATGCTTTTCCTTTTTTTAAGTCTCAGTACAGAACAATCACAGTTGTCTTCCTGGTTTTTTAATATTTTATGAGCGGTAAGCAAATATATAAATAAATTCAAAGGACGCAGTCGTGAGTTGCCTTTGAAACCGTGCATCTCACCACTTGTGCTGTCTTGCTCTTCAGGTTCCTGTGAGTTGTTGCTATGGCATTCGCCGTCTTCAATGAAGTCATCTCTAGCATCCATCTCAAAAGTGTGCTGAGGGCCGGACAACCCAGTCGTGTGAAAAGGCCCTGTGAGTGAAACAACACAGTCACTAAGAATGCCGCAATATATAAAACTAGTTTTTGAGTGGTGCTTGCCTGTACAAAACACTGCTTTGCCAGGACATTGCTATGTAGTTGCTAAGGTATTTTGTGTGTTTTAGGGTGGTTGCTAGGGTGTTGAAAGATCCCAGCACCCAGCAAGTGTCTATAGTATTCTTCGGATGAGACGTTAAACCGAGGTCCTGACTCACTGTGGTCATTAAAAATCCCAGGATGTCCTTCGATAAAGAGTAGGGGTGTAACCCCGGCATTCTGGGCAAATTTGTCCATTGGCCCCTGTTAGGGATGCTCCGATCGATCGGCATCGGCCGATAATCATATTTTATGACTCGATCGGTACTCACTAAACTTGGCGGATCTCACGAACCGATCGCAATTTGAACGAGAGCTTTGAAGGGTTCCTTGTGAACAGCAGTTGAACACAGGTCAGTCGGTCCTAAGGGATGGGCGAACGCCGTCCGGAAGTAGTTTGTATCGATATACAGTAGTTTGATACGAACGTATCTGAAAAATAGCGGAGTACGCAGAATGAGCTGAAAGTGCATGATACAATTTGTCCTAAACATGACACATGCTTTATATTAAGGGCTTCAAAATAACTGGTAAGATATAGTTAAAACGTATAGTTTAAAGCAGCTTGCCCTGTCAGATGCTCTGAGAGATACTTGTGCTGACAGACTGATAAATACCTGATGTGTTTAATGCGTTTTAAATGCGGCGCTTTCCTCAGTGCATAACTTACATTTCACAGGGATATTCTCCATCTGTAAATGTTAGAAAGTCATGCAAATATGTCCATTTTGCTGTCAGGAGATGATGAGCCTTCTGCATGTGAATCTCCGCTAAAATTCAAACTTCCGCGAGCGCCGCCGCCTGCACGCGCGCCAAACAGACGGAGCGCAATAGAATAGGAACGCAATAATTCTGACTAAAGTATACATATTTCTAAAATATTTGTTGTTGGACAATAAATGTGCCATATGTGGAATTTTAAACCTACAAGAATGTATACTTTTATGAAAGTGACTATTATAATTGGGTAATCAAATAGTAATTTGATTTTATGGCTAATTATGCTTTTGTTTTTATTTTCCTTTTTAGTTCAGTGAATTAAAAACAAAATTATTAATACATGCCTACATTACATTCACTATATTTGTTTATAGCCTTCAATATCAACATTGTTTTTAGGACATCATTGGGCAGGATATGAAATAAAATTATTATTAAAATAAATACAGATTTTTTTTTTTATCCAAATAGAAAAACGTAGAAAATACAGCCCTATTAAGTATTATGATATGCATAGTGTTATGCAGAAACCCCATTTTAAAGGCATATTAAAATGTTCACTGTATAATGAATAATTTTTGTGATTATTTAGTACCCTGTTAAAACAATAGTTACATTAAGTTACATAATTACCATAAAAATGTGACAAAAATATAATAAAGGCAACATCTATAGGCTAGTTTTTTTATCTGAAAAAAGGTTAACAGTGATCAGAGAGCTTACAAATCAGTGAAGCATTGGAATCGGGATCGGTATCGGCCGATCACCATGACAAGAAATCGGTACTTGGTATCGGCTACAAAAATCCTGATCGGAGCATCCCTAGCCCCTGTTCATCATGGCCTCCTAATCATCCCCATATATATATATGCTTCATCAATCTGTCTCCTCTCCACCAATCAGCTGGTGTGTGGTGGGCGTTCTTGCGCAATATGGCTGCCGTCGCATCATCCAGGTGGATGCTGTACATTGGTGGTGGTTGAGGAGATTCCCCCCTTCTAACTAAAGCGCTTTGAGTGCCTAGAAAAGCGCTATATAAACGTAACAAATTATTATTATTATTATCATTATTAATCTTGGGTCCCTTCTAGGGCTGGACCAGAATATTTGAATATTTGTTTGGTGGGTTGGTATTCGATTTTCAATTTTGGGATTCGAATATTCAGTTTTTTTTTCTCGCAAACTCTGCATCCCCCTCGAAACAATTCTCATTTGAGCTTGAATATGTTTACACTATAAAATCTGGTGAAATACAATCCTTTTTTTTTTTTTTTTTTTTTTTTTACAATTATCTTATATCTTAGCCGTTTTTAATAGGATGGACAGTTGAATAGCAACCCAACCTCGTTCTTCTTAGAGTGCCCTGCAACTGGAGTATTCTCTAGAAATACAGGCTTCATAGAAAGCGTTTACCAAAATGAATCCTGGCGCAGTGTTTTCAACCCATCAAAAATCCTGAATCTGCATGATTCTCACATTGCATTTCAAAGAAAAGAACAACAAGGGCAACTAGGTCCAGAGATGCAGTGGTGTTCTGTGAACAGAACAATAGTTGATGCTGCATTATTAACACATTACAAACAAGCACACACCACCTCACGCTCACCAACCCCCACGTTACACGCTGAACCCACAACATACACTGCAGTCCCAGAGGAAACAGCCTGCATCTCCAGCGCGGCGAGTCCGTGCCTCTAATGTGAGAATCATCTCCTCCAGAAGCACTCCATACGCCCACACGGAGCTGCTTCCCACCCTGCATGCATCCCATTACTCCATTGCTGCCATCTACCAAACACCTTCTGCGAAGCTGCTTTACTGAGTAACATGAACAGCAACCAATAAAACCAGATTTGAATGCTTTCTGATGAAAATGTGATTAATGAGTGCCAGTGCAACAGGCTAGTGTTCTGGGAGGTTGACATGGTTCCCAAGACCCTAGATATGACTCCAATCCCTTCTTCAAATATCTATTTTTACCATCAGGCAAAAATTGAGTTTGATCTCTTATAAAATTAACACCTGATTTGAGGTATCAAATCACACGTCTGTAGCATAGTGTGGGATGAGATGCATCCCAAAGCTTATAAGCTTGTTAAGTTGTGACATCGACCTTCCGATAATGCTGTTTCCGCGTATACCCTTCTCCATTTCAAGTGAGAATAGCTGTTTATGAGCACTATTATAGCACACCTTTAAGCTAAGCTTTTAAAACTCGGTGTACACTCAAGAATCCATCCTCACGATGCTCCAGACACCAATATTTTAAAGGGTTAGTTCACCCAAATGAAGATATTTTAGTTGAAACCCAATGGCTCAGAAAGGCCTCCATTGGCACAATGCACTTTACACTCTCAAGACCCTTAAAAGGTAATAAAGACGTTGTTACAAAGTCCATCTCCCTACAGTGGTTCTACAATAACTTTATGAAACGACGAGAATAGTTTTTGTGTGCAAAAAAACCTAAATAACGACTTGTATAGTGATGACCGATTTCAAAACACAGCATCATGAAGCTTCGAAGCGTTATGAATCAGTGAGTCGATTCAGCGGTTTGAATCGCCAAAGTCACGTATTTCAGCAGTTTGGCGATTTGACACACGATCCGAATCATGATTCGACTCGCTGATTCATAATGCTTTGAAGCTTCATGATGCTGTGTTTTGAAATCGGTCATCACTATACAAGTCGTTATTTAGTTTTTTTTGCGCACAAAAACTATTCTCGTCGCTTTTCTTGACTTTCTTGCATTTTCTTTCCTGGTTCGGGTGAAACACACCTCATAATCACAGCTCAATGGAGCAGTATCAGACTCATATTCTGACTAGAATTGAGTATGACGACGTCAGGCTAATGTACAACGGGTTGAAGGTCCAAATTTCAGTTTCAATGCAGCTTCAAAGGGCTCGACGCGATCCCAGCCGAGGAATAAGGGTCTTATCTAGCAAAACTGTCAGTAAAAAAAAAAAAAACACAAATGTTTGTCTTGCTATGCGGCATGTATTATGTGATCACGTTGGAAGGGTCACACGTGACGTAGGCGAAAGTACCGATCAAGTGTATCAAACACCCTTCACAAGAAAAGGTAAAACAACGGTGTTGGGCGATTTTGAAGTTGGAGAAGAAAACAAGTTTTTCCGCCCTACCACGGTACTTCGGCCCACGTCTCGTGTGACCTTTCCAATGTGATGATGTAATGCGTATCGTATCGCAGAGCAGCGCAAAACAAACATTTGTGGTTAAAAAGTATATACATTTTTATATTTTTTTTAAGAAAATGACAGATTGTTTCGCTAAATTAAGACCCTTATTCCTCGGCAGGGATTGTGTCGAGCCCTTTGAAGTTGCATTGAAACTGCAATTTGGACCTTCACCCGTTGTACCCCATTGAAGTCCACTATTACCCCTTTTCCACCAGAATGAACCGGGTGCTAGTTCAGAGCCAGTGCTAGTTCATAGTTGGTTCGACTGAGGAGCCTTCTAAGAACCGTTTGCTTTTCCACATGCTGAGAGCCACAACAGAGCCAGGTCTTACGCCACTGTATACATCTCATCTTTCTCAGCAACGCTAGCGAGGCAGCAGAAAAGACAAACACACCAGGCTTCTTGTTCGAGATGCATCGGCCGATCCACGTATGATATTATAAAAACGCATGAGTGAATCAAAAGCATAAGGAGTCATATGCTCTCGCTGGACTCGTTGTCATATGGCGATCGGTCTGCACAGCACCGCTGCGAACAAGCCTTCCATCAACAATGCAAACGTTGCGTTCCTATTGATTCACATGGCTTTACGATCCTACATCGGCATCAAAACACAACGAAAACACAGCGAATCCAACGCATTCATGCAGTTCCCCGTAATTTCTATAGACGGAGATTACAAACGAGCAGCAGCTGTTAGCTCCATTAGCTGCTTATTCAAAAATGGCGGATCTCAAGTTTGTGTTCGTCTTGTTGACCCTGCCCCCAGCGCCTGACATAATCGGTTCTTGCTTCTAGCCCAGCAATGTTTTGGTGCTACTTAAGAACCACTTTTCCTGGTTCGGAGCTGGTGCTTTGGGTGTGGAAACACAAAGAACCGATTTGAAACTAGGCTCTGGCTCCGAACTAGCACCAGAACTGCCTTGGTGGAAAAGGGGTATATATGGAGAAAGATCCTGGAATGTTTCCCTCAAAAACCTAAATGTCTTTTTGACTGAAGAAAGAAAGACATGAACATCTTGGATGACGTTTATTTTATCAGGAAATTTTTATTTCTACTCCTTTAATACAACTTTTCCACCAAGGCAGTTTGGGTGTCTTTCCACACCCAAAGCACCAGCTCCGAACCAGGAAAAGTGGTTCTTAAGTAGCACCAAAACATTGCTGGATTAGAAGTAGAGGTTGACCGATAGTAGATTTTACCGATACCAATAACTAGGTTGGACCGCACTTGTCGATAACCGATTAATCGACCGATAGTTTTTAAAATGGGGACTGGATAAAAAAAACATAAGTAAAACAGCTGAACTTCATAACAAGAACTAAAAAAAAGTACTGATTCATGAAAATGTGCTAAATTAAAAACTGAGAAAATGAGAGAAAGTTTTAACAGAACAAATTCTTCAGAAAATAATTTAAACATTAAAATATTACAGGTCATATTTGTTTCTTTAGCCATAACCTAGAAACATGCATGTACATTTCATAGGTAACCGTGCAAGTCCCTATGCAACAAGGATGTATTGGCTTACATGAACTATATGCATTATGCATACGTTTTTACAGCATGTATTAATATGAACAGTACAATTGTACCTTGATTATTCATGTTAGTTCATAGTGCATTAACCAAGGTTAACAGATTTAATAACAATTTAATGTTGAAATTAACATACTAACAATGAACAATACTTCCACAGCATTTATTAACCTTAGTTAATGTTACAAATGGAATATAATTATTGTAGTGTTACCAGTTCATATAAATCCAAAGTCTTTTTTAGAAGGAAATTATCTAATTTAAAAAACAAATGCGCTTCTGCTTTGTTTATATTTCTGTCGGCAGCATGACGATACAGTTTGCTTTCTCACATCACTAATTTTATACAACATTTGGGTCAGACTTGCGTGTGTTATCATCACACAGATTTAACTGCTTGAGGTAACTTACTGCTAATGTTAGCGTCCTCTCAGTGTCGACGACAAACGTACACACTGCTGTTATTTACCTGCTAAAACAGCATCTTGTCAAGAAATTAATTACTTTATAATGATTTGGAAACAAGTACTGTAGTGTTCTGTATTCATACCGTTTCGCTGTCGTGTTTTAAACATCTGATGTGTCAGCACTCTCCGTTCAGTGCGCAAGCCTCACGTGTTAATCATGTAAACAACACAAGGCGTCAGTGAGTTTTTATTTCGCTCTCGGGCCATATAATGCCAGCAGACTCTTCTCAACGCTCTTGTACAGTGTAATAACAGCACACCCGTCTCAGCCGCTCCAGCAACGGACGCAACTCGGGAAAACTATCGGTGTGGATTTTTGCTGATAACCGATTGTTCCGCCAATCAGCTATCGGTGTCGATTAATCGGCAAAACCGATGAATCGGTCAACCTCTAATTAGAAGTAAGAACCGCTTGCATCAGGAGCTGGGGGCGGGGTTACCGTGACCAACAAGACTATCACAAACTTGTGACCGCCATTTTTGAAATGGCAGCTAATCGAGCTAATAGCGGCTTGATTGTAATCTCCGTCTATACAAATCACGCTGAGCTGCACGAATGCATTGGATTCGCGGTGTTTTGATGCCGATGAAGGATCGTAAAGCCATGAGCATCAATAGTAACGCAACTTTCGCCATTGTTGATGGAAGGCTTGTTCGAGATGCATTGGCGCTGTGCCCACCGATCGCCGTATAACATCAAAGTACAGCGAGAGCAGACGACTCCTTATGCTTTTGAATCGCTTATTGCGGTATTTTGATATCATACGCTGATTGGTCTGCGCAGCGCCGATGCATCCCGAACAAGCCTGGTGTGTTTGTGTTTTCTGCTGCCTCGCTAGTGTTGCTGAGAAAGATGAGACGTATACCGTGACGCAAGACCTGGCTCTGTTGTGGCTCTCTAGCATGTGGAAAGGCAAACTGGTTCTTAGAAGGCTCGTCAGTCGAGCCAACTCCGAACTGGCATTAGCACTGGCTCTGAACTAGCACCTGGTTCATTCTGGTGGAAAAGGGGTATAAGAAGGGTTCACTGAAAGGGACTTTTTGGAACTTAAAAATCATTCTTCTTCACTTCACAGTTTTCTAACAGTGCGTTCACACCGCCGCCGGCGAGAGCGTCAAACTTCGCTCTGGCCGCCCTGCCATCGACGCTGTAAAAAAGTTTTGTGAACGCGCTGCCGCTCTGACGTAGATCGAATGCTTGGTCTTTTATTAAAACTACATTTAAAGGGGCTGCAACGCAAACAATCATGTTGATCGGCGTTTGTGCAGACTGACCACAGGTAGGGTATAACCGTATAATATAACCTCATGAAATCATTTAAATGTGAAAGTAAAAAAAAAGCAAATTTAATGGAAAGAACTTAACAATTAGAGTTACATGTTTGCTAACGAAATAAACCAATTAAAAGCCATTTGCGTGGTGTATAAATAATGTTGCGCGTCTTCTTATCAAACCCGCCGCACCAGCAGTGATCAACCTCTCCTCTATTTTGCTTGGGAACTAATGTGGTCGGAACCAAAGTTTACAGCACTGCGTTCTCTGGAATCATCTCAAGCGGAGCACTTCTACATTCCCATTGGTTGCCGCCGGTGGCCACCGAACCGCGCCGTAGCTCATTACCATAAAGTTGACCTGATTTCAACTCTCCTCGACGCTCAAATTGTCCAAGACGCGCCGCTCTCGCCGGAGCTCGCCGCCGGGCTCCCATTGAAAATGAATGACTTCCGGCCACTTTGACGCTCTCGCCGGCGGCGGTGTGAACGGTGGTGTAAGGGTCTTCAAGGAACCATCGCTGCCAATTAAGAAAAAATATACACTTCAGACAATTCTCAATATCTTATTTTAAAGGTGCACTATGTACTTTTTCCATCCGCTTAGCGGTCGCCTATTCAAAACAAAGGCGTAGTTTGATGACACCACGTTTGAGCGCAGAATCTTGGGACATGTGGTCTTCACCTCAGAGCCGGTGGAAAAGAATCGGGATAGGACTCGGGCAGAAATCATGTTCATCATGGATGCGATTATATACGTCACTGTAGTATGAAGCAGAGCAGGACGAGTGTTGTGGGAGCTGAGCAAGGCCGCTGGAGTGATTGTTAATGAGATGAACACACACGGCTTGCGAGCAGCGGGACTTTTATTATGCCACAGTCGCCGGCGCACCTTCCGCTTTTCCGGTCATGAGTATGAGGTAACGCAGCTCTGTTTATCATATTAGATACGTCTGAGTGTGTTGAAAATTATGTTATGACGTTACTCTGTGCGTTCGCTCTGCGGTTGCTATGACACTTGTTGCACCGAAGGGTAATAAAACCGAGGGTAACGCAGATATGACGCCATTGACAGGCAACTTCCTCACACGTCCCAGTTCCTTGGTTAAAATAGCCATTTTCTCACCATTTAGAAATAGTTGGAAAGATTTGGGATATTTTAAGTACTCAACTGAACAAAATATATAACACTGGCCTAGTGGTTTTTGGATATTTTACTGCATTTTTTTACATAGTGCACCTTTAAGTACCACAGAAGAAAGCCATACATGATTGGAACGCCATTAAGGTGAGTAAACATTAAACAATAAAGGAATTTTTAAGTATGAGCAATAGTAATAGTGATGTTTGCCTTAGCTCAAGGGAATCGATATATTAGACCAAGTTCAAAGTGGACTAGAATCGGGTCTTTAGTGTCACCACGTAGAACTTCAGAAAGCTTTAGTCTATATTGGAGCTCAGAAACCATTTCAGGAATGCCTCCACCACATGGAGATTTCCCATCTGAAAAACAACAGTCGACAAATGTAATATTTTGCATCCGCTAATAACCAACGGTGGTCAAGAGTTCCCTAGTTTCCGAGCATCCTCGGGACGGTTTCAAAGGGTGTTTGGAGGCATATACAAGGACAGAACATTTTGCACGAGAGATATCAGTGTTAAACTACGAACAGCTACAACAGAGCGGCTTCACGGTAGTCAGCCCGTGATTGATGTAAGAGAGTTGCCCATCCCCCACTGCCAGTTCTGTCTGTACATCTGTCTCTCCACCCTCCCTCTGTCTTCTCCCTTCCATCCACCCTCTCCCCCCCCTCTGTGCCACTGTGATGTTATCTCAGAGTCTGTGTGTCTGTAGGCAGGAGGTGACGCAGTGTCTGTCTGAATCCAGACAAAGAGACAAACTCATCATCCAACAGACACGAGAGAAAGGGTAAAGTCAGAGGAGGGGGGTGGGAACAAAACAGACAAACGGAGACAAAACTTAACTCGGATACCGAACAATGAGAGCACTCCTGAATTCAAACCATCCCTCTCCCACAGCCCCACCAATCCAACAAATACTGAGAACAGGCAGCGGACGGGGCCCTCACACGCTGTCTAGTTTGGTGGGGTTGAAGAATGGTCATAGACGGAAATCAGATCAACCCAGACAACCAATTCAGGCCTCACTTTACCTAACTGACAAAAGCCAGGCATGACAGAAAAACAAGAACACTCGTATGTTCCCATGGGATAAAATATCCTATAATACATTTCACCCAGTTTCAACCTTTTTACGGTCTATAGTTTCTACCAAAGATCAATTTGAAAAAGAAAAGACAGAGAAACATTTACTGTAGCGTCTTTCCTCATTTCTAAACCTTATGTCTGCAGATAAATGTCCCTTATGAAAATTAACCATGGTTTTACTACAAAAAAAAACATGGTTATTGTAGTTAAAACACGTTAACCACAAATTAACCAGTTTTGCTACACTAACCATAGTTTAACAAACACTGCACAAAAGGTTCTTTATAGCGGAAAAGGGCTCTTTAGATGATTAAAATGTTCTTCACACTAAGAAATGGTTCTTTGGGGAAACAAAAACAGGTGGCATATATATGAAAACCCCCTTTCTGAGCCTTTATTTTGAAGAGTGTACGAGTGGCCACACACTCTCCAGATATTACCCTTGGAATATTTAATTCTGATTTATCAAAAGTGTAACATTTCTAAGTAATGACCACTGTAACACTGGAAACCTGTTTCTTATATTCTATGATCGTGTTCTGTCACAGCAGTGTCTCTACAAATAAAGTAAAATAAATAAACTGGTCAAATAATTTTCAAAAGCGAAAAAATTTATTTCATCTCCATGTATTCATTTATTTTGTAATTAACGGTGTAATAAGCGATTATAATGAACAGCCTGCCAATCAATAAACTCAATCTACATTCTACAGTTCCCCTAGAGGATTAATTATATGAGCGAATGACTGTACATTATTCCTTGCATTTAAATATGTTTGATGCTGTATATTACCACAAATGAGATCAGAGTATGAGTTAACTTCTATGCTACCACTAGTGATCTTTTTTTAAATGAACACTAGGGAAGAAGCGTTCACCTTTTATTTATTCAGGCAAGACAATTAAGAATAATTGTGTGTGTGTGTGTGTGTATATATATATATATATATATATATATATATATATATATATATATATATATATATATATATATATATATATATATATATATATATATATATATATATATATAATAATATATATATATATATATATAATATATGGTTACACTTTATTTTAAGTTTTTTTTTTAAGGTGACATAATTACATTGTACTAACAAGTATTGAGTAATATTAATAAACTACAAATACTTACTATATAGTTAGGGTTAGTTGTAATTAAGCATAATTTAATGTTTATTTACTGTTACTTTTATGACTAGTAAGTACATGTGGTAATGTGTAACTACGACACCTAAAAATAAAGAGTTACACTATTTTAAGGTGTCATTGTTACAGTGTAGTTATATATTTGAGTACTGTGTACTTACTATAGGGTTTGGTTGAGGATTAGTTGCATGTTATGCCAAATGTACTATTATTACCATGGTAAATATGTAATATATGTAACGAGGACACTGTAAAATAAAGTGCTACAAAATAAAGTGTTACCATTAATGTAAAGCAGTGCTCAAATCTATTAATCGTGATTCATAACATCTAACATAAAAGTGTGGGTGTACACACACACACACACACACATATATATATATAAACAAACTTTTATGATATGCGATTAATCGCGATTAATCGATTTGACAACACATAATTCAAATAAAGTTCTTATGTTATCCAGGTGAAATCAGATATCAAACACTAGATGTACAGTAAAAATAAATATGAAAACTGTTCTTGAAAGAACAAAGTGTATACGCTTAATTTGGACTGGTTGCTATAATTTGCAGAGGCTGTTTGTAAAGACTAGTATTTAAGATTGTGTAGGGTTTCACTGTCTCTTCGCACACATATCAGTGTGATATCAGAAGTAAGTGCATGTGGGGATTTTCTGTAGAGAACATCTTCAGGGTTCAGGTATAAAAACGTGCAAATAAGGTTAATGTACAGTCTCTAAATTATGTTTTACACAAGCTGATATCGTGACCATGTTGTGATGATAGTTGTGAACGCCTGGCCTCTGGCTGTTGTCCTCATACAGTAAAATGCGGATGTAAGACTTCACCAAAGCAAACAACTCAATGCCACAGCGTGCCTACATGATGGTCACTATCACCTCCAGGAGACAAAACGCCTACGTTGCACGGACTAGTAAATTAAAAGTGTTTACAATACCTGGGATACCTACAATTCACTTTGAAAGGGTTGGTCTGTTTTCGTCTTGACATATTATCCCCCACTCCCGGATGAAAAAAGTCGAATCTCTTCTTTGATCCGACTGAGGTGTGAAGATGCTTTTGGTCCAGTCCGAAGGTAAATGTTTTGAAGCAGACAACAATCCTGTAAACAAAACGCTCCGAGCACTACACGGCTACATTGGCCAACGCGATTGGGTTCATTTGACTAAAAGAGAATAAAAGATCACTTCTGCGTTAACAGACATCTTGGTCTTGGTCGGCGATAAGAGCGCGTTCATGTCGATAGAGGTCGGTTTCCAAACGCAAGAGACCGGGAAAGATGCGAAGAGATGATGTGAAAGCCTGCGCCAATGTAGCCGGGCAAATACACTGCAGATACTCTCCAACGACATGCATTTCAAGCGATGAGCTGAAGTGAGAAGAATGACTAATTTGATCATCGACCTACTCCTGCTCATGCGCGAAACACGGTGTTCCTACAGGGGGCGCTCTGCGGCTCACAAGAACCACTTACCCGTTGAAATACATTGATTTCCCAGGACGTCTTTTGTCTATTTACAAACATTTGTCCACTTATAAACATTATAATTTATATTTGGTTGGTGTTAGCATTATCTGAAGGGTTATAAAAACCGTATTTTCCGAATAAGCAGTGATTGGTTCATCCACAACAGCGCTGAGGAGAGTGACAAGCGCACGTATTCATCTTCGTCTTGTATCAGTGCAACGATAATGTTGTAAAAATCAACATCGAAGCCATTGTTGAAACCCTTTTGACCACTGCTCAAACATTATTTTATAAACACAAAAATACTTGAAGTGAATCTCTTTGTTGTTAATGTGTTATAGAGCTGGTATGATTCAAGTAGTTCAATAGTTTTAAGTAGCTAAACTTATTAGCGACGAACTTCGATCGCGTCACCGCATTTGTCCAATTATCGATTAGCATCTTTTCTCCGCCTCTCTTTAAACATCATTTTTGCAATTTTCCCTTCTAGCAGTTTTTCCATTTCTATGATTCTAAGCCTGTTTGGTTTCTAAAAGAAACAACGAGACGCATTGTGGGATACACATACGTGGATGTGGAGGACAATGCCGTTTTTTCTTCAGTTAGCCTATATGTGGCCTATCTATCTATCTATCTATCTATCTATCTATCTATCTATCTATCTATCTATCTATCTATCTATCTATCTATCTATCTATCTATCTATCTATCTATCTATCTATCTATCTATCTATCTATCTATCTATCTATCTATCTATCTATCTATCTATCTATCTATCCATCCATCTTACAATTTCTTTCTATCTATCTATCTATCTATCTATCTATCTATCTATCTATCTATCTATCTATCTATCTATCTATCTATCTATCTATCTATCTATCTATCTATCTATCTATCTATCTATCTATCTATCTATCTATCTATCTATCTATCTATCTTACAATTTCTTTCTATCCATCCATCCATCCATCCATCCATCCATCCATCCATCCATCCATCTATCTTACGATTTCTATCTATCTATCTATCTATCTATCTATCTATCTATCTATCTATCTATCTATCTATCTATCTATCTATCTATCTATCTATCTATCTATCTATCTATCTATCTATCTATCTATCTATCTATCTATCTATCTATCTTACAATTTCTTTCTATCCATCCATCCATCCATCCATCCATCCATCCATCCATCCATCCATCCATCCATCTATCTTACGATTTCTTTCTATCTATCTATCTATCTATCTATCTATCTATCTATCTATCTATCTATCTATCTATCTATCTATCTATCTATCTATCTATCTATCTATCTATCTATCTATCTATCTATCTATCTATCTATCTATCTATCTATCTATCTATCTATCTATCTATCTATCTATCTCTCTCTCTCTCTCTCTCTCTCTCTCTCTCTCTCTCTCTCTCTCTCTCTCTCTCTCTCTCTCTCTCTCTCTCTCTCTCTCTCTCTCTCTCTCTTACAATTTCTATCCAACCAACCATCCATCCTTCCATCTATCCATCTATCTATCTTGCAATTTCTATCCATCCATCCATCCATCCATCTATCCATCTATCTAGAGGCGGAGGTCAATATCGAAGGTCTGTTTCAAAGACACAGTCAACATCTCATATGTAGCTTTTAAAAGTGTCTATTTATAAGGGCATTCTATCTCTTTAACCAGAACTATTGTTACAATCATGACCGAAAACAAAAACAGCATTCAATCTTCACCACTCAGTAAAATGAAATGATATGAAAACCGCCAATAGGTGGCGGCAAATCATTGTCTTAACGAGTTAGCAAATTGATTAATTCCCGATTTGTTCAAAACGGCTGATTCATTCAGGGGCAAAGCAGAGGAGTCGTCGAGTCATTCATTAGAACGATTCATTAAAACTCTCGGATTCATTCAGTAAGGAAACTGAAACTGTGTTGCTCAGAGAATGTCTCTATACTATTTGGAAGCATTTTCATTGGCAAAATAGAACAATATTGAAAATATTGTGTGTAAAAAATGTAAGTTGCCTAAAAGCGTAAACTATTAGAAACTTTTTTTAACTTATTGTTTATTGAATTGTCATATAAAATCAAAATCACATTTATAAACATGCTAATATTTGGGAAAACAACATGTTATTAAAACGTTTTAATTAATTAAAAAAACTTTTTTTTATCCATTTTGAATCGGGTGAAACGCAGCAAAGGCTACTGCATGTAACTTAGTCACCCATATGCAATAATTAGGGATATAAAAAAGATATTTGGTACTGTATAAACAGAATGCATTATAATTAGTAAATAGCAAACTATTGCTGCTAAGAGTACAAGTATTTATTGTTAATTTATTTCTGTAGCAATGTGTTTAATGTAAACAGAAAACATGTCATAGATATTTATGAAATACAAATAGACGTGTATGTCTATGATAATTGAATGGATCATTTAGCATGTGATGGCTTTCAGAAAGGAAGAGGGTATGCCTGAGAATCAGCTCATCAGTTTATAAGCAGCAAGCCATGTGCATATAGTTATTGTGCAAATTGTAGACGATATTTTTCACACTTGCCAAAACATGTTAAAATGAATGTGGTGTGGTGTGAGGAAGAACCTAATTGTTCACTGTTTTGCGAAATATAGGCCTAATTGAGAGAACATTAAATAGTTATATATAATGAAATATAATAAAATGTCATTATAATAATTATATAGAAAAATGCAACTATTTAAATTGAAAATTAATTGTTTCTCTTCACATGTATACATGTAACATGGGTAGAAAAACAGATATGCAACTTAAAAGCAACATGAAATTTTGTTCATGGGGAATCGATTGGACGGTTGTGGTTTGCTATTGGTTGATCTCGTGAGATTGACAAGTTGTCCCGCCTTTGCACCAATAAACACGTCATTGGAGAGATGATGTGCTGCAAGAGGGAGGGGAAGTTATTTTGATAAAAATGGATAACATAAATCATTTATAAACACTGCAAGGCCTATTCCGTAAAAAAGAAGTAGGCTATTATCAATTTTGATTTCATGGTGATTTTAATAGAAAGTCAATACATTCCAGATCATATTTGAATAATTTGCTTTGGCTTTAGTGACAGGACAATATAAAAGCCAGTTATCTGACTTTGGAAATGACATACTGCAATACAAAATTCCTCCTCAGGTCGACCGAACGACCCCTGGCTTACTAAGAGAACCAGTTCAGTGACTCCCAAAGGAAGTGCCACAACATTGCACGCTGACGTCATCACTGACTGCCACGAGGTGAGGCGAGACCGCAGCACGGCTCTTTGGGCAAGTCCTCCGCCGCACTGACACGTAGCGCAGCGTTAAAATACAAGTGTACTCGACTGACATACATAATATGAGTCAAAACGGGCACAGTAGCTAGCTTGGGATTTATATCATGGGGTGGATAAAGCATCTTGCTATTACTTAATAAAAGAACATGTCTATGCAAACCGCGTTCCTCTGTATAATAGGCTATTTAAACACGCTAATAAATGTTGACAATAGTCACAAACCCTAGTTCATCGCATTATTTACTACCAGAGCTTATGTATGCCTTTATTTGTGCCAAAAGCAACTCGCATGACATAGAACAACAACAACAACAACAATAATAAATGGTTTATATGGTTAAATATTGAGCGTATTTTCTACATTTCAAAGAAATATACCCATAATAAATATAACATACGAATTATAGGCCAGTCTACAAAAAAGGAGGATTATTCATACCTAAAAATGGCAACAACAAAAAAGCTGAGAAAGTATTATGTATAAATAAATCACCTAGAATAATAAGTTAATGTACTGAATCCAAGAGTTGGTATTGTGATAAAGAAAAATAACAGGATTAAAAAAAAAGTAGGATTTTTAGAGAGGTAGGCCTACACTCGTTAAAAATAATCGTGACAGAAAGAGCTTTTTTTCAATATTTCTGGGGAAGAGACCAAACCTCATTCCAGCTGACAGTGGATAATGCCATCCATTGAAAAAAAAGTTATCTATTACCAGAGCTTTTTTAATATTCATGCCAAAACCAACTCGCATGACATTGTACCATGTATAGAACAACAAACCCTAGTTACTACCAGAGCTTATTTATGCCTTTATTTGTGCTAAAAACAACTCACATGAAATTGTACCAACAAACATAGAACAAAAAAACAAAACAACAACAATAATAAATGGTTTATATGGTTAAGTATTGAGTGTATTTTCTACATTTCAAAGAAATGTACCCATAAATATAACATACGAATTATAGGCTAGTCTACAAAAAAGACAGTAGGCTAGAGGATTATTCATACCTAAAAATGGCAACAACAAAAGCAGAGAAAGTATTATGTATAAATAAAGTACCAAGAATAATAAATAAGTTAATGTACTGAATCCAAGAGTTGGGGTTGTGATAAAAAAAATAACAGGATTTAAAAAAAAAATAAAAAAAAAAATAGGTAGGATTTTTTAGAGAGGTAAGTTAGGCCTATCGTTAAAAATAATCGTGACAGAAAGGCTTTTTTCAATATTTTTGGGGAAGAGACCAAACCACATTCCAGCTGACAGTGGATAATGACATCCATTGAAAAAAGTAATCTATTACCAGAGTTTTTTTTTAATATTCATGCCAAAAACAACTCGCATGACATTGTACCATGTATAGAACAACAAAAAATAAAATAAAATAAAGAAAAACACCTATATGAGATTAAATATTTAGAGTATTTTTATGACATTTCAAAGAATCTCTGTAGGCTACCCATAATAATAGATTTTACTACGAGATGAGGTCGCGCCTTCTTACATCCGCATTTGAAGTTCGGAACATCAGTCATGTAACCTTCCGCCTGCGGTAGAAGTGCTGAGGCTGGGACCGCCGCCATTTTGAATGTCTGGTCCGTTCCTCCTTCCGTCGATTGAGAAGATTGCACTTGTTTTCTGGTATCGTAACGGCTGGTGAGTCGGACCTTATTTTAACCGTATAAACGACTTCGGTTACGACTGGTACGTTGGGAGCTGTCAAGCTGCTCGGTTTTATTCGCGTTAGTTTGTTTAGACTCAGGGCTGCATAGGAAGTGGAGCGCACTGGCTAAAGCTAAAGCGGCTCGCGAGCCTCTCGCTCGGTGGCGGCGCTCTGCGCGTGCACCGGGACGCTGTCATACGCTCGAGCGCTAACGCTCGGCTAGCTAAACTATCATTTGCGATGTATTTCCAACGACGTTCCGCTATCAGGCTTGAAATTGCAGTTACACTGTAGTTTATGAACGTTTCAGTTGGTCTAAAGTAGAGGTGTGTGTTTAATCCTCCGTCAAATCGACGCTCAATTTGAGGCCTGCCTAGATTCCAGTCAGTTAGCAACGGACACGCAGCACTTCATTCACCGACATTACCAAGGATAAACAGCGGTATTTAATACCTAGTAACGAGTTATAATACTCGTGTAAAGGACTAAAATGTACCCGATTTTTAAACCACAGCGTAATGTCTCCTCATCTCAGTGTTTATCATTTAGCTTAGCACTAATGGCTTGACGTTATAGCGCAAGGGGATGGGTCCAGAAACATAAAACCTTGAGCAATTTTCCTGAATATTATAAATGAAACAGTCAGGGTCCTATTTTAGGAAGTGTAGTATTGGTAGATGTCAAGAATACGAGGTGTATGATGCCACTTGTGTGTGTTTTTAGGCTTGTTTAGTCACCAGGTGGTTTTGAGGGAGATGTGAAATCGTTCTTGATGTTGTACTCTATACGTAAATGCAGTCTAAAGTGTTGTATCTGTCATACATTTACATATATTTACTTGTTGTGCATATGAATGGCGTGTTGGCATCGATTCATTGTGATTGTGGTGTAAGGTTACAGAAATATAGGAAGTGACCGTCTGTAAACGTGTCCTCCCAGTCGCTGCTGCAGTTTGCATGATTCCTGGCTTAGATTTGCATTCTCTGTCCACGCCAAGAGTTTTGTCTTGTTAGTTTTTTTTGTTTTGGTTAATGAATAGCTTAAAGTTGCAACTAAGGATTAATATTCATTAGACTATTAAAGGGTTAGTTCACCAAAAAAATGTAAATTATCCCATAATTTACTCGCCCTCAAGCCATCCTAGGTGTGTATGACATTCTTCTTTCAGCCAAACACAATCAGAGTTATATTAAAAATATCCTGGCTCCTCCCATTTTTACGATGGGAGTAAATGGTAGCACAAATTTTTGTAGGCCAAAAAAAACCCCCACATGTATAACATAAAAGTAATCCATACTGCTCCAGGGGGTTAATAAAGGCCTTCTGAAGTGATGCTTATTTTGTAAGAAAAATATAATTTTTTGTAACTTTATATACCATAATCACTGTCTTCTGGAATTCCGGCTAAAGAGTGTCCTCGGACCTGACACGTGACGTATTGACAATAGGAAGATAGAGCAAAACAAAACACCTGTCATGAATTAGAATACATTTTTAAAGATAAATCTTGTAGGATTTCAATATAAGAGAAGAGGAGCTTGAGTTTGTTGCCCAGCTCTATTTGTTTGAACCGTGAGAGGCATCTACTCAAACCTAAACTTATGTTACTCCTACATCCTACGTCATGCATCGGGTCAGAGGTCACTCTTTGGTTGGAACTTGTCTTGCGTACTGCCGTAACTGGAAGCTAATGATTATAGTTTATAAAGTTATAAATATGGATATTTTTCTTACAAAAATGCATTGCTTCGCTTTAGAACGCCTTTATTAACCCCATGGAGCCGTATGGATTACTTTTATGATGGATGGATGCACTTTTTCAGAAAAAATGGTACCATTCACTTCCATTTATAAAGCTTGGAAGAACCAGAATATTTTTTTTATCGAACTCTGTGTTCGACTGAAAGAATTAAGTTATATACCTAGGATGGCTTGAGGGGGAGTCTATTATTTTTGGGTGAACTAACCTTTTAATCAAACTTATTTTTTATGATTAATCTTTCGATTATTTTTGATTAGTCGATTTATACTTCAGTTAAATAACCAATAAATAATAGTCACAGAATCTTTGAAAATGTTGCATTTAAACGTTTTCCTCATAAAAAAATACTTAATTTACAAATTTAAAAAAGCCCAACATAAATAGTGCCAAGAGATAAATACCCATGATTGCGGTGTTCAGTCACTATTTTTGATTGACAACAGCGCTTACAGGTGTGAGTCTTGTTTTGTTCGTTCAGCAGATTAAAGTGGTTGCTTAAAAATAGGTCTGAATGATGGTCAAAACTGTATTGTAGCTCGGGAAACCGTATCGACAGTATCAAAGATGGCGACATCCATAACACCAGGAAGTTTGTTTACAATTGACAGGACGTTATTCAATAAATGAGTCCAATCAAGGGGAGAGTTCATCCATGAGATATTTTAAATAACAATTGCTTTGTAATGAAAATGTCTATTTCATGTTTCGGCAGTGTAAACGACCAAAAACGAAGCTGAAGAACTTTAATACCACTGGTTTATTACCTGGTAATGCAACACCCTGAACAACATACATCGTTTAATTACCCAAATTTAGTTACTGAAACTTTATTTTTGTGAAGTGAAAACAATTTTAATTTTGGTTTTAGTAAAAAAGTTGATTCTGTCTCTGCTTGTAACTGTTCTAATAGTTCTTGCCATATATCTTCTCTATTTGGCGACACTGTTTCCGTTTAGTTTATAGCACTGCTTTATTGAAACTTGTTCTCCAGGGGGGTATTCCGGAAAGCAAGGTTAACTTACCATCACATATACCGAACTCCTGGTTGATTAACCCTAACCTTGCTTACTCGAGGTATGCTGGTTCCAAAAACGTGTCCTTGAGTAAGTTCAGACAACTCATGTCTGTTTGTATATATTAATCTTTTCGTTTAATAAGTAATATTTATTCACTGAGAATATGGTTTATATTGTTTGTTTGATGCTAATTCATTGAATGAAGATCCATGTGTGATATGACAATAAAATAAATGATAAATATATTGGAATTGACCGTTCGCATAGACCCGCCCCCTTTACTTACTGTTGCTCTCTCACCACACACACACGTTCTCACGTAGAGAAAATACATCATGGAGCAAAGAGGACACTGACAACACACCGACAGACAGGACAGAGCAGGTTACTTTTGATATGAAACAGTCTCACCTTTGAAATGGTCATTTTTTAAAAGAATTTTAAACAATAAATACCGTTTTGTGGCTCTTTAATGTGGCATGATCGCTGTAGCGCCTCAGTTAAAGCTGCTCGTAAACCGATCATCTCTTCCTTCTAGTTCATTGATAAGCATGAAATAAACATGAATGAACCCTAAAAGAAATGTTGTTTCAACCGCGGAAAGCCGTCAGTACACACCGTTTTTCCAAGTTCAAGTTCACCGACGTTAATCTACTAACTCTTGTCTGCTTTGTCAGACAAAACGGCAGATTCGGCGATGTGATTGGTCAGATCGCCTGTCAATCAAACTTGCGGCGAAGGGTTAATTGGGTTAACATTTAAACATTACCTTGTTATAATAGTGCTTTAGAATTATTAAATAATATTGTGTATTATATAACCATATAACAGCTGTAGTTATATTAATATAACTATATCAATTATATAACACACATCTGAATACCTCTTAGGCAAACTAACCCTGGATCATGAGCTGCTCTGGAGCAGGTTATGTTCAGAGAGTGACTTGCTATAGCTACTTACATACATACCCTCAAAGTTACGGCCGTTTTTGGAACGGAAAGTTGAGGTTTTCCGCTTTCTTACCTGTAAACATACCCAGGTATGTCACACAGCCTGCTTTCTGGAAAACCCCCCAGGTCATCTCCTTTAAGGGGTTGTGTGTTTTTTTTTTTTTTTTTTTGCTCTTCTCCTGGTTGCTAAGCGCAGCTTCCATGTGATCAGATGACGTAACTCTCTGTAGGCAGGTGTGAGAGAAACCTTGCTATTTGTCGAAACCGAGATCATTATATTTTGGCTTGTTACCGGAATTCAGCTCTTAGGCTCAAGCGATTAAGAAAAATTATGTTCATGTTTCCATTATCATAATCTGACATACAGATTATAGCTACATATACCTTCTTTAGTTATCTGACTATCATGTTACTGTCCCAGATTAGGACCTAGGGTAAACTATTATTGTACCAAGTGCTGGACTACAGACGTTTTTGTGGTTTTGGCCGATTCTTGTGTAATTTAGCTAAATAAATTTAATTCTAGAGTCAGATTTCATAAGCAAACTCTTCTCTTATACTGTCTATTCAAAGCTGAATGGCTTCCCCAGTCTCTGTACATCACCCGTTTACCAGAGTCTCCCCAAGTTTGCAGTTACATGCCTTTGGCAGGAGACTCACAGTGGAACAATGCTCTTATTATCCCAGGAATGTGACATATGGTCACGTAACGCTGATCATGGAGAAAGTATTCTGCTCTTGAAGTATAAAGCTAGGGTCACCTTAAGCCCTCTTTTGCAGGGGTTTTCAAACTGGGGTCCGGGGCCCCTCAGGGGTCCTCCAGAAGGTTCTAAGTGGTCCCCAGAAAATTTCAGAGAATCAAAAGACAAAGACAAAAATGGAGAAAGTCTACCGAATATTCTAATGGTTTCATTTCTAAATGTTTCTCTCCTTTCTTGCCGTATACTTTCCAGAATTGTATATGTTTGCTTTGTATCTTTAGTGAGTTTTTCTCACTTTATCTCACTCACTGGGGTTGTAAGGCAGTTTTCTTAACACAGTACGTAAGCTGCTTGCATACATTTATTGTGAAAGTTGCTTATACAAATAATTTTGAATTGAAAAAGTTCTTCTTCGGGTTTATACTCCCAACATTAATAGCCAATTTAAGTTGGGAAACAATGTGTTATTTATTATGTCACACTTACTATTTATCTAACTGTTTAAATGTTTTTTTCATACATAATATATAGATGGATTTTAGGAAGGGGGTCCATCATAAAGGTTCATCATATTTGAGGGTCCTTGGCATCGTAAAGTTTGAAAACCCCTGCTCTATTGTACCCAGTTTGGCTTCCAAAAAGTGAGGTCAACCTGGAACTATAGGGCTGTGTATTGTACTTTGTATTGTGTATTGTGTATATATTAAAATTTCACAATTCGATTCGATTTCAAAGCGCAAGCTTTCGATTATTTTGCTTAGATTATTTTGGATATATATCAGGTACAATACACGGCAAATTGTCTCAAGGAAAACAAATCATAATGCTGTAAACAATGGGAGTCAGTTGTAGGATACCGTAATATAATAATTGACTGATTTGTATACAAACACTTAACTTTTTTTTATAATCAAAGTTATATGAAATACTTCTACAAACATTTAAATGGTGGCTGTCATAAAAACATGCCAGATTTATTGAAACATGCTTTAAATATTGAAGAACATTAAACATAATGTGTAATATATTTATAGTTTATGGACACTGAATATGGATATGTGATGTGACATTGTTTACAAGTTGTTTTACTCACGTCTTTCTACGGTTGAAACACTGAGCGTTTCCATGTGACATGATACAGATTTCTGTAAGTTGTACTCTATCTTTTAACATACCTTCTGATGTTCATGTTTATTTCGCGCTGTAACTGGTATTAAGGCGGAAGAGAAGATAAGTTCATGTGAGCTCCGCACTGCCACTTCTTTTGAGCTGAGCTGCGCCAGAGCTATCTCACGTCACAGCGCCAAAACGGTATTTATGTTTTTGAATTTCATAATAAAATGGACGTAATTTGAAATCTGAGAAATTGTTTCATTTGAATAGTAACAAAGCACAAAGATTATTGCGATTTATTGGATGGGAGGGGCTACAATGTTCTGTTCATTCATCAACTGATAACGGGATGACTAATCGATTCTTGGGATTTAAGAATCAATATCGGTTCGTAAAAATGAGAATTGAATAATTTTATTTTCTACCCAGACCCTAATAAGCGGTTCCCCGTACAAATAGTGTGTGCTTGAAAAGCAGTCCTGTGTTATTTTGAACAGTTGGGTTGAATGACTACTTGGAGAGTGCTTCCTCTCACTGTCAAGGTGGATCATAAGGCATCACGTGACTTAGTGGCTAGGTGTGCGTAGTCATGCTTTCTTAGTCTATTCAAAGGGAAGTTCCTCATTCATTCATCTGTAAAGGTTATTGCATTACTGAAGTCACAATACTGGATGCTGAATCACTAGCTGTCGAGATGAAGTTGAGGATCTGCTGCATTAAGGCATATACGCGGTAATGATTCATCATGTTTGTGTGCCAGCTCATTGGATGAGGAAAACCCATCACGTGTTTCTCTCTTTTGAACGCAGACTGACATTACATTTTGAAACCAGTGTAGCTCAGTGGCAAGAGCTGTACTGGTGCTGTGTTCCACTCCACTTTTAGACGCAAACTTCCCTAAGCACTTCCCCACTCGGGGGAATCCGCGCCGCCATTTTGAAGTGCGTTCCACTTCGTGAAGTGGACGAGGGAAGTTTAAATGGGCAGACCCTCGCTCCTTCGATTTTTAAAAGAGGGAGCGAGTCTACTTCATATGTACACTTCAGGCAGCTTCATATACCACAATGCAACACGATTGTGACGTCACCGTATATTGCGTTAATTACCCCACCACAAACAACTTTGTGATATTTTAATAATTTTTTTTAAACGTTTAAAACAACCCAAACACACCTGTATACATATAGAATGCTGCATTAAACAATTTCGTAAGGGAAAAACATTATAATAAACTCCATAGTGGATTCCAAGTGATCAAGGGCTAAGGATGTTCCAGTTCAGTCCATTGCAAAGGTTCCTCCAGTAGTGGGCACTCATGCAACGCAAGCAATGACGCACATCCAAGTGAACGAGAGCGAGTGAAGGGCATAATAAAAACGAACGCTGCACAGGAATAGGAAGCACTTTTTTTGTCTCACACTTGTTCCCTTGATTGAGCCGCCTAAACTGCATCATATTAACATCAAAGCATCAGCTAACTTTCACCTTCATTGTGCAAACTATGTGCAGGGGCAGACAAGGGCTTAGGAGGGAAAGGCAGCCAAATCTTTTGATGTTGATCCATCATAGTTCTCTGCAACACCAGGGAAATTTTGATGAGTCCCACTATTAAACTTTTTGGATTATTTGTTCTACTGCTATCTTCACTTTACAGTACACTTTTATCAGCAGAAGTATGTCCTTACGTGCTGTTCATTGTACAAAGCAGTTGGGTTTTCTGGGTAACTCTAGTTCTAAAATGTCTTACTGAAACATCATTCCACTACATGGCCTTAAAGTGTTAATGTAAAATCCTGTCATTTACTCACTATAGATGTGCATGAGTACTCGGACGCGAAAGCGATGATCAATCATGAAAGCAATGATCGCAGTGACTTAAAAAAAAAAATCTCTTTCTGATTGGTTATTGCAGCATTTTGGGCAGTTTTGTATCTGATGTCAGATTGGTTAGCGTTAGGACTGCAAGCCGTTCAAACGGGCAAAATAAAGTGAAACTGGACTTGAAAGCGCATGTTAATGCCTGAAATTATTTTGATCATGAAAATACAGTTAAGTGCAAGATGTGCAATGCCAATCATAACATTATAATGAGAACACTATTGTAATAGAATGTAGTAAATTCTTTGTGCTTTAGTTGCAACTTAGTTCAAGTTCAATTGCATTTGTGTTCTTTTGTGCAGATACCAGTTGTAATGTTGCTTTTATGTTGTGTATCAAGGATATCTGATTAATCTCATATATGATGGGTCATTTAGAACGGGCTTGGGTTTACTGCCGTTCATTCACTCTTCAGCTTCATTCCTTTTAGATGTTTCTTTTTTGAAAACATTGATGCATTATTGATAATCTAGTAGTTATTTTTCTAGTCATATATCCATATTTTGATAGACATTTTCATGTCTTTTTTTTTATTTGTTAACATGAATCGTTGTAATCTTTGAATCATATTTTTTAATATACATTATCAGCAGTATTTTAATTTAACAGTACCCTCAGGTTGTTACAACTTGTATTTGTCTGGGGGAGACCAATTAAAAAATAAAAATAAAATTGGATGTTTTCTAAAATATATAATATATTTGTGCTTCAAATCTATACATTTTTATCTTTGACTGTCAAATCACTACCTGTGTGTTACATAATGGGGTAGTTCCAGTCCTGACTTCTGTTTGCTAAATGCAGTGTTCAGCTATCAGGTTTTTTTCCACTTCAATAAGCTCCAGCAATAAGTAACTAGCCTTTTGTATTGTGTCAGGTGCCTTCACACAGTTCTTGGTCTTCTGCCAGTTTGATGAAAGCCAAGTCTTCTTTCTTTGAGGAAGGGATGCTTCAATCCTAAGTGCCTCTTCAGCTTACTTGGCACTATGTTAGCATTAGCAAACTTCTCTATGCAGGTGACATGCTGGCTAAAGGGCAATTTGCAGCCCCGGCTTAACTAAAGCTGCAAACAAGTCCGCTCTTATAACTTCTGGCTGGGGTGGATCTCTGCATGGGCAATTGGCTTGTTCTTCATCGAATCAACTGCATCAAAATGATAGTGTGCATATATTATTTATAATTTAGTGTTAATCCAATACAATGACAGTTTCAAGGAAATGCAGAGCAATTACTGATACATCATCTGCTTTAATTGTGTAGTGAATGTTTTGATTTGTGTCTTTTTGTTAAAAGCAGTCATTCTGAGCCTTTTAAACACATTTTAATAGATTTCCTTGAAATAATAGTTTCAAGGTACTTGTCAGAGCACATCCTACACATCCCAGCATAAACACTGCCAATTAATTATTTAATAGAGTGTCTATGTTCACAAACCAGAGTTAGTTTTAAGAGATTACATACTGTATGAGGAATTTGGCATGGCAGAAAGCATACCAAGAGCGCTCCCTTTATAATCACTAAAAAGCTCACTCATAGTTCATCGCAATCTCACAAAGTTCTGTTACAATAAATGAGACTGGGCAAAGAATCTCTTATTTACATAATTGTTTCCAATTATAAAGAATCCCCTCACCACTCAAAGACGCCTGAGTTTTTGTTCAGTGGTAACTTAAACACCCCTGATTGGCCATTGCGTTCAGGAAATCAACAGATATGTTTGTGATTGGCTACATGAACACGTTGCAAACAGAAACCCTTGATGTTCTGCAGCAGCAGGCAGTGGTTGAAGTGAGAAAATCCCACGCTAGTCTCAAGTCCGTGGCCAGGGGAAAAGGAGCCTTGTCCAGCCTTACACATTTCTGATTCATATTTCTGAAGAGAATGTGTTATTTAAAGTTACCGTTGTAGAGATTCGTGTTCCTGTGGGCTAAATGCTGCTGAAGACGTTTTCGTTATGTAATGCGTGAATGGTCAAATCAACAGAAATGTTTTTCTTTTTGCTCTCAATAGTAAGTTGAGACCTGAATGAACATACAATAGGGGTGTAATGGTACACGTATTCGTACTGAACCGTTTCGGTACAGGGCTTTCGGTTCGGTGCACGCGGTTCTGAATGCAATCTTTAACAGTCAACAGTCAGCTTGTTTTAAGCGTGGAACATTCTTCAATCCTAGTACGAACATATTAAGTATTCAGTCCATTGTATCACAATTCAAACGATAAATGCCGTTTTGATGCTCTTTAATGTGACGTGACTGATCACTGTAAAGGCGTCAGTTCAAGCGGCTGTAGCGCGCATGCGGGTGTTAACACTTACTGAAACGTATCATATGTTGTGTAATCGCTCAGTGTTTCAGCCGCTGAGAGACGTCAATATTAAAACGGCTTGTAAACAATGTAACGTAGCATTAGGCCTATATTTACCCCAGAAGTCATTCAGTGTCCACAGCTGTTAGTTCACTAGAGAGATGAACTTTCACTTAAAATATGCGCTATATTAGCCTATATTAATTCTACTGAACCTGTTAGTGATATCTTGATTATTTTATGTATGTTTAAATAATTCTGTCATGAAAATGTCAGACACTGTGTATAAATGATTATATTTCAACAACAAATTGGAGAAAAAAATATTTTATTATTAGATTTAGAAGTTAATGCAAAAACTGCCCATGTTTGCACACAATGTGTTATTTGAGTGTTGATTATTATATCTAAAAATAAATAACTGACTTTAGGCTAATAGTTTGGGCTCTGTTGTTAACCTTTTAATATTATAGTTAAGTGTTAGCAAGGGCTCCCTTTACAGCATTATCTTTAAGAAACTTTTATTATAATTGAATGCATTAAAGGACAGACACAATTTTTCCAGTAAACCACTGTTTAATAAAAATAAATATTTGTATTCAGATTTGTGTACCGTTACACCCCTAACATATAATTAGGGGGTCACATTGTCATCTGTGTTGTTTTTACCGACAAGTTTTACATTCATAAAAACAGTGAGCCATCCTGAATTCATTAAGGAATTTTTTTCCAAAGCAAATTTGTAGGGCTGTAATCTCCCAGTCGATTAGTCGATTATTGGTCGATACGTTCTGGCTCGACCAAAATTCTGATTGGTCGATTTTTTGCCGCGTTCATTTAATCAGTTTTGCTGCGTTCATTTAATCAGTTTTGCTGCGTTCATTTAATCAGTTTTGCTGCGTTCATTTAATCAGTTTTGCCGCGCCGCGTTCATTTCGTCAGGTGGAAAGCACTAATTGCTAATGGGGGTGTTTTGAGAGCACCCCTGTTTCACAGGTAACGGTCTGCCTTCAGAACACCCCCATTGTTTTCACTTCTTTTGGATTAGCCCAACCCACTGGCGAAGAGAAGTCTCTCACTGGTCCTTTGTGTTTCATTCCCCGCTGGCTCAAACGTACACCCAAAGTGGTAAACTTGAGGAACGCCCATCAACATACACATGAGGGGAAGCGTCACAACACCACGCTATTAGTGGATCTGTACTGTCAGTTTTGCCGCGTTCATTTCATTAGTTTTGCCGCGCCGCGTTCATTTCATCAGGTGGAAAGCACTAATTGCTAATGGGGGTGTTTTCAGAGCACCCCTGTTTCACAGGTAACAGTCTGCCTTCAGAACACCCCCATTGTTTCACTTATTTTGGATTAGCCCAACCCGCTGGCGAGAGAGACAGATTGAAGAAGGCTAGTTTTCTTGTATATTATTTATTTAATTGTGATAGCGTTTTTTCTGCTCTTGATCTGGCTTGTTTAATAAATATTCCTTTTTTATTAAAGAGGACGTGCCTTTTGTGTTTAAGAGTAAAAGCTTTAAGTTAATAGTCTATTCGTGTCTCATATGTTTGAGCTGCACAGAGCGGCTGAAATGAGTGTCTGTCAGTTATTATAATACATATGACAAAAACAATTGTTTAAATTATGTTGCATATTCCTCAAAAGTTCTTGTGATGATATCTAGTTGACAACACATAGTGCCATATTTTCGGAAGTCATAGTCTATGATATTGCGCAGGTGCATGCGATGCGACGCTGTCAGAGCCGACAGACTCGTGTGTCAGACTCATTTCAGTGCAAAATAATCAGCTCAAAAACTATTTAATATAGCCTACAGCAAATAGCCTACTAGTTTTTTATGTTTATTTATAATTAATTTAGGGAGACAACAAGGCTACCAAGTACTGCGCACAGTGTGCAGCTTATTCATTTAAGTTTTTTTTTTCCTAACGTTATTTTAGTCGATTTTTAGTCGAAAATTTCAGGACTTCAGTCGACCAAGATTTTCTTTGGTTGATTACAGCCCTACAAATTTGAACCTTAAATAAGCTCATTTATAGTATTTCAACTTGTTACGTGTCGTGAAAATTGCTGAAGAAAATGGCACGGTGTTAAAATACTAACCAACCAGTAAGGGAAATAAAAATGATAGCAAGAATATTGAGTTTCTCTCTTTGAATTTCTCTTTTGAAAACCATAAGAACAAAAATATCTGCTTTTAGCTAAACTGTGAACTTAAGAAAAAGGCCACTCCGTGTTTTACTCCTTGAAATAACACTTTGCTTTTATCGCTTAATTGGACAATGACATTGTGTATTTGTCATTTAAATGCTCTTCTTTGCACTGTCCATCCATTTACGAACGTAACTTCTGTTTTTCTGCAGCGAGATGCTGAGAATGTCTTTGTTTAGCAAGTAATTACTGTAGTTCCTCTCTGGCTGGAGCAGCTTAATTAGGTGCTGCATGCTAACAGATTTAAAGTGCGGGGTTTCACTGTGATGAAGAGCCAAAAGCAGCTCTCATCTCTGCATGGAGGAAGGGAGGAATATTAACTTTGTGTTGTGTCTTGGCTCGGTATATATATGTGTGTGTGTGTGTGTGAGATGGATCTCCTGCAGTGATTAATGTGCGGTATCAGCAGTAAACCACTTGTAGTGCTCTGTCTTTCTGGTGCCACCACTGATTACTTACTTTTGCAACTTACATTTAATTACAAGGTGACCTCACACCATCCATACACTTCATCACTGTGTTGAGAGGAGCTGCTCGGTGTGTGGGGTGAAAGTACTGTAATGCCATGTCCGTTCAACCTCAGTCTGCAGCATGAGTCATTTCCTGTTCGGTCTGTTTTTATGATCCACGTTCATATATTTAACTGCTCTTTTTGCCACAAAGCTGTCACCGCGGATCCTACGACAATCCAGAGAGGTTTTTTAATAAATGAGCCTTCTCTTTCTATTAGCAGCCCCATTTCACTCCTTCCATACTAATATCCCTCTAATTCTCACACTTTATGAGCTGAAGGTCAGTTTTCTCCTGTGTGGCAAGTGCTAATGTGACCTCAGCATCCCGTGCTCCCTCTCTCCGCATGTAAGTTTTCTACAATGTTTCTTGCCTACAATATATGTTTGAGCTGGTGTAATTTTGGGATGGCAAAAGATGCAGTCCATAACCAAATTACCTTATCACACGATCTCGTGACCTTATTGCATAACATCCCCTTTCCTGTGAAGTCAACGTTTCTTTCAAGCGCCTTTTTCTTTTTTGTTTGCTCCACATGTTTGTGTTGGAGCTGGATTAATGTTTGAAAGCATATATGCTCCTGCAGCTGGGCATAAAAAGACAAGTCATGTAATCTTACCACTTTGTATGTGCTCGCTTTGAATTTTTAATCAGCCTCCAGTGGATTGAAACCTGATTCTGTTGAAGGAATGGAATTTCACAGGTGATTCTACCTGCGTGTCACATTGGCTGATGGAGCTGATTATGGGCATACTCTGACGTCTGCCTTTTCCTTACTGTCCCCATAGAAAAGATCGCCACATGTGCTAGTCAATTATGAGATGCTTGGCGTCTTTTGGGATTCTTAGAGCTCTGCAGAACGACTGATCAGGAGAGCGCTCCAGGGTGTTGTGCTTAAATTCATCTTGCGGTGCTGGAGCGATTTCCCCATTTGCATCATTATCATGGCAACACTTCATTTAGAAAACCGGTTGCTATCGTGTACTTTTCTGTACTAATCTATTAAAGCTAATTTATTAGTTAATATTATGAGAAGCAGTTATACAAGCGGAAATATAATGTATTAAGCTTGATGTCTGACAAGTCCGTGTCAATGGGGATGTACAAATGTAATTATAATTTTTTTTCTAAAATCAACTAGTGTTGAACTAGCCTGAATGACTAGTCAACTAATTGGATTTAAGAACACCCTGTATAATTAGACTGGTTTCAGATATACCTGACCCCATTTGTACACATTTCTTTAGGGGGCTTTTATAGAAGACTGACTAAAAGGAATGAAACCAAATGCAGGGAACTCTAGATACATTCTAGTGTTATTTGAACAATTTTAAATACTAGGATGGACAATTCTGCATCAATGCAGTAATCGATTTATAGCCTACTGACAGTTCTCTGACATCATTCTTCATACGCGCTTCTCGTGCTAGTGTAAAATGACAGGGAGGCGAAACACAAAAGTAAATAATAAAAAAATACACCCACTATTTTAACATTTACTGTGTGTGAGCAGGTGTGTGTGCGTTATTGTAACTTAAGTACACTTCACAGTTTAATGGGCTTTTAGTATTTACTAGTGTTTAGTTCTAAATAGGGTTGGGTATTGTTTGGGTTTTTTACGGTACTAGTGCCAAACCGATACTTTTAAAACAGAACCGGTGCCTGAACCGATACTTTAAAAAAAAAAGCCACCAAACGAGGTGGATGACATTAAAGAATGGATTTTTATTGAAAATAAATAATTAACAAAGATTATTTAAATTGAACAATTTATTAAAAGTTTAAAGTATACTTAAATGTATAAATAAATACAAAACACAATTTACTTAACAAATTCACAGTAAAACCTAAGCCACCTAACCCAACTACAACAGGCCTAATTTAACACTAAATAAGTTGCACTACAGTACTAATAACAGCAGTAGTTGGTATTCTTGGTATGCTTCAAACCAGCTTCAAGGTTCAGGTTTATTTTGCAGAAATATGACCATATTCTCTGGCTAAATATTTTAGAACGCATCGCCTTATTGTTTCCATGGCGACGCGTCATGCTTCTCACATGACACACAGCAGCCGCTATAGCGCTGTATGACAGCTCCGCTGTATCGCCTTTATTTCGTTTTTTTTTCTTTTGTTGTTCAAAATATTCACAAACTTGTTAACTGCGCGATGGACACTGCCATGTTAGTTTGCGCATCAGATAATCGGATCTGTCGGATTTACATCATATAAATTCATACTCGTCTCACAAAATACATGAAAGTAAGTGACTGCTGAACTGGAAGCAAAATAGAGTAAACTGTATAGTTACTACATAATGCGTTTCTGATATGAATAAAACACGTAGTCAAATTAGAACTGTCTGAAAGGATTGTTATTGTCACTTACATAGACATCAGCTGGCTCGGCGCCAGCCAAAGCACATTTGAATGTAAGTGGCACCGAAATGAGGAACCAAAATCTGCGTTCTGATTCGGTCCGGTTGTATAGGTATAGGTATATAGGTTTTGGTACCCAGCCCTAGTTCTAAATGGTCCTGCTGTGTTCAGACTTGTTTGTTTGCTACATTCAGGAAGTGTACTTTCTTGGAGCAGATCAAATAGAAAGAGTTCATATCTGTCTGCTTGTATTCATTGATGAAAATGTAGGCATGTGCAGTAATATTGAAAAGTGAGGATGCAACGCATCGTCATATCGAATCGTTATCAAACTGAATTGTGAGACCAGTGACGATTCACACCCCTATTAAATACAAAGCACTCGTGGTGAGATGGACAAAAAAGTCTGTGATGCATCAATCTCCAAAAAAAGTTGGCCCTGAATGAGAGATGTCGAAGTGGTGCAATTTTTCAGAGAGGGGTTTAGTGTGAAATTGTGTTGCTTGCTGTCAAAATCTTATGATCCCAAGATCTCATGTTGCTCTGGCAAGTGCCAAGATGGTATAAATCTTCATTTGTCTTTGTGGCACATATATAGGTGCTACTGTGATTATTCCATTGGCTGACATTGTACTTTCATTACAGAGGATGCCAGCTCCGATCAGACTGCGGGAGCTGATCCGGACAATCCGGACGGCTCGAACCCAGGCGGAGGAGCGAGAGATGATCCAGAAAGAGTGTGCTGCCATTAGGTCATCCTTTAGAGAAGAGGACAACACATACCGCTGTAGAAATGTGGCTAAGCTGCTTTATATGCACATGTTGGGCTACCCAGCACACTTTGGCCAGGTGAGAGAAAAGTTTCAGGAATTTCAGGGTCATTATTGGAATCTTTAACCCACTTTAACCAGACAGAATTTTGCAGTGTATGATGGGCAAAATCTCATTTTCAGCTGGAGTGCCTGAAACTGATTGCATCACAGAAGTTCACAGACAAAAGGATAGGATACCTGGGAGCCATGCTGCTCCTCGATGAGAGGCAGGACGTCCATCTCTTAATGACAAACTGCATCAAGAAGTGAGTGAGCAGAGGATCTCATCTAGTCTCAACACTTCCATCAGTCACAACTGGCTGTGTGATTGGTGGGAATTTTTGTGACCGTTGTAGGTGGAGAGTGTAAAGTGCAGGATGATTGGAAGCTGCTTCCTGAGTTTGATGGCATTTTAAATGGCATCTCTTACTTTTCCATTTTAGAATCCCTCAGACATCTTATTTCAATTCTAAAAAGAAATCCAAACCAGCGCCCTAAGTTATCATCTGTTTCTACAGAACTCATTTACACATTTTGGTTTCTAAACATTTGATAGTTTCATGCTCAACATTTTGATCAGTATATGCAATTCCTGGGAATTAAACCCATAACATTGGTGTTGCTAACATCATGCTCTATTGTTTGAGCTACAGGAAAGGTGTTTTTTTTTTTTCAACAACCTTGAATAGTTATTTTTCCTCATGTTGCCAATATAATCTCGTTTAAAAATGAATGATTTTAAGTTGCTTAGAAGCTGCCATTCCTTATCAGATGAATTTCCCAGCAAAATATTATTTGATTGATTGTGTTTTGGATACATTTGACATCAATATACGGGAAGCGTTCTCCCTCCCTTTAAAATTTGAGTCATTTTGCTGTCCTAACTATGCCATTTGCTAATTTCCATGAGTCCTCTACATCTAATGTTCTCTCTGCAGTGACTTGAACCACAGTACACAGTATGTGCAGGGACTGGCCTTGTGCACCCTGGGCTGCATGGGCTCATCTGAAATGTGCCGTGACTTAGCTGGAGAAGTGGAGAAACTCCTCAAAACGTCTAACTCCTATCTGAGGAAAAAGGTATTTCACACTCCTTCACAGCTGAACGTGGACTTCATGTCCAGTTGAATGTCGAGCTCTGAATGTGTGAACGGTTTTGACATGAGCTCTTTCCCCTCAGGCAGCACTGTGTGCGGTTCACGTCATCCGCAAAGTCCCCGAGCTGATGGAGATGTTCCTGCCAGCAACAAAAAACCTGCTCAGCGAGAAAAATCATGGTGAGAGCTCTGCTCTTTAACCTTTCCCATAGATCTCAATTTATAGTCATTAAAATGAATAAGGGTCAGTGACATGATGTGCATATTTTTATGTTCAAGTGCATTATTTCCTTTTAAAATAGCTTGATAAATTCATGACATATATCACTTTATTCTATAAAACCTATTTAGTTTGAATTTATTTTTAGGACATTTAAATAATATTTTTTTTATGTTTTGTTACCTTATACCCCCAAAATGTCATAAAAACGGTTAAAGAACAACTGAAACTTGTTTTAAAGCATTGTTCATGACTCAGAAATATGCATAACATAAGTTTTGAAAAGATTTAAAAAAAAAAACAGATTTTTTAAAGCTTTATTTGTCAACCCATTCCTACTAAGCAGTACATTTATCATATATGTGACCCTGGACCACAAAACCAGTCATAAGTCACACGGGTATATTTGTGGCAAAAGCCAACAATACATTGTATGGGTCAAAATTATTGATTTTTTTTTCCCTTTATGCCAAAAATCATTAGGATATTAAGTAAAGATCATGTTCCATGAAGATATTTAGTACATTTGCTACTATAAATGTATAAAAAATGTATTATTAGTAGTAATAATCAGTGCTAAGGACTTCACTTGGACAACTTTAAAGGCGATTTTCACAATATTTTTTAGCACCCTCAGATTCCAGATTTTCAATTAGTTGCATCTCGGCCAAATATTTTCCTATCCTAACAAACCATACATCAATGGAAAGCTTATGACTGGATTCGTGGTCCAGGGTCACATATGCCTTAATATAGTGGATACATTAATGCATGTTTAATTAAAATAATTATTTTTTTATCACATTAGTCTTATTTCTTTAATTGTGATTATTACAACTTAGTGAACATGGAGGTTTGAACTTTTTGAGTGGATGCTGCCAACTTGTGAACTGCCAACAAATGGTGGAAAAAAAAGGCTTTTTTTCTAATTAAAATGTTTGAAGCAAAACTTACTTTAAATATTGTTTAAATGGGTTATTTTATCAATTTATTTAGTTTCAAGCTTCATTATTTCCACTGTCCTCAATATCGTTTGTCCTCAAAACCATTACTTGTCAATCTAACTTTCAAAAGAAAACCACCAGAATCAAACAAAATTATAGAAATCTATATGTATGTACACTATATTGCCAAAAGTTTTGGGACGCCTCACCTGCCTTTACATACACATGAACTTTAATGACATCCCATTCTTAATCCGTAGGGTTTAATATGGAGTTGGTCCACCCTTTGCAGCTATAACAGCTTCAACTCTTCTGGGAAGGCTTTCCACAAGGTTTAGGAGTGTGTTTATGGGAATTTTTGACCATTCTTCTAGAAGTGCATTTGTGAGGTCAGGCATTGATGTTGGACGAGAAGGCCTGGCTCGCAGTCTCCACCATAATTCATCCCAAAGGTGTTCTATCGGGTTGAGGTCAGGACTCTGTGTGTGCAGGCCAGTCAAGTTCCTCCACCAAACTCACTCATCCATGTCTTTATGGTCCTTGCTTTGTGCAGTGGTGCGCAATCATGCTGGAACAGGAAGGGGCCATCCCCAAACTGCCAAAAGTTAAATTGTCTACAATGTAGACTGAAGCATTAAGAGTTTCTTTCACTGGAATTAAGGGGCCAAGCCCAACCCCTGAAAAACCCCACACCATAATCCCCCCTCCACCAAACTTTACACTTGGTACAATGTTGTCAGGCAAGTACCGTTCTCCTGGCCCGCCAAACCCAGACTTGTCCATCGGATTGCCAGACAGAGAAGCCTGATTGGTCACTTCAGAGAAGACGTCTCCACTGCTCTAGAGTCCAGTGGCGGTGTGCTTTACACCTCTGCATCCGGCGCTTTGCATTGCACTTGGTGATGTAAGGCTTGGGGGCAGCTGCTCGGCCATGGAAACGATTCCATGAAGCTCTCTACACACTGTTCATGAGCTAATCAGAAGGCCACACGAAGTTTGGAGGTCTAGCTATTGACTCTGCAGAAAGTTGGTGACTTTGTTATAATAACACTAACTGTTGACCGTAGAATATTTAATAGTGAGGCAATTTCATGAATGGACTTATTGCGCAGGTGGCAACCTTTCACGGAACCACGCTTGAATTGACTCAGCTCCTGAGAGGACCCATTCTTTCACAAATGTTTGTAGAAGAGTCTGCATGCCTAGGGGATTGATTTTATACACCTGTTGCCATGGAAGTGATTGCAACACCTGAATTCAATGATTTGGAGGGGTGTCCCAATACTTTTGGCAATATAGTGTATATATGTTTTATTTTATTTTTTTAATAAATGTGTATCACTCCTAAGTTGACACCCTTTTGTAAAATTACCCAGTCCCCAGTTAGAAATGGCAAACTTTAGCTCTTTATTTTCTTCTTAAGAATTCAGCTATTTTTTTTGTTTTTTGTTCAGATATAAGTCAGTCTTGTACATTAAACAACAACAACAGAATGTCATTTTGTTGTAAATTTTCAAACAACAATTGCTAATTAAGTGTTTTGGGTTGCTTATGAGTTACATAATGAAGTCCGTAGAAAATTAAATCAATGTATTGTTGTTTTTTTTTACAGGAGTTCTCCACACATCTGTTGTTCTGCTCACTGAAATGTGTGAGCGAAGTCCCGACATGCTCTCTCACTTCAGGAAGGTACGTAGCAAGCATTCATGCCTTGACCTTCAACAGTCACCTCTAAAACTGTTAATGCACCACATCAGCCACTCTGAGACAAAAACACTCTTATCTGTTGCTGATAGCGTTGACATGACTACTGAAATGAGACTGTAGTCCTTTTATTGAAATCTGGATGCTTGTCCTAGATTTAGCTGCAGGTGTGTTTATCTCACTGGGAGATGAATACGAGTTCTTCCTCTCCGTATATCTGCTTCTGCTCTTCCCACCCCCAGCCAGATCTACTGTGCCAGCACGCCCACCTCTCATGCTCATAACTGTAGCATTATGTTAAGCTCTTCTCTGAAAGTGACTCTTTTTTCCAATTCCCCCCTAACATCTACTTCATATTTTTTCTGTCATTTGTCTTTGTTACAATTCCTGCATTGTGTTAGAATGAAAAGGTAAGAGGACATTCTGGTTTCATAGCTGGTGCATGCTCTTAAAGAAAACAAAACAGTCTCATCCTCATGGTCACTGTAGATGTAGACAATTTTTGTTTTTGATGTACTGTTTATTTTGCAATTGTTGTCATTTTAAGTGTTTTCTTTTTCAAAATTGTATACAGGATTACGTAGACCTCATATGCATTTTCACCTGTCCTGCGTTTACCTTTTAGATTAATTTTAATGGTTCTCTTTCATACAGTCACTATTGGGTTGTGGTTTTTCCAATATGTACATTATAGTGGGGGCACATATGAAATGGAGACATTTCCCGAATTATTGAAGATTATATTAATAAACAGAGGAAAAAGTGCCTAACAATTACAAAAAAACACTGACATGATATCCATGTCTTAAACATCTTAATTAAATGTAACCAATCTATTGGAAGATGATCAACTCAGGGTGCCTACTTGTATTGACACTTACTGACCCTTTTTATGTGTTGTCCTGTTTTAAAATCTCAATGATCCTGCTGTGGCCTTGCTGATAGTTCATCCTTTTTTTTCTCCCACTGATTTTTTTCTCTCTCTAGCTTGTTCCGCAACTTGTACGAATCCTGAAGAACCTGATCATGTCAGGCTACTCCCCTGAGCATGATGTGTCCGGCATCAGTGACCCTTTCCTTCAGGTATAGACACATCTCATGTCTATGTTGCTATATTTAACAGTGCCATAAGTGATGTCGGCTGTTCTGGAACTTCTGATAGAATTACAATTTCACACGCCCCCTTGTTCTAAAACCCCGCCCAAAGAAGTTTAGAGGAAATTGCGCATTCCTATGACAAACGCTTTGCTTGTGAAGCTGAGAATGGTGCTTGAACGATTCATTTCAACATGCTCTCAGCTTCCTGCTTCGCTAAAATGGACTGATCTATGAACATGCAGAATGATTGACAGACGAAAAGTGCCTGTGAATTTTCTGTTTGGCTAAACCCCATTTACAGAACTTAGGGTAGTCACAGAGACATGACTGTTTCAGTGGTATGTCATGTAATAGGGATATTTCCTGAGTGCCATTCCATAAAATAAAATCTCTTACAGCACCTTTAAAGTTGCCGTCGATGTGAATTACATTCTGTAATGTATCTCGTCATTTGTTTGCACAAAACTGATTTTTAGAGTGTTCCTTAAGTTTGCAATCCATTTTTCCCTTATGAGGTGATACCTGTTCTTTACACGCTAAAGCAATCTGATGAGCTCCTCTGGGCCACTTTGTGTCTCTTGGCATTTTTAAGGTGCGGATATTGAGGCTACTGAGAATTCTGGGAAAGGGTGATGATGATTCTAGTGAAGCTATGAATGACATTCTTGCACAGGTAAGAAGTATGATTAGATCCACTTTAGAACCACGTACCTTTTCTTTTCTACCTTCTAAAGATTTCCCATCAAATTGTTTTTTAATAGGTTGCAACAAACACAGAGACGAGTAAAAATGTAGGCAACGCTATCCTCTACGAAACGGTTCTTACTATTATGGACATCAAATCAGAGAGTGGACTAAGGGTGAGTGTTGTTCAGAAATGAGTGGATTGTCAATTTCCTAATATATTTAAAGGTTGTCTCAGGGCTCCAGACAAATATTTGAGAGCAGTAGCATCAGTGCCACAAAGTTCTCCTGATTTGGTAGCGCCTGGATTTTTTAATTAATTATAAAATTACTATTGTTTTGCATTAATAAGTGCAGTAACTAATGCTATTGCATGTTTATTTCTTGGAAATACACATTTGACAGTAAATCACTGAGCTTGAGTTGAGATGCAAACAAATTCAACTAAACAAATTTCTATAGAGAATATTTATTTTGGTTATCACATTAAAAATAACTGGAAAAAGTGTTTCCACTCTCAAAAGGTTGTGCAAACCCTGAAATGAATAATGTAAAAACATTTAAAAAACAAAAGCAACCATTTCTGCCACAATACCATGGTTACAGTTAACGTTACTACATTGAATCCATGGTGAATATTGGTGATTTGTGGACTGAAAAGCCTTCTATAATTAGTTTGATCATTGCACCATGTTTATCCTGGTTTCCACGTCAGTGGTATTTGATCGGATATGGTTTATAACAGAGAATTCAGCGCCGAATTTGAATAATTTTTACTAGATCTTGCGGTGATGTCATTAATACTCCGGCGAATTCAAGCACTTTCTCACTGGATGTCCCAGCACTGTGTAGTAACGGTGCTGTGTGAACAAGATTGGCTGCATTATAGTTTTTTTCTTATTCTAAATTGATCAACATTTGTGTAAGTTGTGGAATTGTGTTGGGAATTGTGCAATTAACATGTAACATTCTCAATGATATACTGCTGAAATGAACGAAATGCCTTGAAAAAAGATCTGTTCATTTTGCTGAACGAGACTCCGAGTCAGTAAAATGATCTGAACTTTCCATCACTACTGTGCTGTCTAATATTGTTTAGAGCTGATCAACTGTCCGCAATGCACATATATGCTTTCTTTTTGTTTGCTGTTTGCAACAGAAAATGGCAGCTCTTATCAGTTGGGCAACGTAATGGTCGCACCATAACCTCAAATGTACAAAATTTACTTGCACTGGCAAGAAAAGAGGTTGCAAAATGCGACCATTTGATCGCAGTCTGGAGCCGTGGTGTCTGCAGAAAATGATTAATCTTTTATTTTATTTCAGGTTTTAGCAATTAACATTCTGGGACGTTTTCTTCTCAACAATGACAAAAACATCAGGTATGTTTTGTTTTGTCTGTGACTTTTGACCATAGTGTGACATTCAGAAATTGCTGTTGCATGATGAAGATTTTGAGTGATCCATCGACTGAGTGTTCCATTGATGATCTCAATGTCTCTGACAACAGCTTTATTGTCGACTGAAATGGCTCATTTCATGTGCTGTCCACACTAGACTTGATTGTCAAAATGGCAGGGCTTTGACATTATTACTCTCCCTGATCAGATATGTGGCACTGACATCTCTACTGAAGACTGTGCAGACGGACCACAATGCTGTGCAGAGACATCGAAGCACTATTGTGGACTGCTTGAAAGACCTTGATGTGTCCATTAAAAGGTAATTTGTGGGCTGGCTGTATGGATTTTTATATTTTAGTTATGGCATAAGAGGCTGCTTACACTTGTCCTTCCACAAGGCGTGCAATGGAGCTGAGCTTTGCCCTGGTCAACGGCAACAACATCCGGGGCATGATGAAAGAGCTTCTGTATTTCCTGGACTCCTGTGACCCTGATTTCAAAGCGGACTGTGCGTCAGGGATCTTCCTGGCTGCTGAGAAGTAAGGCTGTTTATTGTGAAAACGTAAATCATGTTAAGCATAAATCATTTGAGAGAGAGCGCCAACTATTTCCATATTGAGAGACTGGATTCGCAGCAGTCACGCTGCACGTCCTTGTAGCCATTTTATAAAAGCCTGCAGACTGTTAGAGGTTTTAAAATATTATAGAAGCCTAGTTAAGTGGATACGATCAAATTCAATAAGCAAGCCCTTGAAAAACAAAGGTTTTGCAGAGTTGCTCAAGTGATTTGTGGAGCGACTTGTGACTGTGTGATGATAAAATGAGTGATCCATCGACAGAATCTGACTCTGTTGACACTTTTCTATCTGACAGTACTAAAAGGAGTTTGGTTTAGAGTGTTTAAAGGGTTTTCCGTATTTTTGCTTTAGTAACCTGATTTCATATTTTAGTGTGAGTTTTATTCTACTGTCTTGCAGATATAACTTGCACTTGTTTGTTGCAGGTATGCACCCTCCAAAAGATGGCACATAGACACCATTATGAGGGTTTTGACAACGGTAAATATCTTGTTCTCATTTTTTCACTATAGTCTGCTTGAATTCCTTTTATCAAACTGAAATATTCATGAATGTGATCTAGTTTAAAGTTGTGATGAAATGGAAATATTGATAGACCTTCTTTCCATTATTGTGATGTACATCAAAGCAAAATAGATTATTAAAAAAAGAAAAAAATGCAGGATGGGGACTTGGTTCTGTGCATCGTTTGTTAATTGGATTTTGAGATGTGGGGAAGGTTGGGATTTAAGAAGACTAAGGCCTTGTCCACACATACACAGGTATTTTTATTAACAGTTTTCCCTCCTTTAAAAAAAAAAAATTTGCGTCCACATGAAAACGCAAAACGCGCTATGAAGCGCTGTCAAGAGCATGGCAAACCATCAGGTGGCAATATAACCCTAACCGTAAAGCCACGTTGGCCAATCAGAAGCCTGGGAAAAAGGTTATTGCCGGTTCCGATTCTGACGCAACAAGCCAAAATCTCCGGTTTCACTGTCCACACGACACCACTGAAACCGAAGTTTCTAAAAATGTTAACCCTGGCAGGAGTTTTCTAAAAAGTTTGGATACTGCGTTTTACGTGTGGACGAACGGCCAAACCGCATAGAAAAAGCTGTGGTTTTGAAAATACACGTGTTCGTGTGGACATGGCCTAAATGATTGGAGAAGTCTTGCATAACTCACCATAGGAAGTAATTATTCACAGTAACATCTGTAACATGCATTTAGAAAAAAACTATGCTGTGGAATAGACCATGTTTGTTTTAACAGTGCTGTTGAACACTTGATGATATTGACAGTACACTGTAAGGAATAATCATGTTATTGCCAACAACAGACTTTCTTAATCTTAGCCTTGGTAATGTTGTTTTTGACTTGTGTGTGTCATGTAATACCCTTGTTCCAAAATGGTGTTGAAACTCCTGCTGAAGCCAGTGCTTGGCCGGGGAATCTGCAGAGCTCTTTCGGAATCGGTTTACATTTCGGCTGACTTGAGAAAAATGATGACATAACCTGCCCACAAGTCAACACACAATGTCTTATGAGTTTTGAGGACATTTTACCCTCCACAGTAATTTAATTCATTCTAGTTTTGCAGTAGTCTTTACTGATTGAGTTGCAGTTATTCGTTACAGAAATGATCCTGCCCTCTAGCAGTTCAAAATCAGAGCCATTTGTTCAGGCCCAGAACCACGTTTCCTGAGGTGGAAGTGTATGAAACGGCTCCCTTTTGGTGGCAAAGTGTATTAAGATACCCTTCTGATGTACCAATTTTATTGTGTCTGCTTTTATAGGCAGGGAGTTACGTCCGGGATGACTCTGTGCCCAACCTCATTCAGCTTATTACAAATAGTGTAGAGATGCATGCATACACTGTACAGAGACTCTACAAAGCCCTCCTGGATGACATCTCTCAGGTTAGAATCATCTCAACTAGAAAGTCACTTGACTTTTAATTGGTATTTACAATGTGTTAAGCTTGTCATCTGTTAGACTTAACAGAATTATGTCTATGTAAATTAACTCAAACTTTTCGACCTATAGCAACCTCTAGTACAGGTGGCATCCTGGTGCATAGGAGAGTATGGAGACCTTTTGGTCTCAGGCCAGTGTGAGGAAGAGGAACCTATTCAGGTAAATGCCACTATGAGCTCAAAATACGCATGCACAGTTATTTTAAAGGCAGTACAATTGTATAATTCTGATTTCATCTCACAGGTTACTGAAGATGAGGTTCTGGATGTTTTAGAAGGTCTCCTTGTTTCTAACTTGTCCACCCCTGTAACGAGAGGTTATTCCCTGACTGCTATAATGAAGCTATCCACCCGTTTCAGCAGCGTCAAGTAGGCATACCTGTTCTGAGGCACTTTTGATACAAGGATATATTTTCTTGAAATGAGTTTGTGTCCTGAAATGGATGAGGCACTGATCTTCCATTTATTTTCATTTTGCCCTGCAGTCGAATCAAAAAAGTGGTGTCGATATATGGCAGCAGCATAGACGTGGAGCTGCAGCAGAGAGCTGTGGAATATAACGCACTTTTCAAAAAATATGATCACATGAGGTAAAAGATCACCTACTGTTCCAGACTCCTGTTTGTCTCAATTTCAAAAGCCAGTCACTTTTTGTATTTGATAGTTCACCCCTAGCTCTAGTTCGTTGTCCTCATCTAGTCTCTTTCTTTTTCCCATGAAGACCTGCATTACTAGAGCGAATGCCTATCATGGAGAAAACGGCCAGTAACGGCCCATCAGAGATTGTGCAGACCAATGGGGAAACAGAATCAACCATACTGGACACAAAACACCTGCCCAGCATCACTCAACCAGCCAGTCAGGTGAGTTTTCTAGAGCAAGGTTTCTCAATCTTGATTTTTTTCTTTTTTTTTTGTACTTCCTAAACAATAGCAGAGTAAATTATTTTTGTTGTGGTTGGCATGTTATGGGTCAAAGAACGTGGTTAAAAGGCTGACAACATGGTGAATGCAATGTGTTTGGGAGTGCATTTAAACTAAAAAACATACACTATATGGACAACAGTAATTGGACACCTCTTAATTCTTGAATTCAGATGTTTCCGTCAGACCCATTGCCACAGGGGTATAAAATCAAGCACCTAGCCCCGCAGTCTGCATTTACATTTTTTTTTTTGAAAAAATTGGTTGTTCTGAAGAGGTTAGTAAATTCAAGCGATGCACTGTGATAGGATGGGACCTTTGCAAGGAACAGCAGCAACTTAGCCACAAAGCGAAAGACAAGATAAAATCACAGAGCGGGGTCACTGAGTGCTGAGGCACATCGTAAAAGTCACCAGCGCTGTGCTGATTCCATAGCTGAAGAGTTCCAAATGTCCACTGGCATTAGTATCAGCACACAAACTGTGCGGCGGGAGCTTCATGGAATGGGTTTCCATGGGTGAGCAGCTGCATGCAAGCCTCACATCACCAGCTACAATGTTAAGCGTCGGATAGAGTGGTGTAAAGCATGCGGACACTGGACTCTGGAGCAGTTGAAATGGGTTTGGTGAAGTGACAAATCACGCTTTTCAGTTTGGTATTCTGATGGGTGTGTCTAGATTTGATTGTTACAGTTTTGCCAACTGTAAAGTTTGGGGGAGGAGGGATAATTGAATGGGGCTGTTTTTCAGGGTTTGGCCCTGTTCATTCGGTGAAAGGAAATCTTAATGCTTAAGCATACCAAGACATTTTGGACAATGCTATGCTTCCAACTTTGTGGGAAGGCCCTTTTCTATTCCAGCATGACCGTACCCTAGTGCATAAAGTAAGGTCCATAAAGGCATGGTTGGATGAGTTTGGTGTGGAAGAACTTGTCTGGCCCGTACAGAGTCCTTACCTCAACCCCATCGAACACCTTTTGGATTGAACTTGGAACTGAAATTGCGAGCCAGTCCTTCTCGTCCAAAATCAGTTCCTGACCTCACAAATGTTCTCCTGGATGATTGGACAAATTCCCTCAGAAGCACTCAATCTAGTGGAAAGCCTTTTTCAGAAGAGTTGAAGCTGTTATAGCTGCAAAGGGGGGACAAACTCCATATTCATTCCTATATTTTTAGAATGTAGTGTCATCAAAGTCCCTGTTGGTGTAATGGTCAGGTGTCCCAATACTTTAGTCCATATAGTTAACCCCATCTACTGGTATTAAAGGGATAGTTCACCCAAAAATGAAAATTAGCCCATGATTTACTCACCCTCAAGTCATCCTAGGTGTGTGACATTCTTCTTTCAGACGAATAAAATCTGAGTTATATTAAAAAAATGTCTGGCTAATCCAAGCATTATAATAGCAGTAATGGTTGTTCTGTTTTTGAAGTCCATAAAAAATGCATCTGTCCGTCAAATAACGTGCTCCATGCGGCTCCGGGGTGTTAATAAAGGCCTTCTGAAGTAGGGATGAAACGATTACCGGTTTCACGATAAACCACGATAAAATTTAGTGACGGTTAGTAATATCGTATAAAATTTTATTATCATTAAAACCGCGTGTGATTATCACGGTTGTGAAAACTCGCGGTAAATCCTGTGTAGTCAGCGTCAGTCAGGCGCAGCACCGCTGTTTTTTGAATGATAAGAAATGGCAGAAGGCAGTGACAGCACTTCTGGGGATTGTTCAGCCTCTAAAAGGACCAAATCTGAGGTGTCATATTTTGGCTTTTACAAAAGTCCTGAGGGAAACTTAATCTAAGATGGTCACCCTGTCTGCAGAACATGCCAGAAGAAAGTCACTGTAATAGGGGAAACACTTCAAAACTACGAACGGCAAGTGGACTTTGACCTCAATACCAAAACTACATCTGGGAAATAATAACGTGAAGCGAACGAACAAATTTAGTCAAGACTAACATTTAAGGGATAATAATCAGGGCTTGACATTAACAACCGCAATTTGCGGGTGTAACGTTATTTCGGCTGCACACTAGCCACTCTGGCTGTTGAACTTATAATAGTCTTCTCAAAAGCCATCAGTTATAATCGCGTTGCGCATTATAACCACTCACACGTGTTTCTATTGAGTTTATGAATGCAATGTCTCATAATCAGAGGCGTTCAGATTAGCCGGAGTTTCATTCAGAGCGCGCGCCGCTCTTACTCGCTGAAATCTACACTAAAAGCAGAGATAAACGTGCGATGTATGCAGGAGATTCATTCATCATATAGTGGTTGTACTGCTTTTGTTCTATTTCAGCAGCGAAAATGGTTTTAAAAACACAGCAGAAGCACAGCGCGTCTGATATGACTGGCATAACGCTGGTGAATTTAGGGACCGTCTCTAAAGTTACATACAACATTGGTAACGTTACACGTTTCAAACTTCAGCATTTGAAGAGAATGACAGTCATAAAACTGACTGTAAAGTGATCATTTAGGTGTCAGGTATGATGCACACATTTTGATATTTAATAAAATAAACTGTCAAATCATATGGAAATATGGATATGCATTATTTCACTTGGATACTGTTTGGGCTCTAACACAAAATATGCTAGATTTAACTGCATCATTGCTGAACACTGTAAATATATTCTCAAGCAATATTCTCATCAGAGATAATATTAGAGATTATATTTACGACAAATTATTATTATTTATGCGTTATGCGTTGCTATTGACGACGGCCATTAAGGAAGGAAATCCCACAGAATCTAGCTTAAAAAAGTGCATAGAGCTGCTTGATTTATTTGTTGTTTGTTGATTTTCAAATATAAAACTTGTTAAAATGTTTTAAGTGTGTGCATCAGTTCTTTTTGAACACTTTCATCTCGTTTGAACAAAACCGTGATAATATTGATAACCGTGATAATTTGGGTCACTATAATCGTGATGTTAAATTTCCATACCGTTTCATCCCTATTCTGAAGCGAATCAATGCGTTTGTGTAAGGAAAAATATCCATATTTAAGTAACGTTTCAGCCAATCGCCGTCCGTATTCAATTTATGGAAAAAGTGTTGAAAGTGCCTCTGCTGATCAAAGGCTTACGTTACCAGGTATGCTCATCAGACGTTGCATACGCATCTTGAATTGCGAGAAGGCACTTTCAACACTTTTCCACGGAAGGCGATCGGCTGGAACTTTACTTTATAACGTTTTTAATATGGATATTTTTCTTACACAAACTCGTCGATTCGCTTCAGAGGGCCTTTATTAACACCCCAGAGCCGTGTGGAGCACGTTATTTGACAGACAGATGCATTAATATGGACTTAAAAAACAGAACAACAATCGCTGCCATTATAAAGCTTGGAAGAGCCAGGACTTTTTTAATATAACTCCAATTTATTCGTCTGAAAGAAGAATGTCATATACACCTAGGATGACTTGAGGGTGAGTAAATCATGGGCTAATTTTTATTTTTGGGTGAACTATCCTTTTAAGTACATTCTTCATTGAATTAATTTCTTATGCTGCAGTTTGGCAATTCAAACACACTGGCAGTTTAGTTCAGTGAGTGCTCCAGTAATGATCTGATGAGTTGAATCAGGTGTGCTAGATAAGGGAGATATCCAAAATTTGTGGCGTGGTGGAGCTTTTAGGAATGGATTTTGAACCTCTGTTATTAGAGTAGTAAAAAAATCTCTTTTATGGTTGAGCAGATAAAGAGGGATATTTAGCCATGGTGAAATATTTAAGCTAATGGTTTATTTCCTGTTTTACAGGCAAATGATTTATTAGATCTACTCGGAGGTAATGATGTGGTACCTGTTATCCAAACAACCGTTCCCACAAAGCCTGCATCAGCTGGAGGAGAACTGCTGGATCTGCTGGGTGACCTTTCTCTAACAGGTACTGGTAGCCGCACACTTCTGCTGTTCAGTACCAAATTCACATCCTGCCATTCCCGTATCCATGTTTAGAGCACTGACTTTACAGTGTTGTCACTAGTCCTTAAAGTAGTATTTCACCCAAAAAGGAAAATTGCTATTTATAGGGCTCTATTCTTGTTTTGATGAACTGATATCAATTCTTAAATGTCAAACATTGATGTTTTTGTCTTCACTGTTTTAAGTTGATGTGTGAAGAAAACTTAACTAAACTTTATTTGTAGCGCGCCTCCCATCCAATAAAGCTCAATAAGCTTTGTACGTTGTTACTATTAATATGAAATAATTTCTCAGCTTACAAATTCTGTCAATTATAGTATGAAATTCAAACAAATGTGAACGATCATCTCTTCCCCTCTACTACTAGTTATAGCATGAAATAAACATGAATGAACATCAGAAGGTATATTGAATGATATACTGTAACATGATGCAATGAAATGTATCATTCCTCATGTAATCGCTCAGTGTTTTAGCTGACGAAAACTCTAGAGAGGAGCGTTTTGATAAATATATGCACTGTTTTACATTATATTTTTTTATTTAACCCAAGCCGTCAAACTGCCGTCATCGGAAAGGGAACGCCGTTCCAGACCGGAAGTTACTTTTCAGATTATGATTAAAGATTACCACGGGAAACCATTTTTCTTCTGCGTATTAACTTGTAACTTCACCCTAAGACCTGTAATGTGTGCTAACCAAGTGAATAAGATTTTGATTTAATGAGGACTTTAATATTGTAATGTAATGTAATGTACCAACTTGACAGGGTTCCTTGTGTAGTTTAGTTGAGGGTTTTTTTTTTTGTACCGTCCAAACAGTCCAATCTCGGTTGTCTTTCCTTTACCAGTAATTTTTATTTTTGGGTGAAACCCTACTCATACCTTTTCACTCCTTAGGTGGTCCAACCCCCACCCCTGCTCCCTCTGTGCCCATGTCCCAGCCCCCTTTCCTTTTGGATGGTCTCACTTCGCAGCCTCTTTTCAATGACATTACAGCAGGTGAGCTTACATTAAATTTCATCATACTGATTAATGCAAATTAGGGCAATGCAATTATCATATCTGTTCCTCTCTTGCAGGCATTCCGCCAATGACGGCGTACAACAAAAATGGTCTGAAAATTGAGTTCACATTCGAGAGGGCCAACCCCAATCCCAATATTGCAGTTATCACCATCCACGCCACTAACTCCACCGAGGCTGACATGACAGAGTTTGTGTTCCAGGCTGCAGTACCAAAGGTTTGTTTTTTTTCCCTTCTAGTTGTACTGTTTATGGAGAACCCAGCTAATTATACTTTTTGTCTTCACCGATCACATTTACATGCACATCTTTTTCTGATTAAGGTCTATTTTGTGGTTAACACATTTTGGTTACATACTCCACAGCTATTGGAGTATTCTTGCATATGTTTAATCGGTATATTCTGAACTTAGACATGCTCACATTCTCTTCCCACTCTTCTGAACACTATTGCCTGTTTACACTGCTTTTGTTGTTGTTGTTTTTAATACATATTGTTACAGTGGATATTGAGAATAGTAAATGCAATATAATATACATAACTATCATGTTTTCAGTGGTGTATTAAGACCTTTCATAAAGACCTTGTTTTGTTTTTTATTAACTTAGAATGAGCCATTTCTAGGTACATACACCTTACAGTGAAGTCACCATTTTGTGCCACCATGTTTCTACAGTAGCCCTAAACAGACAAACTGCTCTACAGAGGGCTACTCTCTTCTGTCTCAAACGACGACATCTTTGACCTGTGTCGGCCACCGTAGCATCTCTGTGCTTTGAAAGGGAGTGGTGAGCGGTGGGCAATTCACAACCTCACCGCTAGATGATCTTCCATTCAGTTTGATATAATTTAAGGTCATAGTCTTAAAGGTGCAGTAAGTGATTTCTGAGAAACACTGTTGATATTTGAAATCGACGTCCAAACAACCCCCCCCCCCCTCCTTAATTGCTCTGCCCTCAAAATACCAAACATGCTATGCAACACAGGCAACCACTAACAGCTGTCGCATCAGACAGCTCGCACAGTTATGGATGAATCAGCTGCCTGTGATTCAACAGCAGATCTTGGTTCTGTGAAACATAGCAAAAATGTATGTTTCTCGGGTATTGAGCAACGAAGGAACCTCGGCGTCCGTATTCAGGCCATCCTGTATATCTCTCGTCTGATTGTAACCCTTCTTCATTATATTCCTCTGACCTTTTCCTCTCTGGTAATGCCATCTCTCTTTCTACAAATGTCCCACTCACTTACACGCTCTCCTCCCTCATCATGAGTGTATACTAGGGATGTGCGCAATGACTAATTTCGTTACCGTTTAAAAGGAAATTTTGTAACCGACTAGTCTAACCCCGCCCTCCGGAGACAGTCTGGATATGCGATCCATTTGAAAGAACACTTAATCTATGAACGGTCAAATCCTATACTTAATGCCGCTAAAAACAGATACAAGTGACGTGCTTGCCTTGCATTATGACATTAAACTTGAGTGTAGGATGTTGAGATATCAACTGTTCAAGTGTAAAGTAAGATTCATTCTTAATGTTTCTCCTTTAGTCCAGTATAACATTTCATACCGTATTGTCCCTCATAACCTGTAGTATAACAGGTCTAAGCAAGCTTAATTGTTATGCTAGTTTGATATGACACAGAAGAAAATGGAAAAGTTGTGTAGGCTTTCTAAATCCTCCCTCATCCGAGTGGACATTTCTCTGAAGCCGCCACGAGCGCCAGACAAAACAGACGCATACAAAACCTAAAATTAAATGATTTTGTTTTGCTGCAGATATACACTTTTCAAAGTAATACATTACTTTTAAGATTTAACATTAAAATGATGAAAGTTTAAACGTAGCCTTTGTAAAAATATAAAGCAAAACATTAAATGTGCCAAAAAAAAATACAAATAAATGACTAATATTTTCAAGGTCGACTAGTGTATACGCCCCCTACTGCCCCCTCCTATTTACAAAGCCAGGACTATGTACAACTGCACACAGAACAAGCATCTAGCAAATATTCCCAAAATTGTTTGGGTGTTGATTTAAATTTTCAACAACGTTTCTCACTTACTGCACTTTTAAATATCTTAAATGGAATAACAAAAGTCTTAAAGGAACACGCCACTTTTTGAAAGGCTCATTTTCCAGCTCCCCTAGAGTTAAATAGTTGAGTTTTACCGTTTTCGAATCCATTAAGCCAATCTACGGGTCTGGCGGTAGCACTTTTAGCATAGCTTAGCATAAATCATTGAATCGGATTAGACCGTTAAGATCTCGCAAAAAAAAAAGACCAAAGAGTTAAGATATTTTTCCTATTTAAAACTTGACTCTTCTGTAGTTACATCGTGTACTAAGACCGACAGAAAATGAAAAATTTAGATTTTCTAGGCCGATATGGCTAGGAACTATACTCTCATTCCTGCGTAATAATCAAGGAACTTTGCTGCCGTACCATGAGAGTATAGTAATCGATGGAAAATTTTAAAGTTGCGATCTACTCTCCGTTTTAGTACATAAACGTAACTACAGAAAAGTAAAGTTTTAAATAGGAAAAGTATCGAAACTGTTTGGTAATTTTTTTTGTGAGAGATGCTAACGGTCTAATCAGATTCAAGTTTTGCTATGCTAAAAGTGCAACCACCAGACCCGGAGATCGGTTGAATGGATTCGAAAACGGTAACTCAACTGTTTAACTCTAGGGGAGCTGGAAAATGAGCCTATTTTCAAAAATAGTGGTGTGTTCCTTTAATTCACTCAGGTTTTCAGAACCCCGGGTAAAAAGTGGTGCTCACCCCACTTCGAAAATAAGTGTGAAACGTTCCTTTACTCAGGGTTAAAATCAGGGGTTAGAATGACACCCGTGTTAATCGAGTGCGAAAAGCCTATTTGAGATTGTATAGGTTTGTTCTGTATGGCTATGCTTTGGCCATCCCGAGGTAACAGAAACTGTGCCCTCCCTCGGTCTGTTCGCGTTCACAGCGGTTGCACCGCCCTTAGGACGGCCCTGGTTATACAGTATTAATTATATTTGTACAGGTCTTAAATTTGATTTTTGTAGTGCTTTCAAGTGATGCATTTACAGTCAGAATATAACCAAATTCCCGTTAATATTGGAATATTCTTGTGCAAGCAAACAGTCATTTGCTCATTTTTGCTTCAGCCAAATACTTAAACGTTTGTTTGTGTTTTTAGACATTCCAGCTGCAGCTTCTGTCCCCCAGCAGTAATGTAGTTCCTGCACTCAACCAGGGAAGCGTCACGCAGGTCATCAGGGTTCTCAACCCACAAAAGGTAAAACATAACTGTGAACCCAGGCCACGCTTTGCTTCCTAATGCAGTAGATCTTCAGAGATCAGTCATTTGTCCTGAAATGGCTTCAGAAGTCTGTTCAGTGTTTGTAAACACTGAACCGAGTAAAGCTTAACCATTTTACTCTGAAGATGAAAGTTTTGCTTTAAAAAAAAAAAAAAAAAGCCTGGGGCAGTCATTATTTATCTTGGTTTAAGAATAGGAGGAAAGGTGACATCTCAGTGACTTTGGATTAAATTTAAGGTGGCGTCTCACTAGCTGATTCAAATCTGCTCAGGTCAAGGGTTTCACACCTTCCAAATGTTTTTCTGAAATCTCAACTTCGATTAGACATTTTTCCTAGATTCCCTGTCATGAATTGGCTAAATAAGATTAGGAGCACTATGCAAACAGTCAAAATTGAATTAGCAGAGAAGGGTCAATTACACATTCAGAGAGTAAAGTCACTCCATGAATTGAGTCCTGTGTCTTAAGTGTAGGAGCAGCCTAGAGGAAAAACTTTTCTTCACAACCACCACAACAGCACACATGGTTTTGCATTTACAGAGAAAAGGTTTGGATCGGTGTTAGCGGCCTCCCTCTGATAGTTCAGCAACAATGTCAATGAAGGTTACTACTGAAAAATCAGCTAGTGAGATGTTGGTTTTTAGAGTTTGAAATCAAATGTGTGAGGAAAAATCAGAAGATGATTAGGCTAGTTTTGCTGAAGTCAAAGGTTTTCACAGGGCTGCATGATTAATTGGGATAAAATTGAAATCACGATATGACTTTCAAAATAGCAAAGAATGCTATTTAATTGACCTATCGGTAAGCCCCGTCCCCCTTAGTTACTGTTGCTAACTCTGACAAACAAACCGAGTGGCTAACTGTCTTACAATGACAGGTGTCAGTTTGAAACAAGTTCCCAAGTTGTTTTTGGACACAGAATGTAGCGGACCCCGTCCAATTGATAGCCAAACTTTACTGATGGTTTATGAAGTGTATTGCATCCCTTTTTACTCCAAAAAAAATCACTGTAAAAGCTGAACAAACAAAGCATAAGAAGTGCGCATTAACGTCTCATTCACAAACTCACTCTCCATTGCGTTATCATTAAAATACACAGCAAATTACACAAAAACACTCATACAACTAATATATATAAACAAATATATACCGACCCATGCTGTTTTGTGGGGTGCATTTGGAATAAACTGTTAACTTTGGATCTGCTAAACTAAACTGCGAGCTCTCCCTTTCACTTCCTGCATCGCTCTGTAGACTATAATACCCATCAAAATAGGAGTCCCTCCTTAGTAAGACAGATAATGCAGACCTTAAACACATCTAAACACAGAAAGATGAAAAAATGCTTACAAAAACAAATTAGACAATAAGTCTGAGACACAGAAGGACCTCCTCTCGTCGAGGAGCATTCAAGTGGGACTTAAATATGCCATGGAGGGATATATAAGATTTTAAAATAAATATTTTTTTGGAAGCGAGGGTTTACAGATCACAATGCAAGCAGGAGAAGCCTCATGTTACGCTCGTCACAATCACAGATGACAACATCCAGGATCAACACTGCTCATGTACCGCAGGATCAAATTTAATTCATGTACAAATAACCATTTCAATATGGAGAGGCACTAGACCTTCGTTTGTGTTTTTGATCTACACTGTTAACGTTACATGACGTGAGAACAGTTAATTATTTAGGTTTGTACGTTAGCAGGGACTCTAACTTACTTTAATCGTAACTTAATGAGTATGACAAACCATAAATCCTCTCAGGATACCTGGAATCAGTGTTACAGTACCACAGGCACATCGTTTTACCATTTTTGTTGTAGCATAAACACCATCAAACCGTTTAGAGTGTCAAATTTTGTTTCTCTATGGCGCTGAAACCTAAAGATGTCCGAGTTCCGGGCCCTGTGCGACTGATACTCAACTGCCATTGGCTCATCTGTGTTCGAGGGGAGGGGCTTACCGATAGGTCAATTAAGTGTATGCACTGTGTGAATGAAGAAATATTAGTACTGTAAAATAGTTGTTTTTCTTAAATACTTGATTTTATTTTACAGTGAAATTACAAGAGTAATATTTCTTATTTTAATGTTTGTTTTTATGTTGTGATAAACTGTTGTTTTTATTATTATTATTAGGCTATTATTATTATTATATAGTAATGTATAATACAAACAAGAACTGCAAATCTTGAGGTTTTTTAATCGCATTTTAAATGGCAATCACAAATCGTGCAGCCCTGGTTTGTCAGTAGTGCAACCTTCCAAACTGTCTTTTACAGCAATTAAGGATTTGTTTTTATGGAGAAAGATTCCTCTGTGACTGATATTTACATTTTCTAGAATTGCACGTCTGCTTCCGCATGTGCCTGACTTCCATTTTTGTTGCAGCAACAGTTGCGAATGCGGATCAAGCTGACATACACTCACAAAGGCTCTCCTGTACAAGACCTGGCCGAGGTCAACAATTTCCCCCCTCAGTCCTGGCAGTGATTTGCTACCCTTCTCTATCTTAAAGACCCCCAGCAAGGGAACTATGGGAAAGATGTCCCCTCCCCATTCCCAAATGATCCCCCGTGACATCACCACAGATCACTGCCCTGGGGTTGCATGGGAAGCAGTGGAATCTTCCTGACACAGTCAAGAGTTGATGGTATGAAGACTAATGATGATGACGATTACAGCGACAATGATGAAGAAAAATCACAAATATCTGAATGCATATCTTTTCGTTTGTTTTGTTTTTTATTTTATTTGCCCGTCTGTCTTTCTCTCTGCTTCGGGGTTAGTGCAAAATGTCCATACTCACACTTGCACTTAACGTTGTGCACTCTCACTTATCCTCTCACTATAGTGCACTCCCACACTCCGGCTCACCCTGCCGCCCAGGGCCCGTACATGGGGGGGGGGGGGAAACGTCACTCGTGGCCACTATACAAAGGAGCTGTTTGTTTGATTGTGTCTGTTTTGTTTGATTTTTCCATGTTTTTAATCTTGTTAATGGGTTTGGTTTATTTTAAGAAGAAATTGCAAAATCTGAACATTTGCACCTTAAGCATTTCAGAATCGAGGAAAATGGGTTGTGATGGCGCCTTAAATTATCGTTCATTGTACATGGCATTTCTTAATTTTCGTGTAAGGTTGATCTAATGTCCTATAATAAAGTATACCAGATGAATGCTCCGGATACGAGCTATGTTGTGGCTGTGCCGTATTTCATACGGAATCGAATGGCACATTGTCTGCCAGCAGTGTAACGTACACACTAACAGATCTGTCCAGAAGTGCTTGACCTTCATCATATGAATCATCATGAATAGGCAATTTCATACCTTGAGTGGTGAGTTATTCTTTTTAAGCAGGCCAGCTTTTGTCATTGACAATGAAACTGGAGCGTAAACTTTGCGAGTCGTGTCTAGTGGATGAGAAAATGGGCATTTGAGAGTGTTGCTTGTTGCCGTCTGTATGCATTACATCACCCAGTAGTTTTGAATCATCATCGAAGCTGGTTTCCCCAAAACCCTTAATTTGGCATATAGTTACTTTGTTTGCCTCTACTCATCACAGATGGTGTGTTCTTGTATTTTTGTTTTTTTTAAATATCGAAATACATTTATATAGATTGAAAATAGCCTACACTAAAGACGTTTGATTTTAGCACAATCCTTAAGGATTGAATCCTGTATTAAAAATGTAGTTGGACAGCATGATCTTAAAATTTCAAATTGATTTTTTTCAGTAAATTAACACAAATAGAGGCCCTGCGATGTATAATAAGGTAACGGTCAGCATACATGCTGTAAATATAGACTATGAATATAAAGCCTTCATGAATGTAGTTATATGCACTGAATATTTGTTTGAATTTCTGCAGTGATTTGAAGTACAGAATTCTTGCCTGATTTGAAGCAATGTGCCTTTGTCATAAGCGGTTAAAAGAACCCTCAGACGCCTGCGAGATGAGCGGTTATCGTTACAGGAAGAGCAAGAACGTGATCTGAAGAGTAGAGGACCTTTTTGTTTTGCTGTCATTTCAGAGGGCGTCTCAAGTCAAATATCAAGCGTGTGCTGTCAACGTGTGTTAGTTCGTGTCTCTTCTTGCAGCTTCCAAAGGCAGTTCGCAACATTAACCTGAAAATACCTCACATTGTCTTCTTTTTTTTGTCTTTGTCAACTGTTTCATCAAGTCATTGAAATGCTCTCGGTGGAAACCCTTAGCGTCCGCACCCTCGCGTCATCTCTCGCTGCTCTTCATTTTTATCTTCATCACTTTGCGTAATTACGTTCGCCAAGTCTGGTGACCAAATCAAGGTGTTCTTTGGGGCTTGGGAAATATTTTTAGCTATGTTATGTATATGGAGAAAAAAACGATTTCATTCTATTGGCTGCTTTGTCTGTCTTTTGTTGCGATTCTTTCGATTTTTTTCTGTACATACTGAGGGCTTTTAAGATGCATCCGCTTGTTCTTTTCATCCTTTTTAAGATCCCATTTTCTAAGACTTTCTTTCAGTACTGCACAGTGTATAATGTTTGAAGCTCTCCCTCAGAAAATAGTCTAATTTAACAACTTACCTGTTTGATTGATTGATTGATTGTTTATTGGAAAGAAAATGTACTATGTGCTGCCTGTATATTGTATATAATTGTAAAACACATAAAAAAGATCAAATCAAATAAAAATCCCATTTGAAGACCTATGACGTTCGGTTAGGGGGGGTGTAATGTGCACACGATCTTGAGTTGGCATTTGTTTTTAGATGTGTATCGCAGTCATGTACTACTGAAAGAATGAAATGCTGCATATATGTAGACACAGGTGTAATTTCTCTTCTCGATATGGTGGCCTGGAGCTGATTTGGGTTTTTTTCCTCATGATTTTCAGACATAATAATGCGATTTCACCCTAAAAAAAAATAATTTTCTCACCCTCATGTAGTTCCAAACCCATATGACTTCTGTGGAACAGACAATATTTTTAAGATTTTGAGTCCGAAACAAGATTAGACCCCATTGATGGAGAAATGTTATGTTCCACAGAAGAAATTCGTACAGGTTTTGAATAACGTGAGCTTCAGACCACTTTATAGTAACCTTGATATGTTGAGGTAAGCTTAAATCCAAAGTTTCAAGTTCCCATAAACCACATTTTAGACTTTGTTTGAAGCACACAGAGTTGAGGCACGACTTCAGATAAAATGCCCTGGTGTGAAATCACGGCCTTGTCCCTGAATGTTTCGATGACTCTTGAGTGAACTTAATGCGGGGGTGGTACATTAAACAGCGGCCTGCAGTCGTGAGGCGCATAACAATAGTAAATGGCTACGAAATTGCACTGCGCAAGAGGACTTTCACAATACGACTTTTCCAATCATGCTGCTTTTTACACTACTCTGTCAGGCAAAGACGATGGTGTGTTGAAGAGGGAAATAACCATCCGCGAACTTCCCAACACCAAACAATGATTTTCTTTCAGCCGCATGTGAAAAAAGCAATGTAAATATTGTCATTTCTACTCTTTATGTAAACTTCCTGAGGTAATGCAAGCTAAGTTGGAATTCTCAAGTCACCACTGTTCACTATATCTTGCGATACATGCACAGACCTTTGTAGATTTGGAAATATGCTGTTGATTTCTCCAATTAATCTTCATTGAGAAGCAGATTTTAAGTGGTCGGTCGGGCGGAATTGAGCATCATTCGATTGGGTGTAACTCTTTGACCAGGTGGACACTGTATCACATGCTTGGACGATTGCCTTCTCCATCAGAGTCCCTTTGTAATCTGTAAAGGTATCGGTTGTTTTTGAAGTGTATCTATACATGTGCCCCTCTTCTCAGATATTTTACACTTGTTATTCAACCACGTCTGGACTTGTGCGGGAGGGCCGGGTGAGCCCAATGAGTCTGACATGCTGAAGTCCCATGTCCTCGAGGAATGAGTGTTGGACTGAAAATTCGTGATGGTGGATGAAAATGACATGGGATATTTTAGACTTATGCTGTGTATTATTGTCTTTGGGTTGGAGAAAATGATCAAATGAAATAATAAAACAGTCAAACTTGATGTCTGTTGTTGTGGTCTGGAAATGAATGGTTTTCTTCATTTGGAAGTGAGCTGACTCTGTGAAGCACCGTTCTGAGGGATCTTTGAGTTTGGGAACGGTGGTCTGCTGTCACCCTCTTGTGTTAAACTTTGAAACTGCAATAGCTCATGTCATGGAAGTCGAGGCAAAACGAGTATTCCTGATGCCCTGTCAAATGTAGACTTAATTGCACAATAACCTTTCATATGCTATTGTTTTTCATCTTAAACCGCTAATATTCTGTTGGGCGGACTGTGTAAAAATAATAGTACATTAAAAATCAACCTATTATTCCCATTCAATTTCTTTTCAAATATCTTCTAACCCAATCAAGCCCAGCAGACACTTAAAAATAAAGGTTGCCCAAAGAACCTTTCAGTGAACTGTTCTTATTTTTTCCTTGTGTGAAGAATATTTTTAAAATCGAAACCTTTTTTCCCACTAAAAAGAACCTTTATTGTAATGGAGAAGTCAGGTGTTCAAGACTCTTGCCACATCAATAACGAACCTTAAAGGGATTGTTCACCCAAAAATGAAAATTCTGTCATCATTTACTTATTAGAAGATATTTTGAAGAATGTTTGTAACCAAGCAGATAGAGCAACCATTGACTACCATAGTATTTTTTTCCCAATCTACTTCGTTACAAACATTATTCAAAATATTTTCTGTGTGAGTATTTTGGGAAAACTTGAGGGTGAGTAAATGATGACAGAATTTTCATTTTTGGGTGAACTATCCCTTTAAATTTTCAGGATGTAGGCATGCACTTTTCCAAAATGTGATTTGCCACTCTAAATAGTAATGTTGGTTTATCATTCGGGTCATTCAATTACAATTAAGCAAAATTGAATAAGCAAATGGCAAGACTGTACATCTGCATTATGTACACCAATTATAGAGGTTTTTTAACATGTGGAAATTCTTTGCATTTATTCATGTTTTATATCAGAGGCCTGTTGCATGAAGCTAGCTGAACAAACTCAGAGTTTCAGAGTAGGTTTAGAGTTGACAAATCCAGATAAATCCAACCTGGGGCCTATACCATGAAGCCAGTTTAGCTGGTTAACCAGATATGTTTAAGCTTAGTTTTTGCCAATCCTGGGTTTTAGGTACCATTAAAGTGGTTTGGCTTTTAGCAGAGTTCCTCTCCATAGTAACTTATGCTCCATGGCTAGCCTGCTCCAGGGCAGGCAACAAAGCCTGAATAGATTGGTTTGGTTTTGTCAACTCTAAACTAATCCTGTAACCCTGAGTTTGTTAAACTACCATCATGGTACAGGCCCCTGGTTTAGATCAAGTTCAACGGTCTCTCAAAGCTTGGTATAAATGTTCTCTGTCAACTCGGGTTTAATTCAGAGTTTGCGCCTGAAAGTGTGACACGTGCGGGAAACGGCCAATCCTAGTGTCCGTTTGATTCACTTCTCGCAAGAGAGACTGTGCAATTCACCTCTCTTCTGAAGAAAATGATCATGAAATGAAATGCATTTACAAAGCAGGAGTAAACACTGCTGCTGCAGCTGAAAGAATATCTGACTATATTAATGCAAGATGTGAATCAAAGAAATATGCCTAATAATTATAGGTTCACAAAGAGCTCAAATGAATACACGTTGTTTAAAAGAATTATGAGTGTGTTATATTAATATTTGGCTACTTGTCAATTAGTATAATAATTATAGGAATATATAATATGAATTAAAAGTTATAATTATAAAATAATTATAATTCATATAATTTAAATAATAATTATCACCAAAAGATGAGAAATGTTGTCCCTAAAGTTTTTTCACTATAAACTGCTTTCATTTGGAACGAGAGATACAGGGGGTGTGGCTTTATCGCATCTTTACTTGCAGCTGATTGGTCCAGCTTGGGTTTGCAATCTCTCTCTGTAACCCAGAATAAAACGTCTCCAGAGCAGTTTAGCTGTGTAGTGTAAGTTACCATGGTGATGAACACTGCTAAAAACCAATCCACCTTCTTGAGCCCAAAAAACCGAACTTACCTGGGTAGCAACTGAAACCAGGGGCCTATACCATGAAGCTGCTTTAGCTGGCTAGCCAGATATGTTTAAGCTTAGTTTGCGCCAATCCTGGGTTTTAGGTACCATTAAAATGGTTTGGCAGTGTTCATCTCCATAGTAACTTGCGCTCCATGGCAGGGTATGTTCTGGATTAGAGATCCCAAACTGAAATTGGACCAATCAGCTGTGAGCAAAGTGACACACCTCTGATGTAAAAAAGTCACTCCCCATGTTTCTACTCCAAATAAAAGGTCACTACATAGCAAATGGTTTTTAAAGACCAAAGTGTCTGGCTTTTAACAATGCTTATTTATAATAATAATTTTGAGTGATTTAGATAGTATTTATGTAATTATTATACCCTTAATCAATTACACATGTATCATTTTAGTTAAACGATCATTAATAGGCACTTTGTTAAAACTAATATAAATAGCCTATATAAAGGTCATAAAAAAAGCTTTAAAATGAATAAATAAAGCGATAAAAAATTACTACATGCATTAAATGTTCAATTCTCTCTATTTATCAACTAAACCAACTTCATAACTTTTACTTGCATTGACGTATACGTCATTTTTCTTTTTTCTTTAAGTTGTCCTCTTTCATAGACGGCTCTTTTCTTCTTGCTGTGCAAATTTGTTTAAATTCTTAATATTTTTCAGTCATGTAATATTCTGCAGAAGAGAGAAATGAATCTCGCTGCTTCTCTCGCGAGAAGGGAATCTCAGTGCCACTGATCCACAGCGTGTGATTGGCTGATCACTACTGATGTCACTGCTAAACTCCTAAACTCAGGATCAAAGCCTACCAACAAAGCCTGAATAGATTGGTTTGGTTTTGTCAACTAGAAACTAATCCTGTAACCCTGAGTTTGTTAAACTACCATCATGGTACAGGCCCCAGCTTTGTGCAACAGGCCACTGGGGTCTGATGAGAATATCAATAAAGCCTGACACTTTAATGATGAGTGTCTATTTAAACTATTAAGTTCTGTCAGACGTCAAAAAAACATAAAGGTTAATAAAATTGTCTTTGACGCTTCATGGATTGGAAGCCTTGTCTGCAGGGATGAGATCAGGAAATATTGTATCATAATTGTAAATATTTTTTTTTTTTTAAATTATCACATCTCACATCACATCTCCATCTCAGTATATTAGTATGCTGAGATTGTGATGTGAGATGGCAAGTCGTTTTGACATGTATTCATTTTGCGGGATATTAATTAAATTTTCGCTAAATGCTAATTCTTTTTTTCTTTTTTATTGGAGAAATATATAGAGTACAGATAAATTGAACAGAAATCAAATCTCAAGATCCTCCATATTTTCCTTATATTAACAGAATCTTCTGCAGGTATTGACTATATATACATTTTTACATGCATATGTACACAACTACACAAACAAGCATCTTTAACATTCCTATACATGCACATGCCACCTAAGTATATCTGTAGGACATACATGCTAACATATGCACCTATCCTGACATACAGAAAACTCTTAAACAAAGCTCTTTAAACACCCCTCCATCTCTAAATGATAATTCTTGATAAGGAATTAGATTTACACTAGTAAAAATGTTCATTCTTATCTTGATATTAACAATGACGGCATCACTCACAGAAACACAAATTCTTGATATCAAGAATTACATTTAAACAGGTAAAAACTATCATTCTTTATCTGTAATTATACAGTATTTTCACTAGTTAAATGCCACCATATAGGCTGCCATTCAAATTCAATTGTTGATGTCAGAATTGATTTCTTACTAGTTGAAATTCCAATTTCGCATATCAGAAATACAATTCTTACTATTACAAATCACATCAATAATTACTTGTAAAAAAAAAAAAAAAAATTCCTGATAAAGAACTCTATTTTAACTGGTTGAAATGTTAATTCTTGATATCTGTAAATGTATTATTTTAATGTGTTACATTTGTTATTTCTGATTTCAATATTCAGGAGAGTAAGTTCAGATGTCTAAAATGGCTTTCTTACTAGTACTATCACATTGATGATATCAGATATTAACGTTGTCACTAGTGACGATCAAATAATTGATATAAAAAAATGAAAATTTTACTAGTAATTCAATTGTTTATATCAGGAGCAGACATCTGCACTAGTAACCATGTAATTATTGATATAAAAAATGATGATTGTATTTCTGATATGTGAAATTGGAATTTCAACTAGTAAGAAATCAATTCTTGGTATCAACAAATGAATCTGAATGGCAGCCTATGGTGACATTTAAAGCCACAATATGTAATTTTTCGCCGCTAGAGGTCGCTTATTATGATGACGCCTGGATTTCACTGAGCTTTTATTATGCCGCAGACGAGTGCCTCTGGTCATGCGTATGTGGGGTACCGCAGCGCTGTTTTATCATATTAGATACATTTGAGTGTGTTGAAGGGTATGTTATAATGCTCGGTGGCTGCTATGAGACACTTGTTGCACACTGCAGGAAAGCTAGATCGATATAGAGTGCCGAAGTTATGACGTCACTTTGTAGGCCAACCCGGAAGTTAGCGGCGCATGGGTTCCCTCGATCGAAAAGCCATGCATTTTCCCCATAGACTTTTGGAAAATCGCAAAAAATAAGATCTGTGTTCAACAAAGAGTTATGACCCTTACACGTTTTGTCTATCAAGATAATCTTTACAAATTAATCCAAAATGTATACATTTTGAAGCTTAAATAAAGCCGTCAGATATAAAATGCTAACGGTAGGCTATAAACGGACTACAGCACACCATGGTCGCGGATCAACGTCATCATCAAGCTTCCTCAAGCTTTATTTAAAAAACACGCTCGCTCATTATGATCTGCGCTGTGTATGAACACTTATCCACTTTTTCATGAGAAATATTGCCAATTCGTTTTTTCCAAAAATGTTAGAAACTTAATTTTGTTTATGCGTGCCTCTCTGAGATTTATCTTTTGTTAATGTTTTTTCAGACAATATGATTATCACTGTGATAACATTAAATGACATGAAACACAACCCAGTCTCTTTTTGTTAAATGCAAGTTTATGTATGATCAATAATACAAAAGTATAAGTAAAATGTATAATAAGCTATACATGAAATAAAGCAAACAATTCAGTCAAACATTCAAAGTCAGTGCTAGTCGGCTAACTTACAACTGTAACGTACAGTTATAGCCTAAAAAAAAAAGTAATGAAACTTCACTTTGCCCTCAGCCTAAACGATTTGCCAGGGAACAAATTATAGATTCATGAGAGCAAATATGGGCCGTTAAATCTCCACAAGACGAATTATAGCTGGAGACGCCACAGAGACATCAGAGCCAGCGGCAGACGTAAGAAGGACTAGCCGAGGAAAGTCTACTCTCGCCGTGTAAACAAGCGCTGACCGCCGCTGACTCACTGGAGCTCACAACTCCGAAAACACCAGATAAAATGTTAAAGGAGCTGTATGTAGGACTGTGGCCAAAACTGGTACTGCAATCACTTTCAAATTACTGTAGAGCGGTGTATCCCCTCTCCCCCTCCCCCTGACTCGAGGCTGCCAGCTAGGCTGCAGGATGCAGCAGGAACGGCTGCTACACGGAGCTTTCAATGGCAAGTGACGAGTCGTACACAGTAAGTTTTTTTTCTTTCTGTTAATTATGTTTATGCTTCAAGAGCGATGTTTTATGAAGTAATTATGAATGGCAAACATTTACTAATGGCGATTAGCCAAATATAATCGTAAATATGAACGCTCGTGTGACAGTACATTCCCACATGAAAAAATACTATAGTATATTATAGTAAAATTACAGCAAAGCTAAATAACATTAGCAATGGTCATACAGGTCAACTTACAGCATGTTTTGTCCACTATATATGCGAAAAACGAATGAGGAATAATTTTTACCGAGGTAACGTTAGGCTACTGTCTCAAATACGTTTTCACATTGCCATAATAGGCGTGCTAATGTTGTTTTCCTCAGCGTCCCAGCATAATGACAGAGAAAAGGGCTCTGATAATGCATTACTAATGTTAGCAATGACGACTCGCCGTTTTTATTTACCAAACAATTCCTTAACGTTACCTTTTCAATTCAATGACCCACCTCCTCCATCTGCGCTAACCTAACGTTACTTTGCACGAACATGCATAACTTTGTTCGACTGTCATGAATATTTGAAATGTCCATTTACATTAAGTACAAGTTAGCCAAACATAGATGAACCTTACCTGTCCAGGAGAAAATTAGCAACGTTGGCATCAGTCTTCAAATTATTCTCCGTTTTCAGCCGTCTCCATCTTTCAAAGGCATCTCTTATACAAATCCTGGTTTTATTTCGGACACTGTCACAACGTTTTTCTGATTCATAACGAGGTCGTTTAGGTTTCGTAAAGTTAGACATTGTTTATCCAAAAAGTTTGTAGCTGCAGCTGTGTTAACTAGAGCAGAGCTGGCAACCCGAATGCAGAAACACTACTGACTTCGTGATTGGTAGATAGGTGGAGGGTGGCGCTTCAGGCATGACACAACATGTCAACATCAACATCAGTTGAGGGCTGCAACTTCACTTTTAAAATGACAATATCTTGGCCGGACAACTGTTGTCAGTGATATAAGTATTTGAAATTAACATGATTTCTTAATGTCTAGTGACATATCAGGGCCATTTTATGATTAATTGAAATACATTTCTTACATACAGTTCCTTTAAAATAGGCACTCTCTTATAAATAAACCACAGATTTGAGCTTTAAACAACTACATTATCGACTGAAAAAGTCTTAAAACTACGTTTTGTCACACATTAACAGTAGATTTTAACACAAAAAGACGTGTAAACACAGCCCATGTCAGCCATTTCTCAACAAGACGAACATGTGAAGAGAGTAAACTCCAAATGTTCAAGCATCCAACTTTGCGCGAATAGCGCGATTTATTCACGCCACATAAGTTCTTCATAAGGCTGAAACGCGGGCTAGTGAGAGATTGCCTGTTTGTCACGATGACGTCTAAAGTCCCCGCCAAAGGATGTAGTCCCTTTTAGCAACTTGTTAGCAACCACCGTTTTTAAGACACAATAAAGTTTAAAAAAATCACAAGCAGGTTTTAACTAATGTGTTTTATGTCATAGATCAAAACGTGAAAATATTTAGAGGCTTTGTTAACCACAGACCTTATTTCAGGCGATTTAGCAAAAACCCATTCAAAAAACCAATAGACTTTAGGGCGAGGGAAGCGGAAGGGCTAAAATGCTAACTCACTTCCGCGTTTTGGCCTACAAAGTGACGTCATAACTTCGGCACTCTATTAGGCATAGTAAAACATGGTACTCGTGGTAAATCAAGAAAAATAAGACAATAAACAATAAGACTAACTGTGCTGAGCTATATAACAATGATTAGTTTTCTGTCGATGAATGTATCCAAACAGTTGTTCACCTGCCTAATAAAACACATAATATAGCCTATTAAAGTGTCTTTGATGTTTCCATGGTTTCCACAGAAATCGAGAGTAACGCGACAGGTATGATGTCATTGATAGGCGACCCACGGACATGGTCCGTGTCCTGGTTAAAATTGCTTATTTCTCTGGAATTAAACATTCTTGGAAACATTTGGGATAATGTAAGTACACAAGTCAACAAAATATATAACAATAGTGTTTTTTTGATAAATCAATCCAAAAATCTTACATATTGTGCCTTTAACTAAATACAATTACAGATATCAAGAATTATTTTTATCATTTAAATGTAATTCTTGATATCAAGAATTTGTATTTCTGCGAGTGATGACGTCATTGTTGATATCAAGAATGAACATTTTTACTAGTGGAAATTGAATTGTTGATCACAAATTCATATCCAGCGAATGATTAAAAGTCTAAATGGCTTGCCATATGTCTTGTCCAACATCTGGACAACAAAATTACAGCTTGATTGGAAATCATGCACAATAAAAAAAGTTTTGCTTACATTTACCTTACATTGTTTCTTTCCCGGCTACATGTCGCATGTCATCTCAAGCTCTCCGGGTACTCTAAACCTTTGATAAAACGTAATTAATGGCAAAATTGTTGGTTGTGGTGGAAATCACCTTACAAATGAGTCACAAAAGTCACAATCTATGGATTTTAAGATTAAAAGTCTGGGTTAAGGAAAAGGGTCAAACAAAAATCTAGCTACACATAAACATTTAAAAAATAAAGTTCACACAACAGGTTTAATGTGACCTTCATATAACAAAAAGAAAAGCTGAAATTGGTGACTTTCAATAGACGGCAATCCTGAGAGTGCTTACAGTTGAAGAAACACCCATAGTTTAACAATTCCTCAACCCAGTCATTTATCATCAAACTCCTGGTAAGCATCCAGTCCTCACTTCTTCCTTGTCTTATGTGAACCAACTATTTACCACCACGTCAAAATGTATCTCAATATGACTGATTTATAGCGTGCTACAAAATGTATGTTCAGTTTAAAGTTTAACTTGCACAAAACACATTGCACAAGAGCTAATCATTCCAGTATGGGTGGCAGAGTTCAGCGATTCTCGATAAGAGTGTGTGTGACTCCACTCACTGTAGATCATCTTGAAGGAAGTGTCATTTTTATGTTTATCAAGAAACTTACAATGGGAACAAAATGGATACCGAGTGATGACTTAACCCTTGATCGGCCCTTGGGGTCCAGCTGACCCCACTGGACTTTTCCTCCATTTTTAAAAAGTGTTCCCTTCATCTCAGGGCCATGAGACTCTGTGACTTTCCCTAAATAATCTATCTAAACATGTACAAAGACTTTTTTTGTCAAAAAAAAAAAAAAACTAAATCCAGTATAAATCTGAAAATGTCTACATTTATATCAAGCTCTGGTCCTAGAGCATAAACACAAAGTAGAACGAACTTTCTATCTCATACACACACACGTACACACACACACACACACACACACACACACACACACACACACACACACACACACACACACACACGTGTGTGACTGCAACAGAGAGTATTTTTATTTAAATTGGCAAATAAAATCAACAAAACTGGCATAAATCTGAAAGATTTTCATACATAAATGAAGGACTAATACTAGAGCACAAATGCAATATGGAACAAGCATGTTCACTCACACACACACACACACACACACACACACACACACAAACACAGGTGTCTGGGGCATTTTTTAGATTTTGGCAATGAATGGGAAAATGTAAAAAATGCTTTTTTTTTCACTTTGTTTGTAAAAGAAAATCAACTAAATCCAGTATAAATCTGAAAATGTCTACATTTATATCAAGATCTGGTCCTAGAGCATAAACACAAAGTGGAACGAACTTTCTGTCTCCACACACACACACACACACACACACACACACACACACACACACACACACACACACACACACACACACACACACACACACACACACACACACACACACACACACACACACACACACACACACACACACACACACACACACACACACACACACACACACACACACACACACACACACACACACGTGTGTGACTGCAACAGAGAGCATTTTTATAGAAACTGGCAAATAAAATCAACAAAACTGGCATAAATCTGAAAAAATTCCATACATAAATGAAGGACAAATACTAGAGCACAAATGCAACATGGAACAATCATGAGAAAGAGAGGGAAAAGGGCAAATAAAAGAAAGATGAAAGGCAGCTTAACTTTTGCATACCTTCCCTATGGACCTCTATTGGATAATGTGGTCATTGCACTCTCTTTCTCTTTAACTATAATTCCTAAAGTTTTTCCACAAACCTACAGATGGCGGTATTCTATCCCTAACACATAGAGCAATGTCAAAAAACGATTTATATTTAATTAAGATCATCATTCAAGTAATTTTTTTTTCATAAAAAAATATTTTTTAATGAGCCAATTTATGACATAGTAAAGTATTTGTGCAGTAAATAGGTAAAAAACTACCAAATATCCACAAAAACACAGCATAAATGTATAGTTGAGAAGTAAATAAAAAATATATATATAGTTTTCCATGTAAAAAATGTATATTTCCTTATGCAATCGCTCTGTAAAAGTTTGGGGTCTATCTGACCCCAAGGGACTCAAACGTAAACCCTACTTGAGGAATGATTGAGCACAAGCATAGTTTTTCCTCATTTTCAACTGTTCAACCTGTGCTGAATTCTGAATGAAATGTGACTGATAATAATCTGTGGCTAATCGACCCCTGTAATACGATCCATTCAAAATCACCAGTTTTAGTTTTAAGTATGCTCATGAATAATTCAGTACCGGAAGTACAGGATTGGGCGGTGTCTATGAATAATAAGTAGCTCCGCCCCCCTTATGTTTATTGATTGGGTTTATTTGACAGCCTGAGCTTCAGTCCCACTATGGCGTCTCATCAAATCAGGATGGGCTTTTTCTACCGCCTCCTGTACTGGAATTTATCACTCGCCAGTTGCTTTTCTACATCTGGATTTATGTGCTGAAAGACGTCAAATGTAGGCGAAATGAAGGACGAGAAAAGCACAGCGCGGTCGCTCCAGAGTGCCGACACGGAGCGCAGAAATGCAGCTGATGTGGAGGATGGCCGGGCGGGCAGCGGAGCAGCGCTGAACCCGGTGCTGCATGAAGCGGCATCTGACCGAGCCACCGCACCGACAGCCCGAGCAGGAACAGGAATACGCGTTTTAAAGGTACCTGATCCAGCTCCGTTTAGGTCGCGGTGTTGCTGTTAAGCAAGCAGGGCCAAAGTACGCGTGAATCCGTGAACTGCATCAGCAATTATCTGTATAACACTTTCACACGCCGCTGTGTCTCAAAACCTAGCGAGCTCCCTGCATAGGAAGCATATTTGGGCATCATAGGCGCGTTCCGCGTCTGCGAGCTGAGCGGGCTCCTAACGCGCCTACGATGCCCAATATTGCTCTCTATGTAGGCGGTTCACTAGGTTTCGCGGGACTGCCTGTGATAATAGATGGTGTGGATTAGTAATGCAATCTCGATTTAAAGAGATTGTTTCTCACTTGATGATGTTTTATTGGCTGTATCAGAATAGTTTCGGTGTAACGCTTGTAACCTGTTAGGGGGCGTTTACTCTACAGGGCGCTTTTTGTGATTGCTACTATTTCGGTCTATATACACCTGCGTCAGATGGAGGAGTTTGGTCTGTTTTTCTGCAAATCGCTCCCTGACCATTGCGTTGACATATCAACTGAAAAGTAGTCTAGTTCTACTAAACCTAAACGCGTATTGAGTATGGCAAGCTGTTTTAACATGTATTCCTTAAAACTATATGTCTGACTGATTCAGTGAATTCATACGGTGAAGATTTTGATTCAAACCTGTGACCAAAGGGGCATATCTAGCCTTTCATTAATGCCCTTTTGAGAAAGAAGTCTGCATAAATGTACTGAATATGCACTTTTAGGATTGGCTATTTAAAAATTAACTGTTATTACAAATAATATGTGACCCGTGCTGGCAAAAAAAGTTGCAATGAACACATTTTCAAAAATTTGGTTACAAATTTTCACATTCTCTATTAAAAAAACCTTCAAAATGATGTATGATGATTTGTTTGAATCAGACAAAAAAATGACTGAGCTACACCTGTTTGAAGTCGATAGTCAGATACATTTGAGAAAAATCGATTTCAAGTTGTCTGTAGCTTCCAAAACAAAATCACCTAGCAACCATACCATGAAATCCTTGGTAATAACACCAAATTCGACACACCAAGTCAACACCAAATATCTATAGAAAAAAAATATTTTCAACTATATAACTAAATATATTCAATTCCCCCCCCCCATGATACCACACTAGTTTGATTAACATTACTGAAACAGACAGCCTAAGATCTACTGTACCGCACGGATGTTTTATAATGTTACACGTCAGATGTTTTTACAGATAATGTTTGCGTGAATACTCGCCAATACAGATATTTTGAAGTACTGTAATTCTGTGTATGTGTGTATATGAAAACATACAAATAAAGATACTTTTAGATGTTTAATTGCTATTTGGAGCGTAGGGATCGCTATACAAGGGCTTAAAGGGTTAGTTCACCCAAAAATGAAAATTCTGTCATTAATTACTTACCCTCATGTCGTTCGATACCCGTAAGACCTCCGTTCGTCTTCGGAACACAAATGAAGATATTTTAGTTGAAATCTGATGGTTCTGAAAGGCCTCCATTGGCACAATGCACGGTTCACTCTCAAGACCCTTAAAAGGTACTAAAGACGTCGTTACAAAGTCCATCTCACTACAGTGGTTCTACAATAGCTTTATGAATCAGCGAGAATAGTTTTTGTGCGCAAAAAAAACCCTAAATAACGACTTATATAGTGATGACGATTTCAAAACACGGCCTCATGAAGCTTCGAAGCGTTATGAATCAGTGAGTCGAATCATGATTCGGATCGCGTGTCAAACCGCCAAACTGCTGAAATTTGGCTATCCAAACTGCTCATTCGACAGACATTTAAGTAGCTATATAAACGTCAAGCCAAAACGAAATAATTTAAAGCAAAACTGAAACAGAAACTGGCGTTGGACTCACGTAGCCTACCTTTCTCATTCAACACAAATCAAGAGGTTTCCATATTCGCAATGTATTTGAATGCTAAACTATTATTTCTTATGTAAACCAGGCTTTGTACTTCACTTGCGTTCCAGTATCGACATAAAACATCTTTCACATGCACAAAATTGTGCATGGCGTAACACCACAGTGAGGCGGTGTAGATTCTACTACGGACTATTTAAATTTAACTGTGTACCTTTTTATATGTGTAGTTTATTTTGATAATGAAAAGGCTGTGATGTCAAGTTAGCAATGCTAGTCTAGAACTTATATGCTGTGTATGTGTGCGTGTGAGGCGCCTGCGCGATCACTTGCATTTTTTCCCCCCTTATAACAGCGGAAACAACTTAAAATACTTAAAATACTTACGGCGCCTCCGTCAAATTTCGTGCCGCCTCTGTCTGTCGGCAAAACTCAGACAGGCAGATAGTCACTTGCTCAGATTTGGCCTGTTGTGATAATTAAATAATCATCAGAAATATGTATCGTCTTCAACAACCATTCTTATATTATGATTTGGTGGTACAAAGTGATCTGAAGCCATTCCATAGCTGAATGTGAGGGACAGAAGAATATTTACATCGTTAAGTTAAAGTTCACGGAAACTCGTCTTCCCTCCGCGGCAGCTGTCAATCATTCTCCGTTCAGCATTCAAACTGCACGTCGCGTCCGGTTACAACAGTCAACAGCAAGGTAAAACTCTCTTCAAGATTATATATTCCCATTATAATACTTGATATGTAGATAAAGGAGTTTATCCAGCTGTTTCTGAACGATGTTGTACTCGCTACCGTACCGGGTGACAACACAAGGACTATTAATTAGCATCACACGCACAATAACTGGAATTTAAAACTGTGAAGAAACAAATGTTCAGTAAACTGTTGGACAGATATACATTATAGACTAGGATTTGTGCATTCAACATTCAACACTTTTGTGCCGTGAACTTTACAATGCGCACTTACGCAGTGCTGCGCACTCTGACTCCATGTTGCTTTAAGAGCATCATTCTGCACACGGGATGCGCATAAGCGGTTTGTGCCGCTCCGTTTTGAAGCATTTATTATCATAGTTTTGTGTACTGAAAGATTATTAAAAGCCTGTCTTGTTCTCTCATATCTATCATATCGTCGCTGTCCGATGAAAACCACGTATGTCCATTTTGCAGATTTTGAGATTTTTCGACGGATTGAATGTCCAGGTTCATTTCCGTATACAGTATGCTTCACATATCTAAATGGCCAATGAAAAGTTGTGAAATCATGTCATCTGATTTTCAAGTATATCCATTTGGTGTCAAAGCTGTCAATCACGCCGCGTATCTCCCCGCCCTGTGGAAGCATCTCGCCGGTCTCGCCGGTCTCGTGAAGTTTCATCGAAGCTCAGCGCTGGATAGCCGAAAGTACGACATTGAAGCTCTCCACAGTTTAGTTCTAATCTAGTTCTTCACAGATTAGTTTGCTTGCTAGTATGTAAATAAACTCGGTCTCATTGATAAGATTCAAACTTTTTTTTTCTTAGTCAAACTGATCAAATTATAGCCTGTAATGCTACGGTCATGATTGTCACTAGAACATGCCTCACTCATACTGCTATCACCGCTTGCCAGAGGCTGAGAATGTCCAGCACGTATTCCTCTGTCAATATGAAACACGACTTGGCCATTCTAATTAATGATCGGAAGAACGCGTATCGACCACCGTTACTGTAAAATATGCACGTATGTCCATTTAAACTCAATTTTGGTCAAATGTGGATTATATCATTACACTGGCAAGAATATGGTTACATGTAAAGATGCCGTACCAAGTATGACAACGCTACATTCAACTGCTTTTGAAATACGGTGTTTTTTTCACTTCCTGAAAAGTAACCGTTTTGGCATCGGGCAGCAACGATATATTTGTTGCCCCATTAAAAACCTGCACATTACATTTACAATAAAAATCTTTTAATTTTATATTGTTTGTGTAGGCCTATATATAATTATTTACATTCATATATACATATAAATCTAATAATATAAATTGTTTTTCATAAATGTATTTTATAAGAACACAAAGTAATTTGTACCTTTTTATTAACATGCTTATATTTTATAAAATTAAGATTTTTTTTTCAATAATTACTTTTTGTAATTTGTAATTGCAATTATCCACTCACCTAGTTGAATATATAAATATATTCAACTAGGTGAGTGGACAAAATATATTTTTGTCATAGCTTATGATTCTGGTCATACAGATAAGCAGATAAGAGTAAGACATAATTCAAAACTCTATGGTTTACCTTTTATATGTTGTTTTGTCGATGCCGCTTTCTGCCATCTTGGTTTCCTTTCCGTGAACTGAAACTCAGCATATACTACTTGTTGCAGTTGTTTTTCATTCATTTTGTATAGGCGTATAGTTTAATAGAATGAAAACTAATAATAACTGTGGAGAGAATTTTTTTTAAAAACAGTGTTGGACAAAAAAATATCAATTTGATTTTGGGGTTAAATCAAAGCTCTGCACCGTCACATCTTAAAAAAAAAGAGAGCTGATCGCTTGAAATCGCCTGGAAAAAGATATGAATCACTATTGGATTCATGGGCGTAAATTTCATCTAACAGTTGGGGGGGACAATAAACATAACATTTCTCAAGGGGCCCCCCGTGATTTACACCTATGATTGGATTACTTAGCAGTGACGATAAATGAAGTACTAAAACATATATTTTAATTAAATAATTATGAAAACAGCTTGCCATATCTCGAAACCCTCGCATTCTGTTCCATTACACTTCATTTAGCTGACTATGAATGATGTTACGCGTGCTGTTTGAGCACCACCTCTGTGTGTGACTGACGTGATAATGTCACTGCCATTATCTTCATAACGCACCTCACATAATACGCCTACAGGAAATATGCCTGTCATTATATTCTGGCATTGTAATAGATAATCAGAACAAAAATAAGATTTTGTTGCTTCCTCCACAGAGTTACCATGCTGAGTTTACAATGCTTTTGCCTATTATTAGACCACTGCATTCTTATAGTCATGCTGTCTTATCTACTCTTATCTATTTGAAAAATGCATTTTTATTATTCACAGCATTAGGATCCAATGTGATGCTCCCATTTGTCATTATTCATAAATGTCATGTGATATAGATAATAATAATATAATGATAATGACATAGAGTAAGTATAATAAACCTAACTTTACAGATGAGAGCAGATGCTAGAGACAGGTAATAACAGTGACGCATTTGATTTGAAATATGATTGATGGAGTCAGCTATGATCTTATGGTCTTTAGATTAGATTATGCTCATTATTATTACTGCATTACTTAAATGAGTAATCAACATATACACCGAAGACTTTATGCATGAGAAATTGGTCAAATCTGATCAGACATTAGAGGTTTTGCAATGATCTAATGGGTATTCAAATGGGTAAACAAAAATACACAAAAGGCATAAAAAGATCATAAATCGTAGAAATATGTCATAACAGCTGCCTATTTGGTAGAGCATGTGAAAAGTTAGTAATGAGTCATTTGTGATCTAATGATATTTAGACAGAACTAGTGTTCTAAAATTGATTGTACTAGATTATACAATAAATGTGATTCTTCTTCTTCTTAAATAAATAAATACAAATTATAATTACACATAAATCAATAAAAATAAATAAACAAACTTCACAGGTTTGGAACAACTGGTTAAATAAAAAATAAAAATAATAATAATAATAATAATAATAATAATAATAATAATAATAATAATAATAATAATAATAATAATAATAATATAAATGTATTATAATAATCATTACAAATAAATAAATCAAAATAAACAATTTCTTATTATTCTTATAAATGTTCGACAGAAGAAAGTCATACAGGTCTAGAACAACCGTTAAATAATAATAACAATAATAATAATAATAATAATAATAATAATATAATAATAATAATAATAATAATAATTATTATTATTATCAATACAGATAATTCAGTAAAAATATTGTTTCACAATAATAATAATAATAATAATCACGTTTTTATTATTATTTATTAAATAAATCAATAAAACAATAATAATAATAATAATAATAATAATAATAATAATAATAATAATAATAATAATAATAATAAAAGAGGATTACATGTATTATTAATTATTATTAATAATAATAATATTATTGTGTTCGACAGAAGAAAGTCATATAGGTCTAGAACAACCGGTTAAATAATAATAATAATATAATAATTATTAATTATAATAATCAAGACAAATAAATCAATAAAAATGATTGTTGTTATTATGTTCCACAATAATAATAATAATAATAACAATCATCATTATTATAACAAATAAATAAAAAAAATTATTAAACAAAAAATAATTTATTATTATTATTATTATTAGTAGTAGTAAATCAATAAAAATAAACAACATTTTGTCTCCTTTATTATTATTATTATTATTATTATTATTTAACCGGTAGTTCCAAACCTTTTTATTTAGTTTTGTCTTCCAATGAACGGTTGAGTGTTGTTTTGCCAGTGCTGCGCTGCTGATGCCAGTGGTCACTTAATTAAGCAGGACAGAGAATCATCAGAAAATGATTTCACCAGGCTGACTAATGGCATGGTGTCTCCGAAATGGTCTCGACTCGTACATCTCTCCAGGGCGTTTGTGCCCTGGGTAAATATTTGGATCGCCGTTGTGCTCTGCAACTGAAAACAAAACCTGATGTCTCTCAAACAGTGGTACAGGGTGGAGTCCCGAAAGCCACCAACTTGTGGTTACCAGGGCATGATTTCCTATGACTGATTTGGCCTCTGAAACACTTTATTTGGCCTTATTTCTAGAAGGGCATAATTTCACAAACACAAGCAGCATCTAATCTAGACTCTTTTCCACAGCGTAACATGAAGAGGAATGGCAGTCGAGGCTGCGTGAACCGGAAGACGCGGTTCGGCTCGCGCGAGCGGGACTGGCTGAAGGGCGACGCTCAGCGAGGCTGCGTGTGTCTCTACGGGGCCTCGGAGCCTCAGCCTCCACCATCGGGCCCCCAGACCTCCACCACCCCGCAGCCAGACCTGAAGCTGGTGCTCTGCTCCACCAACACCACCGCTGAGGAGCTCTGTGCTCAGAGAGACGTACAGGGTCTTTACCTGCAGCTGCACGGAGACTTAATCAGGTAACGCAGACACAGTGATACTCGCTCACCCAACTGTAATTTTCTGGCGAGACGAGGTCTCGTCTCCGTAATGATCCTTATCAGACTCGCGCTGTGGAACACTCGGGCCAGACACGCAGAGTTCAGGGTATTTGAAAGTCTTTGAATATCACATGCTCATTGTTTACAAATGACTGGTTGCATGAGTTGTAGGATTAGTCATTCATTTGCACCTCTTGATATTATAAATGTTAATGATCCTCCTAAATAACGTCACTATGAACATGTTTGTCTTATCTCAGGGTTCAACATTAAGGATGATGGCCCGGCTGTGAGAGAGCTAGAGTCTTAAAGGGATAGTGCACCCAAAAATTAAAACTAAACCTGTATGAGTTTCTTTGTCCTGTGAACTATTTTGAAGATGTGGGTAACCAAACCCACATGTGGGTCGCCATTTAGTTCCAAAGTATTTTTTTGTCATGCTGTGGAACTCAAAGGGGGCCTAGTCTCAGCGTCAGACTTCACGCCCACAGACCACTGGCTGAACGTCTGATGCATTTGGCACACTTAACTGGAAACACTTCATGATTTTCGAAGCCGTCATCTGATTGGTTGAATTCTACAGGATGTTCGGGAAACGTGTGTCACATTCTTTAACTATCTACCTGGAAACAAATGCCGTGACGCCAAACCTCCTCATGTAAGAAAAACACTGTTGTGTTTACAACTTTTGTGTCACACCAGACGTGACTTGCGCAAATAAATTGCGCTATTCGTGCGTAGCTTGAACATTTTGAGTTTACTTACTTCATACTTGCTTCAACACGCTGCTGAACACAAAAGAAGATATCTCGAAGAATGTTTGTAACCAAGTAGATAGAGCAACCATTGACTACCTACCATAGTAGGGAAAAAAATACTATGGTAGTCAATGGTTGCTCTATCTGATTTGTTACAAACATTCTTCAAAATATCTTCTCTTGTGTTCAGCAGAACAAAGAAACTCATACAGGTTTGGAACAACTTGAGGGTGAGTAAAGGATGACAGAATTTAAATTTTTGGGTGAACTATCCCTTTAATGCTAAATCACTGAAGTTACCCTTTAACAGCCGATCTTAGAAGTGCGTCGCATCAGAAGTCACAGACTCCGCGTCGTACAGCATGAGATGAACAAGCGGCCTTCTTTCCACAGTAACCAAATACTTCTCTGAATTAAAGGGTTACTTCAGCGATTTAGCATTAAGCTTTGTATCAGTAGTAACCTGGTAGTATATTCAAATTATTCAAATTACGGTACTTTCCCCTCTCATGTCCCCCTGAGATGAGAGAATTATGCATTTTATGTCTGGAAAAAAATCCTCAGAGGATGCGCCATCTGAGATATTTTGGCCAGAGGCTAGAGACTACAGCCACTAGATGGAGCTGTTCCGCATGTTTTCAAACTGTCCACAGGGGTGGGATCTCACTCACAGAATGTAAATGCACACGGCCGCTCGGATCGGGCATTCATAACGGAGCGGAGCGGTGTGGAGCTAAGTGAGTGTTTCAACTTTTCAATGAATTCCTATGAAAGTTAAGCTTCCATATGCAATCTGAAAACATGCCAGACTGGACACGCGCCGTGAATGACTGCCGCGCTTACCTCAGCTCTTCGCTCTCGTGATGAATGAAATCTGACTCCTGCTGCGTCTGTGCCTGACTTTCGTTCGGCTCACTCACACTTTATTGAAAAGACATGTTCAGTTTTTAATTGTAGTGTTTATTCTCTAACTGAACGAAATTATTGTATTATTATGATGAGCAAAACGACGGTGGGGGCCTGTAGGGAGTGGCCTCGTAGGGCAGTGAAGCAAGTGCATTCTGGGAGTTGTTGTCTTTCATCCACATGAGACAAATACATTTTCTGTCTTTTCTCAGTCTAGAAGGCACCAAATTCCAAAATAATTTCACATTTCTACTACATAAATGACCCAGTTTAAATACACATTCATCTTCCCATCGCTGAAGTGCCCCTTTAACTCAATTAACTCCTCGCTTATGCAGACCAACAAACGATACTGACGTGTCCTTTCTTTCAACTCTCAGGTGAAATAGACCTCGCCCTTATATACACATTTCCGCTAATTAATTTTCATTTTAAAGTGACACTGAAAGTAAATCCTATTTGCTGCGCTGTTACAAAGTGTACTTAAAGAGACTTAAATACAATAAAAATATTATAATTGGTAATAATGTCAAAATAAAAGTTTTACATTTTAAATCACTATGCTTTAATAATCTTTGTCGACTCATACTAAAGCACGTGAAGTATTTGCATAATAATTTTAACTGTAGAGTTAGTGAAGTTGCATTTAAAGTTAATATATTTTAAATACTAAATTGCAACTTCATCACAAAATCTGTAATTACAAATATACTTAAATACATGACATACAAGTTCTAATATAAATAATATTTCAAGTATATTTTAGTGTACTATAAATGCTTTTCTGTACTTTCGGCAGTACACTTCAACCATATTTCACAAGACAATAAAATAATTATGTACTTACATATAAAGATGTACTTAGGTCCTACTTAAGTAGGTCAAAAAACCAGGCTATAGCTAGCTCCAGACTAAAATGCATGTTTAAACTGTTTCAACTGAAAACAACTTGCACTGACATATCTTAACATATGTCAGTGCCATTGTTTTGTCTCAAGATATGCACACCAGTAATATTTTTTTTCTAAGGCATGTTTTTAAAAGCTACTTAAATGTCCTAATTGAACTAATCCTGGCTTAATCTAAGCCCTGTCTGTGAAACCGAACCAACATTTAATATATATATTTAAACTATAATACTATTCATTTATTTACACAAACATTTCATTCAGTTTGCACTTTAGTACTGTATATTATACCTGTAATAAAAATATGCTAAATTGTACTTTTTCACAAGGTTATGTTCATTGATCATAAATATTTGTTTTTGTATCATGCATTGGTTTTCTGTGACGATTTAAATGTTGTTGTCAATAATCTAGCTCACTAACACAGATGAGGTTTGTTAAAGGTCCCATGGCATGACATTTTCATTTTATGAGGTTTTTCAACATTAATATGAGTTCCCCTAGCCTGAATATTGTCCCCAAGTGGCTAGAAATGTTGATGGGTGTAAACCGAGTTCTGGCTGTCTTTCTCTGCCTTTGAGAAAATGACAGCTCAGACGAGCTGATCTTGAATTCTCCTGTTATGACGTCATAACAGGAACGTTTACCTCCCTTTCCTCCGCCCAGAGAATTTGGCACACCCATGCGAGCGACATATTTGTTTGTCCTCGAGAGATCATGGCTTGTGAACGAGTGAATACTGGCAGTTTCTCAGTGTTTGGATGTACAAATGAAAACAGAAGTCTTTTTTCAGTTCCTTCTGATCTGTGATTTCTGATGTGTAGCTAATTATTCAAGTTCACACAGAACTTTGTTATTCGTGCTGCGGCTTCTCTCTCCCGACAGAACAGTGTTTTCTATCTTGTGAGTCAGTGTTTTTGTCTGTCCTCGTTGCGTCTATCTGTTCTAAATTGTGCATACAGTCGTGAGTTACCGCTCAACATCGACAGAGCCACATCTTTAGAGATAAACCTCATGCACGCCGAAGCTCGGGCTGCACTGACCGGTCGGCCTTCAACATCACCGACCCCCAGTACTGCATCTGGCCCACAGCGGAGGCACCAAATGCGAGATTAAGCAGAAGGGGAGTAAGCGTGAGCGTATCCGGCTAAGGCTAGCCAGCTATCCCCACAATACAGCTGTAATCGTCTCGACAGCTGTAATGGTACATTACATGTGTTACAAAGTTGGTAGAATAATGAGGAAGACGGACTCAGCGTGACTGGGACTTGTTTTTATTCAGAACTCTCACATACAAACAAAATAAACTCGCGCTGACAGCGCTCTCACAACTCAGTAGTTACAATATAACTTTGTTAGCAATCTCTCAGTCTCTGGTCCACTAGTAATGTCCGGTTTGCGAACGAATCGTTCTTTTGAACTGGTTCTTTTTAGTGAACCGGTCAAACCAGTTCACCAAATCGGACTGAATCGTTCTAAACGGTTCGCTTCTCGAGTCAGCGCTGATCCATCATTTACTAAAGTTACTAACTTTCTGACATGAGTGACAGTTCCTCCGACTAGAAATAAACAAATAACCTGAAGTAGTAACTGCAACAGTTCACTGAACTGAGACGTGCTGAGAGAACTGATGATAAGTGAACTCAGGTCCATCCGTCTCTCTGGCAGGCTCGTAAACCTCGTTAAACCACACCCCCTCCGCTACAAGATCTAATACTCATTTCAAATGCAAAGATGTCAGCCAATCACAACAGTGGGCGGTTTTACTGAAGTCTCACAGCAGACACGCTCCTTGAAACAGGGCATTCAGCCAGAGGGCAAACAGCAGTATAGAAAAAATGCTAAATTATGACATTTTATGATGTAAAAATCATACTAACAATATAAGGACTCCTCAGAATACATTATAAAATAAAATAAAAAATCCATGCCATGGGACCTTTAAAATTGTGTGACTGATTCGTTTGGGAGAAAAAGACTTTAGAACATGTAAATTAAAATTAAAAATGATAAACAAATGACCATATCACCGCTAAAGGGTGAGTGAGAATGTATAGCTGTCATGGGGTTACATCAAAGCTGCGTTTCAGATGATAAGTTATTTGTTGTAGCTTTTTTTTTGTAAAGGAAAAAGTGTTAAAATATTTAAAAAACATTCTATTGAGGCCACGCAATAAAAAGGTCACGACATACTAACAGGAAGAGGAAGATCTGTGACATTTGACGTTCAGTGTTTTGTTTTAAATGATGTGCTCTATCAGTTTTAAAGGATGTGCTCTATCAGTTTCTAAAAACTGATTATTTTTACATCGACTCAAGAGAGACATAAATAGAAAGTACAGCATGATGTTTTACTTTCTATTCATGCCTTGCTGATGGTTTATTTTTGACTCCTCTCTGTGTTTATAGAATAGTAACAGTAAAAATATTAGGGATGCACTGAAATTTAAATTCTGGGCCGAATCAAAAAATTCTGAATGCGCTTAGCCCGAAAACCGCCCAAAATAAATAATAAATTAATGAATCTAACGTATTTAATAATCAACACTCAAATAGCTCAAACTGAGTTGTTGAAACATTTAAGTTTCATATAAGGAAGTTTTCATATCAACTTTTTTAAAAACAGAATTGTTTCTACTCCAGCTTGTTGGTGAAATATAAACTGTAATGACTTGTTTTCATGACAGATTTATTCAAAAATATATGAAATATTAAAGACCTCTCTGACAGGTTAAGTAAACATATAATGAATATGTGCATATATATTTAGTAAAATGATCTTCTCTAGGGTCATTTCTTTCTAGCTGATTGAGTTTATGGACATTTAAATAGCTTTCTTGAAGTAAATGTTTTGTTTATAGCCCACACACTGTTTTATTGACGTCTGTTGAAACGAGATAGGATTTAATTTTCAAGTAGGACTGTATCTTTCAAAATACCTTTTGATGTTCATTTATGTTTATTTCGTGCTGTAACTAGTAGTAAAGAGTAGAGTTGTTCCGATTCCGATACTAGTATCGGAATTATCACAGATACCACAACAAATTCTGGCATCGGTATCGGTGAGTACTTGAACCCATGTACCGATCCGAAACCATTTTCTTAAACAGGACCTAGTTATTATGACCGCTAGCTTTGCCTAACCACTGCACGGTTCTTCTTCGCTGCTCAGAGTGCATTGCAAACACAGGAAGTTGTGCTGTCTTGCCACAAGCAACCACTGTTCAGAGCAGCGAAGAAGAAATGAAAACGCGTTAGCAGTATGTCCGCTGTTTAGCAGTATTTCAGATTGGACCAACCAGACAGTAAAACCATGTCTACTAGGAATGTCACAAGTAGGGGTGGTGAAAAAAAACAAATATCGATTAATCGCGAGTATGTTATGGACGAGTATGAATCGATAATTAAATTTTCAAAAATTGATTTTTTTATTTATGTGTGTGTGTGTGTGTGTGTGTGTGTGTTCATTAGATGAATGTAAATCTGTCGTTAATGCTGAGATGATTCTGAGGGAACACTCTAGAAATCCTCCCGCCTCGCCTCCTCTGGAGCTCAGGCACATTAGCATTGGCGCGTTAGCACGGCTCAGATTCGCGCACAAACACCGAATAAACGCCTTCAATTCGCAGATTTATGAGCGCGTCAGATGAGCAAGCGCGACACACATCGACGCGCACATTCCCGGGAATAAAGGCGATCCTGAGGACACGATGAGCGGATCACACACACACACACACACAGCCGGACTGATGCTGGAAACACACACAACGCCACACTAAAGCAGCACAGATGTCTGATAACGGGATGTGTTAACCGGACAGGCCCGTCTGATCTCCCCGGGCTCGAGTCCCGCGCTCCGCCGCTCCGCTGCACCGACCCGCGGCTCCCGCTCACGGAACCGAACGGGCCTCGACACTCCTCCGACACGAACTCGTTTTTCTTCTGTCGTTTTTTCCCCATTTGTCTTTCTCACGTCAGGAAACGAACGAGAGGAGCTCGAGCGGTCCACGCGCGCACTGCATCCATCACGCACACTCTTGACATTTTGTCACTGTGTTCTACAGTACAGTATATAAGCTGAAGCTACAGTAAGCTGTTCAAAAATGTTCATTTTGTCTTCTTAATGATTAAATTGGACAATTTTCTTCTAGAAAGACAAGGTGTTTAGGTGGAGAAAAAACTTCTTCTTTACCTTGACATGTTTCGACTGCAACCTGCAGTCTTCCTCCACCTGAACACGTTGTCTTTCTAGAAGAAAATTGTCCAATTTCTACAGTATGTTGGTTCTGATCTACTTCCTAAAGGAAATAAGCCTTTCATTTATTTGTTATTGTTTAGTTCAACTTGATGAGTCACAGCACAATGTGATGTATTCATTTCTGTGTAACTACACAACACTACACGATAAGTGCTTTGAGTTGTTGTTACTCAATAAAAGAGTTAAGTAATTCAGTAGCTGACTTTTTTTTTATACTGCAATCACTTTGTAGTGTATTTTCGTTTACTGTTGTGAAATGGAAAATTAATAATCGCTAATCGAGAATCGTTAATAATCGAAAATCGACTGTAATCGAATCGGGACTGCAATAATCGTAATCGAATCGAATCGGGAAATCAGACAGATTAACCACCCCTAGTCACAAGTACCGGTACTTCAGTACCAAGTAAAAAAATGTGATGATACCAGCATTTCTGTAGTACCGGTAGTACCGACTCCCGAGTATATTCGGTACCCGCAGCTGCGTTCAGTCGCTTCCTTGTTTATCTAAGCACAGTGCTCCAGACTGTAGCCGAATATATACTAGCGTCTGTAAACTGCTAAATACTATTTAAATATTACTCCTGCGAATTCTGCCTCCCTGTGTGGATGACGGGAGCAGATGTGCGGGCGCGCGCACACACACTCACACGCATGACACTCCCTCGCTGTCTTTGTAATCTCTGCCGTGTGTCACCATATGAGGACACGAACGCATAAACCATCACTTCATGAGAATTTACCGTTTCATTAGAGAAAGCTGTCTGTCATATCATGAACACAGACACTCAAAGGTCTTCACAGCAACCCGTCAAAATAAAAGTTTGGTTTAACGTGAAGAATTTGACAGAATATATTAGGCTACTGTTGTAGCCTACACTAAATTTAGCTACGTCTCTATGTAATAATAATATGTCGCTACTAATAATAATAATTATGCCTAGATGGTTGCTTATTTTTCACTTGTTTTGTTGTAAAGAGATTATTTGCTGATTAATATACAGTGGCACGAAAAAGTATGTGAACCGCTTGCAGAATCTGTGAAAATTTGAATAATTTTAACTAAATAAGAGGGATCATACAAAATGCATGTTATTTTTTATTTAGTACTGTCCTGAATAAGATATTTTACATAAAAAATGTTTACATATAGTCCACAAGACAAAAAAATAGCTGAATTTATTAAAATAACCCTGATAAAAAAATTCTGAACCATTGATTTTCAGTGCTGTGTGTCGTTCCCTGGATGACCCACGGCTGTTTTTTTTTGTTTTGTGATGGTTGTTCACGAGTCCCTTGTTTGTCCTGAGCAGTTAAACTGACCAATGTTCTTCAGAAAAATCCTCCAGGTCCTGCACATTCTTCAGTTTTCCAGCCTCTTTTTCATATTTGAACCATTTCCAGCAATGACTGTATGATTTTGAGTTCCATCTTTTCACACTGAGGACAATTGAGGGACTCAAACACAACTACTAAAAAAAAGGTTGAAACATTCACTGATGCTCCAGAAGGAAACGCAATGCATTAAGAGCTGGGGGTGAAAACTTTTGAACAGGATGAAGATGTCCACATTTTTCTTATTTTGTTTAAATATAATTTTTTTTAATTCTGTGTGTGTGTGTGTGAGAACTATCCCTAATGAACTAAAATCTTGATTTCCAAATTTTTTAAAAACTACTAAAGCCCCGTTCACACAAAGAATGATAACTGTAATGATGCTGTAATTTAGACTATATTGGCATCCACACCAGCGGACGAGAAGGTGTCCAAAAAAGCTCACACTGCTGTTTTGTTGTCTGTCATTTTTAAATGCTCAATCTCTTAAAGCAGAATGGATTCTGAAAAAGAAGTTCTAAAACTGATTCCAACTATTATTGTTTTTCTGTGCCATTATCATTATAGTTGTGTGCTATTCTTTTATGTTGAAAACGTTTTTTAGAAATACATCTTTTCACAAATGCATCTGTCTGTGGTGTTTTTTATGGTGTGCCTGACAAAGAGAAAGAAGCAAGTCATGCTTTCCCCTCTCTCTGCCCTTCTGGGAATGACTGGGCTGTGGCTGAGATAGCTGAAATCACATTATTTCGCAGGAAGCAGTCCAGCCCTGAGCCGAGGTAAAGCCAGGCAGCTAAGCTGAATTAGCTGTGAGGAGGCTGCACATTAGGGCAGCTCGCTCACAGGGACATCTGCTGATGTGTGTGTGCTTCCTACTCAGGTCTACTATTTATTTCACTTCAGGTAAGCAGCAAGAAGGCATTCAATCTCTAAAGTGTCCTTGTCAGCTGCACTCTGCCTCAAAGAGCAAAGAGCAAAACTGAACTGGGCTTCTGCTGTGAAGGTGCGGGGCCTCAGACGGACCCCCGCTCTGCTTTATCACGAGGACATCTGACAGGTCTGTAGGCAAGCATGTGGGTCGGAGCAGCTGCATTCTGGTAGTGCCAGGCTATGGGTCACGGGTTTGCAGCGTTCGCTGGTTTATCTGCTTCGGAGCCACGAGGAGCCGTTAACTGGATTAGAACGGTGGAATGAGATGACGATTTAATCAGGGAGAGAAAGGTGGCGGCGCTACGCAATTGGACGATTATGAGGCCAGACAATGAATTACTGTTATTGGAAACCTCATTAAAAATGGGGGTTTGTAGCTTTAAGGTCATCTACATGCAATTCTACTCCTATTATTTTTGTGATTTAAATCACAGTTTCTCTTCCAGGAAAATTGACCAAAAAATATTGATGATTTATCGGTTGTGTACAAAACATTATTGGCTTGGACTGAATGAATTATGAAAAAATCGAATGGCAAAATCCTGAAAAAAGGGCTTTTTTTTTTTTTTTTTTTTTAAAGCTTCAGTTTCACCATATTTTTAGGGCTGCTGAATTTGGCCAAAAGTTTTATGATTATTATTATATATATTTGTGGTGGGCATAGATACATTTTTTAATCTAGATTAATCTCACTGTAATCTTGGAATTAATCTAGATTAAAATGGCTCATTTGAATTCTGCCGAAGGCATTCAGAATATGTGTGCTCATAAGTGATCGTTTGTCTTTTTGTAGTTTGAATAATAAATAACTTCTGTCCCTTTAAGACCTGACGCACGCATGGATCCCACTGTTCCTGTGAGGAGCTGGTTACGACTGTGTTTGCGTTAAAACTCACCTAGATGGGCATTGAGACATTTTTGAGTGTATTTGACTATTAAAGGGTTAGTTCACCCAAAAATGAAAATTCTGTCATTAATTACTCACCCTTATGTCGTTCGACACTCGTAAGACCTCCGTTCATATTCGGAACACAAATTAAGATATTTTAGTTGAAAGCTGATGGCTGAGAAAGGCCTCAGATAGGCCTCCATTGGCATTCAGTACATTTACACTCCCAAGATCCATGAAAGGCACTTAAAACGTCGTTACAAAGTCCATCTCACCACAGTGGCTCTACAATAATTTTACGATGCGCCGACAATAGTTTTTGTGCGCAAAAAAAAATCAAAATAACAACTTTATTAAACCTCTTCTTGTCTTCCGTGTGTGCCTCCACGATGCATGCGCGAGAATATGACGTAGCGCCGGCGTTCGGGAATCCATGAAATGCACACTTAAGCCCCATTTTGAGCACTACGCCGAGACCTAAAGCACGATCAATGTAGAATTCAACAGCTTAGACACGCGCGTCTTCCTTTGCTTGTAAACAAATCGCTTCTGGGTCATGTGTCCGAACGCCGGATCTGCGTCATATTCTCGCGCATGCGTCGTGGAGGCACACACGGAAGACGAGAACAAGTTGGATAAAGGTGTTATTTTGATTTTTTTTTTGCGCACAAAAACTATTGTCGTCGCATCGTAAAATTATTGTAGAGCCACTGTGGTGAGATGGACTTTGCAACGACGTTTTAAGTGCCTTTCATGGATCTTGGAAGTGTGAATGTACTGAATGCCAATGGAGGCCTATCTGAAGCCTTTCTCAGCCATCAGATTTCAAATAAAATATCTTCATTTGTGTTCCGAATATCTGATCGGAGGTCTGATGGGTGTCGAACGACATGAGGGTGAGTAATTAATGACAGAATTTTCATTTTTGGGTGAACTAACCCTTTAATAAGCTGGAAAAAGGAGCTCATTTCTGCACTTGTATGTCAGAGGCAGCTTTATTACGGTATGTGTGTGTGCGCTTCAGATGCGAGCGCGAAATCTGCTGGAATTAGTAGAATTAACGCTATGTGCAACCCAGCGCAAAATTCAGACCGGTCACACCAATACTAACACGCTGTCATGAGGAAAAATCCAGCAGAACACACGTTCGCCATGTTCAGAGGGTTAACCGGACTGAATGAGAGGAGGCGGGTGCGTGTCAACTCACTATCGGTCGGAGAGGAGAGGAGAGCGCAGCTGATATCGATACTGTAGAAAATGAGTATCGTATCGTTTCAGATATTTCAGTATCAATACATATCGAAATATGGATATTTTTGACAACACTAGTAGGCATACACACAGGTTCGAAGACTCGTTCTCTCGCCCCTACAGTGTAATTCGGCTGAAAGTGAAAGTCATCATAGCTTGCGTAGTATAGACCCAGCTCCCAACCCAACTTTGAGAATAGATTAACGCCGATATTTTTTTTATCGCCCGATAAGAGTTTCACGTTAACGCCGATAACGGCCCACCACTAATATATATATATATATATTAGTAAAATGTGTTTTGGTTGTTAATTTACATGACAATGCCGTTTTGGGGGCCTGAAATCGCAAACTTTTGAAAACGTGTTTCAAAGTGCAAGTTTTTGAAAACTATACTGTTATCGTCTCTGTGTAAACTACTAAAACGCGAATTTGTGAGAACGGTGACATCATGCGTATTACGTGTTCAGTCTATAGGCTCGTAGTGTTTCTTTACAAAGTTACATCGCCAACTACAGGCCCGACATGAATAATACAGCGTTTTAGACGTTTTCATGGATCCATGTGAACGGGGATTGCTTTGACAAGTTGTAGTCTGTACGCAAAACTTTTCAAAAACGTTTCCATTTTTAGTACGTCGTTGTCATGTAAACGTACCCTAATGTTGAATAATGAGTCCTTATTGTAAAGTGAGACCACTTTATTTAACAGGATTAGAACGGTGGAATGAGATGACGATTTAATCAGGGAGAGAAAGGCGGCGGCTCTGTGAAAGGTGGACGAATATGAGACCAGACAGTTTTAATAAAAAGCAGGATGCCGTCACATCACGAACAGATCATCGAGTCAGATCGGCAGACTGATTATTTGCTTTGTTTAAAGGGAATATTGTCAGACGCCATGAGCTCTGTGTTCTTTCTCTTCAGCGCTTTAATGAATGTTGAGATATTGAGTTGGACTGGACGTGATCCCTCTGGATTGGGATATATTATCTGTCTGCCGTGCTGGGAAAACACCCAAGCTCTGAGGGAGAGTCACTGCTGGAGGATGTTAGGACAGAGTCTGATCTTAAATCGAAACACCTGTGTGTTATCACGCTTGTTAAGAGCTAGGATATGTGCACTGGGTCGTGTGTTGGCCCACGTGGAATTTGCACAACGCCCATGTTCAGTACTTGATTACTACTTACTGAGTAACTTTGTATACTGCCTGTGAAACCTTTTACATAGTTATTCTCCAAAAATATGGACAGACTGGTCCACATTATGTTATTAGAAACCCCAAAGATGGGGTTGTGTGGCTTTGAAGGGTTAGTTCACCCAAAAATTCTGTCATTTAATTACTCACCCTTATGTGGTTCCAAACCCATAAGACTTTCGTTCATCTTCAGAACACAAATGAAGATCTTTTTGATGAAATCTGAAACTTTTTTGCAACTACCACTTTGGCACTTCAAAAAATTCATAGAGAGATCGTAAAACTAATCCATTGAGCAGTTTAGTCCAAGTTTTCTGAAGAGACACAATCAGTTTATATGGTTAACCGATTTAATTTAGGCTTTTATTCACATATAAGAGCTTTATTTTCAATTGTGATTCAATTTAATGCATCCTTGCTGAATAAAAGTATTAATATTCTTTCAAAAACAATAAAAACATACTGACAACCAAACTTCTGAATGGTAGTGTATGACGAACCACCTCTAACTGCCAAAGGTCCAGAATTTTAGTCCGTTTTTTTGTAATAAACAGGTGTTATTTTAAGTAATGACGGCCAATAATTCGAATCCAGACCTCCTATATTTTTCCGATGTGTAGGCTATAAATGTTGTGTTCTGTAACCGCTCGTCAACGTTAAAACATTTAAGAGGACCAATCAAAACAAAGTAGGCGGGCTTTATGTTCACTGAAGGTGCTGAGCGCATATTTCAGCGCGACGCTTCAGTAAACGGTCTGAGATACGATGTAAGTAGCTAAACTAAACATTTCATATTTGGCAGCTGTTTTATGAATGAAATGTTAAACTACCGATAAAAATACTCAGGCCAACTAATAAACCTTTTGTCTAATTTTGCCATTTTTAATTTAAAATAGGTATATAAATACGTATATAATTTACGTGTTTTAATGTAGTAATTAGCAACTGTCAATGTGAGAGGACAAGAAACATTAACGAATCCGTTTTCTTCATATAATGCATACGATTCATAATGAATGTGTTCATATTGTGAATGAATTAAAAAAAAAAATCTTAGAAAGTGATTCATAAAAAATATTCTAAATATAAATTGACCCTATGTTTTGTTGACTGCTTTAGGAGGCAAGAGAGGGCAAGATAAGGAGAATGAGAGAAAAAGAAAGAGTGATGGAGATGAGGAGAGAGCAGGAATTGACAAATAATTTACTGCCCACTGACTTAGTTTTAAAGCTATTTCTCATAAGAGAATGATTTTCTCTTTTTTTAACTTTCAAACGTCTTAAAATGCACATATGTAGAGCAGAGAAATCTCAATTTTCTCGGGGGAGCATACTCCCGAACCCCCCTAACTACCTAGGGTGTGTGTGTGCAGCAAAGTATAGGCCAAATAATTAAAGCACCTTTGTTTTCTGACCAATTATACGTTAGTGATCCTACAAATGTACATTTAGTGACTTCTTCAAAACTCTTTTCACAACATGAAACAAACACGTGTTAGCTTCGAGTTCTGTCACGTGAATTTGTGATTTAAACTTTGTGGGGAAGTTTTGATTATTCATGCCAAATAACACTGTGTGTTTAGACTGAAAAAGGTGGTACATGATCTTGGTTAGTAATTTGACAACATTGTAGTAAATATGATGTGAAAGGTCTTTTGGAAAAAAAGAACCCCCCCTTTCACTAGGCTGGCTACGGGCCTGGACTAGCTTAAGCCTTGTCTGTGAAACTGGGGGTGCATTTCAGTTTGTTCTCATTTCTGACTAACATCTCCTCCTGTTTGCAGGAGACTGGACGGCTCCGAGCGTCCTCTTCAGATGGTCTATGACTACCTGACTGCTATGGGCTATGAAGACCCGCTCCGTGTCCAGCAGGAAGCCGCCAACTCGGACCTCAGCTGCATGATCCGCTTCTACAGTGGTGAGTTGTGGGCCTGAACGCTGGCACTGCTAGCTCTATTGACCGGGCCAAAATCCCAGAGCTCTGTGAACAGTTTGCTGGCTTTACAGAGCAAACTCTTTAAGTCCACCAGAGCCGTTGTGTTGTCTCGTATCTGCTTGAGAGGGATGCTCGTGCACCGTTTCTGCCTGCCGTTCTCAGTGCGAGTACTACTGTATGGCCGCAAATCTGTGTTTTCGTATACAACCCTTTTCCCTATTCTTTGGTCTGACAGCTTTGGAATGAATAATGGGCTTTTTTCTCATGTTAGGCATCAGTGTGTGTCAACATCAGTGTTGAGGGGATTGTGTCTGATTCTAGGTCTTTCTCTTCAGTCACACAAAGGATGCCAATTACGCTTTTGTTCCCCTGTATCCATCATGTACAAACCTTTTTTGGTTGTTTGAAATTGCAGAGCCAGATTGAAAAATCAGCAAAAGGTGTTTTTCCGCCATTGCTTGTCCGTAACTGTCCAGATAACTATTGTAATACCTTCATACTTTTTTTTTTTCTTGCTGGCAATCTCTGTCAAGAATGAAAACCTGGGTAACAAATTAATACTACTACAAAACTGCTGTAGCATTTTGCTTCTATATGTATTTACTATCCTATATGTACTGTTTATGTATTTAAAATTGATGCACCTCTTGATGTGTGTGTGTGTGTGTGTGTGTGTGTGTGTGTGTGTGTGTGTGTGTGTGTGTGTGTGTGTGTGTGTGTGTGTGTGTGTGTGTGTGTGTGTGTGTGTGTGTGTGTGTGTGTGTGTGTGTGTGTGTGTGTGTGTGTGTGTGTGTGTGTGTGTGTGTGTGTGTGTGTGTGTGTGTGTGTGTGTGTGTGTGTGTGTGTGTGTGTGTGTGTGTGTGTGTGTGTGTGTGTGTGTGTGTGTGTGTGTGTGTGTGTGTGTGTGTGTGTGTGTGTGTGTGTGTGTGTGTGTGTGTGTGTGTGTGTGTGTGTGTGTATATAGATATAGATATAGATATAGATATAGATATAGATATAGATATAGATATAGATATAGATATAGATATAGATATAGATATAGATATAGATATATATCAGGAATAATGTTATGACCACCTTCCTAATATTGTGTTGGTCCCCCTTTTGCTGCCAAAACAGACATGGCCCGTCGAGGCATGGACTCCACTAGACCCCGGAAGGTGTGCTGTGGTATCTGGCACCAAGATGGTAGCAGCAGATCTTTTAAGTCCTGTAAGTTGCGAGGTGGAGCCTCCATGGATCAGACCTGTTTGTTCAGCACATCCCACCGATGCTCGATTGGATTGTGATCTGTGGAATTTGGAGGCCAAGTCAACACCTCAAACTCGTGCTCCTCAAACCATTCCTAAACCATTTCTGCTTTCTCGCAGGACGCATTATCCTGCTGAAAGAGCCACAGCCACCAGGGAATACCGTTATACCGAATACTCCGCCGGTTTGCCTTCTTCCCATTGTGCATCCTGGTGCCATGTGTTCCCCGGGTAAGCGACACACCCGGCCATCCACGTGATGTAAAAGAAAACGTGATTCATCAGACCAGGCCACCTTCATCCATTGCTCCGTGGTCCAGTTCTGATGCTCACATGTCCAATGTTGGCGCTTTCGACAATGGACAGGGGTCAGCATCCTGACCAGTCTGTGGCTATGCAGCCCCATATGCAGCAAACTGCGATGCACTGTGTATTCTGACACCTTCCTATCAGAACCAGCATTAACTTCTTGAGCACTTTGAGCTACAGTAGCTCGTCTGTTTGATCGGACCACACAGGCCAGCCTTTGCTCCCCACATGCATCAATGAGCCTTGACCACCCATGACCCTGTCGCCGGTTCACCACTGTTCCTTCCTTGGACCACTTTTGATAGATACTGACCACTGCAGACCGCTGTGGTTTTGGAGATGCTCTGACCCAGTCGTCTAGCCATCACAATTTGGCCCTTCTCAAACTCGCTCAAATCCTTACGCTTGCCCATTTTTCCTACTTTGAGGACAAAATGTTCACTTAGTGCCTAATATATCCCACCCACTAACAGGTGCCGTGATGAAGAGATAATCAGTGTTATTCACTTCACCTGTCAGTGGTCATAATGGTATGCCTGATCGGTATATAGACCGACACAGTGGGTGTGGCGTCAGGCCTTTTATTTAACAAAAATAAAACATAAAATGTCCAAAAAGACAATGAAGTGTCCAAGGAGGAAAAGTGTCAAAATAAACTGGGGATCTAGTGTCCTCGTCGTGCTGGTGAATCGTGAAGGAGGGGCAGTGTTCAGTGCTCAACTCTCTGGTCCAAGGCACGAGGGGTAGCGGCTTGTCCTCGGAGGCTCACCTTCCCTGAGGCTGCGGTGAGAGGGAATGGTGGCCCGGCATCTTAACCCCTTCGACCAAAATGTGTGCTTCCCATCCGGACCACAGGTGCACTCAGGTGCAGACGACTCAGTCCATATGGCGGTCTGGGAATCCCTCCATGTTCCCTTTCCTGGACCCTTGAGGACACCAGAGTGCACGCACTCTGTATTTAACAGCAGCGGTGATGAGGCTTCATCAGATTCAGGTGTGCCTCATCACTCGCCGCCGGTCCTGGTTGTTACCGCACCCCTCCTCTCTCTCACACCCACTCCTTATCCCCATATATAAATAACATTGGTTCAGATCTAGATCTATTGGTTCAGACCCTAACTTTAAGCATGAGCAGTAATAAGAACAGTGCATAATTACATAATGTGAAGCTTTATGAAAATTTTTATGAAAATTCCTTCCATATGGATGTGTCCTCTATACTGACCTTTCTGAGTGCATTTAAGCAGTGGCTGTTAGACGCAGACTCTCTGGGCCTGAGTAACCCACGGCTCCCCTTGGTCCGGGGCAGTGAGTAAATGCCCATCTGTCAAGGCCGTAGGGGAACGGAGACATACCATTTCTCATCCTCAGGTCCTGTCAGGGCGTTAGTGGTGAGGTAAAGTCCTGCACGTCCGCTTGATATATAGCCACGGAGACTGAACGGACGACCTGTATCCTCCTCTCATTTGTACACTGTGACTCTGGGGACAGGTGAGACTAGTGGAATAGAGTGCTGTGGGTTCACTGTCCTAAACCCTCCAAACGCCCTTCCCTACATCTTGGAGGTGAGGAAGACAATCAATATCGTATAGTTTTATAATAGTACTTTATCACAATGTTGCATTGATGTACTGATGCCAACTATTGATTTTTACTTGTGTTTATTTTATATCGCAAGGCTTTACAGTTTCATGGGTATAACAAATTGCACTTCTTCTGAAACAGGGCAGATGATGCAATAGACTGTTATGTTCTCATGTGAGAATAAATTCAACTCTGTTTGTGAAAATGACCATGTTAGCACACCTGCAGGTGCTGAATGTTTCACATTGCGTCTCATTCAGTAATATTATTAGGTTACACTTTATATTAAGTTGTCCGTGTTATAGTGTAATTATACTTTACTTTTAATATTGCAACTTCATCATTCCAAATGAGTATTACAAATATATTTAAATACATGACATAAGTGATTACTGTATGTCCGTACATTCAGCAGTACATTTTCACCATATTTCAAAGAAAATGTAAGCAATTATGAAATGACATCATGATGTACTTACGTCCTACTTAAAGGGATAGTTCACCAAAAATTAAAATGATCCTATAATTTACTCGCCCTCAAGCCATCCTGGGTGTATATCACCATCTTCTTTAAGACAAACACAATCGGAGTTTGTGTTTGTGTATTTTTATAAAGAAGAAAAATGTGTAAGAAAAATATCCGTATTTAAAACTTTATAAACTAAAATAAGTAGCTAGAGAGTCCCACATATAATACTAGCTATTTCATATGCAAAGCCATTTACACTGAAGTCTCACAGCAGACACGCCCCTTAAAGGGGTCATGAACTGGCTTTAAAAAAAAATTATACTGTTGTCTGATGTTGACTTATGACGTTTACGTGGTTTTTACATTCAAAAACATCATAATCAATAAGTAATAGGCTATTTTCTACCCTGGTTTTTATTGGAAATAAATGCCCACTGCTATGATTGGATAACAGTTTTGCATATTATAATGAGCTCTGACTCCCCAGTCAGTACACGTGGGGAATTGTTTTAAAAACTTCCAATGTGAAAAAACGACAGCTGGAATGATTCACCCACGGGACTCGCAAAATGTCTTTCAAACAAACACAATGATTTATCTCTCATTCACCCGCAATTAATTGGAATGTTATTTTTTATTACTTGGCCTACCCAATCGGTGGATATAACCACGAATCGCATCACTAACACACACACACAAGCCCAGTATGTGCATCAGCAACACTTCACTGCAGACAAATCAACATGTTCAAAACTTCTGCGATTGTATTTTTCCTTCAAATTTTATTTCACTATTCAAGTTAACGCGTTGGGCAGGCCGGTGATACATTTCGGTAGCCCGACTGGAAAACACATAGCCCTGGGACGTTCAACCCATAGTCTGATCCCGAATCACAGGAGTATGAACCAACAACACCTCAAATACAAAGGATATTACAAATTGTGTTTAGTTAGACATGTACACATAATCAGTATCAAACGATCTGTAACAATGCAATACAATCACATGTAAAATAATTTACTCACAAAAGTGTGTTGCATCATTCCTGTCGGGTCCAATATAGAAGGCACAGTATCTTTTTTTTAAAACAAATTCTGTCTACAAATCCAGTCTTTTGTTTACAAACGAATCCACTGTGAAATGAAGCGAACAAACGTGCAATGTCTTACCCACGTGAGCTGGAACCTCATCAAAAATAAAGTTCAACCTCAATCCTAATGTTGGAGTCCGAAGGAAGCTTATGCAGCGACTGTTCTTCCATAACCAGGCACTGCACATATTTTGTAATCTTCAATGGCATGTTTATTGGTTGGAAGTTCGATCTGGTTTAGCTCCACGTAGACCTGTTATTTTTTACATGTTATGCGCGAATCGGTGGGCGGGGCTACAGAATTAGGATTTCTTCATATTCTGTTGAGGCAGTGTTTCACTGCTCTCTGACGTCACAGATCTCTTGTTTTATGAGCCAGCTGTCAAAAAAAGCTTTTCTTTGACTAACAAGGAAGTTTTCAGCTAAAGTGTGCTTCTTTTCCACAAGGGATAGATCGCACTAGCCGCGTTTCCATTACCGATTTGTGCAAAACGTTTGCGATATTTTCTAAATGTCGATTAAAAACTATTGCGAAATGACGCCGTTTCCATTAACCGTAACCATATTTTTTTTCCTCTCGCGATTAGTCATTACAAAAATGATGCCACGTATGTTGGGTTTATGTATATCCCATCCACAGCACTGGCCGTTATTATTAATGGAAGGAGACGTAGGTGTGTTATCCAAGCATTAATGGCAAGGAAAGCCCCTTTGTGAGCGGCACGTTTGAGGTGTTTATGGGTATTTCTCCCTCATATCTACTACAAGGTCTTGATCATTTGTGGCATATCTTTGTTGTTTAGGTTATTCCTGTAATTCTCTTGTCTTTTATGAGTTTAATAAAGAACTCTGTCTTGTCTTCTGTCCAAACATACCACGCCATCTTTAAAGCTTGAAGACTTTTACATACGCCAGGTGACCTTTCCATTGCAGTTTTGCAAAAATTTCCTTTTCCGAATTGCCTGAAAAACCACCTCATGCGAGCGTAAAAACGTTTTTGCGATATATGGGAGAAATTGCCGCGTTTCCATTAGGCGTATTTTCAATTCGGAATTTCAATTTGCGCATTTTGAATGGTAATGGAAACGCAGCTACTGTTGATTGTGGCTGAGAAAGAATGCAATTGTATATTTCTACAGTGAGGCAGCCAGCCAGTGTGTTGAATATTATTTACATGTTATGTAGCAGAATAAATAGTAAGTAAAAAGAAAAAAGATGAGAGCCACAGCCTGGGAGAAACCTTCAAATCGCTTCTTGTAGGGATGATAGTACAATCAAAGATGTAGAGCAGAGTGAGTTTGAGGTGTCAGTCATGATCTTGCCTGCCCAATTTCTGGGTCTTATCTCACAAAGATCCACATGTTCATGTATGCACATGTATGTTTGTGGTGAGTTCATCTCCTAAACGGTGTCATGGTGAACACTGTCTTTATCTTTGTAAGGTGCATCATTGTGTAATTGTTCGCAGCAGACGGTTCAAGGTACAGCGCAGCTGCTAAAAATTGGAACTCTCATTGCAATAAAAATATCAACACCGTATTGCTGTAATAATGTATGTGTAATGGATCACACCATTGTGAATTCCACTAATACACAAGAAATTCAGTAATTGTTTTAAAAGAATATAGTGTGTTATATACAGTATGAAAGCATGGTGTGTGTTAATTGGGAGGTATTTGCTTGTAAGCACGTCCGTATCCCTGATACAGTGTCATAACTACTGTGCAACTACTGAGAGAGTGCTACAAGAATAATTGTTGGAGAGAAATGATACACGTTAATAGTAGTATCAGCTCTTATCTGTAAACCGTTCCAGTCCGGATCATATAAAATCCTATCTATGATGTTGTAAAATGTCTTAGATGATGTTATAAAGTTGTGTCTCAGTATCTCAGGAATATCTCATTTCAGCAAAGGTGTTTGTTGACCAGTTGAAGGAAATGGCAGTTGAGGGGCTGCTGGACTTTTGGACTCTCTTTAAGAAGCTCTTTGAATGCCAAGATAGATCGAGGAAGAGTGAAAGAGAGAGAGATTACTGTCCTCACAGTGAGTTCAGGCTGGTGGCTTAGACGCTGGCCAGACCCTGCGAGATTTGGCCGCTTGTTTTGTTAACTTGTGGGAAAAACGCCTGTCCAGAGTCAAAGCCAGCTCAGCCACCAAAGACAGCCAAAGATGGCCCGTTCACACCAAAGACGATAATTATGACAATGAAGAAATAGGCCTGGTTTCACAGATAGGGTTTAGATTAAATCAGGAGTAGGCCCTAGTTAAATTAGGACATTTTAAGTGTTTTTTTTTTTTTTTTTAAACCTGAGACATTGGTATGCATCTTGAGACAAAACAGTGACTGATATATTTTAAGATATAACAGCTCAAACATGCATTTTAGTCTGGGACTAGCTTAAATGGTTAGTTTACCCGCAAATTAAAATCATCCCATAATTTACTCGCCCTGAAGCCATCCTAGATTTATATTACTTTCTTCTTTCAGCCAAACACAGTCGGAGTTATATTAAAAAATATCCTGCCTCTTCCAGCCTTTATAATGGCAGTGAATGGTACCTTAGATTTTGAAGCCCAAAAAACACATCCATCCGTTTTTGTAAGAAAAATATCTATATTTATAACTTCATAAACTTTAATTACTGGCTTCCGGTAATGTCCGTACGTGAGTCAAGTTCCGACGGAAGAGTGACCATGTGCTGTCTGTGAAACCGGGCAATAGTTTTGAAACACCACAACTATAATGATAATGGCACAGAGAAACGATATCGTTGGAATCATTTTCACAATAATTTTTTTCAGCTGATGAACAATAAAAACAGCCAATCAGAATCCAGCCTGCTTTAAAGAGCTTGAGCATTTAAAGCGGCATATGACAGAACTTCAGTGCGTGCCAAAACAGAGTGTTTGTGTGGATGCTATATAATTATCATTATGGTTATCGTTCTGGGTGTGAACGGGCCTACAGTAAAGTACAAAAACACACGAATGAGATCCTACGAGTTAATGGGAATTCATCTTACAAATTCAAGCCACCAATTCGCCAAAACGTGAAATGGTTATGAATTGCTGTGAGTGTTGAAATATTGATTTCATGATTTGAATCCATCTTCATTTTAACAATCCTGTCGATTTTATCCCAAGATCATATTTTAGTCTATTCTGTTTTCAGTTGATGCACAAATAAAGCTCTCCCAACCCAAACCCACGATTATAAATACTTTGTTACTTTGATATAAAACAAAAGTCTCAGTTCTCAAAAAAATTTAAATTTATGAAAATTCCAACAAAATTGTAATTGTTGCGGTCTATATGAAAAAATAGAATTTTCTTAAATGAATGGAAGATTCAATGACTCTCTCATAAAGACTTCACATGTTTTATTACTGGACAAATTAGCATTTTTTTAACAAATCTCTTGAATGAGTGATTCAATGACTAATACATTTGTAACAGTCACTTGTTGCCCCCTACAGGTCAATGTAATTGATGCGATCTTGATTTGATGTGTGAAGATACTTTTGATTGATAAAAACATTGACAGCCATTCAGTGTTTATATCGAACTATAAACTTTTATCCGCTCTTTAACATGCTGTGACCGATCAGTTGAAATGGCAGCAGGGAGCCTCCGCAAGGGAACTGATCATATCTTCCTCTTAACTACTATTTTTAGTAGCCTACAAAATAAACACAAATGAATATCAGAAGGTATGTTGAAAGATTGAGTACAACTTACTGAAATCATCTCTTCAATCAAGCCTGTGAACAGCATGTCACAAAATGCTACATTTACCTCAGGAAAGCCATTCAATTAGCATTAGCTTGATAGTTAGCTAGAAAAAAAAACTCTTTAAAGAAGAGAATGTAGCTAAAAATATACATCTATATTGCATATTCTTTATTTTTTACCTGTTAGTGATGTCTTAATTTAAGGCATGTTTTAATACATTTGCCATGAAAAGTTATGACAGCCTTGAATGTTTATTTTTAACAACACATTGGAAATAGAATCACAATTATATCATTAGAAAGTTCAAATAAATGTGCAGTTTAAATATTTGCCAACTTAGTTTTTACGAGTATTTATTATATCCACAGCTGAACTTAATAGTTTGAGCTCTGTTGTTAATTTTAACCTTGAATATTATAGTAATGTACCAGCTGACAGGGTTCCCTGTATAGTTTTTTCAAGCATTAGTTGAGAGAGATTTGTTTCTTTACACTCATCAACGATTCACTGAAGATCCTTCAACATCCATGGTTGATTCTTAAGATTATACAAATGTTCTTCAGTTGTTCACACCAAGACAAAAATGATTCTTTTAAGAACTTCTCAATGAAAGGTTCTTTGGGGAACCAAAAATGGTTATATCTATGGCATTGCTTAAACACCCTTTTGGAACCTTCATTTTTAAAACTTGAAATATTTCTAAATGAATTAATATCGAATCAAATTGAATTTAGATTTTGTGAATCAGAATCAAATCAAATCAAATTGTGAAATCTGTACTAATACCCAGCCTTTGCTGATTAGATAGCATCTGTACTAGTTCTTTATTATGTCACTGTGACTGGACGGCCACGTTGCTGAACACCAAAAGAGGCGTCATTTGCCTGCAAATAGTCACATGTTAACGCTCAGGGTTTCTGATAGCAGAACATTGATAAGTTGTTACTGCAGCTTGGTTTCAGTTGATGGTCTTTTTTCACTGTGGAGGGAGTTTACAAAGTTTCCGTATTCTTTCATTGACATCGAGTGCAAGGATTGATTAAAACGTAAAGATTTTTCACCATATGGCCTCATTAAAATGATGTACTCTTGTGCACAAATGTTCTTAAAATTCTTCTGAAGAGCTTATATTGAGTGTTTGATTACAGTATTTTTATTTTATTTATGAAAACACATTAGTCAGTTTCCTTAGTCCTCTCCCTTTTAAAAAAAAAATCCTGCTGTGGTCATGGAATAATCTGAGGGAGTGAACATCGCTAATGCTGACTCAAGAGACACTGTAAGGCAAAAACAGACCCTGAGACCTGGACAGAGTTCTGGACTGCATAGTTAGGTGTTTCTTTGTAATCCTTACTCCTTTTTTTTTTTAAGAGCTGCACGATTCTGGATAAATTGAGAATCACGTTTTTTGGTTTAAAATAGAGATCACGATTCTCCCATGATTCTGAGCAGACAGCAAAACAAAATGAAGTCAATTTTCATTAGGGGTGGGAATCTTTTGGTACTTCATTTCAATTCTCGATGTCTCGATTCGATTAAAAATTGATTCTTGATTTTGAGATAGATATCTATCTAGTAGACCGTTTAATAGGTCTTGAAGAAAAAATCTCCCTGAATTAAATGTCAACCTTGACATTTATTGTGTTTTCTTCCACGTTTTAGTCAACCCAAAATTATAAAACAAACGAAAGCAGTTTTAAGCTGACTGCAATCATTACACACACGACTGGCAGTCTTCTGTAATAAAGACAAAGAGGAATACTACTTCGTACAATTCCTTCAGACGAAAAGAAAAACTTTTGCAAATCTAAAACGTAAATAAAATGAAAACAAAAGGACAAATACATTAGAAAAAAATATACAAATTCACTGTTAAATATAAATTGATTCATAATGAAGCTACAAAATTGATTCAGTCAAAAGCAGTTTGATTTTTTTGGGGGGTGGGGGGTTCTTTTTGAATAAATTAACAGAACAGACAGCAACAGTTTATTAGGCTGCTGTCCCTTTACGAACAAATGCACGGATCTAATATACTGTTACACATTTAAATGTTCATGTGCGACATAACGGACTGTGTTTATGTGAATACTGTGAATACTAATCAATAAGCTGTGAAAGAGAAATGAATTTGGGATTGCATGCATCTGAGAGCTGTAGTCTGTGCTCGACCTTCGGCTGTGTGTCCGTCAGGACGAGAACCACATTCAGTCCTTTTTCACAGCTTATTGTGATTAATAACACTCTAGGTGTCAACTTTTAGTACTGTGTGCAAAGTAAGCTCTTTCCCCGCCAGCATTTAAAAAAAAAAATTTGCTAGCCACCGCCAGGTTTTTTTTATCATTTTCACAAAAATGTAATGGCCCATTGAATGTTTTGTTGTATGAATATCTGAGCATAGCCTGGTCCTACCAGACTCTCGTACATTTCATTTGTAAAGAGAGTCTGGCCACTCTCCATTGACAAGCGTTTACTTCCTTGAAGGCGGGTACTCTGTTGAAGTTTAAAACTATTGGATCTGCCCAGAGCCACTCTGGATCTGCCATAACCAATCGCTAACGTTTGGTCGTGATGTATGTCATCTCAAACTAGCACACGACATCAACGTCATCATTCTCAGCCACTCCCTCTATCCGCTGATTGGACCAGTTGAAATTTCACTGGAGAAAACCAGAGAATATGCCGCAATCCCAGACGGAGTACTGAAGGAAAATGAAAATTGAGCGGAAGTACATAGGAGGGCGGAGCCAGGTTAATCTGAGCATGCAATATCTCAAAAGAAAGAGCAGACCTTCTGCTTTTAAACAAACAAAAAAAAAAAAAAACTTTTATTCTAGATTCATGCATTCCTTTTTTATCAACACTTAAATATGGGTAAGTTTCATAAAACATTTTGAAGCTAAAAAAATCTTGTTTTTGTCAAAGACAACCTCCAGATCAGATTCAGAGTGATGATCAAACACATATGGAGTAGATCATCCACCAACACCCCTACTGCTCACACAGTCCTATAGCTCGTCCTGGGTCGACATTTCATTCAGTAACATTAGGCAGTTTTGATTTATATGATGTTTAATGTTGATGATCACGTTATTTTACATATGCATCTGCTTACATGCGATCACTTGTTTTTTTGCGTCTTCTTCGTATGTGTTTTGATCAGGAGATTCTGTACTCATTCAGAAGATGCGTAATAGCGCCCCCTAGCGTCTAACAGTGAAAACACGGAAACACAGAAAATTCTGTGTTTGGCAGGGAAGTGTTTTCTCACAAATAACTAAGTGTTTGGTGGGGAAAGAGTTAAAGAAGTGTTACACTTTAGAAAATCTCATGGGTCATGAAACCCCCTGTTTCAGCAGCAGTCAGTTCTCACCACAGTTTTGAAAAATACTATAAAAGTGGGCGTGGTTTAGCGGCGGAGTGGAGGGGGACAAGAGGAGACTGACAGCACATCAACGGCTTCTGATTCAGATCATTTTATTTCGCTCTCATTAAAAGCATCAATGCATCCCACAGATGCAATGCTGCAAATAACCATTAAGTTGACATGCAACACAATATACACATGGTTTTGTAAGCTCACCGTTACACAGATACATAAACAGTGACAGCTATAATTCAGTGGACAATTAAATACACAGCCATTCGCAATTTGTTCTCTGTATCCAAAAAAAAAAATATATATATATATGAACACGCTGTTGCATACCTTTGATAGCTTTTGAGGCTTATTTAGTGGAGTTTGGTCGTTTAATAAGCCGTTTGGTCGGTTAAATGACCGTAAAGAGCGGTTACACTCACAGTGTGAATGAATCGCGTTTGTGTGAAGACTCAGGAACGTAGGCAACGCAGAATCTCATACAAAGCGGAAAAAACACTTGTTTTTGATCCATTAAAGGGTTAGTTCACCCAAAAATGAAAATTCTGTCATTAATTACTTACCCTCATGTCGTTCGACACCCGTAAGACCTCCGTTCATCTTCGGAACACAAATTAAGATATTTTAGTTGAAATCTGATGGCTCTGAAAGGCCTCCATTGGCACAATGCACTTTACACTCTCAAGACCCTTAAAAGGTACTAAAGACGTCGTTACAAAGTCCATCTCACTACAGTGGTTCTACAATAACTTTATGGAGTGACGAGAATAGTTTTTGTGCGCAAAAAACCCCTAAATAACGACTTGTATAGTGACGGCATCATGAAGCTTCGAAGCGTTATGAATCAGTGAGTCGAATCATGATTCGGATCGCGTGTCAAACGGCCAAACTGCTGAAATTTGGCGATCCAAACTGCTGAATCGACTCACTGATTCATAACGCTTCGAAGCTTCATGATGCCGTGACCCGTGGCCTCACTCATAAAGACTACAGTTCTGGATCGTTCATTACTGTGAATCAGCATTTTTGAATGAATCTCTTGAATGAATGATTCAACAGCTGCGTCCCAGTTCAGAGGCTGCAACCTTCGAAGGCCGTTTGCATCACCACTGTGCGACAAAGCATTTGGTTACTCAAAAATCGAATGATACAAATGTACAAAAGATGCAAAAAAAAGTCAATGGTTCAAATGTTGACTTATACTTTGCCAAGATGAGATTTCATAAAGTTTGTTCTTTATTATGAGCATAAATGGACATGGTGAACATATTTAGACAGCTTGTTAACCCCGTTTTGTTGGCAGTTGGATATTACTTTAAATAGAAATCCAGTACAAACGTTACTGCCGCTCGCCACAGTTCCTAGGCGACAGGAACAGTCCTCTGTTGGCTAGATCATCCCATTTATGAACGCTCGGTGCAAACTTCACGGCCTTCGAAGGATGCAGTCTCTGAACTGGGTCGCAGCCAATGACTAATACATTTTTAACAGTCACTTGTCGCCACCTACTGGTGTAACGATGTAATTGATACAATCTTCATTTGACGGGTCAAGTTATTTTGATCGCTACCATAGATAGCAGTGTTTATATCCGAACTATAAACTTTTATCCCAGTACTTCTGTGATTTAATTAGAATTATTGTAACAGAAATAATGATACAGTGGTTTCTAAAGACCGTGAAGCTGTTTCATTTTAGCCTACATAACAACTGCTCTCTCTGGGACAGCACCAACACCAATTTTAGCCGAATCTTTGACATTTAGGAATAAGATCGCGTAGGTGTTTGAATCAAGATCTCGATCTTTTAACGATTAATCGTGCAGCTCTACTTCTTTTGGACCAAATTGCCTCTTGATATGGGATCCGCTGGCTGTTGCTGTGGCTTTACAAAAATAAATCTTCTGTGCTGCTGGATTTAGCCACTAATAAGGTATTGATCTGCGAGGAGCCTTAACTTTTCAGGGGTAATGCTCAGGAAGTGGACAGAGAAACGTGGGCTGAGACCAGCTGAGACATGTCTAGAGCATATGCAGACGTATTCAGACCATGTTTTGCTCATTTTAAAAATCCTGACATTTAACAGAAAATGTTCAGCTGAATAAACACCGAAACCGTCTGCACACTGCTATTATTATGTGTGTTTTTTTCCTGTTTGGGAATCTGAATTATATTCATATTTGCATGATATAAAGTATTATGATACTTTTGGCACTTTTTGTTACTGTGCATCGTTGATTCTGTGGTCTGGTGAATGAATTGAGATAAACCAGAGAGGCTATATAACCCATTTGGCAACAAATGTGTAGCTTGTTAATAATGTATTGAACGTATCTGTCCTGTCTTTGTTATTGAGATCAGACTTTTGTGGTCAGCTAATATATTCATTTGAATGCAGTTGAAAATAGGAAGTAACACCAACAGCTACTAGTTTTAGCTTGTGCATTTTTAACATGTGACATTTAATGTGATTTTCAGTATTAGGGATGGGTATCGTTAAAGGTCCCATGACATGGCATTTTTCTATTATTTTATAATGTTTCCTGAGGTGTACGTATATTGTTAGTATGATTTTTACATCATAAAATGTCATAATTTAGAAATAAAAGGCATTTTTTCAATACTAATGTTTGCCCTGTGGCTGAATGCCCTGCTTCAAGAGGCGTGTCTGCTGTGAGACTTCAGTAAAAACGGCCACTGTTGTGATTGGCTGACATCTTTGCATTTGAAATGAGCGGAGGGGGCGTGGTTTAACGAGGTTAGGGTTGCCACCCGTCCCGTAAAATACGGAATCGTCCCGTATTTACAAGCAAAATGACGCGTTCCGTATCAAACCAATACGGGACGCAATTTGTTCCGTATTTTTCATAGGTCCACACATAGTTCAATAAACACACAAGGATTTTGCAGTGTGGAGAATACTGATAGCAAATATAAACAAATCAATTTCACAAGTAGTACAGGAGCTCATTTGTGCGTGATTGCGTTTTAGCGGCTTTGTTGTCATAGCGGCGGAGTCTCGAGAACATGCGCTGTGCAGTGTGTGCCTGTAAACTTGCGCGTTTTTTAAAAAACATGTCGAGCTCGCGTCACGTGCGTCCACCGTTTAAACGCAAGAGGATCTCCAGATATAGAACTGAATATCAAAAAGGTATCAATGGGTCTGTCCAGTAACTCATGATGAACCTCAGGCGAACTGCACACTTTGTGAGAAGCATTTCAGTGTCTCAGACTGACTGTCTTAAAGCAACAGCGCTGACAGACACATCTGTGCTTCTAAAGGTAGCCTATAGTTTTTATTTAATGGATAATATATTAATATAATATTCCATACATTATCAGAGCTTGGCAGACAGAATTATAATTTTTTAGGCAGGTTAATTAATAGATTATAGCCTAATAAATGTATTATTAATTTATAATTTAGCTACGCTATGATCATACATAACCAATAATCCTGCCATATAAAGTTTATGACATTTAAACATTTTTAGATAAAAATGGGACAAATAATTACATGATAATATAGTCATAATTTAAGTAAATTAATTAAAAAAAAATACATTTTTGAAATTCAAAAAAGTGATTACTGGTTCAGAATGACTGCTTAAAGGGACAGTTCACCCAAAAATGAAAATTCTGTCATCATTTTCTCACCCTCAAGTTGTTCCAAACATGTATACATTTCTTTATGTTGAACACATAGGAAGATTACTATGAAAGTCAATGGTGCCCCCAAAGAAGCCTGGTTTCAAACATTCTTCAAAATATCTTCTTTTGTGTTCAGCAGAACAAAGAAACTCATACAGGTCTGGAACATCATGAGGGCGAGTAAATTATGACAGAATTTTCATTTTGGGCTGAACTGTCCCTTTAAAGTGCACCAAATAGGCTACTAAAGAGTTCTTTAGAAAAAAAAACAAAAAAAACAAAGTAAAATAATATAAAATGTATTCTGTTGCAAGTTCACATACTTGATCTCATGTTTTCTTATGGTTTATTATTGAGCTGTCAAGTTGTCAATGTAGAAATAATAATTTCATGACGTGGTTTTTTTGGGGGGGGGGCCGGGGGTTGTGAACGGGTGTCCCTTATTTTGCCACACCAAAGGTGGCAACCCTAAACGAGGTCTACGAGGCACGAGCTGCTGCCAGAGAGACGGATGGACCTGAGTTCACTTCACATCAGTTCTGTCAGTCTCAGTTCAGTGAACTGTTTTAGTTACAGCATATACTTCAGGTTATTAGTCTATTTCTAGTCGGAGGTACTGTCACTAATATCAGAAAGTTAGTAACTTTAGTAAATTATGGATCAGCGCTGACTGGAGACGCGAACCGTTAAGAACGATTCAGTCCGATTTGGTGAACTGGTTCGGTTCACTAAAAAGAACCGATTCAAAAGAATGATTCGTTCACAAACCGGACATCACGGAGACGGAGCGATTGCTAACAAAGTTATTTATAGTAACTTTTATAGTAACTACTGAGTTATGAGAGCGCTGTCTGTCAGCGCGAGTTTATTGTGTTTGTATCTGAGAGTTCTGAATAAACACGAGTCCCAGTCACGCAGAGTCCGTCTTCATCATTATTACCAACTTTGTAACACATGCAATGTACCATTACAGCTATCGAGATGAACGAGTTACGAGTAAGTGTTGATAGCATTATTTTTAGATATGTTCCTATCATATGAAAAGCGTCAGTGACGCGCATTGAGTACACAGCGCAAACAAAGACACAACAGCATGAATCGAATGTAATCCAGTTTATTGTGGGGATAGCTGCCTAGCCCGTATACCCTCACGTTTACCCCCCTTCTGCTTAATCTCTGGCCGCGTTTGGCGCCTCCGCTGTGGGCCAGATGCAGTACTGGGGGTCGGGGATGTTGAAGGCCGAGCTTCGGCGTGCGTGAGGTTTATCTCTAAAGATGTGACTCTGCTGATGTTGAGCAGAAACTCATGACTGTATGCACATTTTAGAACAGATAGACGTGACGAGGACGTACAAAAACACTGACTAACAAGATAGAAAACACGAAAACACCGCTCTGTTGGGAGAGAGAGAAGCCGCAGTGTGTGCACGAATAATAAATAATTCGCTACACATCAGAAATCACTGATCACAGATCAGAAGGAACTGAAAAAAGACTTCTGTTTTCATTTGTACATCCAAACACTGAGAAACTGCCAGCATTCACTCGTTCACAAACAATGATCTCTGGAGCGCTTGCATGGGCGTGCCAGATTCTCTGGGCGGAGGAAAGGGAGGGAACCGTTCCTGCTTGGACGTCAAACCAGGAGACTTCAGGATTGGCTCGTCTGGCCTGTCATTTTCTCAAAGGGAGAGAAAGACAGCCAGAACTCGGGTTTACACCGATCAACATTTCTATCCACTTGGGGACAATATTCAGCCTAGGGGAACTCATATTAATGTTGAAAAACCTCATAAAATGAAAATTTCATGCCATGGGACCTTTAAGGTTTTAACGGTTTTACTACTCTTAGCGATACTGCTTATCAATCTGGTAATTTAAAGCGCACCTATTATGGCATTTAAAATGTTCCAAATATTGTTTTAGAAGTCCCCAACAACAGTTTTGCATGCATGCAATGACAAAAAAGACTTTAGTTTTTTTATAATATGCATTTATTTTTACCTGTTTTGACAGCAATTCTCAAATGATTCCTTTAGTGATTCACTTTTCAAAACCCAGCCTTTACGTGACGCTAATCTGCGGTGATTGGTCAGATGACCCAGTCAGTTGTGATTGGTATAGTCTGTGCCGTCAATGGTCTGTGCAGATATTTTCAGAAACGGAACGCCCATCAAAGTCTTATAGTGACAGTAATTTGTTAATATGTGTCAGGAGTTATGAATATGAAAACTGCGTCGGTACCGTTTGATTGTAATATGAGCCTCAGCTGATCTCATTCATAAAAAAACTCCTCTATTCTCCTCACGAAGACTCGCGACAAATCAACATCCCTCAGGGCTTTTAGTTCAAAAGTGTGCAGATGAGGAGACATATTGATAGATTCTCATATGTCTGTGTCAAATTTCTAAACAGAGGAGTATTTTTTTATTCAATACTTCCTCAAAATGCGCAGATGTAGCCAAATCATAAGCGATTGAGTCTCTTATGTGTTGTTTTCAATTCATACTGGCAGCCGGAGGGCGCTCTGTGCACATGCAGTCCATATATGGTACAGACAGACGAAGAAGATACCATGTGCCATAATAGAAGTCCATAATAAAAGCTTTCTGAGATCGCGAAACATGCAAATAGAGACATTTGAAGACTAATAAACACACAATTGCGACGATGTATGGTTTGTCTTCAAGCCACTTAATCTTAAAATGCTCATCCTTGGGCAGATGAAAAAAGTTTGCTTTTGAGTCGCACTTCAGAACACAGGGTCTCGTCGCCATGATGTTTTGTAGTTTTCACTGGCGTCTTGGAGCGCAATAAGTGGGCGTATCGTATTCAAATAACTTGACAAGTTGACGTCATCTAGTCAGAGAAAAAGCTTCGGTCTTCTAACGATTCTTAAAAATGACTCCGTGTCGACTCTTACTTTTGAAAGAAAATAACTATATATACGGTGCACTGTCATATTTCAAACTTTGCAGGATGTTTTTGTTCACTTAGATCTATGTTACACTCTACATGAAAGGTAAATTTCAAAATTCCATGATAGGTGCTCTTTAATGGTATTCTTATAGGTGTCACCATTCAGTTTAGTATTGTTCATGGACTTTCAGTTTGTTTTCATATGTCACATGTTTCTTTGTTCAGTTTCCCGTAGGGGTGTAACGATATTCAAACCGAACTGAAAAACTGCGATACACCACCCACGGTTTGAACCACGATACTCTCATGTTGAACCGAATGCGCCCTGGCTCCTGCTGCCGTATATCACACCGTATAGTGCAAGAGAAACTATGAGCATGCAACATTACAATGTCAATTTGTAAGTCATGAAATAAAAGTAAAGTACCAATAAATCACATAACTGGTTCGACTTGTGTTAGCTGGGAAGGATTTACATTCAGGTATGATGTTCATTCTGCTCATCAGGAGCAGTTTTCATGTTTCATTAAAAGTTCATGAAGTATTGTGTATGGTAACTAGAGCCCGACCGATAAAGGATTTTTAAGGCCGATACCGATACAAATATTTGGTCACTTAAAAATCCGATATTCCGATATATCAGCCGATATATATAAAAAATAAAAAAATAAAATAACAGAAACGCGTAAAAAAACACAAACAGATTTCCCTTATACATCAGTTATTTGTAGTTATTCATGATCCCTCAGCCTCTCTAAAACAATATGATAATGCAGTTTAAAAATAAACTTGTTTGTTTTATTGTTACAACAGAACAGAGGAACATAAAATATATTAAAGTTCTGATAAATAAAATGTATAAAAATACAAACTTAAGATATGAAACTTAAAGTCGTTTGGACGAAAACACAATAGGCTAACAAAAACAAAAAATCAAAGTTACCAGTATTAATAGATGTGGTAAGCTTTATAAATATAACTTTTAGCAAGACTGGAAAAAAAAAATTCAGTTAAGTTCTAGAAGTTCTGATAAATAACAACAACAGCAAAACATAAACTATATACAGTATAAATATTCCACCTTATAATTACAATGTCAACTTGCTTATCCCTTTACATGCACTTTTAATTCTATCCATCAAGCTACCACAAACCATTTTCAATCATCATTTGCTGCCTGCCTTCTAAAATCTACTAACGTTACTGATGATGACTCGTGTAATCCATTATTTGACTCGTTAATGCGGCGTCTGAACGAAGTCACGCACTTTCGTTCACTCTTCACGAGCCTAACTTACGATTTACAATGCAGAGACTGGAACTACAAATATACTAGTTATAAATACAGTAATCATTACTTTATTTAGGCAGAATAAGTTTGTTGTGTTTTTCAAGGCGCATTAATGTTAGCGGTCTCCCACTGATAGCCATGGCATTAGCTAGCTTTGTGGTTAGCGTCTATGATAAGTTATAATTTAGAAATATGTATACTTTTTCAAAATAACGGGCAGGGGAGAGATGATACGTCTCATGATGTCAAACTGTCAGACTATTAAAGAAATACATTTTATTCAGTCACATTGTCCGAGGTAAAATAAGTCAGTCAACTGTAACCTAGCGTAATTACCAGCTCTCTTGGCTTACATGTAACAGCAAAACTGGACTTGGCAGTTACAAATTGTGTCATGTTATTTGAGTTAAGAGAACTGATGGGGATGTTCTTTTAACTGTTATTCAATTCAAGCAATGTATGTCTCGTTGCCAACTTACATGCATTTCGCGGATGATCTGTGTTGTGAATGCAGCGCTCAGAGCGCTGAAGCTCAGCATGACTCTGCTGGATCAGCTGGTGGTGTTGCCAGCCGGCACGTTGTAGGGCGCCCTCTGGTGGACAAACTATGAAACGCCAACACTCAATGTGTTTGAGAGGTGTTTCGTCCGGTTTTTTTATTTTAAAAAAAATATTCATTTATCGGCCATCATAAATGCCGATACCGATAGTTTGGAAAAAGCCTAATATCGGCCGATAATATCGGCCCGCCGATATATCGGTCGGGCTCTAATGGTAACTGTTGTTTCCATAACCACAAAATGCCACTTTATTTTCACTGTAAATTAGTGTGGTGGCTACTTTATAGTATTAACAAAAACTGTTGTTTTAGGCCTATTTATTCATCAGTATTAGTCATATTCATACAATTTATGTGTTTGTTAAGTAGGCTAAAGTGGGACATTTACTTGTGTGTCATCATTTTGTATGAAATAAGTGTGCTTGTTTGTTTTTTTTAAACATTATGGTAAATGGTAAAATGAGTAGATTATTTCTGACTAGTCTACAGTGGAGACATTTATTTCATTTTAGTTTACTCAGGTATGCTAACTGCTCTAAAGGAAACGTGAAGCCAATGTTAATAAGTTAAATTATTGCTCTTGTTATTATTAAGTTAAAAGTGAATCTAGTGTTATTATTGCTGGTGCCCTGCCATGAACCCTGCCTCCACAGCAAACCGTGGCTCCAAAACCGTGACATGAACCGAACCGTGGCATTTGGTGTGTCGTTACACCCCTAGTTTCCTGCCACTCGTCTGTCTCCCTGGTTACTCTCATTGAGTTAATTTAGTTCAGCTGTGTCCTGTTAATTATCTCGTTTCTGTCTGCTATTTAGTTATTTCCCTTTTTACTCAAGCTACGTCTACATTAATCCGGATACATTTGAAAACGGCATTTTCATTTTAAACGCTCTCTTTCCACACTAGCTTTATAAAGCGTTTTCCAAAAGTTTCTTGTCCACACTGAAACGTCGGAAACGCTAAATTCACCTTACTGTGCATGCGTTAAACCTCATAAAAGCTCACCGAGATGACAGACAGAACAAGACATTATCAAGTTATCACACAATTTCTTCTGGCAGGATCATTTTATTAAGCAGCATATCTCACCTTTCACTGATCGCACTCATTCATTATATGTTTGGTCTAAAACGCAACTGCTGTCATGTTTTGCCACAGGACCGCAATTGCGAGTAAATTTTGTGTCATCTTTGCAGGACTGTGATATGAAGAGTGCGCGAAGTAACATATTTTATATACATAGCACACAACGGGCACAATATAGAGGTATAGACGTGAATACTTATTGGTGCAATATGCGTCACATGACTAAACATGCGTCATTGTTTTCAAATACCTCCATTTTCACATTTATCTGCTTTGGATGGCGTTTTCAAAAAGCTATGTTTTCGTTGACTTAAAATGCCGTCTCAGTGTGGACGGAAGGCCAAAATGGAGAGAAAAATATACGTTTTCAAACGCAAACGTATTAGTGTGGACATGGCCTAAATCTTTGTCCGGTCACCGTTATGTACCATCATATTTTCTCTCTGCTGTTTACTTCCATTTAAGTAAAAAATATGTCAAAATGCATGAATGCTCTTGCATGAATTATTTCGCTTTTAAAGGGATAGTTCACCCAAAAATGAAAATTCTGTCATCCTTTACTCACCCTCAAGTTGTTCCAAACCTGTATGAGTTTCTTTGTTCTGCTGAACACAAAATAAGATATTTTGAAGAATGTTTGTAACCAAGCAGAGCAACCATTGACTACCATAGTAGGAAAAAAAATACTATGGCAGTCAATGGTTGCTCTATCTGCTTGGTTACAAACATTCTTCAAAATATCTTATTTTGTGTTCAGCAGAGTTGACAAATGATGACAGAATTTTCATTTTTGGGTGAACTATCCCTTTAATAACTCTTTTTATTATCAAAGTTGTACCTCAATTTGGCAACATTCGACTGAATGTAAAAAAATCGCAAATTTGGCTGATTCTGACAGTAAGAGGAATGAATCCACACCGCTGTGAAGGAAATGAAAGGATGGTGCGCTATATTGAATGCCGTTAAATAGTTTTGCCCTTAAATATCTTATTTTTATAATCCTTGAAATCCAAAATCGAAATAAAATTAAGCAAAGGCTTAATGAAATCTACTATACAGTTTACTTTCCAAAACATGTTTTACTCTAAAACTGTGAGAAAATCAAAGCTATAAATCTAAACATGTTGTGTTCCAAAATTGAGGTTGATATCTCAAAAAATGAGCTTTGGCGCAGTACCAAACGTTTCCACTAGAGATTCGCTTCCCATTCGTTTCCAATGCACCAACAGTTGGCCAACAGCTAACATTTTTTTTCAGGACCATTTAACCTTTTCGAATCATAACCATAACTATGACCATATTTGTTTGTGGTCACATAGCAAGTGCCAAACCTTTACCAAGTTTCGCACCATTCCGATGGAGTAAAAAATTCTTCATTCAAAAATGAGCAAACTGCACCAGAGGGCTAAACACGGTCAGTATTCATTTTCTTCTTGTATAAAGACTCCTAATGAAAAATGCCACTAAAAGATTTCTCACAGTCAAAGTCCATCACTTTTGTTATATGTTTGTTATTAGCGGGGCTTCATGCTGTTCTTAACTGAGACCTGAGTAAACCTGTATTTCCGCCCCTACTGGTCCCCCCCGCGAGCAGGCTTAATCTATGCTATGTTATATCGTTTAAACAAGCGGACCTATTCATCTTTGGTCTATACGGGGGATGTTTTTTCTGAACTCTGCAGGAGTCAGATCATTTCGAGACTTTGTTCTTTGATGGAGGCCAAACTCTTTGAAGCCAGTCCATGCTGAACCTCATTGAAGAAATAAAATGTTTTTGTCTGACTTTTGTGAAGAGAATCTGATTTAAAGGTTAATTTGCTTCTTTAAAGGCTCAAAAACACTATCACTCTAAAAAATGCTGGGTTAAAAACAACCCAAGTTGGGTTGAAAATGGACAAACCCAGCAATTGGGTTGTTTAACCCAGTAAATGTTTGCTTAAAGGTGGGGGGAAACACTCAGTTTCAGTCAATCTCATGTCAATCTTGAGTTCCTATAGAGTAGTATTGCATCCTTCATATCTCCGAAAAGTCTTTAGTTTTATTATATTTATAAAAGAAAGGTAGGCGTGACTGGAGAAGTATCGTGTGGGCGGAGCTAAAGAATCACGAGAGCGCGCAGCTATAGCGCTGAGAGCGTCTAAAATCTGTGACATCCTTAAACGTGGAAAAAAAATGTTATCCTAAATAAACCATGGAGATCAATCAGATTTAGCCACACATATATGATCCAGAATCAGATCTAGAGGCTGAAATTGAACTGGAGAAGCAGCACGACTACAGCAGGACGTCTCAATGGTATGTACTGTAACTTATATACTTGCTTAGAGGCTTATGTGCACATTCCGTCCTTGTTCACATCACTTTGGCCCATACTCTGAAAAAAAACTTTCCGAAACTTATGAGAAACCGGAAGGAGTATTTTTGGCACAGAAATACTCCATCAAACATCAAACTTTTTTTTTTTAACTTTGTCCATGTTTAGCATGGGAATCCAAGTCTTTAACAGTGTAAAAATCTCACTATGCAAGAAACAGTATTTTAGCCCCCATTAAAACAACCCAATTACTGGGTTTTTCCATTTTCAACCCAACTTGGGTTGTTTTTAACCCAGCATTTTTTAGAGTGAAAGCAAATTTTTTGAGGTGATGCATCACAAAAGAAGATATTTTGAAGAATGTTTGTAACCAAGTAGATCAATCATTGACTACCATACTAGGGAAAAAAATACTATGGTAGTCAATGGTTGCTCTGCTTGGTTACAAACATTCTTCAAAATATCTTCTTTTGTGTTCAGCAGAACAAAGAAACTCATACAGGTTTGGAACAACTTGAGGGTGAGTAAATGACAGAATTTACATTTTTGGGTGAACTATCCCTTTAACACTATATTTTTTATGGGTTCGAAATCATCAAGTGATTGTGATGTATTCACACTAGATTTTAACACCTACATGTCAGCAGGAAATCTTAGTAATATTCATGAGACATATGCTTTTCCAGCCAATCAGAAGTATTGGTTTGCGAATAATAATTTTCATGGTTTGAAAGTAGCTGTTGCATGTGTCGTGCTTGCATTCTAATGGTTCAAGTGTCACATCCTGTCGACAGAGATGTGTGGCGGGACCGTGAATGAGGCGCAAACAACAAGTGCTTCAGTTCCTCCAGAGGGGCTTTTTATTGCAGAGTGGACAGTGAAAAGAAATCTCCACGGTGCAAATGTGATGAGGGCAAAGTAGCCTGTGTGAACAGGTCGCTTGAGAGTTTGAGGAGTAAAGCTTGGAACATACTCTGCAAGAACAAAGAAATTTGTTCGTTTTCTCGAGGTGGCAAGAACAAGAACAAAGTTCGTTCTGGCCAGTACATTCCATACTTCACAAGAGAAGCAGGTGCCGAACATCTCCGTTTCTCTGCATTGACCCCGCCCACTTTAAAATTCTGACCAATCACACAGTAGTTCTCGGACACCCACAAGAAAAAAGTTCTGCTCAGACGATGTCTTTTTCTCTTGCGGAGTATGTAGTGGCCTTAAGCGTGGATATCAGAGTGGTGGCTCAGTCCATATCTGTGGGTAAGGAGAGACGGAGAAAGCATCAGTCTTTTCCTTCTGCTGGTGTCTCTCCTTCTGTGTTTGTAGCATGGCATCTTTTATCTGCCTGTTGTGATTGGGATCAGGTGGTTCCTCGTTTGCGGTTCCTCATTCTCCAGACGTGCATGATTGGGGTTGCCAGTGGCGACGCTGATACTGGCATGGACAGCTCCTCACAGATGCCTTTATCTGATTTTGATATTCCACAATCGTCTGAAAGTTGTGTAAATGTATGTTAAAGATGTCAAAAAGTCTGAATATGATGTAGAACAAGCAATATTAAATTAGTTAAAATCTATGAGAAACAAATGGAATGCATTGATGATAAACATAAAAACTTGGTTATTGTTTATTTGAAGTGTCCCTATTATACTATTTTAAAGTTTCCTTATTTTTTTTGAAGGCCTCCTCCTAATATGCATTGCACATAACCTCATTTCTAAAAGACTCTGAAAATGCTTTGTTTGATTATTCTGTCTCTCTAAACCCCTCCTTCCCGAGAGCCTACTCTACTCTGCTCTGATTGGTCAGATGGCCCAGTCTGTTGTGATTGGTCCTCCACTTACAGTGTGTGTCGGAAACAAAACACCTATTACCATATCTGAATTTCACCTCCGGAGGCTTCCTCAGTGATAGCCTACAAACAAGAACGATGAAGTCGGTTTTCTACAAACGGGAATGATGAAGTCGTGCAAAGTGGATTCGCTTTCACAGTGCAGAAAACAGCGTCTTCTCGACATGTCGAGAACACAAACCAAACTCTTCCAGTCTCAGCTACAACTACAGACATTGTTCGCAGGCAGCCAATGTAGACCATAGGCTGGCATTATGCAAATGTTACATTAGCGGCTTTTCCACTATTGGGCCAGTGCGAGCCAGAGCTTTCAACGGGCCGGGCTGGGATAATAGCCTCGGACATGTAGCACTGAGCCCAACACCACGCTGCGTTTCCACCGTCGGCCTCTTCCCTAAAACCCACCCCTAACACGCCTCTCTGGAACAACGTCACACAAACCCCTCATTTCACCAACAAATGGAAGTTTGATCAGAAAACGAATCCGAAAGAAATCACTGGAAACTAGCGAGATCACAAAACAAACATGATAAAAGCGGCCCTTTGCTTGCATTTTTGTTGTTTACTTAAAGATTTAAAACCCCAACATTAGATTTTTACCACACTTTTTCAATAATAAGTGATACATTGATTATAATGAAATAATTTGTCAAGAGATAAAGAAATAAAGTGGTATTTACCGTTATTTCACAAAAGAAAGAGGACACGTACTTATTCAGTCGTTTCTGTTTCTGTTTATTTGTAGTCTCAGGACAGCATGTTTACATCACATTTAGAAAGAATGCTCATTTCTACAAAATTTCCATCAAAAATACCACCTGAGGAGCTTTAGAACTCTCCAGTGACAGTCCCAGTAACAATACAGTTATATCTTGTGTCAAAAACAGAGTTGCTTTATTTTATGACAAATATTGATATCAGACAGTCAAGTATAAAGAGATGAGACGCACTGACAGATAAAATAAATACACAATTGTGATAGCCAATATGATTTGTGTCACAATTCACCAGTGTGAGTGCCCGTGATTACCAGCAGAGGGCACTCCACCCCAGACTGTCACTCCTTCATAGACTACATTACCCATAATCTTTTGCCCGGACTCATTAGCACTCACTGTTTACACCTGTCTCTCATTTCCCGGTTCACTTCACCCTATAGTAGCCTGGTTTTCTCAGTCATTCATTGCTAAGTCTTGTTTGTTGTATACTGCATTTCTGAGCGTTTTCCCTGGTTTCATGTCTCTGGTTTTGGATTTCTTGCCTGTTCTGTGGATTACCCGTTTGCCTGTCTCTCCTGTCTTGGAGAGCAGCGATATCGAAAGCCCGCCCACACACTCGCAGATGCAGAACAATTCATTATGTCGGTGTGAAATAAACAGTTATGGAAATGTAGAAATTAAAGCTAAAGCTCCAATCTCCTCCCGAAAATCCCGAAAAAAGTCAGTTGGTCCCTCAGTGACAACTTCACTCAGAGAAGCCATCAATCTCAGCTGTCAATCATGACGTCCCCCCCCCCCCCCCCGTTTTTACAGCATCAAATAACTACCTAAAACCAAACTTATTTAAAAAACGAACACTTGAAATGAAATCAGCGTGATAAAAGCTGCCTAAAATGACAGAAACCAACTTTGGGAAAAAATTATATGAAGTGTAATTTGATTGTTTAGTTTGTCTCACGTCCATTAGAATCCACGGATGGGCAGGGGTTATGACCTATACTGGGACCAACCACCTGAGGGCGATCAAGGCGTGTCGGCTTCAGTTTTTAACATGTGTGCTGCAAGCTTGGTTAGCACCAAGCGGTAACCTCCCGCAGTTTCTCTCGAAGCCAAAACGGAACTGACTTAAACTGCAATTCATGGACTGGCCACTAGGGATAAGCTCCAGAAGGGAGCAGAGCATTTTTTTATAAAGCCTTACATTTCTGCATAATTAAGGGCGTGGCCACTTTGAGTGACAGGTGGATAGCCGTTTGTCACTGTCTCTTGTCACCTCAGCTCCAGCCACGTCCCGCCTCTTTGCCCAGATGGCAACGGCCAGCTCTACCCTACTTTACGCTTCAAAAACTGCTCTTCAGAATCCTTTAGGTGACGTCACGGACACCACATCCATACTTTTTTACAGTCTATGGTTAGCACGCATAGTCTTTTGCATCGCATATATTTTTTCCATATACGGTGATCAGAATCTACATCGGCTCACAAACGGAAGTCATTTCAAACTCTCGCTGCTGCCTGAAAGTGAGCTAAAATGATTTTAAAAGTCTTTAAAATGCTGGTATATGAATAATCCACAGGACTGCCGACTCCAGATCCAGTTATATGTAATTCAAATACATCTTACATTTATTTTAGCCAAACTATTTTTTCTTTGAGACTTTATCTGCTGAAGTTTTCCATTTGGGAGGACTGAAGTTTGCAATGTGGCCTGAACAACCAGATGGATTTACACTTGGCGGAGCATTTCAAACCTCCTTCTTTTATTGACTGTGCTAAAATGAGGGGTTTCATGAGTCTCTGTCACTCTTTCTCCCATGGCAGGACTAACAGCATCATCAAGTGTAATATCGGCTGGAGGCATGAAGGCCAGAGACTAGGATGAATCGCTTTACTGGGGGCTTTTCCAGTGTGGGCGAGTCACATCTTTGCTGTTTGGAAGCCACTTTAGTGCTGAAGACTTGCTTGCAAGGCCTGATTGGAGGACATTTAGGCATCCTCCACTACTGCTTCCACAACCGAAGGCTTTCATCTGCTCTCAGACCGGCTGTTCTCCTACAATTACGGAGGATTCACTCCATGTAATTGAGAGCTTGTTTACCACATCGAAAGCATATTGTGTTGGCCTTTAATGTATCTCAGTGCATTATCGCTCAGTCACAGTGTTGTTCTTTTAGTGGAGATTCAGGAGGAAAGTCTATTTCATATCTGTGGTCTCGTGGGTTGTACAGTTGCATTCTCTCTTTCTGTGTTTTTCCAGATCACTCGGTATGATGTCAGACAGCTGAGCTCACTGGGATTTAACATGCTAGAATAGACTCATCTGTGTTTGATGATTGTACAGTCACTCACTCGTAGGAATGGGTCATGTGATTACTAGCACCTCCGGTTGAATGGCGGGAGTGCGATCATATGGCTCAAAGTTAGCTATATAGTTAGCTCAAAGGGGAAATATTAATAATTGTTCATAACTCATTATGATTATTCATTTTGATTAATCATGAATATTTAAATCAGTTAATGAGATTAACTTGATATAGCTACATTAACATTACAATCAATCAGTTCATCCTGTGAACCCTCAGTATTGATTTTTAATTCATTCTAAGAGAAGGGTATTTTACATGGCCACAGAAAAATAATTATTCTTTAGCATTTACAGCGTTCAGAGCGTGTAACAAAATCAATCATTTAAGTGACAATTTATTTGCAGACAGGGAGTCAGAACCAAATATGTATTGTGCACAAGTTTTATTAACTAAATCACAAACACAAATAAACTAAACAGAAAAACCGGGCACTTCCCACCGGGAGGAGACCCCGGGGAAGACCTAAGACACGCTGGAGGGATTATGTCTCCCGGCTGGCCTGGGAACGCCTCAGGGTTCCCCCGGAAGAGCTGGAGGAAGTGGCTAGGGAGAGGGAAGTCTGGGCGTCTTTGCTTAGACTGTTGAACCCGCGACCCGGCCCCGGATAAGCGTAAGATGATGGAGAAACGCATACACACATACATGGGTAAGATGGAAAGTGCCAGAATGAAACGGGAATGAAGTCATTAACCATGAAAACAACCATCAGCTTGTTATTTTCCAAGCACCTCGTTAGGAGGATTTTACTGCTTATCCTAACCCTCTGATTAGTTAAAATAGGCGATACTTGCATTTCCGTGGCAGTTGAAGCAGTTTCGTAAAATTCCTGATTTGATGGTTCTGTGAGTCGATGGTGTTGAAGTTGCAATCGATTTCTTCTGTGTTCACTGAAGATATGATGAACTTGCACGGTTAGTTTCGACTCGTCATGGTCGAGGGAGTTGCACATGGCTCGAGGTGTTGGGCCTGCCGGCCTGCGACCGTGTGGTCAGACCGGGTTTCCGTCACACAGATGCACATCAACCAGGAGAAGCAGGAAGAGCGCTGATGGTTTCTCAGTGCAGTGACGGCAAAGTTGCAATTTCCTTCCGAGAATGAGGACATTTCAGACACTGTTGGAAGAGTGAAGACATAACAGGCTGTAGTTGAGGCCTGCAGGCACCCATGGGCCCTGGTGGGGTCCCCCACGCACATCAAACAGCAGGAGCCGCAGTAGAAGGAAGAAAAGGGTCAGATCTGTGCGGAGGGCCTTTTTAATTTCTTGAGGATAGCCTCTCCTCCTAGGGGTGAGTCAATCATACTTGGGCTTTCGGAAATAAATTTTTACGATCCTTTGTCTTCTAGAAGGGCATTTGAATATGTAATTTGATTGGGTGCTAAAGAGAAGAACCTTCAAGATTCTTATATTGCTAATGTGGCACAGAGTTACCGAAATATAATGTAAATTAACAAATGGGGAACGACATTTGGAGTTTGTTGAGACCAAACATGCCATGCACATGATTTTAGTTAACCATAGTATGCAATTCTGAAACATAACTCCAACAGAGATTGAATTAATACATAGACCAAACCCTATAAAAGAAAAATCATGAGATAGATATATGTTTATATATTTCTCAAGTGGTTATTTATAGGCTATATGGGTTTAAGATGGTTTATATGTCCTTTTCAAAAAGAATTTAGTGAGAGTCACAAACCTGGCGTAGCAATTGTTTCAGGTGAATCAAGAAATGTGTAGATCTTCCCCCATCTGCTTCAGTTTCCAGTGTAGAAACACTTGCTGACAAAATGTTTGATTTGATATTCAGTTTTGAACTGATTTGCTTTAGCCATTCCAGATTCACTATGAATGATCCAGGTCCTATTTCATACAAAAAGGCCAGAGTCCATCCATCCATCCCTCCATTGCTACATTTCTTTTTCAGCAATTTTTCACTTGATATGTTCACAGGTGTGAGATTTGTCATTTCAGCCTTTTATTTTGTTTCTTGCAGTCACTTGAAAGCATGAGTTGCCCACAAAGCAGTTTTAAAATGCCCCTATTAGGCTATTTTAAAGGTTCTTGATTTTGTTTTGGAGGTCTCTAAACCCCTCCTTTCCGAAAGCCTGGTCTGCTGTGATTGGTCAGATGGCCCAGCCTGTTGTGATTTGGTCTACTCTGCTCTGATTGGTCCTCTTGTGATTGGTCTAGTCTGCTCTGATTGGTCAGATGACCCAGCCTGTTGTGATTGGTCTACTCTGCTCTGATTGGTCAGATGACCCAGCCTGTTGTGATTGGTCTACTCTGCTCTGATTGGTCAGATGATCCAGCCTGTTGTGATTGGTCTACTCTGCTCTGATTGGTCCGATGGCCCAGTCTCTTGTGATTGGTCTACTCTGCTCTGATTGGTCAGATGACCCAGCCTGTTGTGATTGGTCTACTCTGCTCTGATTGGTCAGATGACCCAGCCTGTTGTGATTGGTCTACTCTGCTCTGATTGGTCAGATGATCCAGCCTGTTGTGATTGGTCTACTCTGCTCTGATTGGTCAGATGACCCAGCCTGTTGTGATTGGTCTACTCTGCTCTGATTGGTCAGATGATCCAGCCTGTTGTGATTGGTCTACTCTGCTCTGATTGGTCAGATGACCCAGCCTGTTGTGATTGGTCTACTCTGCTCTGATTGGTCAGATGACCCAGCCTGTTGTGATTGGTCTACTCTGCTCTGATTGGTCAGATTACCCAGCCTGTTGTGATTGGTCTACTCTGCTTTGATTGGTCAGATGATCTAGCCTGTTGTGATTGGTCTACTCTGCTCTGATTGGTCAGATGGCCCTGTCTGTTGTGATTGGTCTACTCTGCTCTGATTGGTCAGATTACCCAGCCTGTTGTGATTGGTCTACTCTGCTTTGATTGGTCAGATGATCCAGCCTGTTGTGATTGGTCTACTCTGCTCTGATTGGTCAGATGGCCCTGTCTGTTGTGATTGGTCTACTCTGCTCTGATTGGTCAGATTACCCAGCCTGTTGTGATTGGTCTACTCTGCTTTGATTGGTCAGATGATCCAGCCTGTTGTGATTGGTCTACTCTGCTCTGATTGGTCAGATGATCCAGCCTGTTGTAATTGGTCTACTCTGCTCTGATTGGTCAGATGGCCCTGTCTGTTGTGATTGGTCTACCCACGTAAATGAAACGCCTATTATTATATCTGAATTCTAGCTCCTGAGGCTTTCACACCCCTTGATAAACAGTTATACGAACAGGAACAATGGTGTTGTTGTTTTTTCAGCCGTTCAGAATGTATTATTGTAATGTCTGAATTCATCCCAGCCACAATCGGCTGTCTGTTCTCTTAATACAGATGTATTTGAAGTGAGCCATTTCAGCAGTGACCCTTCTGCTGAATTAATCCATTGTGAGTTTACTCTGTCTCTCTTTTGGGCTGGATCTTGGGTTGGTCATCCTGGAACCATCCCAGTGTCTTCTCCCACAGGCCGGGTTGGCCTGAAGGTTATTGGTTAGTTTGTGTGGTGTGTGTTTTGTGGTGGTGTTTCATTTGGCGTCAGCACTTTGGCATTGGTGTGTGATTAGCTCTCGTGTCACTGATTCCCATGACTCATAGAGGTGGTCATCCAGCAGAATGAGCAGAGATGTGCGGTCAGAAGTCTGCTGAGTAGGCAGGCTTTGACTTTTCTTAGATGCTGGATTGAAATTGGTTTATGTCGATGTCTCTGTGTCTTTGCATGTAAGAGCAGAGGAGGGTTGTTTTTTTTCTTTTGATGAAATTTAATATCTGTTTATTTATGCATTTACTTAATTATTATGTAAACTTTGAAGAGTTTTTTTAAATGTTTAATGATAGATGGAAAATATAGTCAAAATCTAGTGTAAAATATTTTTTTGGCATGTTTTTTTCACTAAATGAACGAGAACAAAATAGAAATGTAGTTAAAAATATAAATACAAAAACTTGCATATACATTTTTATCAATATACCTTTTTTTTTAGTATTTTTACTAAAACATTTAAATGGGGAAGCAGTGATATTTATTAAAATGTTGGCGATCTGATATAAAGCCAACTATAATTTTTTTTTATCAGCCATAAGCGATAAATGGACCATGTTAAAATTCTATATTATTTTATCTGAATGAAAAAAAAAAAATGAAAAAAAAAAAAAAAGATTTTAGGCATCACAGATTTGTGTTATGTGATATAAAAAAAATGGATATTCATTTAGAAATTTGCTAAAGATTACATTGTACAGGTTTATAAAATGTAATGTTTACATCAAATTTAATTAATCATTAGAGGATAGCAAAGGTAATCGAAATATAAATACCCATTGACAAAAATAACAAATCAAATTTACAGTAAAAAAACTTGAATTGTAAACTGTAAAAACTTGATTTGTATAAAATATGTTTTTTTTAACAACGTTTACATTTTACTGTAAATTTACTGTATATTTTATTAACTGAATAATTTAAATACACCATTTTCCTAAAGTTTGTCTTTAACATGATTGTTTTTTTTTAACCTGACAACAACCTTAAAAATACAGATGATAAAGAGAAAGCCGCATGATTTATCAAAGTTGAGGTAAATATTAACACTGTGGCAACAAACATTACATTAAAATAATTATATAATAATTAATTTAACAAAAGATAACAAAAAAACTATTTTAAATGGAAAAACCATCAAATATGAGCTGAGTTACACAGATAATTCTGGAAATGTCAATTTACTTAAGTCTTGACTTGTACTTTTTTATTTTATGTATGGATCGGACTTGTTTGTTCAGCACATCCTACAGATGCTCGATTGGCTTGAGATCTGGGGAATTTGGAGGCCAAGTCAAAACCTCAAACTCGTTGTTGTGCTCCTCAAACCATTCCTGAACCATTTTTGCTTTTTTTGCGATACACTGTGTATTCTGACACTGTTCTATCAGAACCAGCGTTAACTTCTTAAACAATATGGGCTACAGTAGCTCGTCTGTTTGAGCGGACCACATGGTCGCCTGTTCACCACTGTTCCTTCCTTGAACCACTTTTGATAGATACTGACCACTGCAGACCGGGAACACCCCACAAGAGCTGCAGTTTTGGAGATGCTCTGACCCAATCGTTTAGCCTTCACAATTTGCCCATTTTTCCTGCTTCTAACACATCAACTTTGAGGACAAAATGTTCACTTGCTGCCCTCTATATCCCACCCACTAACAGGTGCCGTGATGAAGAGATAATCAGTGTTATTCACTTCACCATCATAATGTTATGCCTGATCGGTGTGTGTGTGTGTGTGTGTATATTATATATGTGAGATTCACTTTCTCATAGAGCTTTCGTTCTGGATTTGTCCTCTCATGGCCGCACAAAAATGCCCCTCCGTGGTCCTAGAGCAGAGCTGGAGCTGCCAGTGTTCAGACTATCAGCTCTGTCTGTTGTTCCTCAGCATCTTTCCAGACAGCACATCCCCTCATCGAGTCTGAACCGCTGACCCTCGTCTCACAACAGCTCCAACAAAGAGCCATCAACAAGTGCAGACTAGACTCTCTTGAGACACTCTCTCTGTATTAGCACATCTCACACTGCTCCTTGTGAAGTTATAGGTTAGAAGGATGTAAGGGATGAAGAGTTGTGGTCTGCCTTTTGTGCTAGTCCTACCAGCAATTAACCTGAGAGTATGGCCCATGGCCGGGCCGGGTCCTCGTGTTTGATGTGCCTTTCAGAGGAGCCGAAGAAGAGTAGGTTACGTAATTAGATGGTGCAAAGCAAGTTTAATGTGACAAAAGCCTTACTTGAACAGAGTCTTTTGAGGTGTGCAACTATAGTGTGAGCTGTATTTCTAGAGCATTTCTGTGCAATTTCATTGTTTATTCATGTGGGTTTCTACCATATTAAGCTGTTCTCTTTCTCTGTGTACCACAAAATATTGCCAAGACAACGCATCTCTTTGAGTTGTCCTCGCAGGCTACAGACAAAAACAAACATGCACTGATTCACAAGCAAATGAGTCTTAAGAGCCAGCTTTTCTAAGTATTTGCTGAAAAAATAGTTTTTTTTTAGTCAGTGTTGTTATTGTTAACTAAAACTATTAAAATATTTTTTTGGTAAATGAAAATTGACTGAAATTTAAATGTAGACTACTGTGTCATACAATTTTTTACAAAAGAAAGTAGGAAGCGCACAGTATGTACTGCACAATGTGCACAGTGTTCATTAAGCATGGCTAGTTCCTCTAAACAACTTATTACAGGCATTCCCAGCCAAGCTCACGCTAGCGCTCGAGTCAGAAGTTGATCAGGGCAACTCAAACAAACAGAACGTTTTGAAAGCATCATACTGTCATAGCATTGACAGTCTTCAGGAGGACGTATGGTTTACTTAGAGCTAGTCTCTGCATATTAAAGGGTTAGTTCACCCAAAAATTAAAATTCTCGTTAATTTCTCACCTTCGGAAGAACAAATTAAGATATTTTTGATGAAATCCGAGAGCTTTCTGACCCCTCCATTGACTACAAAGTAATTTCAACATTCAAGGCCCAGAAAGGCGTAATGACATCATTAAAATAGTCCATGTGACTAGAGTGGTTCAACCTTAATTTTATGAAGTGACGAGAATACATTTTGTATGCAAAAACAAACAAAAATTATTAAACAATCTCTTGTCTTCATTTTCACTCTCTTATACTAAACAGTTTGTTGGGCTATTCACAAAATACAGCGCTTCCGGGTTTTACGGCAAAACACGATCCCATGATCACATGCATGCGTTGTGGTGCTTACGTTCCAAAAATGAACGAATGTCTTATGGGTTTGGCACGACTGGAAAATAATCAGAAAAAAATAATTTCATGTCACTTCTTATTTCATCTGAACTTAAAGGTTTAGTTCACCCAAAAATGAAAATTCTGTCGTTAAGATATTTTTGTTGAAATCCGATGGCTCCGAAAGGCCTCCATTGGCAGCAATGTAATTTGCACTCAAAAGACCCATAAAAGCTACTAAGGACGTTGTTACAAAGTCCATCTCACTACAGTGGTTCTACAATGATTTTATGAAGTGACGAGAATAGTTTTTGTGCACCAAAAAAAATCTAAATAACTTTATTCAACAAATTCTTGTCTTCCGCTTGGGCCTTTGACGTGAACTCACGAAGCACCACGACGCATGCGCGAGAATATGACGTGGAGCCGGCGTTCTGACACATGACCCGGAAGCAAGGAGCTTTGTTTACAAGCAGAGGAAGACGCAGCGATATCGCTGTTGAATTCTACATTGATCGTGCTTTAGGTCTTGGCATAGTGCTCAAAATGGGGCTAAAATGTGCATTTCCTGGATGCCTGAACCGTGAGAAACGAACAAGTGCACATGAAAGTGCCTTATCAAAGCCGCGAAATCCCCAGATCCCCAGAGCTCGCTTAAAGACAAGGGGAAATGGGGCTTTCGAAGTTATTGGACCCACATTATGGAACAATCTTTCACACTCTATTAGAACCGTGGCCACTTTATCTGAGTTTAAATCTAGTCTAAAAACCCACTTGTTCTCTTTGGCTTTTAACTTATAATTTGTTTAAATTTTTATCTCTTGCATTATTACTATTATAATTTTTCTTTTTTTTATGTTTTTACTTGTATTGCACTTGTATTTGTACTGTTGTACAGCACTTTGGTTGGCCTGTGGCCGTTCTTAAAGTGTTATATAAATAAACCTGAACTTGAATAAAGTTATTTATTCGTTATTTTGATTTTTTTTTTTTTGCGCACAAAACTATTCTCGTCGCTTCATAAAATTCTTGTAGAACTACTGTAGTGAGATGTCTTGTGAGTGCAAATTTCATTGCTGCCAGTGGAGGCCTTTCTGAGCCATCGGATTTCAACAAAAATATCTTAATTTGTGTTCCGAAGATCTGAAGGTCTTACGGGTGTCAAACGACATTAGTGTAAGTAATTAATGACCGAATTTTCATTTTTGGGTGAACTAACCCTTTAAGTAAAACAAATCCAAAGGATTTTTTTTAAATATTTGATGTAGTTTTGATTTTATGAGTTGTAACTCCCAGTACACGTTGCCTGTTTAGGGTATAATACAAGGATTATCCACAGTATTGACAATGAATGGTGTTTCAAGGTAAACTGGGCTCCCTGTACTGGTCATTGCATTATTGTGAATTCTGGGGTGACGAGTGAGGGGTCAGTTGTGGGTGGTGGGTCAGTAGAAATCTTGTTCCAGGACCGGGGCCATTAAGGAAGACCCTTATAGGCCCTCCAGGCCTATACTGGGCCCACTGTACACAGTCCCCCTTCTCAATCTATGTATTTTGAGTAAATAGTGCAAATGTTAATATTCACATATAAAACTGATATCATTACTTTTTGTTGACTACATCTTTGCATTTTATAACTAGATATCCATTTCCATTCAATTTAAGATATAATGTGATTTAACAGCATATTGCAAAATTACATTACATTTGCAAAATTATATTACACAACTAAAATGCAAAATGTATTGTTTCTAATGCTCCAAAAAATTCTAGCACCATCGAGTTGTTCCTGGTTAATGATTGAGCCATCTGATGGCCTGTCTTCATGTAAGATATTACTTTCTGTTTCTACTCCATACTTGCTGCTGCCCACAGAGGCTGTGTATGTGTGAACGTGAGCTGACCAATACATGTGACGTTTTATCGCCAGCCCTATTCACCCTCTTTCCACATCCCACAGCGAGCTCGCACTTCACACTACATATGGACTTCATTAGCACATGAATATGTGTGTGTGAGTGTGATGTACAGACAGTTGCTCCTTAGAAAGCTCTTTCATGTGCATACACTAGGATGCAAAATTACTTAAAGGTGGGGTAAGTGGTATTTCAAAACTGCTTTATAAAAGTATCTCGGGCCGAGTACCAAAATAAACATATAGGCAATCCGCAGTAAGGGGCGTGTCTACTAATGACGCGGAGAAGAGTGCACATCATTATTCAAAAGACACGACACGTGTGCTAATGAAATCCATATGTAGTTTTGCAAAAGGTAAATGTAAGAACGTATCCAAGATAATGATGAAAGTAGCTATTATTATTCTTATCATACTAAGTTATGATTAAAAATTACTTTATATGAATGTGTATAAATGTATTTTCATCCGCCGGGATGATAGAATTGACGTCATTACGTGAGGATGTAAAAGAACCAGTGAACCGTTTTTTTTAACCGGTTCATTGAAACAAACTGTCCGAAAGAACCAGTTCGCGGAAAAGAACCAAACTTCCCATCACTACTGTAAAGCCGAAAAAGTTGGCAATTGTTTAATTGCTCTGAACTTGAAATATTTGAGTAAGCAAATTCATACATTTTAACTTAAAAATATCATGTAATCTCATAAACAAAACATTAAACACTACTAAATCTCCCACTTAACGTTTATCTTGCACAATAAAACATAATATAACACTTAATTTGGCATTTACTGTCCCTTTTGAGTGTCATGACAAAGCATGCTGGGAAATAGAAATCTCAGCCCAGTTTCAGTTAAATTTAAGTTAGTCTAAATTAAAAGAAAGAAGTTCATAAAACTCAAAAAAATTAAACCTTTCAGATTACTTGAAATGTGTCAGTTTTGAGAACTCAAAAGAAAAAGAAAGTTCTAAATACTCATAAAAGTTTCACTTACTCATAAGTTTCATCTAATTTGTTTAATTTGAGTTGGCTCTACTCAAACCAATTAATTATTTTGAGCGTTAGGGTTTACGTTGAGTAAATCAGGGGCTAATTTTCATTTTTGGGTGAACTAACCCTTTAAGCATTTGCCCATTTAAATCCAAACAGCGACTTTTTTTGGCCGGGCAGTGTATACTTGTTTAGTCTGATAAGTGCTATCTGTATTGTGAGTGGCAGTGGATTGATTGCTGTGTGTCTTTGTGTGTCCACACAGAGAAACCGGTGAACGCAGACCAGCAGGAGCGGACTCTTCTGAAGGGTGTGTTCAGCGTCAGGAAGGGAAAGACACAGCTCCATAAATGGGCCGAGCGGCAGGTCATCCTGTGCGGGACCTGCCTTATCGTGGCCTCTGTCAAGGACAGTCTGACCGGCAAGATGCACATCCTACCCCTGGTCGGAGGGAAGGTAGGGGTTCACAGACACCCACACACACACACACACACCAGGCTCCGAGAACAGATAACAGAGAGCAGATGCATCAACACAGCTGTGAATAAATGAGGATGAGGAAGGAAGGGAGAGAGACACATGCCAATCAGACATTTCTGTTTAGCCTTTGTTAAAGTTGGCGTGAAACAGAAGTTGCGATAGTCTTTTCTTCCCTATTGTGATGTATATCTGAGTGAAAAAAGCAAGAGGGAGGGGAGGTTATATTGATTTAATGATTATGAGGGCACATTAATTTTTAAAAATAACCTTGCACGGATCAATCATTTATAATAAACACTGCGATATTCCATAAAAAACAAGAATTCTCAATTTGGATTTCGCTGTGACTTTAAAGGGATATTCTGGGTTTGTGGCTTCATGCATATGGACAGTATGTGTGGCATGCTGTCGAATACCACAGACAATACTTTCAGCTCGCGATCATTTCAGTTTCAATTTACAGTAATACACTTCAAGAGGATGTCTAGCAGTCGAGCGGCCCAGAGGGTTTAAAAGCAGAAATGTGTTTTTGTTAAAGCCCTTACATAAATTCTTCAGTCAAAATTAATGTTTGTTACTGAAGTTGTGAATTTCAAAATCATCTTTTGGAAGCAGAACTGGTGGAGAAACTTCTAGTTATGTGTTAACTCTTGTAGCTCTTGTGGAAGAGAAGTCTGCTTATTGTTTTGAATATGCACTTGTACTTCAAATCCTAAATAAATATTAAAAAAAAAAACTGGACTTGATGATACAGGGTACAACGGGGCTAAAGGTACACCTTAAAGGAACACTCCTTTTTTTGAAGGAACAACTCCCCTAGACTTAAACAATTGAGCTTTACCGTTATCGAATCCATTCAGCCGATCTCCGGGTCTGGCAGTAGCACTTTTAGCATAGCTTAGCATAGATCAGGGGTTTTCAAACTTTGATGCCAAGGACCCCCAAATATGATCAACCTTTATGAGGGACCCCTTCCTAAAATCCATCTATTTTTATGCATGAAAAAACATTTAAACTGTCAGATAAATAGTAAGTTTGACATTATAAATATAACATTGTTTCCCAACATATATTGGCTATACTTAAAGTTGGATGTATAAACCTGAAGAAGAAAATGTTCAATTCAAAATGATTTGTGTAAGCAACTTTCACAATAATGTATGTAAGCAGAGTCTGTACTGCGTTAAAGGGATAGTTCACCCAAAAACAAAAATGTGATGTTTTTCTGCTTACCCCTAAGGCATCCAAGATGTAGGTGTCTTCGTTTTAACTCCAACCGTTGCTGTGTGTCACTCATAAAATGCTCGTCAATGGGGTCGAATTCTATTAGAGTAAAAAAAACATGGACAGACGACTTCAAATTAAACCCCGCGGCTCGTGACGACATATTGATGTCTTGAGACACGAAACGATCGGTTTCTGAGAGAAACCGAACGGTATTTATGCAATTAATTTCCCCTCATATCAGACGAACGCTTCAGCTCTCCAGACTGCCATCACTTCCCGTGAGTGAGGTCAAAATTCCGGCCGGGTCATAGATATGTATACGTAGATCCTCATTCGAGCGATCCACGCAGGCACTAATGAGGATCTACGTATATATATATATCTATGACCCGGACGGAATTTTGACCTCAATGACAGGATGTGATGGCAGTCTGGAGAGCTGAAGTATTCGTCTGATATGAGGTGAGATTAATTGCATAAATACCGTTCGGTTTCTCTCAGAAACCAATCGTTTCGTGTCTTAAGACATCAATGTGTCGTCACGAGCCGCGGGGTTTAATTTGAAGTTGTCTGTCCATGTTTTTTTTACTCTAATAGAATTCGACCCCATTGACAAGCATTATATGAGTGACACACAGCAACGGTTGGAGTTAAAAATCTTCATTTGTGTTCTACTGAAGAAACGAAGACACCTACATCTTGGATGCCTTAGGGGTAAGCAGAAAAACATTACATTTTCATTTTTGGGTGAACTATCCCTTTAAGGATACTGCCTTACAACACCAGTGAGCGAGATAAAGGGGACTATACTGAGAAAAAACTCACTAGAAAGATAAAAAAAGAACATACACAATTCTGGAAAGTATATATATATATGGCTATATAAAATATCGATATTTCGATATGTATCGATACTGAAATATCTGAAACGACACGATACTCATTTTCTACAGTATCGATACCAGCTGCGCTCTCCTCTCCGACCGACAGCGAGTTGACACGCACCGCCTCCTCTCATTCAGTCCTACTCATTCACGCAGATTTCGCACAGATTCCATCCGTGCGTCAGGTCTTAAAGGGACAGCAGTTATTTATTATTCAAACTACAAAAAGACAAACGATCACTTACTGCAGCCCTTGACTGATTAACTTGTGTAACTCTAATGGATTCATCTGTAATGAAGATTATCCAATGTTATTTTAAATTTGATTACTTTGTTTGTTTTTTATTCAGTATCTTTATTCTATTGTTTTTATTTGTGCTATTGTTTGTAATTTGTTTATTTGTTCTTATTTTATCACTGTTTACTTGTCTTTTTAAATTAAATTTGAAATCAAGCTTCCTTGTGCTGTATGTAAGCTATTGCAACACAATTAGTAGGCAAATATTTGCGAGATTCTAATGGTAATTGATCAATGTTTATATATGAGAAAAAGCTTTATCATATAAAGTGATCTCTTCAGAAGAAATTTTTAGTTGCCTAGACTTTCAATAGATGGACAAAAAAAGAAATTATATTAAAAATATCTATTCGACAGTTTAAGCAGCGTTTTCCCCGTGGTATCAAAAATGGTATCGAATATCGATACTTTTTTAGGTATCGTATCGAAGTTAGAAATTCCAGTATCGTGACAACACTAGTTCGGAATATTCGGTAGACTTTATCCATTTTTGCTTTGTCTTTTTATTCTCTGAAATTTTCTGGGGACCCCTTAGAACCTTCTGGAGGACCCCAGTTTGAAAACCCCTGGCATAGATCATTGAATCTGATTAGACCGTTAGCATCTCGCTCAAAAATGACCAAAGAGTTTCAATATTTTTCCTATTTAAAACTTGACTCTTCTGTAGTTACATCGTGTACTAAGACCGACAGAAAATGAAAAGTTGCGATTTTCTAGACCGATATGGCTATGAACTATACTCTCATTCCTGCACGTCAGTTTTGTTTACCTTAAACAAAACTGAATATCATTAAGAAGATCTTTATCTCAAAATATATTCAATAATTTTAGCGATTCTCATTTGCTACTTAAATCTACAACATTACAAAAAAATGACAAACATTACAACATTACAAAAAAAACAAAAACACTAAATATTAGATCAAAATTAGCACAGAATTAACTTTGCACTGCTGCCCGTGATCGCGTCAAAGATCAGACAAATTTCCACGTGCATCTTGAAAAGCGGATGTTTTGGAAAGTGCTGAGGCAAGTTTTTGTGCCATCTAGTGGTTAAGAGGAAAATAAAATCAAAGGAGCCTTTTACCCTGTGGAGCCTTTAGCCCTGTTGTGCCCCAATAATGAAACAAAACTTAAGTATGGAAGCTTGTTTTCGCCACAGAATAAAAACATTTTAAAAGATAATTGCAACTTTTTATCTCACAAATAAAGTCAGGATTGCGAGATAAAAATTCGCTATTCTGTGAAAAATTGTCAGAATCGTGAGATAAATTAAATTAATTATTTTGTGAGTCGCAATTACCTTTTTTATTTTTTATTCTATGGCGGAAACAAGCTTCCATACTTAAGTGCACTTAAAATAAAACTACTTTTTAGAAGTGCACTTGAAACTGTGATGAACGTGTACACTCTTTAAGTTTTACTTTAAAGTACAGTTTAAATAATTGTTTTAATTATAATTCGAACTGTAGTTTATTTGACATTACATTTCAAGTTAATATATTTTAAATGTACTAAATTGCAACTTCATAATTACTTACATATTCAAGTTTCAATAGACATTAAAGGTGCACTATGTAACTTTTCCGTACGCTAGAGGTCGCCTATTCAAAACAAAGGCGTAGTTTGATGACGCCACGTTTGAGCGCAGAATCTTGGGACATGTGGTCTTCACCTCACAGCCGGTGGAAAAGAATCGGGATAAGACTCGGGCAGAAATCATGTTCATGGATGTGATTATTAACGTCACTGTAGTAGTGTTGTCACGATACTGGAATTTCTAACTTCGATACGATACTTAAAAAAGTATCGATAAACGATACCATTTTCAATACCACGGGGAAAAAATGCTGCATATACTGTCAAATAGATATTTTTAATATCATTTATTTTTTTGTCCGTCTATTGAAAGTCTAGGCAATTAAAATTTTCTTCTGAAGAGATCACTTTATATGATAAAGCTTTTAAGGTTTTTCTCATATATAAACGTTGATCAATTACCATTGATCTCGCAAATATTTGCTTACAAGTGAAACAGACTGCTTTATTTTTTCAGGTAGGTCTAACAGTGTTCAGGTAAATAAACTGAATTAAAAAAAAAAAACTAAGTAATCAAATTTAAAATAACATTGGATAATCTTCATTATAAAAAATTAAATACAAATGAATCCATAAGAGTTACACAAGTTAATCAGTCAAGAGCTGCAGTAAGTGATCGTTTGTCTTTTTGTAGTTTGAATAATAAATAACTGCTGTCCCTTTAAGACCTGACGCACGCATGGATCCCAAACACTGTTCCTGCTACACATTCTTCCTGAACTGTGTTTACGTTAATACTCACCAAGATGGACATTAAGATATTTTTGGAGTGTATTTGACCATTAATAAGCTGGAAGAAGGAGCTAATTTTTGCCCTTGTGTATGTCAGAGGCGGCTTTATTACGGTATGTGTGTGTGCGCTTCAGATGCGAGGGGAATGAGTATAATTAACGTTATGTGCTATCCCGCGCGAAATTCAGACCGGTCACACCCATACTAACACGCAGTCATGAGGAAAAATCCAACAGAACATGTGTTCGCCCTGTTCAGAGGGTTAACCGGACTGAATGAGAGGCGGGTGCATTTCAACTCACTGTCGGTCGGAGAGGAGAGGAGAGCGCGGCTGGTATCGATACTATAGAAAAGGAGTATCGTATCGTTTCAGATATTTCAGTATCGATACATATCGAAATATCGATATTTTTGACAACACTACACTGTAGTATGAAGCGGAGCAGGAGTGGAGCTGAGCAAGGCCGCTGGAGCGATTGTTAATAAGATGAAGGCAACAAACGCCTCGCGAGCAGCGGGACTTTTATTATGCCACAGTCACCGGCGGGACTTTTATCATGACACAGTCGCCGGCGCCACTTCCGTTTTTTTCCGGTCATTAGTATGAGGTAACGCAGCTCTTTTTATCATATTAGACACATCTGAGTGTGTTAAATGCTGTTATGATGTTGCTCTGTACGTTCGCTCGGCAGCTGCTATGACACTTGTTCACACTGCAGTGAGAGTAAAGCATTTCTGCATAATATAACACCGGAAACCGAGGGTAACGCAGATCTGACGCATTCGACAGGCGACTCCCTCACACGTCCCGGTTCCTTGGGTAAAATAGCAATTTTCTCACGATTTACAAATAGTTGGAAACATTTGTGATTATTGTAAGTACTCAACTGAACAAAATAATAACACTGGCCTAGTGGTTTTTGAATATTTTACTGCAAAAATGTTACATAGTGCACCTTTTAAAGTATATTTTAGTTTGCCATAAATGCTTGTCAGTACATTCAGCAGTGCACTTCAACCATATTTAAAAGACAATAGATGTAATTATGAAATTAAATAAAGATGTGCTTAAGTCCTACTTAAAAAGTAAAAATACTTGCATTTAATATAACATTTAAACTATAATGCATTTTCATTTAATTGCATTTAACATGAAATGAAGTGTCCAAAAGCATTACATTCAGTTCGCACTAAAGTGTATTATATCTGTAATATCAGAGAAAATAAATATTTAGCTTGATAGAGTGGCATAAGTGTTTTTTTCATATATTGTCTTCATTACCAACTGAGTTGATATGCTCCTTTCTTGGCTCAGGTGGAAGAGGTGAAGAGGAGGCAGCACTGTCTGATGTTCAGCTCCGCTGGTCCGCAGGCCCAGACCTACTACGTTAACTTTGACACGTTGGCCGACTACCAGCGCTGGCATCGGCAGGCTTCTAAAGTGAGTGAACGTGCTTTATCTAATCTAGACATGCATTAAGATTTCATTAGGAAACCCACAGTGATTCAACTGCGGGTCAGAGTTTTCGCTTCTATGACTTTTTCAATAAAACCCTCTCACAGATTGTACGTGTTTGTATTTTGGGTACGGAGGGACACACACCGTACCTACCGCCTGTAGTGAACAGCTTTGCTGAAACAGCTGTCTGTGTTTTCACTTGTGCTTTAAACACACGCATTTATTGTCCCGAAGTTGTTTGTTTGCTTTGTGTTTCTGTTTTGTTCGGCTTCCCTGCGCTCTGTTAGTCCTCATTTGTCTTAATCACCTAATTAATTGGCATTCCAAACTCTGGCTGCGTCTCTGGAGTCTAATGAGGTTTGACCATCTCTGGAGAGCACCGCTAACTCCCCTACACCAGAAACTTCCTGAATAATGCAAAACGCATTCTGAACGATTGTGTGCGAGGGTGATCCTGAGGTAAAGGGCTGTTGAGGTGGCATGATAGATGAGAAACAGAGCGTTTGTGGTGTGTGTGTGTGTGTGTGTGTGTGTGTATCACTACAGCCGCTGTGCTGTGAGGTCTGACTGGCTCAGTAATAAAAGAGCCTTTCAATCCAGTCCAAATCATTGTTGACTAAAACTAGAACTCGTATCAATCATTTTCACCAATTGAAATAAAGCTGAAATAAAACACAAATATTAGATGAATGCCTTGGCAATAAACTGAAGTTTTTTTACCAATCATTAAATTGTTAAACAAAAGTAAAATAAAGCTAAATAGAAATATATAAACAAAGCTAATTCAAATAATAGTACATAAATAATACTTAAATAACACTTGGCCAAGTCAGACATCTAGGGGGTCAATGGCATTTGTTTTATTTTTTGCCAAATGAAAAAAAATACTATTTAAAAAGCATGTTTAAACCTCTTACAAAATCAACAAAATGTATGGTTTAATAACTTTCATCAAATAAATGTCAAGTGGGGTGACTATTAAGTAAAACAGCAACCTTTCCTTACACCTTGAATACATTTCTGAAAGTATTTTTTTTTTTTACAAATATTATTAATTTTCAGAGTTTGTTTTTGGTAATATTGGTAGTAATAGTAATATTTTAAGGCAGAAATGCTTTGAAAATTCAAAATATATGCAAAAAAAAGATTTTTTTTTTTTACAAAGTTTATTTGTGGTAATATTTTAAACCATAAATGCTTTACTACTCTGACTATTTCTTTTTTTGTTGTTGTTGATGAAACAATAATAAAATATTAATACCAAACTATATCTGTTTGACATACTTTTCAGCCTCTTAAAGGAATACTCCACTTTTTTTAAATATGCTCAACTCCCCTAGAGTTAAACAGATGGGTTTTACCATTTTGGAATCCATTCAGCCGATCTCAGGGTCTGGCAGTAGCACTTTTAGCATAGCTTAGCATAGATCATTGAATCTGATTAGACCGTTAGCATCTCGCTCAAAAATGAGCAAAGACTTTCGATATTTTTCCTATTTAAAACTTGTAATTTTTGAGCGAGATGCTAACGGTCTAATCAGACTCAATGATCTATGCTAAGCTATGCTAAAAGTGCTACCGCCAGACCCGGAGATCGGCTGAATGGATTCCAAAATGGTAAAACTCAACAGTTTAACTCTAGGGGAGTTGGAAAATTAGCCTAATTTTTAAAAAAGTGGAGTGTTCCTTTAAGGACTTTTCTTTTGACTAAGTGATTAAATGCCCGACAACAAATTTTGGTTTAGAAATTGAAAACATGTTCATCATAGAAGACCTGTATTCTGGTAAATGAATATATTTTTTTAAATTAATGAATAGATGTAGACTCAAAAATATGAGCATGACATCATTGACCCTTAGCATTAGTCCGTCCCACACATCCATGTGAATTAACCAGCATGCTCAGATTTTGTTCCAGTGATGTAATGACAGTGTGCTTAATTTCACTGATCTGAGCTTGGCTCACGCCGCAGTGCTGAATGATGTCACCACTGAGCTCTTCAGCCATTCTCAAGCAGAGTTTTTGCAGCTTTCAAATCGGATTGATCTGAAGCCATGTTTTAACGTAGATGATAAAACAAGTTATATAGTAATTGGGGACTGTACACGGCCTACATTTTAGGCTGTATTTCTTGATGAACAAGTTTTTGATATATATTATGTACACTGATGAGCCAAAACATTATGACCAGTCACGGGTGACGCAAATATCATTGATCATCTCACAGTCCTAACAAGGCCACATATTAAGGTCTGGGTAGATTAGATGTTAAGCAAACAACCAGTTCTCATAATCAACGTGTTGGATGCAGGAGAAACAGGCAGGAATAAAGATCTGAGCGACTTTGACAAGGGCCAAATTGTTAAGGCAAGGCAACTGGGTCAGAGTATCTCTGAAACGGCAAGGCTTGTGTGTTGCTCCCGGTCAACAGTGGTCAGAATTTGCCAATAGCGGTCCAAGGAGGGACAAACCACAAACTGGCGACAGGGTGTTGTGCACCCAAGGCTCATCGATGCACGAGGGCAACGAAGGCTATCCCGTCTGCTGAGCCACACAAAATGTTAACGATGGCAATGGGAGGAATGTCACACAGTTCATCGCACTCTGCTGTGTATAGGGCTGCGTAGCCACAGACCAATCAGAGTGTGACCTATGATTACCCCTGTCCACATTCGAAAGCACAAGTGTTGGAACTGGTCCTTTGAGTGGTGGAAGAAGGTCGCCTGGTCCGATGAGTTCTGTTGTCTTTTACACCATGTGAACGGCCATGTACGTGTGCACTGTTTACCTGGGGTTGTGATGGCACCAAGCGGGAACCTCCCCTGCAGTTTCTCTTGAAGCCAATACGGAAGTGACTTAAACTGCAATTCGTCAACTGGCCGCTAGAGACAGGCTCCAGAAGGGAGCAGAATCTCATTGAGCCCAATGTTAAAATGCCCAACTTTACAGCAGAAAAAAAACATGTTTACAGCCTGGTACAAATTTTGGTTTTGGTCTATACGGCTAATTTTGCCCTTCATGACAACTGTGAGGGGGGTGAATTATTTTATAACTCGTTCGTTTACATTATATAAAGCCTTAAAGTTCTGCATAATTAAGGGCGTGGCTACTTTAACAGACAGCAGACAAACGGCTATCCACCTGTCACTCAGTCATCACGTCACCTCAGCTCCAGCCACGTCCCGCCTCTTTGCCAATTTCAGTTATCTGGGAGTGAAGAGCGGTGACGCGCTGCCAAGATGGCAACGGCTGATTTTACGCTTCAAAGCTGCTCTTCAGAATCCTATGGGTGACGTCACGGACACTACGTCCATATTTTTATTTACATTCTATGGATGGCACCAGGATGCACTTTGGGACAACGACAAGCCAGTAGAGGGAGTGTAATGCTCTGCGCAATGTTTTGCTGGAAACCCTGGTTCCAGCCATTCATGTGGATGTAAATTTGACACGTACCTACCTAAACATTGTTGCAGACCAGGGGTCCGTTCTTCGTACCTCGCTTAATACATCTGAGATGATTTGACAGATCCCAGATCTTCTAATCGTGATAACTGATCTCTAGCTAATTTGGTTCTTCAAACGAATCTGCGGATTGGATTAAAATATCTGGATTAAATGATCTAAGATTACTACACGTTCTTGTGTTCCCTGAAGAGGGCAGATGCATCGATACTCGAAACCACGATCAGCAATGCAGCGATTGGCTGGCGGCAAGACAGCAACATAATGACATCATGCCTAATTAAAAAAGCCACCTGGCAAAAAACTTGACAAATTACACAAAAAAGCCCCACGAATTTCTGGACCTTTATAAGGAAACAGCTAAACGACCGAACCAACATAAAAGTTATAATAGATAAATGATAAATTTTATATATATATATATATATATATATATATATATATATATATATATATATATATATATATATATATATATATATATATATATATATATATATATATATATATATATATATATATAAAAAAAGATGATTACCAATTATTTATATTCACGATTTTATAGCATTTGTACACCCTTTACATTTTTATTTCAATGTTGTAATTGGCAATTCATTTAATTTTTAAGGTAATTTGAAGCAGATTTGTTACGTGACAGTATTAACGTTCAAGTTCTCTTCTTCTCCTGCGCTGCATCAAGACACTCCCATAATATCCGTCATCACTCAAATTAATGCACGGCTCAGCGTAACTGTACATGTAACTGTAGCATGTGTGTAAGACTGCAATAACATTATAAAGTAATTATTCCATTACAAATAAATCTCTCCAGCAAGTGGCTGTGTCTGTAGTATACACCTTTTACACAACATTTATTTTCAAATACATTTTTATATTATTATTATTATTATTATTATTATTGCCCCTGGTTCAGTAATGAACTCTTGTAATAAAGCAGCAGTGGTTGGGACAGATTTTAAGTATCACCTCAAGATGCAATCTAATCCTGTTTACATGAAATAAGCCTGCTCGCGAGCAGGTTTAAGCTTACGGACCTGTTGCTATGACAACAAGTCCAGGATGAGCTTCGAAGAACCAAACAATCCAAGATCATGCCAAATCGTCAACAATCAAATCCAGCTAACTGGGTAAGCGAGGTACGAAGAACGGACCCCAGGTACACCCCTTCATGACAATGGTGTCCACTGCTGGAAGTGGTCTCTTTCAGCAGGATCAAGCACCTTGCCACACTGAACACATTGTTCAGGAATGGTTTGAGGAACAAGATGAAGAGTTCAAGGTGTTGCCCTGGCCTCAATCCAATTGAGCTTCTGTGTGATGTGCTGGACCAAAAATTTTGATCCACGACGGCTCCAACTCACAACATACAGGACTTGAAGTTTGCTTGTATCTGTTTAGTTGAGTATTATATTTGAGACAGGATTTTATGGCTCATATAATATGATATAGTGAGAAAAGGCAGTTCTTAAGAAAGAAAAAAACATGTTATGTTTATTAATTGTTATTTGTTTTTGTTTACAGGTTTTATTAATTTATACTAATATATTATTTTGTATATTTCATGTATATTATTAACTATTCTTTTATCACTGTTCCACCACTTTATTCAAGCAATGAACCATTTTAGCCAAAGGCCTTACAATACATGCCATGTCATGCCTAAACTTATTTTGATATTACCATTATAACATCATATGGATTTGTATAAGCTGCAGCAGAATTATGATCATGTTGATGAGGTGTGCATTTTTTACATTATCATGTAGGTGGTGTCTCAGACTATAAGTCTGGTGGATTTATCCTGCTACAGTCTGGAGGAAGTGCCCGAGTATCTCTTCTACTGCCAGGACGTCACACATCTCAACCTACGCCACAACTTCATGAGGCTGGACGGCCCTGGAGGACTCATCAACTTCAACAGGTGAATTCACAGGATTCAGCTTTAGATGCACTTTACAGTTTTCGATGAGGTTCCACGATGGTTTGGCTGCTGTATGGACAGAAAAGCAGCTCTAGGATAGAACAAAACAATAATTTATGTTTTCCTGCTAATTCAGAAAAATACCTTTTTTGAATGCTCTTTACATAATCGCAAACTTGTGCATAAATTTAGGCTGTTTTCATTTCCGTTGAGATGCGGTCTCTCGCTGCGCTGCCATGCACGCAGACAAGAGCTTTTTATTCTGTACATGCACTTATGTCAATGACAGCCGCTTTGTGCAAACACGAGCAATAAGAGCATCACTAAATGGGAACTTACAGAAGGGATGATGCTATTGCACGTTAATCATTAACTATGATTAGTGGTGTTTAAATCTGTATGGTTATCATTAGATGGGCCATTGGACACAGCAGTACTGCATGCAAAATAAATATTATGGTCATATTTCACCCCCAAATCAAAAGAATAATAATAAAAGAACACTAAATAAATATATATATATATATATATATATATATATATATATATATATATATATATATATATTATTGTCATTCTGTCCAAATTGATGTGTTAGAAGCAGGACAAATGGGCAAGCGTAAGGATTTGAGTGAGTTTGGCAAGGGCCAAATTGTGATGGCTAGATGACTGGGTCAGAGCATCTCCAAAACTGCAGCTCTTGTGGGGTGTTCCTGGTCTGCAGTGGTCAGTATCTATCAAAAGTGGTCCAAGGAAGAGGAACAGTGTTGAACCGGCGACAGGGTCATGGGCGGCCAAGGCTCATTGAAGCACATGGAGAAGGAAGGCTGGCCCGTGTAGTCCGATCAAACAGACAAGCTACTCTACTTCAAAATGAGTTTGAAGAAGTTAATGCTGGTTCTGATAGAAAGGTGTCAGAATACACAGTGCATCGCAGTTTGTTGTGTATGGGGCTGCATAGCCACAGACCGGTCAGGTTGCCCATGCTGACCCCTGTCCATCACGTTTTCTTTTACATCACGTGGATGGCCTGGTGCGTGTGCGTCACTTACCTGGGGAACACATGGCACCAGGATGCACTATGAGAAGAAGGCAAACCAGCGGAGGCAGTGTGATGCTTTGGGCAATGTTCTACTGGGAAACCTTGGGTCCTGCCATCCACTTAGATGCTACTTTGACACGTACCACCTACCTAAGCATTGTTGCAGACCATGAACTCCCTTTCATGGAAACGGTTTTCCCTGGTGGCAATGTTATATAAAAACACTATCTCCTTTAGATCTTTAGACAAAATATTTATATTTTAAATTTTAAATGTGTATAGATACCCAAGCTGGGCAAAATTATGCTAATTGTGCAGTTGGTGCTGATATTTATTTAGCCAAAAAATGAGATGAAATTTTGATCAATTGTAATGTAAATATTTAGAACAGCATTACAGACTTTATAACAGCATTTTACTGACATAAAATGCATAAATATCAGTTGTCACTCTATAACAGTCTTAAGGTAATATTTAAGTGCTTATAGTTGTATGATCAAAGCTCTGTAGTTTTGAAGGCAAAGCATATAATGCAGTGCAATACAAGAGATTAACAAATAAACGTTGATGTATCATATTTGATACTCATGATTTTTCTAAAAAATTATGTATGAATAATCAAGTAATTTAAAGTGTTCATCTTGAAATATTGCGGTAGCACGTTATTAGTTAACTACGTAGGGTTAACATGACATAAGAATAAACAATAATTCTACGGCATTTATTAATCTTAATCTAATTTTCATTTCAACATTTCATTTTCATATGCTGAATTTTGGGGGAAAATTATACCTTATCTATTGTATTGCTATTTATTGCATTGACAACTCATCAGTTAAAATATTTATCATTGTATATTCTGCATAATTGGATGTTTTTAAATAAACACTAAAAAAAAAATTACACAAGATTTAGGGCTGGACAATATAATGATTATATATGATGATAACATTGATATATAAGTGATCACCCGGATTTAGACCTATATTGTATATAAGGCGTTCACAGGTAAATTTGCTTTATGTATTTCCCCCGGCGTTGAAATCAGAAACACGATTCCTGACTGCATGTCAATATCCATGGATCACTGGACCTTTGGTAAGTTGTAAGGAACACTATCGAGTCCAACCTTTTAATTTAAACTGTTTATTGTTAGTTTTACTTACATGTTTCCCCTATTAAATCCATTCATGCATCAGGCTCTTTTGCCACTCAGTCCGGCTGAGGGGGCGTGTGCCGGCGGGAAAGTGACGTCAATGCATACCCTCTATAAAATATCAATCAGACGACAGAAGGCATGTGGTAGATTGTGTACAACAGATTTTGATCATGCTGATAATTTAGAGATCTTAGAAATGTGTGTATCAAATATAATACAGTAGGCTTTATAGGGTTAAGCGTCTTTGTTGATTTTGAAGTGAAATATAACTTAGACATTTTGCCTCATGTAAGAAGCTTCTCTGCCATGTTACTACTTGAGAGAGCTTTCACACATGCGTGCTCCATTACGCCTCTCCATTCTGGTTTTTTCTCCCTCTAGCCCCCCCCCCCCCTCTCCTCTCTCTGCTCATCTCAGCTGTGACATATATTTAGTAACTGTGTGTGGTGGGTGGTGCAGGATGCGTAGGATGATGATGGTAGTGGTGGGGTGATGTGTGTGTGTGAGAGAGAGAGAGAGAGAGAGAGAGAGAGAGAGAGAGAGAGAGAGAGAGAGGCAAGAGCTCAGCATATGTTCTGAGTCAGGCTGCCACCTCAATGGCTGTGTCATTGCTTTACCTCCCGTCCACATCAATCATTGGCAGGCTCAGTCTTTAACATGTACATCTGACCACATATAGCTGCAGCCTCTGAAATTTAGCTTTCGTGCTATAGCTTTCGTGCTATAGACATTTTTGTGTCGCTGCAAGATGCCTCGCTCAGGGGTGTTTGTCGTGTCAGGCGGTTGCTCTGGGCTGGATGAGCGCTCTTTGGCAGTCATTCGTCCATGAAGAGCCCCGTCTGACAGCGTCATTTGCCTGTGGTAACAAGGATACAAAGGCCATTGAGCCAGTTAAAGGAAAAAGAGTGTGGGAAATTGGGAGACCAGGACGAGCATGCAATGATGTAATTTAGTTTGAAACGATACGATACGATACAATACGATACTACTTTATTAATCCTCAAAGGAAAATGAAGCTGTTACAGCAGCAAAAACACACACAAACTAATAAAACAATGTTGGAAATAGACTTTACGAGTAATAGTCATTTATACTGAAAGTGGTTATTTTATTAGATCAGACTAATAAAATAAGTTTTTGCCTAGAAGATGTACACTACCATTGAAAAGTTTGGAGTTAGTAAGAATTTTTAAGAAATGTATAGTTTTATTCAGCAAGGACACATTGAATTGATTAAAAGTTACAGTAAAGACATTTGTAATACAAAAAGGTTTCTATTTCAAATAAATGTTGTTTTCAACTTTCTATTCATCAAAGATTCCTGAAAAATGTATCATGTTTTCCACAAAATTATTAAGCAGCAACTGTTTTCAATATTGGTAGTAAAAAAAAAAGAAATGGGAAGTATGTAAGATTTTATGTTTTTGAAAGCAATCTCTTATGCTCACCAAGGCTCTATTTATTTGATCGAAAAATACAGTAAAAACAGAAATATTGTGAAATATTAGTACAATTTAAAATAACTGTTTTCTATTTGAATATATTTTAAAATGTAATAATTTTTTTGTGATGCAAAGCATCATTACTCCAGTCTTCAGTGTCACATGATCCTTCAGAAATCTTAATAATATGATGATTTGCTGCTCAAGAAATATTTCTTTTTATTATTATCAATATTTAAAACAGTCATGCTGCTTAATATTTTTGTGGAAATTGTGATGTACTTGTTCTTTAGGATTCTTTGATAAAGTTAAAAAACAGCATTTATATGAAGGAGGACATTTTTATGATTTTATGACTTGAGCATGTAATAACGAAGAGATTAATATTTATAGAAGGTGTTTGATGATTTTTCTTGTCCTTTTGTCTATTGTCATGCCTGCAACATTCACTGAAGGTCACCCCATGAGATAATAAAGATGACTACTAAATTGGTCTCCCAGGAGACATAATGTCTACATTTGGATCACAACTTTTGGACATCTCCATTGCACATGTCTCTCTACTTAATTTGTTTCTAGGAATTTACCTTTGGAACCATGGTTTCTGCTCAAATACCACATTTGAGGATTCATTGATTGATACCTCGTTTGGTTATGTGTTGGCTATATGGTTAAAATGATGATTTTCAATAATTGCTGGCCTTATCTACATTTAGAGAAGCAGTTAGGCAGGCTTCTTCTTCTAAAGACTTGCTTGCCCTCTAAATGCATTTGTTGCAAGTCCATTATGCATAAGTGTTTCTCATGTCTCATGATAGAGTCATACTGTATCATCAGGAAATAACCTTGTCCATTAAGAGCACTGAATATTTCCGCAGATTTGCCCAGCTGAAGAGCTTAAACCTTTCTCACAATGGGCTGGGCGTATTCCCGGAGTCGGTGTGTGAGATCCTGACACTGACGGAGCTCTATCTGTCCTGCAACGGCCTCAGTGCCATCCCGGCCCGCGTCGACAACCTCCAGAGGTCAGCGCACATTACACGACTTTACTGTGCACAACACACCATCTGCGGCTGCTCTTTTTGGCAGATTTTAACCAGCAGATAATATGCTGATGTTTGTTTGTTGCTGTAGCTGATCTCAAAAGAGAAAATATGTGCTTGTTTAGTTATATTTCTGAAGTCACTGATCCTTGCCAAAATGGCCTCTCTTTTTGTAATCAGCTCAACATTTGTAAGTGCACAAATGTGCCTTGTAGGTCATTTGAAAAACATTGCACAACATAATGAGAGTGATTATGGGTTATAATCGAAATAATCCTTTGATTTGCATGATTGTATTTAAAATATTCAGTGCTTTATAGCACCGCTGCTCCTGCAATTACAGTCAGTGTGGTACCAAAGAGCCTGTCAAGCGAAGTTCTTTTTCCCCCTAAATGAGCCAGTAAAATGCAAGTTCAGCCGTGCATATTACGCTACCAGATTAAATCAAGCATAAAAATCAGCCTAGTTTTACTTCTCGCTGCTCAGCTTACATGAGGTGCTCTAAGCATGTAGGAGGCCAGCAGTGGAATCTTACTGGATTGTGCTGATCATATCTGTCAATATTAGTGTCCTTAAAATGATCAGCATCAGATTATATTTATTATATTATATTATTGTAACTAGTAGCTGTGGTGAGTGAAGTGCACGACGACAGGAATACAATAACAACAGGCTTTTAATATAACACTTAAGAAAACTCAGGAGAATCAGAATACACAGTCACTAGTATAAACGAAGACGGGCAAATTAACAGACAGAAAGGGTTAAATACATGAGGCAAACAAAGGGAAGATATAAGGACACAGCTGAACAGAATAACTAATCAATCAGTAACTAAGGAGACTAATGAGGACTCAAACAGGCAGGCAAGAACATGAACGTGACATAACGCCCCCTCTGGAAAGACACGTCCTCGTACCGTAAGGTTCAACTGAAGAGGGGGCTCTGGAGGAGGATGAGGAGCTGGCGAAGGGCTGGCCAATGATGGAGATGCAGGCAGAAACAGCCATGGTGGCACAGGTGGTGGGAGGAGCCAAGGAGGAACCAGCCTGGTTGACATCCCACAGCGGAGTCAACGGAGGGAGGAGCCATGGAGTTGGGGATGATGGACGACGACAGAACTGATGGTGGAAGAGCCTAATGTGCAGACGAAGAGCAGATGGTCTAGAATGAGATCTCAGGCTTCGGAGCAGCAGCGATGATCCCCTGTGGTGGAGCCAGGGTACTGGAGGCCTGAGGCGAAACCGGCAGGAGGGCGGAGCCAGACAGAGCCATAGGGGTTGAGAGGCGGAGCATAGCGGACGGCTCGTAAGTCTGTGGTGTTGATGCGGCGACCAAGGTGAAGCCGGAGGATTGGGATGATCAAGGGAGCCCGGTGGAACCGAAAGGTCGATGGTCCCTGGTGGAGCCGAGGGAGGGAGGAGTGAAGGCGGAGGTAGGGCATGGGAGGGCATACTGGAAGCACAGGAGAATTATAGAGGATGGGTGATGTTGCCGGACTCGCACCTGGTCAGACACGGATTGAGGCTCAGGGTCCGGGGCGATGGCTAGCTCAGTCAGGTTCTCTGGTTCTTTCATCGCGGTAGGCCTAGGCTCTCCGCAGCAGGGTGATGGCTGGTTGGGCTCTGGGTCGCGGGCTGTAAGGGGAAGTCCTCCGTGCTGGAGTATCCAGCCCAAATACTCCCACAAATTCCTCATTTCAAGGAGGTTCACCGCTGGTAAGTCCATTTTGATTAAATACATGCAATACGAGGGTCCGTTCTTCTGTAACAGGTAGCTGCAGTGAATGAAGTGCATGACAACAGGAATAATAGCAACAGTCTTTTAATATAACGCTTAGAAAAAAAAAGGAGAATCAGAATACACAGCCACTTGTATAAACGAGAACAGACAAAGGAACAGACAGAAACTCGGGTATAAATGCATGAGGCAAACAAAGGGAAGTAATCAGGACACCGCTGAGCAGAATAACTAATCAATTAGTAAGACTAATGAAAAATCAAGCAGGCAGGCTAACAGGGAAATAACTAACGGCTGGGACTGTAGTGAAGCACAGGGATTCAGGAACAAAAATAATCTTTATTAAATCCGGAACGGGAATACACAGGAGATTTGTAGGAGAAATAAATAGACGCAATCACGTTAAACTGACTGAACAGTGAACAGACAGAAATCAGGGTTTAGGAAACTAAATGACAAACTGGGAAACTAACTAGGAACTGGTGTGAAAACAAAACTAAAACAGAACATGCATGTTACAGTTACATTACATTATATTATATCAATATAGCAATATTCTATGAGAGGCCATGCTTTCTGCATAATATAATATAACATAATATAATAGAAGGTTCATTTATTAAAGCAACACAATATGAGAGGCCATCAATTCTTATATAAAAATATAATGCATTCTGGTAATTGTACCACGATTAAAGTGGAGATGTTTTAGGCATAGAAATATGACTAAAAAAGACAACAGTGTTCAATAAACAACGACATTTATTAAAGGTGCACTATGTAACATTTTTGCAGTAAAATTTCCAAAAACCACTAGGCCAGTGTTATATATTTTGTTCAGTTGAGTACTTACAATATCCCAAATGTTTCCAACTATTTGTAAATCGTGAGCGAAAATTGCTATTTTACCCAAGGAACCGGGACGCGTGAGGGAGTCGCCTGTCGATTGCGTCAGATCTGCGTTACCCTCGGTTTCCGGTGTTTTTTTTGCAGAAGCGCTTTACTCTCACTGCAGTGTGCAACAAGTGTCATAGCAGCTGCCGAGCGAACGCACAGATTAACGTCATAACATCATTTAACACACTCAGATGTGTCTAATATGATAAACAGAGCTGCGTTACCTCATACTCATGACCGGAAAAGCGGAGATGGCGCCTGTGACTGTGTCATAATAAAAGTCCCGCTGCTCGCAAGGCGTTTGTTGCCTTCATCTTATTAACAATCGCTCCAGCGGCCTTGCTCAGCTCCACAACACTCGGTCCTGCTCTGCTTCATACTACAGTAACGTTAATAATCGCATCCATGAACATGATTTCTGCCCGAGTCCTATCCCAATTCTTTTCGACCGGCTGTGAGGTGAAGACCACATGTCCCAAGATTCTGCGCTCAAACGTGGCGTCATCAAACTACGCCTTTGTTTTGAATAGGCGACCTCTAGCGGACGGAAAAGTTACATAGTGCACCCTTAATAATAACATGTATGCATTTTACAGTTAATAAAAAATGGTTTACATAAAAATATATAGTTACAGCATAACTGTAAGTGATATTGTAGATATGCCACGTGGCCAAAACTATGAGGACAAAAGGTTGGAATCTGGAGCAAGGATAAAGCAATTAAAAAGATGGTAAAACCAGAAAGTTTTAATGCGACATCTATGTTATAAAAAGAAGTTGTTGAACCCCCACAGCTATAAATATAAACAAATAAACATTAAAGACTGCACACTTTATCATTCCCCATATCTTAAAAGCCAGTGTGTTTGGCTGACTATAACTGCCTATTTCCTCTTCAGCTTACAGACACTGTGTTTGGATGGGAATCGCTTGGATTCTCTTCCAGAGGAGCTGGGCAGCCTCGTGCAGCTCTGCAGCTTGGGACTTTCCTTCAACGGTTTTCCTCACATCCCCGGCGTGGTGGAACGGCTCTGTGCCCTGGACAAGCTGGCGATGGCTGGTAACAGGGTGGAGACTCTGAATCTGTGCAGTCTGCTACGAATGGGTCACATTAAGAGTATTGATTTACGGTGAGCTATTAGAAACATCTTCCTCTTTCTCTCTCTCCATCTATCTATCTTTGTGCGTCATGCCGTCAGGCTCCTTCTGTTCCTCCTGTCTCTCTCTCTTCTGTCTGTCACCTGTCTGTATATTATTACTCTCAGCTCAGACTTTATGCATAATGCAGGATCAATATACAATAGTAATGTAATCAGATCACCTATCAGCAAATCACAGAGTTGACAGCAGCACAGCTCTATTTGTTCTCACAGGTGACCCTGTCGCTAGTCTCACGCAGCCAGACTACGGCATTCAAATCTGGGCCTCTTTGTAGATTATTCTGGCAAAAAAATGCCCATTTTGAAAGGATGAGACCATCTGTCTGACACATAAAGCATCCAGCCACAGTTTGCTGTTTTTGTATCATTGCACAACAATAGATAATGGGTGCAAAAAATAATTATTTAACGTTTGTACAGAAAACACTGATAAATTGTGTAAAATGTGTTTTATAAACGGAATTAGAAACTGTTCAAAAGTTTGGTATTAAATTAAAGGGATAGTTCACCCAAAAATGAAAATTAGCCCATGATTTACTCACCCTCAAGTCATCCTAGGTGTATAGGACATTCTTCTTTCAGGCGAATAAAGGCGAAAAAATCCTGGCTTATCCAAGCTTTATAATGGCAGTGAATTAATGGGTTGTTTTTGAAGTCCATAAAAGTGCATTTATCCATCATATAACTGCTCCACACGGCTCCGGAGGGTTAATAAAGACCTTCTAAAGTGAAGTGGCACATTTGTGTAAGAACAATATCCATATAAACTTTATAGACTAAAATAGCTAGCTTCCGGCAGTCAGCGGTGCGAGAGTCGACTTGTGTTAAAAGAGTTAGTTTTCCACCGGAAGTTAGTTATTTTAGTCTATAAAGTTTTAAATATGGATATTTTTCTAACACAAACGCGCTACAGAAGGCCTTTATTAACCCCCGGAGCCATGTGGAGCAGTTATATGATGGATAGATGCACTTTTATGGACTTCAAAAACGACCCATCAAGTCACTTTTTAAGATTTTAAACAAAATATTAAGAATATTAAATATTAAGTAGCACAACTGTTTTCAACATTTATAACTATATGAAATGTTTCTTGATTAGAAAATCATCATATTAGAATGATTTCTGAAGGATCATGTGACACTGAAGACTGGAGTAATGATGCTGAAAATTCTGCTTTGATCACAGGAATAAATTACATTTTACAATATATTCAAATAGAAAACAGTCATTTTAAATTGCAATAATATTTCATAATATAACTTTTTTATTGTATTTGTGATCGATTAAATGCAGCCTTGGTGAGCAGCTTAAGATGACAGTATTCTTTAAAAAACATGAAAACGTATCAACCCCAAACTTTTGAACAGATTTGATGTCAGATTTGATCTGGAAAACTGACAAATCCTGTGATGTATTTAATCTTGTTTTATCTTCAAAAGTGTTATTATATAGCGTTTGCTATTTTTGAGTGCAATATGCATCAGACGGTTAGTAAACTGACTGTGGGCGGTCTGTGGACCAACCGTCTGAGGTTTAGACTACCCTGTCGCTAAGTCACATTTGCTCTTCTCATAGAGTCATTTTTAAACGGCCTGTGGTTTTGACCACAGCTCACAGTCTGTGATTCACCTGAGAGAGAGAGCGAGAGCGCGAGAGAGAGAGAATGAGTGAAACAGACTGAGGTTTGTGGATTTTCTGGGTCCTGACTGCACCTGCTGTGGATTAGAAATCCAGCCAGGCTCAGAACGCAGAGCTGAGCTGTGGCGGGAACTCACGCGGGGTCTGAAACGCTCCCCGGGGAAAAAGGGAGGCGCCTGTCACCTGAACCAGCTCAGAGATTTTCTGTGGGATTATCCCACTGCTCTTGACACGAGTTGCCTCTCAGATTCCTCACATATTCACAGATCTCACGGGCAGAAAGTGAGCAAACAGCAGATGTGAGCGGGAATTTGAGTTCATGGGGGGCTGCCAGAAACTGAAAGGTTTAATGCCCTTATCATTAGGATGTGATAGTCATTAGTGAACTGTGGCGTCTCTCGTAACGGGAAGTCGTTCAGTTAAGCTCTGTCTCAACAGATGGAAAAGCAGGGGAAAGTCAATGAACCACTGTATAGGTCATTTCTGGTTCCTTCAGTTCTGATCTGCATTTGCAAGTGTCAATGCAATATATATATATATATATATATATATATATATATATATATATATATATATATATATATATATATATATATATATATATATATATATATATATTGCATTGACACTTGCAAATGCAGATCAGGACTGAAGGAACCAGATATGGTTATATATATATATATATATATATATATATATATATATATATATATATATATATATATATATATATATATATATATATATATATATATATATATATATATATATATATATATATATATATATATATATATATATATATATATATATATATATATATATATATATATATATATATATATATATATATATATATATATATATATATATATATATATATATATATATATATATATATATATATAATACACTCACACCCAAATATTCCACCTATACTACCTTTATTATTTGTAAATGTATTATAAATTATATTTAACAAGTGTCTGTATGGCGCATTTGTTGCTTGCTTGTCATGTCAGAATTACTAATAATATTTAAGTATTTGCATTATTGCAAATGCAATGTAGCTTTTTTGGTTGCACAAGAAAAATAAAAGTACAAAAATATTTTCTGACCTTAAAGTTACATAACTGTATTTATTAATATAAAGCCCTATTCGTACAGTTATTGTTTCTCGTGGGGTCAGAAGGTATTTTCATCATTGTCTGTGATTTCATTGCCGTCTGAATCCAGAATGTCAGTGTTTTTCTCCCACCACCCGTGTAAAAATCCCCTGCCGAATTATACTGTTTTTTGACAAACACCAAGGTCATGTGGTAATTGAATTGCTGTCCGAATCCACATCTCTGAATTTTCAAGAATATATCAATTCAAAATTCACTGTTTATATCCTTTTTGACCACTGCAGAGCACTGTGCGGTTGCGCTTCGCTGTAATTTGGATGCATTTTAAAGATCTAGACTTATTACTGAAATCCTGGCAAGTATTTACAAGAGCATTATATTTCATCACCGCTCAAAAAATAAAAAGTAGAAAGGCATGTAAACATTTAAAATGGGCCGTTATTACGGCAGCAATTATGTTAAAATAACCGCAGCATTATGTTGACCTCATGTAAACAAGAGGCTGTATTCACTTATTTCTGCTCATTTCCATGTGGAATAAAATGACATCCTTTACTTTGAGATAAAATACAAGACAAAAAAACATTTGAACTGTAATGTGCGTCTATATATCTTCCTATTTTTAAACAGATTTAAACAATTAAATAATAATTAGGATATTAATTTCTTATTAAATTAAATATTAATTTAATAAGAATCCTGGGAATGCGCTGCTGACGTGGTCAATAACATGATTGTATACTGTGACTAAAATGTCATATGCTTGGTATAATAAGAATAAATGCATATTTAATTTAATAATAGGAAAATAATGTCCTAATTATCATTTCATTATTTAAGTCGGTTTAAAAATAGGAAGATATATAGAAACACATTACAGTTAAAATGTTTTTCTGTCATTTTATTCCACATGGAAATGAGCGGAAATAAGTGAATACAGCCTCTTATTTACATGAGGTAAACATAATGCTGCGGTAATTTTAACATATATAATTGCTGCCATAATAACGGCCCAGTTCATATGTTTACGTGCTTTTCTTCTTTTAATTTTTGAGCGGTGATGAAATATATTGCTCTTGTAAATACTTGCCAGCATTTAATAAGTCTTGATCTTTAAAATGCATCCAAATGACAGTGAAGTGCAACCGTACGGTGCTCTGCAGTGGTCAAAAAGGAATTTTAAAGTGATATATTCTTGAAAACTCAATTAAATTACCACACATCCTTGGTGTTTGCCAAAAAAAACAGTAGGTAATTCGGCCGGGAATCTTTATGCGGGTGGCGGGAGAAAAACACTGATATTCTGGATTTGAACGGCAATAAAATCACTGACTAGCCCCTGTCAATGATGAAAATAGGGCTTAAGGCTGTTATTGTGACGTTGTTTTTTTTTGTAAATGAAGATTAAAATAATGAAATAAAGTACTGGTAATTATGTATCATATAAGTGCTTAATGATACAGCTATTTGACTACTGTTACAGTGAAATATTACAAAATAAAACATTTGAAACTACATTTAAATAAATTTGCCTAATGCACTGATGTATTTCAACAGGTCACTCATACACATTGAAACATTTATTCCTGTAAAACACAGAGCTCTATGCACAACATGAAGAAAAATAAAGTCCATGAATTAAGAAATAGTTGATCACTCATTATTTAATCGCTCTTTGTAGCCTATTAGTTAAAACGTGAGAACATTGTAGCCTATTAATTCGTTCTTATTTGAAAAGCCAAGAAACTATTAAGTAGGCAAAAGCAAGAGACACACCAAGGAATTAGTGTTGACGAAATCTCACTGTGTTGTCGACTGCATCTCGGCCGAAAAGCTGCGCTTGAACACACCAAAAGGACTAAAGGCGACTGTCAACAAGCACATGCGTTTTGTGGCTGCGTGTAAGTAAATATCTGTCTATATCAGTAGGTATCAATAGTCTATTTTCATCATTCAAAAAGGGAAACTGAAACAAGGACTGCAGATATACAAACCGTACACAAAGTAGCGCTTATCATTTTTAATTTCAATCACGCTGATCACATTCTTCATTCCAGTCGGCTCATGTTATCATGGAAATATTTGTGCTTTCGAATGCTAAAATTATAACAGCCTTCTGTCTTTAACGTCTTTGCTCGCTTTCATCATTTTCACTTTTATTCTCAGCAAAAAACACATTCTGGTGGAGTACCATCTGTATTTTTGCCGTTTAGATTCCTGTTTTCCTGTTTGGATTCTTAGCGGCTGACATACAGCCTGTCTTTTTGTGTGTAGGTTAAACGGCCTCCGCTGTGTTAAAAGTGAAACTCTGGAGCCTGTAAAACATCTCACCCAGCTAGACCTGAGAGACAACCAGTTGACCTCTCTAGACCTGAGCGCGGCCTGCAGTCTGGAGACGCTGCAGTGTCAGCGAAACCAGCTGGGATCCCTGACGCTCAGCGGCTTCACTCTGCGCACACTCCACGCCAATAACAACCGTGAGTGCAAATAGAAAATGTTCGACGGCAAAAGATTTACAGACATTTTCATTTATATTATCGTAATCACTATTATTTGTCATAGGTCTGACCACGGTGAACATCTACCCTGTTCCCAGCCAACTAACACATATGGACCTATCAAGGTAAGCATATGATGAACTGACATATTCATTCTGTACACACCGTATCCTAATAAGTTGGGAAAATTTCCAGTGCCAAGTATTTTTTTCTGTCCAGACTAAAAGTGAAAAATGCTGCACAAACTAAGCAACAACATTTTGGACCATTGACATTTCACAAGTAACCAAAAATGTATTTTTGTTTAAGGTTGCCGATAGTTAATAAAAGTAATTGTAATTAAATGCGTAATACCAATAGTACCAGTAATAATAATGTGTAATCACAAATATCTCTGTAAACTAATTATATATTATATATATATATATATATATATTGTTTGAATTTAATGGATCTGAAATGAAAAAAATCACGAACCAATAAAATAATCAAACTTTTATTAAGTTACATAACAAAACCTAAAATATTTTTAACAATAAATATAAATAATAATACCAAATAATATTATAAGTTTTATGTTCCATCAAATAAAATAGTTTTTTAACAGTTGTGCAAAAAAAGATCCACAATTATCTGAATAACTGCACACAAAATCACAGAATGGTTCTCATTAAGAACATGAGATGCTGCACTGAATAGTCTCTCACTGTCTGTCACTGTTCTCCGGGGAAAATATGTGTTTTTTTGGCAGGGTTGCCTGCTAAAATTCGCATTCCTGGGCCTAAATATCACACAATTGGGGTCGCTTCAACACGCGGACATGGAAAAACATACCGCGGGAAAACCGCAGACTTAGCAACACTGCTTGGGGCAGATATAATACCTGCGTGCAATCCGCGCAAGCAATGGAAAGCGGCCTTCGTTCGCGCGCCAGTAGTCAAGGGGATTGTCGCTTCTGGCAATGGGTAGTTCAGCTGGATACGTCTCTTATTTGTTCTCATACCGCTGACATGCTTAATCTATGATAGGCAGACGCGTCACGTGATAACCGCTCGACCGTGAGTGAAACCTTAGCACTTGCGCACGGATGGGAGGGACGGGTGAAATTCATTTTCAGTTTACGTTTTCGGCAGTTTTTTTTATTTCGGCCCGAAACCGATAATGCCATTTTCGCCCAAACATTTTCGGCGGCCGAAATTTCGGTGCACCCCTAGTATTTATTCACTTGTTGTTTAGTAGTATAACTCTGTGGTGTTGTTACTGTAGACTAAAACTGTAAAAAATTGGGATACATTTCATTTTAACAGTGTAATTATACATTGTATACAAGTACTGAGTATATTAAAGCTGCAATATGCAGCATTTTTGCAGTTAAATATTCAGAAACCACTAGGCTAGTGTTATATATTTTGTTCAGTTGAGTACTTACAATATCACAAATGTTTCTAACTATTTGTAAATCATGAGAAAATGGCTATTTTATCTAAGGAACCGGGACGAGTGAGTGAGTCGCCTGTCGATGGCGTCATATCTGCGTTACCCTCAGTTTCCGGTTTTAATCTGCAGAAAACGCTTTACTCAAACTGCAGTGTGAACAAGTGTCATAGCAGCCAACGAGCGAACGCACAGAGTAACGTCATAACATCATTTTCAACAAACTCAAATGTATCTAATATGATAAACAGAGCTGCGTTACCTCATACTCGGAAAAGCGGAAATGGCACTGTGGCATAATAAAAGTCAGAGCAGTTTGTCCGTTTAGGGCTACTGTAGAAAAATGGCGGCACAAAATGGTGATTTAACTGTAAGGGGACCCGCGGTGTATGTAGTAGTGTGGTAGTCAAGACCACCTAAACCGAGACCAAGTCGAGACCAAGACCAGCGTGTGCCGAGACCAAGACAAGACCAAGACCAGCATGTGCCGAGACCAAGACCAAGACAGGGCGAGACCAAGACCAGACCGGCAGTCCTTAAATTCATCTAAAAGATCCATATCTACTGTCTGAGAAATGACTTATATTTAATGAATAAATATAACCCGTCCTTCAGATGAGACGTTAAACCGAGGTCCTGACTCTCTGTGGTCATTAAAAATCCCAGGATGTCCTTCGATAAAGAGTAGGGGTGTAACCCCGGCATCCTGGCCAAATTTGCCCATTGGCCCCTGTCCATCATGGCCTCCTAATCATCCCCATATATATATACGATTGGTATCATCCCTCAGTCTCCTCTCCACCAATCAGCTGGTGTGTGGTGGGCGTACTGGCGCAATATGGCTGCCGTCGCATCATCCAGGTGGATGCTGCACATTGGTGGTGGTTGAGGAGATTCCCCCCTTCTATGTAAAGCGCTTTGAGTGCCTAGAAAAGCGCTATATAAATGTAACAAATTATTATTATTATGAATTATAAATACAATTAGAATAGTAAGACACTATAGCGCTGTTACCAATCAAATCGCTTACAATAAAATTCATGGCACAGAAGTTGGTACAATTACACCTGCATAAATAATGTTCAGATTAATTTAACATTAAAACATTAACATTATTTAACAGTCACAGAATCCTTTATTCAACCAATTTGTTTAAAGCAGCTGATTCATTTAATAACGAAATGTTGCCGAATTAGCAAAGACACAGTTTAAAATGTATTTTTTTAATATTATCTTCTTGTTTATTGAATGTTTGTATAAATCAATATAATTTGCAATCACGCTTATATTCATGAAAACGGCTCTCTTGCTCTTGTGATATTGCTTAATTATATTCTATGTTATATAAAAAAACTAATTCTCAGAATTTTGTGGGAATTTATATTATTTTTGGACATTTTTGAGACAATGCTGCATTGATTTTAAACCCGGCAGCACAGTAACAAAAGAAAATCACATTACAAAGAAGTTATTAATTGCATTTTAAGCAGTTTTACATCAAATCACATTAATGATGTTAAATCAGACAATGCACCAGCAATTTAGGGATATCCTTGCAGTTGTGGTCTTGACTGGTCTTGAGATAAAATCCCGAGTCCTCTAAGTCTGAGACCAAGACAAGACCGAGGAGAAATGCAGTCGAGACCGAGACAAGACCAAGACCTTCAAAAAATGGTCTTAAGACCGGTCTCGAGTACTACAACACTAGTATGTAGACAGAAATGGCTCATTCTAAGGAAATAAAAACATAACGGTTCATTATGTAAGGTCTTTATGCACCACTGAAAACATAGTTATGTATATTATATTGCATTTCTGTCAATAGATCTTCATAAATATTACACGCTGCACCTTTAATAGACACAGGCGAATCGTTGTCTTTTAGGAATGAGGTCGAGTGTGTGTTTAAATCGAGATTGCAATCTTTTAATGGTTTATCGTGCCGCTCTGGTGCCTTTATAAAATTGGGGTTTTAGCACTTACTAGCATGAAGAACAAATATAGACACAGAGAGTGCATAGAGATCGATTTAAGACTCAAAAAGTCCAAATTAAAACAAAAATTGCTTTTTGCATAACAAAATTACTATAAAACTATAAAAATGTAATTAAAAGCTAATTCAAGTAGTATTAAATACTATAATAGAGGGTTTACATTGACGTCGCCCTCAGCCAGACTGAGTGGCAAAAGAGCTGCTGCATGACTGTAGTTAATTGGGGAAACTGTGACAACACGAGTAAAACAAACTATTATCAGTTTAAATTAAATGAACACGCTATAAAAGTGTACTTTACAACTTACCAAAGATCCAGTGATCCATGGATATTGACATGAAGCCAGGATCGTGTTTCCTGACATTTTTATGTGCCTGATTTCAACACCGGGAAAATACATGAAGCAAATGTGCCTGTGAACGCTTTAATTAAATACAATATAGGTAGGTCTAAATCCGGGTGATCACTTGTATCAATGTTATATATCTTGTCATATCATCCAGCCCTAAAACTTGTCTAGTTCTTGTCAGTGTTTATTTAAAAACATAAAATTATGCAGGATATACGATGATAATTCTTTTTATTTATGAGTTGTCAATACAATATATAGCAAAACAATTTATAGGGTATGATTTTACTCCAAAATTCAAAATATTGACAAAAAATTATGACCTCAAATGCACGTTTCACTGCCTGGAGTTCAGTTGTTTCTGTGAATTGCAGCGATCCATTTGCTTCTCTTTTCTGTAGCTTTTGGCAAAAATATACCTCAGATTTCTTGTCAAATCTACACTCACCTAAAGGATTATTAGGAACACCATACTAATACTGTGTTTGACCTTCAGAACTGCCTTAATTCTACGTGGCATTGATTCAACAAGGTGCTGAAAGCATTCTTTAGAAATGTTGGCCCATATTGATAGGATAGCATCTTGCAGTTGATGGAGATTTGTGGGATGCACATCCAGGGCACGAAGCTCCCGTTCCACCACATCCCAAAGATGCTCTATTGGGTTGAGATCTGGTGACTGTGGGGGCCATTTTAGTACAGTGAACTCCTTGTCATGTTCAAGAAACCAATTTGAAATGATTGGAGCTTTGTGACATGGTGCATTATCCTGCTGGAAGTAGCCATCAGAGGATGGGTACATGGTGGTCATAAAGGGATGGACATGGTCAGAAACAATGCTCAGGTAGGCCGTGGCATTTAAACGATGCCCAATTGGCACTAAGGGGCCTAAAGTGTGCCAAGAAAACATCCCCCACACCATTACACCACCACCACCAGCCTGCACAGTGGTAACAAGGCATGATGGATCCATGTTTTGATTCTGTTTACGCCAAATTCTGACTCTACCATCTGAATCGAGACTCATCAGACCAGGCAACATTTTTCCAGTCTTCAACTGTCCAATTTTGGTGAGCTCGTGCAAATTGTAGCCTCTTTTTCCTATTTGTAGTGGAGATGAGTGGTACCCGGTGGGGTCTTCTGCTGTTGTAGCCCATCCGCCTCAAGGTTGTGCGTGTTGTGGCTTCACAAATGCTTTGCTGCATACCTCGGTTTTAACGAGTGGTTATTTCAGTCAAAGTTGCTCTTCTATCAGCTTGAATCAGTCGGCCCATTCTCCTCTGACCTCTAGCATCAACAAGGCATTTTCGCCCACAGGACTGCCGTATACTGGATGTTTTTCCCTTTTCACACCATTCTTTGTAAACCCTAGAAATGGTTGTGCGTTAAAATCCCAGTAACTGAGCAGATTTTGAAATTCTCAGACCGGCCCGTCTGGCACCAACAACCATGCCACGCTCAAAATTGCTTAAATCACCTTTCTTTCCCATTCTGACATTCAGTTTGGAGTTCAGGAGATTGTCTTGACCAGGACCACACCCCTAAATGCATTGAAGCAACAATGTGATTGGTTGATTAGATAATTGCATTAATGAGAAATTGAACAGGTGTTCCTAATAATCCTTTAGGTGAGTGTATGTGTACAGTCAGTCTCAAAGCTCTTTCCCATTTTAGACGTGTTTTGTGTGTTTTTCGCTGCATTCACGCTGAAACCAATGCTGCCGCTCAGCCTTTTTGCCACTCAGTGGGCGTAACCGCAGCGACCCCGGCCGATGGTGACATCACGCGCATACCCTCCATAAGACTAAAATAACACTGCTCTGTACTTATTAGTGTACTTGCACTACAACATGAACATTGTAATGTTCATCAGCTCATTTACAAGAGGCTCATTGCGCCGCAGTCACGTCCTTTACCCCGCACACTCTTGTACAATGCTAATGCTCTCATGTAATTAGCCTGCCGTTAATTCACTTCCCTCCTGCAGGAATCTCCTGGAATACCTGCCAGACTGGGTGTGTGACAGCAGGAAGATTGAGGTGCTGGACGTCTCCCATAATCTGCTGTCTGAGCTCCCATCCAGGTGCGCGCATTTGCATGTATGTGTGCGTGTATGTGTGTGTGTGTGTGTGTGTGTATGTGTATGTGTGCGTGTATGTGTGTGTGTGTGTGTGTGTGTGCTTTCAGACCCTCATGAACTGCATTTGCATCTTCCCTCTAAAAAGAAACTGTCCTGCTGCTCCCCCATTTCAGTATCTTAATGTCAGCATTTTGTACTTATTTATTCAACAAAAATTGCCCGTTTGATTTGAATGATGTCGGTTAAGCGACTGTCTGGCCAGACGGTGGATCTGAATGGAAATGGGACAGCGTTCATCAGCAGACGCTTGACGAGGCCACTCTGCTGTCTCAAAGCAAAAGTGATGTAAACGCCAAGCAGATGAAAGCACCATTTCCCAGCTAATTCCACATTAACATTCAGTCATTTGCATCTGAAAGAGCTAAAAGCCGTGCACAAATGAGATAATATGCGGCTTGAAGTTTGTGTCCCATTTGAGACTGAGTGTTGCACTCTTTGCCGTGCATGAAAATGCTGTGTTGGTATTTTAAAAGAATAGTTCATTAGTTCATCTTAAAGGAGAATTCTGCCTTTATGGACAGTCGTTGCATTGTTATATTTTCCTTATAATTATGCTCGTCAAGCTCCAGAAAGCGAAACTTCAGCTGTAGCTCTCAAATATCATTCTTCATTGCAAAGTCAATCTAGTGTGCCAGGTTTTGGTTACAACAAATACAAGAACCTAATGTCAAACCAGGTCAAATTATATGTTATAGAAATAATAATGTGTAAATAATATTTTAAATTTTATTTAAGTGAATAACTACTTAAATTTTTTGTGTGTGTGTGTGTGTGTGTGTGTGTGTGTGTGTGTGTGTGTGTGTGTGTGTGTGTGTGTGTGTGTGTGTGTGTGTGTGTGTGTGTGTGTGTGTGTGTGTGTGTGTGTGTGTGTGTGTGTGTGTGTGTGTGTGTGTGTGTGTGTGTGTGTGCGCGCATGTGCGCATATGTGTGTGTGTATAAAAGAAATTAATACATTTATTCAGCAAGGATGTATTGAATTGATCAAAAGTGACTTTTATATTAGTACAAAAGATTCTATTTAAATTAAATGTTATGTATGTATGCATGTATGTTATTGTATGTATGTATGTATGTATGTGTGTGTATATATACACACACACATACATACATGCACACACATATATATATACATATATATATGTATGTGTGTATGTGTGTATGTGTGTATGTGTGAATGTGTGAATGTATGCGTGTGTGTGTGTGTGTGTGTGTGTGTGTGTGACTGTTTGTATGTATGTGTGAATGTTTGTATGTATGTATGGTATATGTGTATGTATGTATGTGTGAATGTAAGTTACGTATGTGTGTATGTATGTATGTATGCATGTATGTGTGTATGTATGAATGTATGTTACGTGTGTGTGTGTGTGTGTGTGTGTGTGTGTGTGTGTGTGTGTGTGTGTGTGTGTGTGTGTGTGTGTGTGTGTGTGTGTGTGTGTGTGTGTGTGTGTGTGTGTGTGTGTGTGTGTGTGTGTGTGTGTGTGTGTGTGTGTGTGTGTGTGTGTGTGTGTGTGTGTGTGTGAATGTATGTGTGGTATGTATGTTACGTATGTATATTATGAATGCGTGTTATGTATGTATGTATGTATGTATGTATGTATGTATGTATGTATTATCGCAATCAAATTTTTGTAAGTTGTATGTACTTTTTTTGTGTGTGTGTGTGTGTGTGTGTGTGTGTGTGTGTTTTATTCCGCTGAAACAATGATGAATAAAGAATGATTTTTAATTGTTGTACAAACTATCCCTGTAAAGGTGTCTAGGCATTGATGTTTTTTTGAGTTTCTTCCCTTATTCAAGACTAAATATGTTTACAGTGTCACACAGTGTTTTGTCTTTTGATGTCTCTCATCTTGTTCTTTCTCTATCCCTCCTTGCTGTCAGACTTCTTAGCAGTCTGAGTCTGCGTAAACTGCTGGCTGGCAACAATCGGTTGGAAAGACTGGCTGACCTGCTGGACCACATCCCACTGGAAACACTCGACCTGCAGCACAACAAGTTGCGAGAACTGCCAGAGAGCTTCTTCTACAAGGCCTTAAAGTAGGTCACTCCCTCCTTCTGTCCTCTCTCTGTTCCTCTTACTCTCCGGGCTGTTCTCTCTCTCTCTCTCTCTCTCTCTCTCTCTCTCTCTCTCTCTCTCTCTCTCTCTCTCTCTCTCTCTCTCTCTCTCTCTCTCTCTCTCTCTCGCTCTCTCTCGCTCTCTCCATTTTCCTAATGTTTTTCCTCTTTTTCTTGAAATTTCTTCATGTGACAGGTGCAGTGCAAGCTGCAGCTGCGTCTCTCTCTGCTCTGTGGACCTTTAGCCCTGCTGCTTGAGCTCTTCATTAGACCTCCTAGCCTTTTACAGGAACTTATCAAACCAGGGAATTCACTGGAAACTGCTCTTTGAAAATAATAATCGCTATATATATTTTCTGTGGAAGATATTACAGATATATACTCAGAAGTTGCAGAAGTTACAAAAAGTGTCCAAAATATATTTTAAGTTATTTAATCAGGCAACATTTTAATTAGATATCAGATCATGTTATTTATAATTTAATCAGAGCAGTAGATATCAGACTCATGGAAAAAAAAGAAATTAAAGGGTTAGTTCACTCAAAAATTAAAACTATCCCATAATTGACTCACCCTCAAGCCATCCTAGGTGTAAATTACTTTTTCTTTCAGTCGCACACGATCACATTTATATTAAATTATATCCTGGCTCTTCCCAGCTTTGGAATGGCATTGAATAGTGTCCATCCATTATCAAAAGTAATCCATACGGCTCCAGTGGGCTATTAAATACCTTCTGAAGCGAAACAATGGGTTTTTGTAAGAAAAATATCTATATTTAAAACTTTTTAACTATAATCACTGGTTTCTGGCAACGGCTGTTCACGCGTTCATGAGAGAGTCCGGTGATTGGAGCTGAAAGCCAGTGATTATAGTTTATAAAGTTTTAAATATGCATATTTTTCTTACAAAAACCCATTGTTTCGCTTCAGATGGCCAAAGTATTCTTTGGGCTTAATATGCTCACCAGATCGCATAATTCAGTGGTAAATGAACAGAAATGATGATTCTGTCTAAAGAAATATGAAGTAAATAATTTAAGCAGCGGCTATTTGCATGAAGTAAAAATAGCAATAGATGCTATTTACACAAAGTGAAAGTAGCGATAGATTTTACTACACCATGTAAAAATAGCATTTTTTACAATATGTGTAAATACATATATAAGTTGGATGTTATTTATATTTATAAATAGTGGCAGATACTATTTGCACTGGACCAGAAAACTATCAGTTTTGTTGTACATTAAACAGAGTGTAAATGGTTATATTTACTACAATTATTAAATGGATGATGCCCTATTGGGACATTAAAGCCTTCCCTACACCTACTCCTAACCCTAACTGATATACACTTTATTATTATAAAACACACGTTAGACACTTTATTTCCACTTTTTGAATATTTTCTTAATTTTTATAAAAAATAAATGCCTTTCCGATCTGATATGTAATGGGAAAGGGGAGTAAAGCGAGTTCGGCAAAAGGCAGATTCGAACACGGGTCGATTTGCGCCATAATTTTCGCCACATGCCTCACCCCTACACTTTTGCTACTGTTGACAATCCAGTAATTTTGCCCGGCCCAACCAGATGTCAGTGGGCGGAGTTAGTGTAAATAGCCTCTGCCAATAAGGCGGTAGTGTGTAAATGTTCCCTAAAGGCCTGTTCACACCGGGACGATTTTCGCGCGTGTTTAACGCCTCGTGACTAAACAAGGGGCGCCACCCGTGAAAAACGCCACCCGTGAAAGTTTATTTTTTGGAAAAACGCCTTGGGTTTGTTTTTTTGTTTTGACGCAGCGTGTTAAAAACTGGCCGACCAATGAGACCTGCGCTTTTGTTCACATGCCTGGAGCTGCTGAAGTTTCAGTAAAACACGACTTAGTGGGGCGAGCACAAACCGGTCTTGCCGAGCACACATTGATACGACGAAGAGGAGGTAAGTAAACAAAGAAGAAGATGAGCTGCTAATGCTGCTTGAAAATCGATTGGGTGTGAAGACAAAGACGCGCCGAAAAACGCCTAAAAAAAACGCTGGCAATAAGCGCACGCGATAAGCGTCCCGGTGTGCACAGGCCTTAACGTTCACAAAGTCAGAATTTTGAGAAGAAAATATGCAATTACCAACTCTGTGGGGTGTAACAGAAAACTAATATAACTAGTAGTGTAACAAATTACTGTTAATATTACTTTTGAAAGCAGTAATGAGTTATGCATGTGATTATTTTGAGTAACGAGCCCAACACCGTATGTAGCACAGTAAAAGTACATGTGCTGTGCATAGAGTAACTGACATGCTTCTGCACAGTCTCTCATGGATATGTAAAGGAGGATATGGCTCAATGAGACACAGCAATATGAGCCATAACAGCCTGCAGCCTTTCCATTTCCTGTGGGTTAATTTATTTGTCAGGCATTAAGCATCTCTAATGCTGAAAGATGCACTGACTCTCCGAGGCTTTGCTTGTAACCAAGATTATTTTTTGTTTCATGAACAAAGCTGTTTAAATGAAGAAGAAGAAGAAAAACAATATTCCCCAAATTGCTTTTCCTTTTTCTTCTCGTCTACTAGTTTAAAGTATCTGAATGTGTCTGCCAATGCACTGGAGACAATCCCGCCGAGCAGCCAATCAGAGGAGAGCCTCAGCACCCTGCAGGAGCTCTATCTCACAGGAAACAACCTGAATGAGAACTGCGCTGCTCTACTGGTGGGGCATCAGAACCTGCGGGTCTTGCATATGGCTTATAACCAACTGCTGTCCTTCCCTGCTAGGTACCTATACTTCACTGACACCTCGAACTAGTATACTTCCATCTACATCACTCAAGAAAGATCAAGGATGTGTATAAATCACCCTGGTTGTGTTTTCAGCAAGCTCAGTAAGCTGGAGGTACTGGAGGAGTTGAATCTGAGTGGGAACAAGCTGAAAGCGATCCCCTCCACTGTGTCCAGCTGCAAGAGACTGCACACCCTCATCGCCCACTCCAACCATATCAGCGTGTTCCCAGAGGTCCTCAACCTCCCCGAGATCAAGGTCAGTGTGCGTTTGGGTGACATATGATGACCAGGGCATGTGAAAACCTGCTCATTAATATTGAAAGGATCTTAAGGTCATCCACAGAGTCAACAGGTGGCAGTGACAAACAGAAAGCAGAAAAAAAGATTCAAATGTAATTAAATGTTAAATGTATGGATAGACAATTGCAGTAATTTAGGTTAGATGATTAATGCTTGATATGCAAATGTTAAAAAAAAATTAATTCCACTTTTAAATGCAAACCAGATGTCAGTGGGCGGAGTTGGTTTAATGCAATAGACAGACTGCACTCTATGTTGAGTTACTGTAACTCATCCCACTGCACACTGTATATGTATATCTTTTAATATCTTTTGTACCTTTCATATAAAGTATTATTTTGTATCTTTTTTTTTGCACAGTCCACATAGTATGCCAGATCTACAGTTCACTGCTTGTTGTATATTTATTAGGGCTGTCAAAAGATTAATCGCGATTAATCGCATCCAAAATAAAAGTTTGTGTTTACATAATATATGTGTGTGTACTCTGTTAATTATTATTTATATATAAATACACACACAAGCATGTATATATTTAAGAAAAAATATTATTTTTTATATATAAAACCTTTATATTTACATATATTATAGATTATATAAATGTATATACAGTATATACATGCAAATATTTCTTAAATATATACATGAATGTGTGTGTATTTATATATAAATAATAATTAACAGAGTACACACACATATATTATGTAAACACAAACTTTTATTTTGGATGCGATTATTCGCGATTAATCTTTTGACAGCTCTAATATTTATATAACATGTATATAACTATGTGACAAATACATTTTGAATCTTCAAATATAAAATGTACATACAGTTGTGGTCAGAAGTATTGGCACCTGTGATAAATATGATCATGTTCCTAGTGACCCTGGTGTGCTAAACGGGAATATACTTCCTAAATTCTAGGGGTACCAATAATTGTGACCACTTTCAATTATTTTACTTCAATGAAAGGTTAGATTGCTCAAAAGGGTAAACAATGCAGATTTTTAAAGCCATCTTTGATCATATTTACTCGGGATGCCAATAATTCTGATCACAACTGTACACTACCAGTCAAAAGTTTTGAAAAATTATGCTATTCTTTAATGTTTAAAGAAAGGCAGCATTTATTTAATCAAAAGTAGAGCAAAATCATTGCTAAATATTATTACAATTTGAAAGAACTGTTTTTATATTGTAAAATATTTTAAAATGTAATTTATTCCTATTATGGCAAAGCTGAATTTTCAGCAGCCACATGATACTTAATTTAAATGCCAAATCTAAATTGAAATAGTGAGAATATGCAAGTTTCATGGAACTTCTAAACCTACATTTCTCTAAATTGATTTAGATGGAACATTTATATTTGTGTTAGATTTTATGTTTATATTTTATATTTAAGGTTTATATGTATTGTTTCGATTTTTGTGATTTATACTTTTATAAATGTTTTTTCCCCCCAATATTTATAATATATAATTGTGAAAATGACACTATATATATATATATATATATATATATATATATATATATATATATATATATATATATATATATATATATATATATATATATATATATATATATATATATATATATATATATATATATATATATATATATATATATATATATATATATATATATATATATATATATATGCGTATTTAGTTGTCCCCAAATCCAACAAAATGTTTGTTGTGGGCTGTCGATTGTTACACACATTATTTCATATTCACCATTTCACATGAAGTATGCTGTACTCTTTGTGTAGCTGGTAGATGTGAGCTGTAATGAGCAGACGGAAATCCTGTTGCCAGACTCGCTGCCTTCCACACTGCAAGAGCTGGACCTGACCGGCAACAGTAGCCTCATTTTAGAGCATAAAACACTCAACCTCTTCAGGTGAGGTGCTACAAACAGCAGTCCTCCAGACCTGTCTACACTCATTATGCAGCTGATGAACTCAGACCCAGGTGGTTAATTGCTCTTCGTCTTTATCTCCCCCACTTGTCTTTGTCCTTCTCTATTCCAGTCACATAAGTACACTGAAGCTGGACCAGAAGCCAGCCGTGACAGCAGGAGACGCACAGGGCACGTCCACCCTGTGGGATCATGGTTACGCTGAGATGTGTGGTCAAAGAAACAAGTGAGCAACATCTGGAGACATGAGAGTTTTGGAAAGAATGAGTGTGTTTGGTCCAGAATACCATCTATTGTATATTGAGGATATATTGGCTGCAGTGAAACTTCAGGGTATCGCAGCGTAAACTGGTTATGGCGGATCCAGAGTGGCTCTTGGCAGATCCAATAGTTTTAAACTTCAACAGAGTACCCGCCTTCAAGGAAGTAAAATCTTGTCAATGGAGAGTGGCCAGACTCTCTGTACAAATGAAATGTACTATGTACTAAATGTACTGGTCTGGTAAGACCAGGCTAGTCACACAAACCTATACTCGAGAAAAAAAAACTTTCCGAAACTTGTGAGAAACCGGAAGGAGTATTTTTGGCACAGAAATACTCCATCAAACGTCCAACTTATATTTTGAAACTTTGTCCATGTTTAGCATGGGAATCCAAGTCTTTAACAGTGTAAAAAGCTCAGAATGCATGAAATAGCATTAACCCCCCCCTTTTTAAGGATGTTCTTATCTTTGTTCTTAATTCAAATTATTGAAAAGAATCTTAAACCAATAATTTTAAATCTATTTCAAATATTAAGCTTTACAACATAAGACTTGCTACATATATAATTCACATCACTAGGGATGTGCACGAGTAATCAGAATTATGCATATGATGTGACTTTTTGCTGAATTCTAAAGTCAGTAACTCTAGAAAAATGAGTTATGTCTGCCACAGACTGTCCGATTTAAGATCATTTGACATTCCACTGTACGACATGGATCTAATAAACTTGGTTATGACGTGTATGTAGACTGTACGATGATGACACTTATTGAATCGTAGGCTATGACACAAGTTAGTATAGAGTAAAAGGTCATCAGCATGCGCTAGTGGTAAACTAATAAAGCATGATGAATTGCACTTGGGCAACTTTTATGTGCTCTGAAAAAAAGAGGAGGAAGCGAAAGAGGAGAATATGTACGGGGTCATGGCTAGGGAAAAGAGGCCAACTTGGCATGCCAAATTTGCAAATGGAGCTTGAAGTAAGTAGTCAAGTTTTAGCGCCATGTCGCGTTGATCAATACGCCATTTCATGTTGCATTTAGATTTGCAGTAGATTTGGCTACCAGGGGGCAAGACGCAGCAGGGGGGCTGGTTTAAATGCAGAACGCTTCCCATAGGCTTAATGATCTTGTTTCTACATGTTTAATGTGACATCAGTGTGCTTGGCTCCCCCTGCGAAGGGCATTACCTCCACAGTTTCAAAGCAGTCAGTCTCAAATATCGCATCCTCTCTCGGCACTCTATATCCACCAAGGGGGGTCACTTTTGTGCGTTTGTCAGGGAGAGTGAGTTTGTGTATGTACCTATATAGGTGTATCCATTACCAGTCAATGAAATGTTTGTAATGTGATATTGTTCACATTGTAGCATTTTACTTGGGTGTTGTTTTCACGAAGAGCATTTGTTCCATTGAAATCTTGTGTTTTACCTTCAGGTTGTGTGTGTCTGTGCTGGCTGTGGATCGCTTCGGGGACAGTCCAGAGGCTGCTTATGGGATTTTTGATGGTGACCGTAATGAGGAAGTTTCCAGGTTACTGCAGTGCACCATGGGAGATGTATTGGCAGAAGAGATACAGCACTCCAGTGTGGATAGTGTATACATGTGCAACACTTTCCTTGCCTCTCATAGGTGTGTTTTGCACACACATCTTTTTTATTTAAGCATGAATTGATTAAGCTTTGTTTTCTTTATTGATACATTTTGTATGCTTCAACTTGCTTGTACAATAACTGGTAACACTTGATTAGAAATTAATACAATTCATACGAAGTGACAAGCTAAGTAATGAACAAACATTATTACGCTGGCACTCTCTTGAATACTTGATTCTGATTGGTCAGACGTGACATGTTCAGACCACTAAACTATATAATCGACCATTGTTCCAGGGAACCGGTTTTCTACATTTGGCTACATTCTAGTTTCTCGTGTTACTCTGCAATCTCTTTCTTGCGAAAGTCATTTTAGTTTCATGTCCATTTATTTATTTATTTGGTTAGTAGTCATGTAATGAGTGGGATAATATAGAGTCATACAAGACCCCACCACTTTGCAATAATGGCCGCCTGACTGTATATTATTCCTTATTTTTGTTGCTTTGCAGAAAGTAGTTAATGTACATTCAAATGCAATATGTATATGAAAATATGATTCACATATTGACACAGTTTCAAGTTTGAAGACTAAACAGCTTTGATGCATCTTGGGGAGATCATATTTACATTTCGGGAAGTAGTAATTACAATGTCAGGTGTGTTCAAATGACAAAATGGCAATGTTCCTTATCTACAAAAATACAGAAACATTAACTCTACTTCTACAAAATGTTGCAGAATGCACATCAGGTGTTTTTTCCTTTTTTTTATAGTTTTGTTCAATTCACAAAAGTCCTGTAAAATGAATAATTGTATAATATATAGCATGTAATATATGTATATATTGTAATTGTACAATATACTTAGTTTTATTAGCTAGTTTTATTGTAAATGAAAAAAGATATTCATTCAATTCAACAAATTTACAGTCAACACAGTAGCTGCATCAATTGCATCTGCCATATTTTGTCACACATCCCTAACTCGGAAACTCTGGACTGAAAGAAAATCCTAAGTCTCCCACTTGTAATTACGACTTGTTGTTCACATGTGTAAATACGACTTGAACGCACCCTAGTTCATAAAGAGCCTTAGAATTTTAGCTATATGAATAATAAATGCATTTCTCTTGTTGCTGTTTTTGCAGGAAACTTGGCATGGCGGGCCAGAAGCTAGGTGCCTCTGCTCTGCTCTGTTACATCCATCACGAGTCCTCCGAGCCTGGCAGCTACTTTAGCCTCACTGTGGCCAACGTAGGCACCTGCCAGGCTGTACTGTGTCGTGATGGGCGACCTCTTGCCCTCTCGAAAGTTTTCAGCCTAGAACAGAGCGCTGAGGAGATGGAGCGTGTCAAGCTGGCTAAAGCTATTATCACTGAGGTATTGACTCTTTCTCAGTTCATGCACGCAAGTTAACTGGCGGATGCTTCATGTCGTCAGCATGTCCACGAGTGAGAAATAAAAGCTTATTTGTGTCATTAATCATTTGGCTCTTTTGTGCTGTAGGATAACAAGGTGAGTGGGGTGACATGCTGCTCACGGTTACTTGGCTGTTCCTACCTGTTTCCTTGGGTGATTCCCAAACCCTGGGTGCACACAGAGCCTTTGTGCTCCCAGGATGAGTTCCTGATCCTAGGAAACAAAGCACTCTTCCAGAAGGTTTCCTACCAGGAGGCAGTGAGCACTGTGCTAGCTGTCAGAGACCCCCGCGCCGCTGCCAAAAAGCTCTGCACGCTGGCACAGAGCTATGGGTGCCGGGATAATGTCGGAGCAGTAGTGGTGGCTTTGCATATCGCAGAAGACAGCTGTACGTGCGAGCCTCATCTCTTGACCGCAGAAGCCCGAGGACCACCTGCCCCGACACCTTTACCGATCTCTGTCTCCCCTGGTGATCCAGCCACACCATCGTCTAGCAGTGGCATCGCCTCGGAGTTCAACAGCGAGATGTCAGCCTCTGAAGTGGGCAGCGAGGCTGGGTCCACGGCCTCGGACGAGCACCCCTCTTCAGGACCAACAGCTCGTCCGGAGCGTCGCTGTAGTCTGCATCCTGCTGCTACCTTGTGTAACACTGGGCCGCTCGTGAGCCTGGGGCCAGGGGCGCACCCGGCTCTGTTCCAGCGACAACCTTCCAGTGCAACCTTCTCCAGCAACCAGTCAGACAATGGGCTCGACAGCGACGATGAGGCTCCTTTAGAAGGTGTCATCTCAAATGGGAGTAAGCTAGAGGTGGAGGTGGACATTCACTGCTGTGCTTTTCAGCTGCGCTCCGGACCACCCGAAAGCCCCAAGGACCTGGACGGCCGGCATGATTCGAGGGGCTCGGACTATCCCAACAGCAAAATGCGTCGGCAAAACAGCGTCGTGGTTTCTGCCACCAACGGCTGCCTACTGGCTGTGTGTGGGCGAGAGATCTCGGATCTGAAGAAGTCTCCTTCCACCTCCAGCCTCTTCGGGAAGAAGCTCTCTAATGGCTCGGTTGTGGCTCTGGAGGATAGCCACAACATCATTGAAGTAGCACTCGAGGCCCCCAAAAAGAAATCGGGATATTTTGCCGCACCAGCCCAGCAAGACCCAGAAGACCAGTTAATTATACCGCCTAGCCTGGAGCAGGATGTGCGCGAGCAGCTGAGAGGCCAGAGCCCTGTGGTTCCCGGGCCACCGCCTCCTTCAACCCCGCCCTCAACAAGAGACCCCAACTGGGACCATCCTCACCCCACCGTCCCCGGTCTCCACCCCACCGCCGTCCTGCAACAGGATGTCTATGACACAGCTCTATAGTGGGTGCAAGCAGACCGCACCATTGGAGCATCTCCGCATCATAGTGCCACATCAAAGAGGCTAGCACGCACTTCCTGCCTTCGAGATATTCCAGTTCTTATTTAGCACCGTCATCACGTGTGGGTCCCTGCATGTGCATTCTTGGTCTGATCTGCGGTGGCGTAGCCACCTCCGAGTCGTAGACTGGAAGGGTGGAAAGGGGTGCAAATGTCAGGACCGATGAAATCATGAAGATTGAGGTCTTTGATTGAGGAAATACATGGGCTATTCCTGACCAAAAACCACAGCATGGAGCTGGAGTACCTCATTCATCACCATGCGTGATTTCATTTCGACATTTGCCCTTTATATCAAAGGTCACAGGCTTAAGTAGGCTTCAATGATCACATTTGCCTTCTGGTGGAAAGATACTATCAGCTAAACTGAGACCAAAAGATGAGAAAAGTGCCTCTTGACGATGGTTGAGGTTCTGAGAGCCTTTACTGTTCTGGTGTATGTGCAGTTTTGTTCTCCTACCTTCCCACAGTGGCAACTAGTCAGTAATCTGCACTTTTGAAGTCCGTGAGGAATATTTCAGAGGGTCAAAAGGATCTCTTCCCCATCCGACCTGCTGGAAACATCCCGCTGCATTTCATGGAATAGAGTATTTGTTGTGAAAGGACCAGAGCTTTCGCCACCTCCCCTGATCTCCTCACTTGTATGCATACGGGATCTCCCAGACAAAGCCATGGGGGTCTCTGGAACACTCTGCACAATAGAAGAGTACAACGAACCCGACGTAACATTCAAGCCCTGACAGATCTACCCGGAGAGGGAATCAGTCTAGCGGTGGAGGTCAGAGTGAGATGGAGACGACAACCTCTATTTCTTAGTACATCCAATACTCAGTGGAAGCATTGTCACACCTTTATGGCTGAGGTGAATTGGGGAGCAGAAAGACCTCACAACCCTGTCTGAAATCATAACTTGAGCTGTCTCGGGTTGTTTAGAGTACTTGAAGTTTCGAGTGTGCCATGACTACATCACAGAGCTCATACTATAAAGCCTCGAGCCATGAATATGTCATTGGGTCTTTGTTGTAATGTGGTTTTGCTGTTGATCTGAGTGAGTTTGGGATATTTTCTCATCTCATTATCAAGGGGAAAAAAGTGAACAGCTGACACATTTTTTTTGTATGAGAGGTACAGGGCATATGATATGTATTGTGTGGTGTGTGTGTGTGTGTGTGTGTGCTCTTATTTTAGCCATGCATGGCACGTATAAGGAAACATGCTGGTTAGTTTTGTTTTATTTTAATAAGGAGACCAGAGGAAAAAGTATTATTGCATATTGGGTCATTTGAGTTTGTAATTGCCACAATCACAGTATTAAGGAATTCTGTGCAGTAAAACACTGTGCCCATGGTTTGAGGAGACATCTAGTGGTGTTTATTGGAAACAACAAAGGTTTTTTTCCCTGCAAGTTATTATTTTTTTTTACGCAATTCATAACATTTCAAACATTTAAAAAATAATAATAAATTAATAAAGAATTATGGAATTACAATTAGGGGAAATCAAGTGCAAAACTCACTGTTAATTGTTAGATATTAAATTTAGTGATGTTATCTGAAGCCCAATTTTTTTATTTAGCCAATTTTAGGGCATCAGTTGTATTCAATTATTTATAATTTATTAGGTGCACTCTCATTCATTCATTAGTCTTTAGACAAGTCTTCAAATGTAGAAATCGCATCTCATTAAAAAAGTGTCAGCATTGTCATGATATTAAAAAAAAAAGTACTTGAATTTGTAGATCATCCCTGAAACGTTCAACCCGAAAATGAGCTTAAGTACATGTATATGCTCAGATATTATGTTTAAGCCATTTCATCTCAAGATTCATTTAGTAAATTATGTCCGTTACGGTTGACATTTTGAGTGTTTTTAATGAATATTCTTCATGGTCAGCTGGTAAAAGTTTGTGCCAAACGATATGCTGTGTGAAAAGGCCACCATGTAACTAATCTGGATCCCGGTATTTAACATCCAGGAAGATTTTGAGATCGACCTTTTACTGCCATTAACTCGTTTGTGGTGTTAATTATAATTGCCTACAGGCCTAAAACTGTAGCTCTTGTGCCAAAAGATGTAGTGGTATTTGAAGGTGGGGAAGCTATTTTGAGTATTTCATCCGTCCCTCGGGTGCTACTGAGAGCTGAAGCCAGTGGGATGGATGCAGCAGCCCTGCATGACTCGCAGTTTGTTGGGGTTATTCTGTCAGGGTCTTAAAACAGGTTTTCCTTCAAACTTTTCTTTAGCGCTTATATTCCGATTCCCTTTTTTTTTTGCGCTGGACATTGATACCTAGACTCCCTAAATCATTTAGAGCTGTATGCTTAAGTGCATCAAGTATTGTTGTACAATCATATAAAGTAAAAGGGTTTTACACTGTATAAGCACTTTGTACGTAGCTCAGAGAATCTATATACATAGACATATTTAAGAATTGCATTTTAGCTATTTGTTGAAATGCAAAGTAGGTATTTCTTTCTATTAAAACCCCTAAAATATGTCATTTCTTATGTTTGGTTGAGAGATGTGGTTATTGAGGCACAACATGCTGATTCATACTGTGCTAAGAGGCAGAGTTCAAGCTTTTGACGGCTTGCTTTGTTAGCAAGATGTAGTATAACTCTGTTGTTAGCTATAGAACCGTTTCATCCCCTGCAGTGCTTTTAACATTTTAAAGAAAAAGAAATAGAAAGTAATTTTTCAAACAAATGTCATGGATACAGCAAATCATGCTGCTTTTGACAGCACCTTAGACCTACAACACGATGCATATCTGCATCATGCTTAAAAATGATATATGCAACAATCATACATGTCTAATTAGATTATTAATCTGAAATTATTAATAGGACTGGGAGAATCCATAAATATGTGTATGTCTGTGGGTGTCAAGTGCAGTGCTCTGTTGTGGAGTAACGTTAGTGTCTATTGTTTCTTCAGCCTAGGCAACTTAGCTAGTTGCTTTGCCACATGAACAAATTTTGTATTTTAGGGGCCGTTTACACGACACAGTTTTCAACTAAAAACGGGGAACTTTTTATACGTTTTGGGAGTTTATTTACGCGACAACTGCGTTTTTGGGGCCTGAAACTTTTACCAACTTTTGCCCAAACTTTTGAAAAATGGTTTCAAAGTGCAAGTTCTTGAAAACCACACCGTTATTAATCTCCATTTAAACAAAAACACGGATTTGTCATGCGCATTACGTGTTCAGTCTATATGCGCGTAGTGTTTACAAAGTGACATCAGCAACCACTAAATAGCGTTTTTAATCGTTTTCGCCAACGTTGTCGCCTCTATGCGAAAAACGAAATTAAAAACTTTTCCGTTTTTAGTACATCAGTGTCGTGTAAACTTACCCTTGGATCCCTTAAACATTTGTTCCCTGTTCTCATGGCCAAAACATGCTGAGGTTTTTTTTTTTTTATGTTAGCCAAATGCTAATTTTCCTAAATAGCCATAACATTTATCCATCCGTTAAATGAAAGGTGGTGATTCTTATACCTGTACGTTCACACCAGACGCGACTTGCGCAAATAAATCGTGCTATTCACGCGTAGTTGGACGCTTAAACATTTTGAGTTTACTTGCGTCAATTGTGCGTGAAATTCACTTCACAACAGATGCGAATTCGTGTCATGGGAGGGGCTTCTGCTCCAGCTCCAGTCTCATTGCAAAATATCCGTATTATTCCTGTTTCTATAATCATACGAAGATGTATCGTACAGCTCCGGGTATCCACATACAGCAACGATGATTTTGTCCTCCATTGTTGTTCGGATTTCTGCCGCTCGTTATCACTTCACTACTAGAGCAAGCTCCTGATTGGTTAAAGGAACACTCCACCGTTTTTAAAAATAGGGCTTATTCAACATCTTTCCTACATTTAGATATGTGGGCAAATGTATTTTTGTCTCAGTGCTTTTGGAAGCGCAGGCAAAGCACTGCTACTTGGGCGCAGAGATATCTCGCAACACATGAAATCCAACAACTTCCGTCAACATACCGGCGTGAATAGTAGCTGGCAATTTTTCATACAGTACATGAATGGCGATGACGGAAGTTGTGGGATTTCATGTGTTGGGTGATATCTCTGCGCCCAAGTAGCAGTGCTTCGCCTGCGCTTCCCCATAATATAGTCCCAAGTCAATATCTGCCTAGGAAATCGCCTAGTCTTAATCTGCATCGCTATTTGTATTCGTTGTGAATACGCAAGCCACAAGAACTAATTAGGTGGGGGGTTTTTTTTGGATCACTTTTACTAGGGACAAGCTAGCTGGCAACATAGGATTCCATTCATTATGCTAAGCTAAGCTACCCTGCCAAACTAAAACAATGCATGCACTGAGACAAAAATGCATTTGCCCACATATCTAAATGTAGGAAAGATGTTGAATAAGCCCTATTTCTAAAAACGGTGGAGTGTTCCTTTAACACGGCGCAAATATCCGCCAAAGTTCAGATTTTTCAACTTGCGCGAATCACGCGTTAAACGCTCAATTCACGTGAATAGTGTCGCGTCTTTACATTGATTTAACATTTAAAGGCTGATTTATACTTCTGCGTCGGACCTACGCCATATCCTCTACGCCGCAAGTTACGCGTTGGTTTTCATTTATACTTCTGCGTTGTTGTCCACGTCAATGTGCAATTCCACATGCAGACCTCTAGGAGGCAGTGTCCATGGGCATGTTGATGGTAACCAGTGTTGGGCACGTTACTTTAAAAAAGTAATTAGTTATAGTTACTAGTTACTTCTTACAAATAGTAACTGAGTTAGTAACTGAGTTACATCATTATAAAAGTAACTAATTACCAGGGAAAGTAATTACTGCGTTACTTTTTTTTTTCTTTCCAAATGTTCAAATATGTCAAATAACTTGGATGCCCCCAATATTAGATATGTTAAATGAATGAATTGGACACTAAATAGAATAAATTATTATTATAAAACATTGTACATTAATGTGCACTATTGTAATGTTGCTGTGGGACAATGTGAGAGACAAACATTGTGTAAATATTATCAGTACTATACTTTCCTTTGGTAGTGGAGCTCACGTTATCACCTGGGTTTTTATTTTTTGCGATTTGCGAAAATCTACCTTTGAAGTCGTTGGACCATCGCTGAATGTGCATATGCGTGTGTGTGTGTGTGTGTGTGTGTGTGTCTGTTTACCATAGACCGTGAAAAAAATAGGTGTGAACTCAACCTATCAACTTCAACCTTGTCTCCCACCCACCAATCATCATCAGTTATGTGCACCACCGCACCCACCCCCAACACGCATGGCTGGTGCGCGCGCACACGCACACGCACACACGTTGCAGGTCCGACTGACAGAGAGCCTGTTTGGATGAAAAGCGCTTCAGTGAGCTCAATTATAGTAACGCGACTAACGCCGCATTTTTTCCTCAGTAACGCTAACGGCGTTGTAACGGGAGAAACAGTAATTCGTTTGATTACTCGTTACTGAAAATAATAATTCCGTTAGTAACGCCGTTTATCTGTAACGCCGTTATTCCCAACACTGATGGTAACCCACAGTATCAAAGCAAAAACCGAAGAAGCAGCAGCTTGTTTACATTGTCATCGCATGCGTCTCAATCAGCTCCCTGGTTCAGTAGTCAGGGCACTGATCAGGACACAAGTCAATGGGCTGACTCCCTGATCAGTGCCCTCACTACTGAACTAGGGAGCTGATTGAGACGCACCGAAGTATCAGCAGCAGTGATGGCGGCAGATAGCGGCTTTTCTTGCGGCTTGAGTTGTTGTATCTAATACAAATTAAGCATCTCTAGTTGATTAGTAGAGTTACATAAGAGGCGATCTGGCGCTGGAATGTGTTCTTGAAATCATGCAGAGTGCTCGTGGCGCTTTTTTCAGTATCGGTAGCTCTTGCACAGACAAGCGCTTCAATCGATTGCTGTTGCGGAGACTTTGAAATCACAAAACGAAATGCACACTTGTGATGTGTCCCTGTTCTTAATATACAATCACTGATTAACATCTTTGGTTTTAATGAGAAAATAGATCCGCTGTGTATAGTTTATTTATGTTTTTATTAGTGCTGGGCATAGATACATTTTGCCCACTCACTGTAATCTTGGAATTAATCTAGTTTAATTAAAATGGCTCATTTGAATTCTCCCGAAGGCATTTAGAATATATGCGCTCGTAAGTGATTGTTTGTCTTTTTGTAGTTTGAATAATAAATAACTTCTGTCTTTAAGACCTGACGCACGCATGGATCCCACTGTTCCTGTGAGCTGGTTACGACTGTGTTTACGTTAAAACTCACCAAGATGGGCATTGAGACATTTTTGAGTGTATTTGACTATTAATAAGCTGGAAAAGGGAGCTCATTTCTGCACTTGTATGTCAGAGGGGGCTTTATTACGGTATGTGTGTGCGCTTCAGATGCAAGCGCGAAATCCGCAGGAATTAGTAGAATTAACGTTGTGTGCAACCCCGTGCGAAATTCAGACCGGTCACACCAATACTAACACGCTGTCATGAGGAAAAATCCAGCAGAACACACGTTCGCCATGTTCAGAGGGTTAACTGGACTGAATGAGAGGAGGCGGGTGCGTGTCAACTCACTATCGGTCGGAGAGGAGAGCGCAGCTGATATCGATACTGTAGAAAATGAGTATTGTATCGTTTCAGATATTTCAGTATCAATACATATCGAAATATGGATATTTTTGACAACACTAGTAGGCATACACACAGGTTCGAAGACTCGTTCTCTCGCCCCCTACAGTGTAATTCGGCTAGGTATACATCCGCGCTAAAATATCAAGGGGAAAGTCATCATAGCTTGCATAATATAGACCCAGCTCCCAACCCAACTTTGAGAATAGATTAGCGGCGATATTTTTTTTATCGCCCGATAAGAGTCTCACTTTAACGCAGCACGTTAACGCCGATAACGGCCCACCACTACTTTTTATTCACTAACATAAAGAATCTCTGCACTACAAAATATTGTGTTATAGATGTAAGGATGAAACTATCATCCCATTTCTGGACACACGCACTCCTATTGCAGATTTTTTTATTTATTTATTGACCTGAGGGAGGGGTTCTGGCAGACCAATCACAGCGCTTGCGGTCCGCGTAGAATTGGCGCGTTGTTACATTTTTGGAGAGGTGCGCGTCAGGGTACGTCGTAGGGTACGCGCGCATCACACGGCGTACACTCGACACAGAAGTATAAATTGGCCTTAAATCACTTGCGTGTCTGGTGTGAACGCATCAAAGGGATAGTTCATCCAAAAAGGAACATTTTGTAATCATTTACTCACCCTCATATCGTTCCAAACCTATGTATGATTTTCTTCCGTGGAACACGAAATACTTTTTTTTTTTTTTTTAAGAATGTTGGTAACCAAACAGTTTTGGTTACCATTGACTTCCATTGTATGGACAACAAACACTTTCTTAAGATATCTTCTATGTTCAACAGAAGAACATCATACAGGTTTGGAATAACATTAGGCAGAGTAACTACAGCAGGATTTCCATTTGTAAGGTGATCTTTTTCTTTACAGGAAGAACACAAAGCACAGAACATCCCGCTCACATTAAATATTAGGATTTTTTATTATTATTATATTTTAACGTTATAGGACATTTGGGGGTACTAATATTCTATCCTGGAGCATGAAGGATTTTTTTTATGTCATTAGGATGATTTGTATGTCAGTGTGTTAGTGATGTCTTAGTTGGGCATCGCACTAGAACATTATCTTTATCATGTTTATATTCAAACTGAACATAAAACTTAGAGCTTTTTTTTTGTTTGTTTCAGCACATTGATTTTATAACTCTTGTGGGAACACTAATGCAGAACATAAGGAACATTTTACAACACAACATAGTGATTTAGAAGATACAAATATGATCACACAAGCAATTTTGGATGTAAAAACCTTCTTTTTTTTGGTTAAGATACTTCCTCCTATCCCAGCTCAATTACAAGTAAGCCATTTATAGGTTGATTCCCCCCAAAAAGTGTAAAAATTCTTGATTTTTTTAATCAGAACTTCTGTGTGTGCTTTGTGCTTTTGCCTGACGCTGAAACCAGTCTCAGTCTCAACCAATGGTGTGAGCTTGGGGGTGTGGCTATCTGTTTGTCTGACCTTTGACAGATGGGGGAGTGTTTAGGAAACTTGACTGAAAACCGTGATCATATTTGCACTTACATTCATTCGGTAGCGCCAGTGCACAGAAGTGTATTCACTTAATTCTTTCTGCTTTTCCAAGTTTTGACTCGACCTCCAGTGAGGTTCTCTGAAACGTGCTTCATCCTCTGTATTTTTAACAAAGAAAGCATTTGTCTCAAGTCAGTTTGTAAATGTGTGTAGTGTGAGAGTTGCTGTTGGTGCATGAAACGTGTGACTGTGGGTTTACCCTGACAGAGATAATATTTTCTTTCAAATGCAAAAACGCATCTTTATCTGGCGTATTCATTGACATTTTTGCACATAATCATGGTTCGTTCTGGACAGACGAGGGTTAAGATGAAGTTCCTGTTGTTTAACATGTGACCAAAGCTTGATCTTGTCATAATTTATGTACATTTTGTTTTTAAGAGATGCTTTAATATTTCCTCTCAATGCCAAGAAGCTGAGGTTTATTTTTGTACTTCATTGTTTCATGCAAATTTATAGGTCCTCCAGTGCAGAATCTAGAATTTAAAGGGATAGTTCACCCAAAAATGAAAATACTGTCATTAATGACTCGCCCTCACGTCGTTCCAAACAAGCAAGACTTTCGTTCATCTTCAGAACACTAATGACGATCTTTTTGATGAAATCTGAGAGCTTTCTGTCCCTCCTCAACTACCACTTTGACGCTTCAAAAAGTTCATAAAGAGATCGAAAAACGAATCCATATGAATTGAGTGGTTTAGTCCAAATTTTCTGAAGAGACACAATCACTTTATATGGTGAGCAGATTTAATTTAGTCTTTTATTCACATATAAACATTCATCAACTCCCACATCAGTTGTGGTAAATGGAAGCTCAAGCATGTTCGATTGACGTCCGAGAACCAATGAGGTTCATTCTCGTGTTATGCAGCACGTTTGAGCTTCTGAAGAACCAATGAGTTTCATTCTTGTGTTACACAGCACGTTTGAGCTTCTGAAGAACCAATGAGGTTCATTCTTGTGTTATGCAGCACGTTTGAGCTTCTGAAGAACCAATGAGGTTCATTCTTGTGTTATGTAGTTCGTTTGAGCTTCTGAAGAACCAATGAGGTTCATTCTCGTGTTACACAGCACGTTTGAGCTTCTGAAGAACCAATGAGGTTCATTCTTGTGTTATGTAGTTCGTTTGAGCTTCTGAAGAACCAATGAGGTTCATTCTCGTGTTACACAGCACGTTTGAGCTTCTGAAGAACCAATGGGGTTCATTCTTGTGTTACGCAGCACATTTGAGCTTCAAAGAACCAATGAGATTCATTTGAGCTTCTGAAGAACCAATGAGGTTCATTCTTGTGTTACACAGCACGTTTGAGCTTCTGAAGAACCAATGGGGTTCATTCTTGTGTTACGCAGCACATTTGAGCTTCAAAGAACCAATGAGATTCATTTGAGCTTCTGAAGAACCAATGAGGTTCATTCTCGTGTTACGCAGCACGTTTGAGCTTCAGTAAAAACCAATTAGATTAATTTGAGCTTCAGCAAAAACCAATGAGGTTCATTCTAGTGTTGCGCAGAACGTTTGAGCTTCCTCAAGAACCAATGAGGTTCATTCTTGTGTTACGCAGCACGTTTGAACCTCATTGGTTTTTCAGAAGCTCATTCTCATGTTACGCAGCACGTTTGAGCTTCAGCAAGAACCAATGAGATTTGTTCTCGCGCATCAATGACCGCTCAATTCATATTGATTAGTTTTACATATTTTCATATTGATTAGAACTTTTTGAAGCGCCAGTGTAGCTGTCAATGGAGGGACAGAACTCTCTCAGATTTCATCAAAAAGATCTTCATTTGTGTCCTGGAGATGAACGAAAGTCTTACAGGTTTGGAACGACGTGAGGGTGAGTAATTAATGACAGAATTTTCATTTTTGGGTGAACTAACCCTTTAAGGGTTCTATGGTATACTGTCACCCATCAAGGTACTATCTTTGACGATACTAATTATTCATGTATTTAATGTGAGAAGCATGCCCTATATAAATGAATATAAATATATAATATAAAGAATATATTATCATGTGATTATTTGTATAAAATATATTAACTTTTGTTTATAAGAAATTGTTTTAATATCTGAAGCATAATGTATATTATATTTTTAAGTTTCTATTTTAGCATGCAGTACACTGCTGAATATTTTCATTGTGTTAAATTATTTAATTGTTTTTAGTTTAGGAGACCATTTGAGTTGTTTTACTGATTTAGTAAAAGGACTAAATGTGAGCACTTTTGCTGTCTGTCAGCTAGGACCGTACTTCTTGGGATTTTTAGAGTGGGTGCTGGCTCATCGTTTCATTTCAGATGCTGCTATGCTTAGTTTTGAGCAGAAAGCTGTATTTTTAATTAACTTTTCAGCCAAGTAGCAATAAAACTTTTTACTGTGAAACATGCGTCTTTGATCTTCTTTAGCAGACGTATTTGCACATTTGTCTCAAGCAAATACTTTAATATCAAATATAGTATGTATAATAGATGCACACACAAAGAAAAGGAAAACATGATTTACAAACTGAGCCTAGTCTCATTGGCACCAAAGGTAGATCATTAACCGATGAATATGCAGTATAATGTAGAATTCATTTAGTTTAATTCAACTCTTATTTTGTTCATTTATTTTATAATAGATCATCATTTTATTAATCAGTCTTTGACGATTATATGGTGAAAGAAAATGTAATGTTAATACTTTAAATAAAGCCTTTATGCATAATGCATTCATAATGCACATAATGCATTATACCTTTAACAAATAATTGTAACCAAAGTTAAAATGTATTATATTAGCAGATTCCTTGTTGCATCTCATATTGGTGGTTTGTCATGTGTTTCAATGCATTATATTTTCTAAAGGTGTGTTCAATTAATAGATAAGTATTATAACTGGTTACAACTATTGATGAGACCATACACTCAAAAAAAAAATGGTGCTTTATGGCACTAAAAGTGGTTCTTGGCTCGTAATCATAGGGAAACCACTTTTGGTGCTATATTGCATCAAATCTTAACAGGGTCTGTATATGGTAGCGGTGCTATATAGCAGGTCAGTGATCCCGAAGAACCGCTGAAGAACCAGGATTTGGTGCTATACAGCACTTAAAGTGGTTCCCCTATGATTAAAGAACCACTTTTAGTGCTATATAGCAACATTTTTTTAGAGTGTAGGTGCATTAAAAATGCATTACATATAAAGGCTTTCAGCAAATTGCTACCAAAAGTATTTTTTATAAAAGTATAAAAATGTGCAAAAGTATTTTATAATAAAGTTAAAATCAAAAGCATAAACATGGAAATATATATATCCTTCTGACATTGTAAAAATAATAAACTACATGGGTGTAAGATCTCCTGTGCTTCCCACATTCATGAAATGGCGTAACACTCAGAGGTTGTTGTCTTCTGCCGGCCTCTGCTTCATCTTCCGCACTCTTCTGAAGGCTCTGATGGCCAACACTGCACTTATGGGGAAAATAATAATCCCCAGAACACCAAACAACCCTCCTGCTATGTCTGCCCCATTGAGATTGCACTCAAATCCTCTGTGACCTTTGCTGCTGTACATCGCTTCCCTCTCTTTACAGATGGGGTTGTTGTAGATCTCTTGCAGCTTTATGAAGTAGAAAGCGAGAGCGGGAATAAAACCAAGGCCAATGAGCACATCCAGCAGGGCTTCGGCCAGCAGCAGAGGGGGGAAGCGGTAGGGCATGCGAAACACTCCGAGGGCCAGCATGGCACAAGCATAAAGCATCAATGCCCCGCCGCATGCCATGCTGTAGACGTAAGGGGGAATTTTGATTTGGTAGAACTGGTCATCGAGCTGCTGGACCTTCTGTGCCTCTGTTCCAGTGAATGCGTTGGCTCCTCCATAATAGTACTGGTACAGACCGCCTAAGCTGGCGATATCCCGATACCGGCCCGTGTTGCTATGGTTCACTCCAGCACAGATGACAATCAACAAGCTTAAAGCGAATTCCAAAGCCTGACAGATGCCTACAGGACATATGCACATTAAAATGTATTTCATAAATACTGTTTGGGGTCAATGTTTTATAAATTAATAGTTTTGTTCAACAAACGTGACATTAAAGGAATGGTTCATCCAAAAATGAAAATTAGCCCATGGTTTACTCGCCCTCAAGTCATCCTAGGTGTATATGACATTCTTCTTTCAGATGAATATAATCAGAGTTATATTACAAAAGTCCAGGCTAATCCAAGCATTATAATTGCAGTAATAGTTGCTCTGTTTTTGAAGTCCATAAAAAATGCATCTGTCCGTCAAATAACGTGCTCCACGCGGCTCTGGGGTGTTAATAAAGGCCTTCTGAAGCGAATCGATGCGTTTGTGTAAGAAAAATATCCATATTTAAAACTTTATCAAGTAAAGTTCCAGCCGATCGCCTTCCGTGGAAAAGTGTTGAAAGTGAAACTCAAGATGCGTACGTGACGTCATGACGAGCCTACCGGGTCGCGTTAGTATTTCGATCGGCAGGGGAACTTTCAACACTTTTTCCATAAATTGAACACGGAAGGCGGTCAGCTGAAACTTTACTTTATGAAGCTTTTAATATGGATATTTTTCTTACACAAACGCGTCGATTCGCTTCAGAAGGCCTTTATTAACACCCCAGAGCCGTGTGGAGCACGTTATTTGACGAACAGATGCATTTTATATGGACTTCAAAAACAGAGCAACTATTACTGCTATTATAATGTTTAGATTAGTCTGGACTTTTGTAATATAACTCCGATTTTATTTGTCTGAAAGAAGAATGTCATATACACCTAGGATTACTTGAGTGTGAGTAAATCATGGGCTAATTTTCATTTTTGGGTGAACTAACCCTTTAAAGACATTTATAATCTGTTTTTTTTTTCCAAGTAATGAATAAAGTAATGCATTACTTTTAAATTATCCAAAATATCCAAGTTACTTTGTTTTCCCATTTATTGACTGCCAGCTCTCCTGTCCCCATGTTGAGAGAAATCATGAGTAAGTGCAGAGGCGTTGTGTGCGATGTGTAAATATGATGCTTACTGTAGTTCCAGACTAAATGTGAGTAGGCTATTCGCAGGAAATTCATCTCACTTGCAAAAAACCAGACTCAGTATTCCTCAAAATGAATAAAAACGCTAAAATGCAAACTATTAAAGCAAAACTGCAATAATTCAAATGTTAAACAAAACATCATGTATTTAATCTGACTTTATTAACCAATGTCTTTGCTGCTGACCTTCGATGACCCAATTCAACCATACTAATAATAAGCAAAGGGCTTTGACATTTGCCAAAAATAGATTTTTTTTTATTTTTGTTATTAAAGGTCCCATGGCATGGATTTTTAAAATTATTTTATAATGTATTCTGAGGTGTACTTATATTGTTAGTATGGTCTTTACATCAAAAAATGTCATAATTTAGAAATAAAAGGCATTTTTTCTATACTGATGTTTGCCCTCTGGCTTGAATGCTCTGTTTGAAGGGGCGTGTCTGCTGTGAGACTTCAGTGAAAACGCCCACTGCTGTGATTGGCTGACATCTTTGCATTTGAAATGAGTATTAGATTATGTGGCGGAGGGGGTGTGGTTTAGCGAGGTCTGCTGCAAGCGCTGCCAGAGGCAGAGAGAGACGGACTGGGCACTCGTGGAGCAGAAAAACAGAGAGGTGGGGAAAGATAGTTGAGAAAGTCTTATTGTACCGAGTTGTTGAGAGCGCAAGTTTATTTTGTTTGTATCTGAGAGTCCCAGTCACGCGACCCTGTCTTCTTCGTATTTTACGAACTTTGTAACATGTGGAACCCCTCTAAACCCACTAAACTACTTTTTTTACCATCACAACCGTCGAGATGAACGAATCGTCAAAGTGTTGATTATAGCATTATTTTTTAGATCTTTTCCCATCACATGAACGGCTGCAGTGATGAGTAGTCTTGTTGATCGCGTGAATGCAGTGATCTCGTCATTGCAACGTTATTTCTCTCACAAAATGCTTTCACCACAACTAACAGCAAACACGACGTCGACATGAATACAATAAGAGCTTTGTTGTGCAGCATAACAGTGTCATTCGTTATTATGGCAGTTTGGACATGTGTGCAGAATCAGATACACTCGCGACGTGTGATTGACAGATCCGAGCATTATAAAGAGGGTGTTCTTTGATCGCTCTCTGTAATCATTTAAATAACGGATTTGTTTCGTGCTACTAACAGAAACCATGTGAAGTTTATCGTTTCAGTCACTGGCTTGATACACTGATGCATTACTCTTAGGGCATCAAGACGGCCAGCGGCGGGACTGACCGTATTAAACGATTTAGAAAGAAAGTCTGTGTGAACTTGAATGATTAGCTACACATCAGAAATCACTGATCACAGATCAGGCATTAATGAACACTGTTACTCACTGTTTGTGGCTGTCGAATCCATATGGTAAAAGTCTGTTTATAAAACCTGTGCTGACATCGCGACTGATAAACGGAATTCATTCTCCTAATTCTCTGGGCGGGCAAAGCAGAGGAAGGGGAGGTAACCATAGAGGTGACGTTTCCCCGTATGACGACATACAGGGAAGATTTCAGATCGGCTCGTCTGAGCTTTCTTTTTCTCAAAGGCAGAGCAAAACACCCAGAACTCGTTTTACACCAATCAAAATTTCGAGCCACTTGGGGACCATATACAGGCTAGGGGAACTCTACTTAAAAAACCTCATAAAATGAAAATTTCATGGCATGGGACCTTTAAAAAACAAACAAGCAAGCCTAGCCCATATAGAAAAGTAAGTAATGCAATTAGTTACTTTTATAGGGAGTAACGCAATATTGTAACATTACTTTTAAATTGTTAGTTCACCCAAAAAGGAAAATTTCTCACCCTTATGTCGTTCCAAACCTGTAAGACCTTCGTTCATCTTTGGAACACAGATGAAGATATTTTTGATGAAATCCGAGAGCTCTCTGACCTCTCCATAGACAGCAATGTAATTAAAGGGGTCATGAACTGGCTTTTAAAAAAACGATATACTGTTGTCTGAGGTCAACTTATGACGTTTGCGTAGTTTTTACTTATTCATTATGATGTTTTTGAATGTAAAAACCACACGAATATCATACGTTGACCTCAGACAACAGTATAAAATTAGCCAGTTCATGACCCCTTTAATTACATTGCTGTCTATGGAGAGGTCAGAGAGCTCTCGGATTTCATCAAAAATGTCTTTGTCTGTGTTCCGAAGATGAACGAAGGTCTTACAGGTTTGGAACGACATAAGGGTGAGAAATTAATGACAGAATTTTCATTTTTGGGTGAAACAACCCTTTAAAAGTAACTTTCCCCAACACCGTTTATAATGTTATAAAATACTTTTATTTCAAATAAATGCTGTTCTTTTTAAGTTTCTATTCATCAAAGAATCCTGAAAAAATTACCACAATTTTCACAAAAGTATTGACAGTTTTCAACTGATAATAATTAGAAATGTTTCTTGAGCATCAAATCAGCACAGAATGATTTCTGAAGGATCATCATGTGACACTGAAGACTGGAGTAATGATGCTGAAAATTCAGCTTTGATTACAGGAATAAATTACATTTCACAAAACATTCAAATAGAAATTTTTTTTATGTAATAATATTTCACAATATTACCGTTTTTATGATCAAATTAATGCTGCCTTGGTGAGCATAGTTCTTTTAAAAACATTAAGAAATCTTAACAACCCCAATGGTATTGTATATAAAAACACACTAACATTTTAGTCCATTAACAAGTGGCATAACTCTTAATTATAAAAGTGACGTGCAAAAGCCCAGTATGAAAGTAACTGGTTAGAAGAAAAAATGTGGTTGAAGCCAACATAAACTCAAAATTAGTTTACCTCTGCTTGTTGTAATGTATCTTAGGTTGTAAAGTGCCCCTTTATGATGATGTGGACTGTCGTCATAGTATGAAGATGAAGTCTCTGTGTAACTGGGCCTGTCGAAAATATTCAAACAATCAGGGCAGAGAGTCACAGAACAGAACACATGCACGGTTTTGCATGTTTCAGAACACAAATATTTTTGTAGGAGAGAAAGAGCACATCAAAATCCTTCCTTACACTCCCAGACTTTGATGACGGGTGGCCTCGTAAACACGGGGGTCTCTCTGTGTGTCAGCGTCTCTTTGTTTTTCTCTGTGGCTTCGTGATCTGTCGTCTTCATCAGGCGTTCTTCTCTCCTCTCTGTATCTCCTGTCCTGTCTGTGCTCGCGTCCCCCTTCATCTCTCCTGTCTCGACTAGAGTAGTCTTTGTCCCTTGTGTGATGGTGCCGGCTTGATTCTGGCATTGCCTACGAAATGAGAACCCAGCTAACAAATTATGCAAGATAAAAATAGTGGGAACAGTGATTTGCAATGTTTCTAAAAAGCTAAAATGTCCAGTTTTATTGTCATGATTAGAACGTTATTTCAAAGGTTATGATAATGTTAGTACAACAGTCTCATAACCTTAGTTATTTTTACTCACAATATAACATTCTTTGAACTTGTATTTGTATTATTCCAAGGATAACATTTATCAAGTACTAACATCATAAGAATGTTCTCTGAAGGTTTTCTCTTAACATTATGAGAATGTTCATCAAGTAAAAACACCATAAAGATGTTCCAACAACGTTGTTCTAACGTCATGAGAACGCATATTATTAATAATGTTATAAGAACGGTGTATCTTAACATTTACATAACCTTTACAAAACATTAGAGAAAGCTGTTAGCTGGGGAGATAAGCAGTCTATTTCACGAGTTTTAAACTTGATACACATTCACCAAGACATTGGTGTTTCATTATCAATTAACTAGCCTAATGTTGATAAGCTGGTTGTGGTTTTATATATTTATTCAATCTCTGATCTAAACTATGTTTTAGTTTAATCGTATTAGACCTACTTTTATAAAGTAAAGTAAACGTTTTACCTAATGTTAGTCTCTCCGTAGGCTACAAGTTGGTCTAATTTCCTGGATCAAATCGCCAAAATAAACCGTGGTAGGAAACGAAAAATCTTACACGTAACTCAGTAATAAAGCAATTAATTAACCCGGAGCCTACCTTTTACCAAAATAAACGAAACAATCAGTGATTTATCTGAGTTTCGTTCAGTTCTCTGGTGTTATTGTTGCGGAGCTGCACACCTGTGAAACCTGTCTGACTGCGTCATGACGCCACTGCTTTCAAGCGGTACTCACTGCAGAGTCAAATGACGTCTAACTCCACCTCTCTGGATGTCTAATGGGGTGGAGAGATAGAGTTGTGGGTAGGGTTAGGGTGTGTCTGGATCTATCTATCTATCTATCTATCTATCTATCTATCTATCTATCTATCTATCTATCTATCTATCTATCTATCTATCTATCTATCTATCTATCTATCTATCTATCTATCTATCTATCTATCTATCTATCTATCTATATATCTATCTAAAATTTTGTCGCCGTACAAAGCACTTTTTTTTTCAGGGTTATTGGGACACTTTTTTCCCAGTCATTTCAATGGCAAAGTTTTTCTATTTGGAAAAAATAAATCTGTACTTATTTTAATAATTTTATTTCACATCCTGCCCACTGATGTCCTAAAAGCAATGTTGCTATTGAAATACAGTGAATGTAATGTAGGCTATGCAATACATTGTGCAAAAAGGGGATTTATACGGTGGCCAAAAACAAAATTAATAATTTTGAAAAAGCATTAGAATAGCCTACTTGATTACCCCATAATGGTCTCTTTCATAAAAATATATTTACTTGTGGGTTTAAAATTCCACATATGGCACATTTACTGTCCAACAACAAATATTTTAGAAATGTGTATATTTTAGTCAGAATTATTGAGCTATTTGCAGGTTAGGGTTACACTATTCGCTCGATCACGGAAGCTTGAATTTTAGCGGAGATTCACTTGCAGAAGCTCGTCCTCTCCAGACAGCAAAATGGACATATTTGCACGACTTTCTAACACTTACAGATGGAGAATATAATGTGAAATGTAAGTTATGCACTGCGGAAAGCACCACATCTCACCACAAACGCCGCAAGTAGGCTATTTGTAAAGATATCTGTCAGCTATCTCTCAGAGCATCTGAAAGGGCAAGCTGCTTTAAACTATAGCCTACATGTGAAATATCTTACCAGTTATTTTGAAGCCCTCAATATAAAACATGTGTCATGTTTAGGACAAATTGTATCATGCACTTTCCCTGCATCAGCTCCTTCTACACCGCTGTTTTTCAGATGCGTTCGTACCAATCTACTCGAGAATGCTCGCGTGGCTTGGCTTGACTATTTATTTTCGTTTCGAATTGTTTAGTTTAAAAATTAACATTTCAAGCTTTTTCTCTTTTTGGGTTTATTTGAGACGCGCTCCAGTTCATCTGCAAAGTGAACACTGATTAAAATTAAGATTTATACAAAACGAAATGAACTTTAAATTAATTAAAAATCATTTCTGACCCTATGTCTTTGACTTTGTCTATATGCACTTTTCATAATAGCCTAGATGAAATTTAAAATAGTACAAACAAAATAGCTACATTTAATAGCTACAACAAATACAGGCAAATTTCATGTCAGAACTGGATTTGAGCGAACGTTGTTTTACTGGTGAGCGCGCAGTTCATGAGTGGAGCATTCGCTTGGGCAGTGAGATTTGAGCTGAGCGTCACAGCGCACCGCTTCCGGAATGTAGCTTTTGGTCGCACTACGCCGCCGTAGCCTATTTATTTGGACCTATGATTTGGACATTTATCTTGAACCCCCAAACTGAAAGCATAACTACCATAGTCGATAACGAGTAGCTGGTAACTGGTAGATCTATAAACTCATCTTTCAGGCATTTGACCGACCAGGTTGACACTTCATCTGACTATTTCTATCTATCTATCATCTGACTATCTATCACCAAATTATATTTTATATAGGCCTAAAAAAAAGGTTCTACACTCACCTAAAGGATTATTAGGAACACCATACTAATACTGTGTTTGACCCCCCTTTCGCCTTCAGAACTGACTTAATTCTATATGTGGCATTGATTCAACAAGGTGCTGAAAGCATTCTTTAGAAATGTTGGCCCATATTGATAGGATAGCATCTTGCAGTTGATGGAGATTTGTGGGATGCACATCCAGGGCACGAAGCTCCCGTTCCACCACATCCCAAAGATGCTCTATTGGGTTGAGATCTGGTGACTGTGGGGGCCATTTTAGTACAGCGAACTCATTGTCATGTTCAAGAAACCAATTTGAAATGATTGGAGCTTTGTGACATGGTGCATTATCCTGCTGGAAGTAGCCATCAGAGGATGGGGACATGGTGGTCATAAAGGGATGGACATGGTCATAAACAATGCTCAGGTAGGCCGTGGCATTTAAACGATGCCCAATTGGCACTTAGGGGCCTAAAGTGTGCCAAGAAAACATCCCCCACACCATTACACCACCACCACCAGCCTGCACAGTGGTAACAAGGCATGATGGATCCATGTTCTCATTCTGTTTACGCCAAATTCTGACTCTACCATCTGAATGTCTCAACAGAAATCCTGACTCATCAGACCAGGCAACATTTTTCCAGTCTTCAACTGTCCAATTTTTGTGAGCTCGTGCAAATTGTAGCCTCTTTTTCCTATTTGTAGTGGAGATGAGTGGTACCCGGTGGGGTCTTCTGCTGTTGTAGCCCATCCGCCTCAAGGTTGTGCGTGTTGTGGCTTCACAAATGCTTTGCTGCATACCTCGGTTGTAACGAGTGGTTATTTCAGTCAAAGTTGCTCTTCTATCAGCTTGAATCAGTCGGCCCATTCTCCTCTGACCTCTAGCATCAACAAGGCATTTTCGCCCACAGGACTGCCGCATACTGGATGTTTTTCCCTTTTCACACCATTCTTTGTAAACCCTAGAAATGGTTGTGGGTGAAAATCCCAGTAACTGAGCAGATTTTGAAATTCTCAGACCGGCCCGTCTGGCACCAACAACCATGCCACGCTCAAAATTGCTTAAATCACCTTTCTTTCCCATTCTGACATTCAGTTTGGAGTTCAGGAGATTGTCTTGACCAGGACCACACCCCTAAATACATTGAAGCAACTGCCATGTGATTGGTTGATTAGATAATTGCCTTAAGGCGAGACACTACAGGTGAATAGGGATTTTTTTTTAATTACAAGATATCACTGTGAAACTTCTCCAGTTTATTACTGGCATAAACATAAGAAAAAAATGTATTACAAGTTTTGTGTAAATTAATGTTTTAATATGCAAATGAGGCCTTATATACTTAAATATACGCTCATTTGCATACTTTTCCAAAAACAAAATCTGGAAATTGGAAAGGACCATGTTTAAAATTCTTGGTTCTATTTGTTGACATGTTAGATGAGAGGGCTTTTACAGAGGGGATTCTGGATATCTTATTTTGTGCTTTAGTAAATTAGAGAATACTGACAATAGCCTTAAAAAATCAATTTTCGCCATGTTTTTTGGAGTTAAAGGACCTATAACTCAGGATAGGAATGATATATCAACAAATCCCTCTGTAAAAGCCTTCAGAATATAGTTCAGCATAAGACTGCTAAAGTTGGTACTTGTAGGTGCTCTTGAAGTGGATATATCTGACTCTGAGTGTGAGAAAAAACTAATTCTGAGAAAACGGCCTTTAAAGTTTTATACTGTATAACTGCATACATTTCTATAAAACCCCCAACCTACAAACAAAATATATATTCAGTTAATTAATATCAGTAGTGTATAATATTTAAAACACGTGGAAATTGATAAATGAATAAATTATTAATAGCAATAGCTATTAGAGAACTACCTTAAGAGAACTACCTTAAGAAACACCAGTCACAAAAACTGCAGACGAACTGTCCCTGTTTGTTGCATATGTCCATCTATAACTATTTGAATCTAATTCTGACGGGGTTTCGTCGTCTAATCTGTTGTTGTTTACTTTCTTTTTACTTGCTCTTGCTACTTGGTCTTTTCTGTGAGCGTTTATGAGCCGATTTCAGCGTTGTCTGCACTTTCTCTCAAGCAGAGAATACACAAGCAAGCGGCAGCGCGTGAGAAATTCACATCGACCAATCAGATGTGGTGTTCGGCTGCAAACTTTCGCGGTTGGTTAGTTCTACAAAGGAAATATCCATATTTGGATTAGACAGTGCTGTGTGTGAGACTGCGAGCTTTATAATGAGACCAAGCATGACATGTTTCTGTGAATGGAGACGGCACGAGAGATCGCGCTAGAATAACTTCTGATGATTTCGGGTAGAAATCTAAAGGCGCACGGTGACAAAATATAATGAAATAACCAACTTAATGTGTAATGTTGACATTTTTTTTATTTTGACATGAAAGCTTACATGTTAAGGGAGCAAACTGGCCCAAAATCTCAAAATTGACCACTGCATGAAAAAACGATGTTTTCACCTGCCGTGTCTCGCCTTAATGAGAAATTTAACAGGTGTTCCTAATAATCCTTTAGGTGAGTGTATATGGCACCAAAAATGGTTCTTGGCTCGTAATCATAGAGGAACCTTTTTTAGTGCTATATAGCACCAATTTTGGTGCTTCGTGGTTCTTCAGTGGTTCTTCAGAGGTTCTTCACCGGTTCTTTGACTAAGGTGCAATATAGCACCTCTGAAGAACCACTGAAGCACCAGAACTGGTGCTATATAGCACTAAAAAAGGTTCCTCTATGATTACGAGCCAAGAACCATTTTTGGTGCCATTTTTTAGAGTGTATAGACCAAATCTTGCAAGTTATTTGAATGAATTTTGGTGACGCTTTATTTTACAGTATCTTTGTTACATATGTTACAGTTGCAGTTAATAATAACTATAAATTATGTATAATTATGTAACTAATGCTAAACCTAACTCTAAGTAGAATTAGTTAATTAATATTACTCAGCACTTTAATTACAGTGTAACAAAGACACCTTAAAATAAAGTGTATCCTTAAAGGTTATAAAGAGTGAGGGTGAATTGAAAAAGCATACATTTAATACACACAATTATGTGTAAATAATGAACATCTAATGTATATACCTGTACTATTATATCTTTTGATTTGTGAAAGAGAGCACATCTTTTTCTGTTAACCAACAGAGCTGTTGAGTCATGACCTCATTTGGCCAACCTGGAAGATTTAAGTTTCATTTATGAGTTGAACAAATGCTGCTAAGCCTATTTTTTTTTATTTCTGTATATGGAACTTACATCCTACCTGGACTAGAGCCCTTAAAAATCCCATCTTTATGATATTTTCTTAACTCTTTAATATGCATTTTTAATGCATTATTTAGTATTCTTTCATACATAGCCCTGCATTATTATGTATGCTCTTGTCATTTAAAAAAATTTATAATACAAAAAAAGTTAAACAATGTCAGAAAAGGATGTCAGATTCTTTTTGGTAAAATGGTTCTGACAGTTTGTTTCAATCAACCGGTTCAACACACACAGACACACACAAGTCTGGACATATACGTAATGTTTTTTATACTGTACAAACTGTTTATTCTATCTATTAACCCTAACCCTAAACCTGCCCATCACACAAAACTTTCAGCATTTTTACATTTTCAAAAAAAACTCATTCTATATGATCTCTAAGCTTGTTTCATCATGAGTCCCATGAGTCTGTGTGCATTCAGGATGAAGTTCCCTCCAGGATAGAAAAATATGAAAACACACACACACACACGATTCACCATTTTTTTTATACATCACAAAATTACATCACAATGTAATGCTAATATGCCTGCTAATATGCCAGGCCCTGTGGATGAAAATACACGCTCAATAAGGTTTGTGGTTATTAACACTGCTTTAAAAGACCTTCATTTTTTCCTGAAGGATAAATGACATTCCTTAGAGTGAGAAAGTTATTTATATTTAGCGAGAGTGATTTAAAACTATAAGTTGCTAATAAGTTACCAACTACGTCAAATTTCTCATGCAATTAAACTTACATCCTTGACCTTGAGGTGTAGTCATCACGTAGAAAATTGTTAGCGACATATTAACCACAGACCTTTTTTTATTCATAAGTCAAAAACATCTAAGACTTTAGGGCTACAAACTGAACAGCTCCATAACTTATTGAGTGAAACCAGCATGGGTATCGACAGTAAAGACTTAAATAAAAAATCCATTAAGACTTTAAACATTTGTCAGCTTTACAATGTATTTGTTTACACACTGTAGTTCATATTCTTGTTTTTTATATAATTGCCTCTGGCGATTTAATATTGTTTATTAAAAAAAAAATGAATAAATGAAATTGCAGTAATTTTATTAGCCTAATAATAAGAAAAAAAAGCATATTTTTTTTCTTTTTAGACTTTTAGATGTTCCAAAATGGGAAGGGGTTATAATGCTTAGCCAATACAAATATTATTAAATAAAAAACCCCTATGTGACCCATTTCTTCATATTTAATATATATATATATAAAAAAATGCTTGTAGTCATGCTTACAAGTTTGAATTTGCACGTCATTTTGACGCGCCCACCCTCCTGACTGGACGTCAACGCACGCACACGAGCCCGTTGAGAAGGGGGCGCGCGCGAGCGAGCTAGCCACTGGCAGCACACAAGCGCGAGATAAAGATGGCGGCGACGGTGGGGGAAACGGCGTGATATGCTGGAGTAGTGGCACTGAACCTGAGTAAAACCACTGTATGACAAACCATAGCAAAATGGAAACCATGTCACAGTAGGTGTTTATTGGTAATACCAAGTACTACAAACTCACCTTACCCCCTTCCCCCCGAGAGAACATTCATCTTGTGATTGTGGAGAAATCTCACCGGGAGCATGGCCTCACACAGTAACCAGGTAGGAAAACACTTTTGCCTGTTTTTATGCTACATTTTAGATCGTAATATCGTTCCGAGTGGGTGTTTTGTCCTGTGCTGTACTTTCTGTCGGAGTGCGAGGTGTGCGCGCGCGAGCTCATTGAATCAGCAGCATGGCTGCAGGCCTCACGCGCTTATTCAAAACCACTCACTTGCCGTCAGCTAGCTCACACTCTGGCCAGCTTTACAAGCTCGCTTTACAAACGATATTAAGCTGTCATGAGGGCCGCGTGTCTGGCGTGTCGCTGAGTGTGAGATTTTCGGCCATGAGTTTGTGTGTGGCCCACCCGCTCGCGCTGCTGCAGCGGCCTGGCCACGCGCGCGTGCTCCTTTAATAACGGTCATTAGCAGACGAACGTATACTGTGAACATACCGCGCGTCTGCCGACATTTCTGTCGGATATTACATGTCTATCACACTCCAGCGAATACAGTAAGAGGGTATGAATGGCTTCCACGAAGTGTCTTTAGTTGAAGCAAGTTGAAATAGAGTCGTGTCGTGTGGCTAATGTAGTGAAATAGGCCTGTTGATTGGGGGCGGTATCGCTTCCTGTCTTCAACCTCATTCAAACTCTTGCGTTTGAGTTTATCGTTTGTTTGAGCACATGGCATCCATTACATTTTCGATGACAGGTCGTCGTCGTTATACTGCGTTTCCAGTGGCTCCAGGCTGGTTTTGAAGTCGGCTAACTTTAAACTAGGCACGATGTAGATGCTACATCATTGTAGCTTAACTGTTAGCCACATGCAGAACGAGATGTCTCAACTGTCCTTAATGTAAAGTCCTGCATAATGAGATGCACCCCAAATGTGTTTGGTGTTCTGGATCGGGCCGTCATATGTATATACGAATGTGCGATGTTCAAGTTTGACACTTTGATGAAGTTGGATAGCTTGCTAGCGCTACTTTGTATGGGGTTGAAATATGGTCAGGTTCTTTAATGTCACGTTATGGGTATTTTGGGGTAATGTAAGATGCTTGTGTCGTAAAAGACAATCTAGATGCCTCAAGCACGAGGTCCTGTCAAAGTGTTGGCTAGCCAGGCTACCTGTCAGACTTCATGTAAACATGAAATATATGGTTATTTTTTTCCTCTTAACTTTGTCATTTCTGAAGTGCTTTTCACAGTGTTAAATGTATTATTTACATGTCATTCTGTTATAGCTATGTTCATAGCTATGAATATTCACTAGTGGTCCACTGATAAATCAAATTTTTTTGTAATTAAAGCAAAAAAGTCAGATGTCAGACCTCCCATTCTTTGTCTTCAGTAATTTACTGTCTTTAACATTTCTAATAAAATAAACAGAACTGTTCAAGTTGACAATATGTAGTTGTATGTAGAATATTGTAGTGTTTGCCTCTCTATTAGTAGTAGTAATATCTCCCATAGAGAATGGGAATCTACATTGCATTCTGTGTATTGTTCGCCTTATTTTAGCGCACACTCAGGAGCGTACAACGTTTATAACTACAAATCACCAGAGAAAACAGTGTTTATGTTAATTATTTTTAAGAACTGCTTGCACTCGCTTAGAATAGACTAATATTTAATTCTCTTGCGTACATTTGAGTGCCAGGATACTGCACACATTCATCGGATATCATGCACTCAGAAATCATATGTCCGCCTTCTATTGGACCACAAACAAGACCAAATTGATTTCTTTTGCAGTTTATTTTTTTAATAACTAAAATGTGTCATTGATTAAAATAATACATGTATAGCTTGGTCTCAGTCAGTGGATCATTAAAGGGGGCACAGTTTCTGCCAATCCAACCCTCTACGCACACCTTGGCAATAGAATCACCATGGGCTGGGCGATATGGTTGAACTCTATCATGATATAAGTCATTCATATCGGTCAATATTGATAATTATTGATATTTTTTGACCTATTTAAAATAAGGACCAGGAGAAAAATATATTACATTTAAACCTTTTTTATTTTAAACTTAACATTCCTCTGATTATAATCATAGGCAATGATATAAAGGCAGAAATGTCAAAACAACCATGGAAAAAAACTCAAATAATTAAAATAAAAACATGTTTATACTCTGAGTCCGCAAGAGCGCGATGGTGCGCGGGATAAAAACGGCGTCAATGCGGAGCTGGTGGTCGTGTGCATTGAGAGCGTGAGACCCCGTGTGCATCTCAATCAGCTCACTAGTTCAGTAGTCGGGGCACTGATAAGGACAAAATGACAGCGCTTTTGACATTTTTCCATACGTTATTTATGGTGTGAGTACTTGCACATCCAATGGGTTCAGAAATTATACATTTGTAATAAGATACCAATACAAATTATATATAGTTATAGTTGTTTATTTGGTTACAGATGGTTTTACTAACTATAAGTAACTTTACAACTAAATGCCAAATAATTTTTATAAGAGTATTAGTTGACTATTAGGTTTTAGGGTTCGGGTTAGTAGAGTAAGTTGACATGTAGTTGCAAAGTTACTTATAGTCAGTAGATTGTATTTTGGGGAACCATCAAAAAAATAGTGTTACCTTTTTATTACACTTCCATCCATTTTCCACACGGGTCATGAGAGCAGCTATTGCAGTTCATAACATTGCAAACATTCTCCGTTCTAATGTGTTTTTAACTGTGTAATATAAATGAACATCTACCTCCACTACTCCTCAGTCTCTACTGTAGTCTCTGTGTCCTAAAGTCCCAGAAAGCATTGAGTTGCTGATGTCATGTTCCCATTCTCTATAGGGTCATCCTGTGTCAGCCCAACTGGCTATAATGTTTAATTTTGTTAATATTTTTTTCCTGGTGAAAGACATGAAAAAACAAAGTATTAAATCTCATGGATGAGTATTTATTGAGATTAACATACTAAAAAAAAGTTTGCTAAGAACCAGAATGTAAAATCGTGTTGCGAGATCTTTAATACTAGAGTTAGACACGCAAGCAAGAAAAAATAATTCTTTAAGGAAAAAATAATATTTATGGTACTCGGACAGGAATGTTCTCTGCAGTTGTTTTGATAGCGGAAGACAAGATGCATTTCTAGTTCTAACATTATTTGTTCTTTAGACGTTCCTCATTAAAAGAAAACCATATCAGCTCTATGCAAAGTGACCCACATTTGTTTTTGTCATTTTGACAAATTGATGACATTTTAATATTTTGGTTTCACTATTTATGTTTGTCTTTCACCAGAAAAAAAATATGAACAAAATAAAGAAATTTGAAGCGGGAAAAGTTTCCGAAATGTGGTTTTTGACACGGAATGACCCTATACTGTGGGTATTCAGCAAATACACATTAATATAATCTTTGAATATCTAATAAATATTTACCTAGAACCTCACTTTAATGAATCCAATCCAGCGATTAGATCCTCTGAAGTGTGTATTTGTAGCCTGCATTTGCATACATGCATCTGTTCTCAGCATGGCAGTTTGTCCATGCAAATTGATTTGCCGCTATGTTGAATTAATATGCAATGTGTGGTGTTTGTAAAAATAGCATTACTTGGTCTTTATTCAAGAAAATGGACACTTTTTTTAATTTATGAAATACTGTTAGTGTTGCTTAAGGGTTTATCATTCTCATATTTCTTATAGACTCAATTAGTTATTTATAATTTAGTAAATATGTAAAATAAATGTTATTTACTATCTTTAAATTAAATGTTATAATAGCTTTATATCAGTCCTCGGCCACCCTGTTTACCACTAATATGCACAACTGCAGTATTTTTAACCAGACTGGTTTATGTCGACTAACTGTAACTGCTTTGCCTGCATGCACAAATGTCAAAACATGTCAAACAGAAGTTGTTAACTGTGATTTAGAATAAATGTACAGCCTTGTTGGAATCCCACATCATATAAACAATAGTTTACAACTTACTGAAGTCCATGCTTGACATGCATGCTGCTGGGTACCCTCAGATTCCCTTGGCATTGGTCACACTTTCAGCCATTACAAAGTTTGGTGAGCCGACGTGTCTGTTAATGTTCTGTGACAGACTATGCAAAACACTGTTAACAAGTATTGGGCCATGTTAGATTGAATATGTGAGGAGAATTTGAAGACTATTTCTAGAATGACAGGAGCGCCTGAAAATAGAAGTTGGATGTATTGCAATTATGGGTGGGGCAGTTTATGAGGTGCCAAGTTTAGAGGATATCCCTCAGTTATAGCCTGTTATAGATAAAATGAAATAATGCAGGCAGCTGATGGGCACTCTCCAAGTATGATGACATGTGCTTTAGAAGTTCAGTGAGCTGGCATCAGGGATGATGGCACCCCATTTGAGACCTGTGGGTAGTAGCACAAAAGTTAAACTTTGATCATCTCCTGCTGTGTTCTGATGCAAGTTTTGTATGCTCTTTGAAGCTATTTGTTGCTCTAAAGAAACATTAGAAAATATGGTGAATCAGTAATTGGTTGTACAGCCCATTTGATTTGTTGCTTGACCTGCATTAACATTCAAATTATATTGCTGGTCTGAGCAATATAAAGGTCTCGCCATGGCTTGATAAGAGAGTCCGTATCATAAAGCATTTGATTTGAATGTGGTAATGGTCGTTTATGGTGTTGTTAAAACTAGTTCTGCACTTAAGGCAGGGCAGAAACCTGAAAATCCAGTCACTCGTCTGGCTGGTCCTTAATCTGTGGGGGGTTGTTTGGCACATTTGACATAAAACCACAGTGCACATTATACAGCTCTTGCTTTCTTAATTTGCTTTATCACTTTAATGCACTTTAAATAAGGGCATTTAAACCATTTTTTAAAACTACATCAACTAAGCACCATATTTTTCATGTTAAAATCAGCATGAAACAAGTTGCGATCGTCTTTTTTCCCCACTTGAATTGTTTTGTTTTGATGTATATCCGAGTGAAATCCAGGTATTGATTGGATCCTTGTGGTTTGCTGCGGTCTTATTTGAGTGACAGGTTGCTGGATGGGAGGGAGTGTTGACCCGCCCTTGTGTTGGTACACACGTCATCAGAAGAGATGTAGCAAGGGGGAGTGAAAGTTCATGTTTTTGATTAAATATTACGAGGGTCTACAGATAAGACATTCAATATGTACTGCAATATTTCATAAATAAAAATGGGCAATTTTGACTTCATGGTGACTAGGGATGTCACAGTACCAAAATGCCAGTAGTCAGTACCAATACCATTAATTTTGCGGTTCTCTGTACCAATTTTGGTACCACTGCAAAATCTGAATCTGAAAAAATTATATTCAAAGAGTTTATTATTGATGATGGTGATCATTAGAAGTAAATAATTCATATAAACATCTGAAGGCTACATGATGTTTAAAAGTAAACAGTAACCGTTAAAAGATCAAATGAAAAATAAGTCAGCCCTCTACGCACACCTAATAATAATCATTAGTATTATTATTAGTCTTAGTATTAGGCCTATTATATTGAGCTAAATATACTGTATAACAGTAGCATAATATATATTTCTGTCAATTTCTTCAAGTTAAACCAAACTTTTATTTTGACGGGTTGCTGTGAAGACCTTTAAGTTATTCTGGATTAGGGCTGGGCCGATTACCGCATTACCGCAATACCGCGGTCACGTGACGCCTACCGCGGGTCTGAGATTGTCACCGCAAAAAAAAAAAAAAAAACATTGGCCTGCACGTGTGCACGTTGTGTCTAATTCCATGGATTCATTGATTCTAATGACATGGATTGTGTCTAATGACGTGTGTCTTATATGGATTCAAGGTTTTCTAAACAACTTAATCAAAAGATGGAGCAAATCCGACCTTTCGCGAGTTGGGGAGCGCAATGTTCCATTATAACATTCCATTTGTACCTGTGTAATGTCTTTTAGCCTATAATTTGAATTTCATTTTACTAAAGCATAAAATACAGGCGCATAAGCAGGACGTGCACGTTTTAATTGCACGTGCTTAACACAATTCTCTCACATGGTTGCGCAGCCGAGAATAGCGGGTAGGGAGATGGAAGTCATGAAAGCAGAAGAAGAACGCATGGGTTTGCGTCGACCGCTGGTGACAGATTTCTCCCATAGCTGGCGAAAAAAAAAAAAAAAACACTGCTTCAGAAAGAACAAACTGAGCTGGACCTCCCTCAGTACTGGTAAGTTTTAACTCTCTTCCAACTCTGTTTGGGAAAGATTGACTACAAATAAGCTGTGCCTGCGAAATTTCATTCAATATAATCAATAAATAATCTATTGTAGGCAATTAAATATAAGTTGGCTATGTGATTCTGAAATTCCAATTTCATTAAAAGGCTATCGAAAAAGATCTCCGTCTGGCAGGCTTACAATCACAGTAGTGTGCGACACTTTGTTAAATTAAATAGCCTTCGTTAAATATTTGAACCACTGAGACAAAAGCGCACACGAGATATATAAATTAATATGAATATGTAAACATATATAATATAAATATATATAATAAGTAATATACAATCATGGTAGGCTAGTGTGAGCAGCGACACTTTGTTAAATTAAATAGCCTTCGTTAAATAGCACCACTGAGACAAAAGCGCACACGAGAGGCATATAGCCTATATATAAATTAATATAAATATGTAAAATATGCCTAATATAATATGTAAAAAATTATTTATGTAATATAAATAATTATATATATAGCCTATATAATTATTTATGTAATATAAATAACAAATATAAATAATTATAAATATATAGCCTATATAATTATTTATGTAATATAAATAACATATATAGACATATATAATGTGTATATGTATGTATGTATGTATGTATGTATGTATGTATGTACAATCATTAGCCTAAAAAGTATTCGTTAAATAGTCTTGAACCACTGAGACAAAAGCGCACACCACACGAGATGCGTAAAATAATATATGTAAATGTTATAAAATATAAAAAATAAATATAAATAATAAAAGTAGCATAATATAGGCTACAATCAAGGTAGTGTGAGCAGCGAGTGAGTGACTACACTTTGTTAAATTAAATAGCCTTGAGCCTTCGTTATTCTTCATTAACCACTGAGACAAAAGCGCACAAGATGTAAATTGTAAATGTAAATTAATAGCCTGAATATTTAAAAATGTAATATAAAAATATAAATACTATAAATATAAATAATATATTATATTATATGTGTGCGCGAAAGTCATTATAGTTTAAGTGATTGTTTGATGACGACGACTGTAATCTGAAATTAAAAATATTGGAAATAAATAAACAAATAAATATACATTACTGATCAATACCGATAAAAAAAAATGTGTTTGTTTGTCTTTGTTTATGCTGTTCCATCTTCAGATCTGTCAGTCGTGATCTGATCTGCTCTCTCAGCAAAAAATATGAAGGCTGGGATGTAAACCATGGTCTAGTCTAGATTTCGTTTTGCCAGCACTTTTTTTTCAGATATCATTCCATTTCGGTTCTAATTGTTCCTGTTCTAAACGTGAAAAAATAAATGTAAAATAAACATGTTCCTTATTATGTTCAATTGCCTGCGCTGGTGTGTGCGTGTGCGGCTGTGCGCGAAAGTCGAGCGGGAGCCCTTTAAAGCGGTTTACCGCTAAACCGTGGGAATTTCTTGCTTTTCAACCGTGGTAAGAAAAAAATCCATACCGTCCCAGCCCTATTCTGGATCCCTGCACTTAATAAAGCGATGAAAAGCAGATGCCTATTAGTAGGTACTTGGTATGGTACTACAGAAATGCTGGTGTATTGTCGCATTTGAAAATTTCAGTTCTGACTTGGTACCGAAGTACCGGTACATTTGACATCCCTAATGGTGACCTTAACATTTCCTAAATTTCGGTTGCGTGAGTGTCACCCGTGGCTCTGTCATTCACAAAAGTGTGCGTGTTATCACCAGAGCATGTTGAAATAATGCAGGTGGCTAATTTGTGGTAATCCCCAGTCCAACTGAACAGCGATGGGGGAGCTTAGTGTGGTACGTGCGGCACGCCTGTGGAAAATGGGCAAAGACACATTCTTTCTGTTGTGATTGTACTCGCCATCCAGAGGCCATTGGATTACTGCTTGCTGTTTGTCCCTTGTGGTGCCTTTTCAGCAGTGTAGGTCGGTGATTTGCAAACAGTTACATGTGCTTGAACTGCAGTTTCTTTTTTTCTTGCGCTCCCTTTTCATGCAGCTAGTTGTGAATGTGAAGGGGTATTATGTGCATGTTTGCAGAGCCTTGTTTGGATTTTCATCTCTTACTTTCAGTTCCCCTAAAGACCTGCTTGAACATGATGTTTCTGATACGTTTTTTTCGTTTTTAAATTATTTTCTTTTTGGTTAAGAGTCAGTGTAGTGATTAGTCTTAATTAAGTGCAAGAGTCTTTTAGTTAAACTGTTAGTGCTTGTAGGATTAAGATAATTATAGCCTTCACAGAGGAAGCAGGTTATCTACAGGATGGTCTGGCCATTATATATGACTAGGGGTGTGACGGTTAGTATATAACCGTGAGACCGACGGTTATAGTTAAACACCGTCATTAGAACTCTATAACCACTAAAACAGTGTTATTAAAATATTTTTTACAAACATAAAAAAAAAAAAAATTTTTTGCCTCAGCTGACGAGGGAAATGGAGGCGAAGTTAGTGGTGCTTCGGAGGCTGCTACTGCTGGAGATGATTCGGGAGAGGTCTGTGCACCACCCCCTACCAAGAAGAGAAATCTTGGAGATCTCCTTAATAAACGGAGGTCTGAAATCTCTGCCCCTTTAACGGAGTTAACCCGGTATCTCCAAGAACAACCAATTGACTGTACGGCTAATCCACTAGCATGGTGGAGAGAAAATGAAACACGCTATCCGCTCTTAGCAAAATTGGCACGTAGGGTTGTGCCGATGGACGATCTCATCGTCCATCGTGATGGCTGACCGACATCACGATGGAGCGCGACCATCGTGATGCCACGCCCCCGTTGCGAGTGCGACACACTAATCCTCTTCTATAGTATTAGAAAACTAAAAACTTAGCAGGAATTGCTCTGTAAATTAAATTGAGAATGTAACTAATGCATATAGCCTATGCTATTTTAAATACTGTAGTCTATGCCAGATATATATAGCCTACATTTTGAAGTCATTTGAGGCTGAAACATCCATAAGCATACGTGTTTATTTTAGCACTTCCGTCAGTGAAACAACACCGCCTATAAAACATTTAAACGATTTTCAGTAAATAATCGTTACCTCAAGAATATAAGAAAATTAAATATTAGTTAGAAAAATATTTTATTCATACTATTTCCCTGCAAAGATGCGTCATATACCTCTCTGCGCTTTGAGAGGAATGTGGGACAAGCTGGATAGACAACTTCTCGAATATCTTCATCTTCATGTGTTCTCCTGATGTTGCAAGGCAACACTTGTTGTAAGTTCTGAAGAGCGAATTTTATCTTCCACAAGGGCAAGACATTTAGGCAATGTTTGATTATTCACTGCCAGAGAAAACGAAACTAAAATCACCGCGGCGTGTGTGTGTGTGTGTGTGTGTGAAATGCGCTATTCAAATAGACCGCTATTCTTGACGCGCCTAACCAAGTTTAATAACAAGAACAAACTCTGTTAAATACAATTTGAAGTAAAAAGGTATTCGTCCTACAGTGTTTTTTATACTTTACCACAGTAAAGGATGTGAATAGTTAATAGACTTAATTATAAGCAAACGAAAGGAAGAAACGATTATAATCCCCTGCGGAAATGGCGACGTGAGTGAAGATTTAGGAAAAGAAACGAGATGTCCATGTCCATTGGGATAAAATGGACTGGGCCTATTGTTAAAATTCACGGAAAATCGAGTGACCAGATCCAGATTGCAAAGCAGAATGAAAAAGTGCTATATGACCATTATTTCCTTTCTAGGCTAAAAGCTTTGTGCTTCACTCCTGTGGTGATATTCACGTGCAAGTTGCAACAGCATTCACATACAAAACACTGGGTTAGTAAAATAACGAAATTATTTTTTTAAGAGTAGAAAATAGTATTTATATTTATTTATATAGTAGATATATTTAAAAAAAAAAAAGAGCTCAACTCTTAAGTGGAAGGAACCTATTTTTTCCCCTCACGTGCAACCTAGCGGATGATTCATTATTTGGGTTAGTAAAAATAACGAAATGATAGTGTTAAGTAGAAAATAGTATTTATGTAAAGAGATATAGTATATTATCTACCCACCCCCCCCAAAACGCCGATATCATTGACCATCACGATGTTTTACTGTAAACATCGTCAACTGCCAATTTAGGGGACATCACCCAACCCTATTGGCACGTAAATACATGTGTATTTGTGCTACAAGCACAGCATCAGAGCGAGTTTTTAGCACTGCGGGTCACTAAAACCTAGTAAAGTGAACATGTTGGTGTTCCTGTCACGGAACTTGGAAGTCGAAAAAGATTAGGAATTTAAAATGTCATTGCACTTTTTTTGTTTCCTGTATTTAGTTTAATTAAGGTATTATCACAACAGTCGTTGTTCGACTTTTTTCTTTTTCTTTGATAAAGTTATGTAGATTTTATCATTTGTATTTTCGGCCTAGGCTACTCATTCATTTTTATGCAGCTCTTATAGAATTTAAGTAGCCTACTTGTTTTGTTTACTGTGTGATTTATTTAAAACAAAGCATGTTCATTTCAAAGGTTTTTTTTTTTTGTTAAGGATTTGTTTACTGTTTGTAACTTATATAAATAAACTTATAGCAAGTAGCTAACCAGTGTCTGCTCGTTTATTCAAACCAAGTTGTCCTATAACAGACGAACATCACCACCGAAAATGCCGATATCGATACCGATATATGTTTATTTTTCCCTTTGTTTGGAAACAACACCATTTTGAGCAAAAACATTTTTTTTTTTCATTCTGGTTTCAGATTTCTGATGTCTCCTTGCTAAAAGGATACTTGTTAAAGATAAATAAATGTTAATAAAGTTATTTTTATAATAAGAGTATATTTTCTCTAAAAATAATAATAATAAAGTCAGTGATTTTTCATCCCAGACCGATTCAGTTGTAATCTAAATATTTTATTTTTGGATTTAATGTTTGTGCCTATGTGGGGGTGGCATGGCATCAGTTGCTGTCTTTAGCTTCAAATAAAAAAATATACAATTATTTTAGTGCTCCTTGGGTTATTTTTCATCATCCATTTCATAAAATTGTATTACAGATTAATAAACTGTATATACAAGTATTTAATTTGAAACGGTGTCATGTTTGTGATTTGACATCATTACTGCTTTATTCAGAAAAAAAAAGTAACTTCAATTTATTTGTGTATTCTACTTTTCATTTTATTACTGTAACAACAGCGCCCCCTCTACATATATATAACATTTTGGTGAGCGGACACTAGGACCTGGAGGAGGCTTCTCCTGCTGTGGAGGCTGCGCGCGCTAGAGAGTGGGGAGACGCGATTGTTTTTGGCCAGTTTTGTTGTGAAAACCCGGCAACCCTACGTTATCGGTCACGTCCTTCTGTACATTCACAAATTCAAGGCAGCATTTAAAAACGGTCAATATAAATCACCATACATGCAATGTATGTGCTTGTTTTTGCTTCAAAAATGACCACACGGCTGACGTGATCTTATCACTAGCAGTCCTTGCACATGTGAGTAATCGCAGGCTCGTTTCAACACGTTATCATATCGGCATAATTTTTCATATCAGCCAATTTTTATATTATGCATTTATCGGCCGATTCCGATGTAGTGCCGATAATATTGTGCATCCCTAATTAAAATAAATACATATTTTTTTAAAATCCAAATAATAGAAAAACGTAGAAAATATCGGGATATATACCGTATATCGTCATTCAACCAAAAAATACAAAGATATAATTTTTTTTTGGCCATATCACCCAGCCCTACCTGCAACCAGTTGCAACAAACCACCTTGGTTAAGAGAACTCTTTAGGGCTGGGTATTGTTCAAAATCTTTCGATCCGGGGCCAATTTCGATACCTCAGTTTCGATACCGGTTCCTAACGATACTTTTTTCGATACCATATGTTTTAAAATCCATTTCAACATCAACAAAAATACATTTAACACAACTTTTATTTTTCACCTTAATAAAGACAAATTCTGGTAACACTTCTCACTCAGGGTAACATTATTAATAAAATTATTAGTGAAATCATTATTAGTGATTCACTCATGCTGTTTGTGAACTTGCATCTCACAGAAAGTTTTCCTTTTGCGCCTTTGGTTGCAATACTCTTATCGCATATGTTGTACTTTGCTGACTCGGCATCCACTTTTATAAAGTGTAGCCACACTTTAGACCTCTTTGGCATTGTAAAACGACGCGGTAAAACACATGAGAAAAAAACAACTACACTTGTGTTGTGTAGCTGCGAGTATCTTCAGAAATCCTCCCCGTCATGTGGTGGTGGACAGCCAATCGCCGGGGTTTTAGGTCCTTACATGCAAGTATGCTACAGGCTCACATAGACACAGCCGCTTGCTTTTGGAACTGAAAAATGGCACCGAAAGATAAATAATTTTTCGATACTCATAGTATAGGAGTTTTTCGTTCGATACCATAAAAGTATTGCCGTTCGGTGCCCAGCCCTAAAGCTCTTAGTACTAATCACTTGCTTAAAAGGAGTTCGTAATTTGTCACTTTTTTTCGTGAATACGGAAGGTGGTCTGGCGAAAGCTAGATATTTTACAATTAGTCTCATTAGTAGGGCTGGGCGATATGGCAATAATTTTAAATTATTTGTGTTCCTTTTCCCCAGAACGATTGATCGATTCACAATTTCAATTTAAAACTAATTGTAAAAGCTTACCTATTTTATTTATAATTCTTTTGCACTTTAATCTTTTTGAAACATTTGTTTACTTAATACATTTTGTGTATTGCTTTTATTGTATTTAAATGTTCAGTTCTTTTTGTTATTAGAAAAAATTAAACCTGTTATAGTATGACACCTCTTTTTTTGCTAATTATTTCAATATCGTGATCCATATACCATGATAAAAGCTTCAGCAATTATTATTGTACAGAATTATTTTACAGTTGATTACAATTTCTGTACCTGAACTTTCAGTTGTATTTGTGCTATTGCTAATTTGTTTTTGTTCTTATTTTATTAGTCCAGGTTTTTCTGCTGTAATATTTTTGTTAAAACTATAGGAAAATGTTTTTTTTTTGGAAATCAGCTGCAACAAAATGTTTTGTATTAAGAAAACTTGGTGACCGCAACAGTTCTGGCATCAATATCCTAACGAATATAATAGTTTTAAATGTATAGTTGTTGGAATGTGACAAGCTTTTCTTATGATCTTGCTGCCTCTCTTGTGTACAGGTTCTTTTCATTCACAAGAAGCACATTCAATTCGGACAAGCAAGCAGTTGCAATGGTGACAAGTTGACATGATACCTCAAAGTGAAAATATCCTGCATCTGAAAGAAATAAAAAATTTGGAAAATCAGCGACAGCACGTGTTGTTTTCCTACATGTTTTAGATGCTCAGTTGTTTCTGTGAAGGACCCAAGTAGAAGACGCAAGGTTCCTTGATCTTTTTACCCATTGCACAGGTGTTCTACATTCTTGATTTAACTAATCCTTTAAGTAATCTCTATTTTATGTTTTTAAAACGTCTCTTATGCACATCAAGCCTGCATTTATTTGATAAAAAAACTGTAATTTGTGAAATATTATAATTTAAAATGATGATCTGATTTCTATTTTAATATACTTTAAAATTAAAAACTATTTCTATTATGCAAAAGTGAATTTTCATCAGCCATTACTCCAGTCTTCAGTGTCACATGATCCGTCAGAAATCATTTTAATATTCTGATTTGATACTCGGTCATCAATGTTGGAAACAGTTTTGCTGCTTAAGATATATAATTTTTTTTAACCTGTAATTACTTTTTTTTAGGATTCATTGATAAAAAAAAAAAAAAAGAACAGCCTTTATTCAAAATAGTAAAGATGTTTTGCCTCAGATATTGGTGGACCAGTAGTACCTGGTGGCTCAGGACAGTTGGATCACCTCCACATTCAACTTTGAGACCACAGGAATAAATTACATTTTAAAATATATTTTTTGATCAAATCAATGCAGGCTTGATGAGCATACTTATTTCAAAAACATTAAAAATGGTAATGTTTCAATACCCCATAATGACACGAAAAGTTTGTTTGAAATCTTTGTAAATTTATTAAATCCCATGTACATAACCCAGGGTACCCGCGGGACCTTAAAAAGTCTTAAATGTCTTTAAATTTCAAAATCAAAATTTTAGGCCTTAAAAAGTCTTAAATTCGCTGAAGTATTGAGTTCTAGGTCTTAAATAATTTTAAACGGGTCTTAATTTTCCTACGTCCATGTAACGCTACGTTACCTCTTGCTCATTGAAATGCTCCCGCAGCGTTTTAGAGAGAGTGTGTGTGTGTTGTAGTTCGTTCTTTCGCAAGTCCAACTATAGTTTGCTGTATTACAACTACAAAAGAGACCAGCATGCATCTTATATTGCAGCCAATCAGCTTTGGTGTTATTGGCGCGAGTCTCTTTCGGATTGTACCACAGACACATCAAACAGATTTTATTCTTCAGCTTCAGTTCTCCAGTTCTAATAGTTCACACGATTGTGAAAGCAATTCTTTCTTACCTGCCATCTGGCATAATGACCAAATAAAAGTATGACATGCCCGATAGCACTAAAAAAGCAGCGATGTAAACCCCGAACTGATTCGCTACTGCCACACGGACAGATGTCAGACTGGCTGCGGATTCTGTGCACGCGTTTGCCGCCTGTCAGCGCTAGCGCTGTACCGAATGTGTCTATTTCTAGGCGCATTACTGTAGGTCTTAAAGTGAAAGCCACCCAATATAGCCTAGCCTTTACCCACTCCTGTCTGTGTAGTTAATATTAATCAAACCACAACAACGGGGAAAAACAAACAGAAGCCTATCCTTAACTTAAAGCACTGTTTGTATCTGTATATTTAAGTTGTATTTATTTGTCCTTTTGTCAAACAAGATTCATGCATTTTGTTTGTTTTATTGCCATGTGTGACTATTGTGCATCTAACATATGGTAAATGTAGCAATCCTAATAATGAAAGAAAAAAAACATACACATTTCTGAAAATGACCACCACAAAATCAGTAATTTTGATCTCACAAAAAATGATATATACACACACACACACACACACACACACACACACACACACACACACACACACACACACACACACACACACACACACACACACACACACACACACACACACACACACACACGGTAAGGTTTTTCAAATGTTTTTAAAGAAGTCTCTTCTGCTCACCAAGGCTGCATTTATTTGATCCAAAATACACCAAAAAAACACTAGGCTACTTTTGATATATTTTTTCAACAGTTTAAAATAATTTGTCTTATATTTGAATATATTTTAAAATGCAATTTATTTCTGTGATTTTTATGCTGAATTTTCAGCATCATTACTCCAGACTTTAGAGTCACATAATCCTTCAAAAATCTTTTATTTTTATTTTTTTTATTTACTTTCTATTTCAGATGAATGCTGTTCTTTAGAACTTTCTATTCATCAAAGAATCCCAAAAAATTTTTCCAACACTGATAATCATAAATGTTTGTTGATCATCAGATCCTCATATTAGAATGATTTCTGAAGGATCATGTGACACTGAAGACTGGAGTAATGATGATGAATTCAGCTTTGATCACCGGAATGAATTACACTTTACTATATATTCACATAGAGAACAGTCACAACAGAACTGTCAAAATATTACAGCTTTTTTTTTTGTATTTTTAATAACATAAATGCAGCATTGGTGAGCAGAAGAGACTTCTGTAAAAACATTAAAAATCTTACCATTCTCAAACTTTTGACCGGTAGTGTGTTTGTATATTAATCCTGGTAGGATTGAGCTATGAGGAAGTGCAAGTTTACTAATACTTTGTTCAATTTGAATAAATTAATTTGCTACGTTTTTTTGTTTAGTTTTTTGCGTGATATAGGTCTTAAATTTAATTCATAATGGTCTTAAGGTCTTAAAAAGTCTTAAATTTGATTTGGTGAAACCTGCAGATACCCTGTAACCATTCACAGCCTTTGCTCGATACTTTGTTGAAGCACCTTGGCACCAAACCACAGCCTCAAATCTTTGAGTATGATGGTACAAGCTTGAAGCATAGGGATGCACCGAAATGAAAATTCTTGGCCGAGGCCGAATAATAATAATAAAACACTTGGCTGAAGGCTGAAGCCGAATACCAAATGCAGTTTTTCGGGATTATTTTGTTTTATTTTTCTCATTTATTTTGCCAATTTTTTTACCATTGCATAAATTAAATAGTAAAAATTTGCTTTTTACTATTTTGTCTTGCTTTTTTTAAAAGAAAAAATTTACATTTAAAAACTTCAATTTAAAAATATTTATTTAACACTGACTTTTTTTTAGCATTCCAGCAGACATTATACAAACAAAGCACAATATAACTTAAAATAATTATTTAAAAAAGGCAAAGAAATGAACATGTATTTGGCCATCTTATCTTTGGCCTATTATCCCTACAGGTAGCATAATCAAATCATAATACAATTTTGTTCATGAGTGGTTTTGCAAGCCTGTATAACTCGACTGAATAAAAACTCTGGAGGTTTGAGCACTGAGCAGTGAGTGGAGTCTGACTAACTTGAAACATATTGGTGTGTGTGTGTGTGTATGTGTGTATGTATATATATATATATTAGGGATGTGACGGTGAGGAAATTTTCCCACCGGTTTATTGATGTGTGACAACACCGGTAATACCGGTATCACCGGCGGAGGCTTTTAAATCACTAATTCTATCTAACCGAAAGTAACATGCACACGACCGCTCTGAACTGAAAACGCGCCAGTGCGCACACACCGTGAATGACAGCTCGTCTGTAAATGCGCGCTCTGTGAGGCCATGGGTGTTTCTCAATCAGTTCCCTAGTTCAGTAGTCAGGGCACTGATCAAGCATTGATCAGTCTATGATTGAGATGCACGCCATGAATGAATAACAGTTCGTCCCCTTGTTTATACTCGACGCGCCCGCACGAGCGCGAGGGTGCGCGCGGCAAAAAATAAATGCGCGGAGCGCGGAGGCTCGCGCTGCGGAGCCAGGCCAAAGTAAACAATGCGCGCTCTGTGCGGCCGTGCACATTTTACTTTCAGTTTTGAATTAATTGCGGGTTGCTTGAATTGTGGGTTCATTAGCCTATTAGTTTTAATGAAAAACAAAACAACAAAACAAATGACAAACTCCCTTAAATAGGCTTCTTTCATTACGTTTCGCTTTGAAACTAAATCTTGCGCGATCATCTCAGTCAGCTCCTCACTCTTAAATCTGATGAATGACTCCTGCCGCTGCCGAGACTCACGGTCGCGTATCTGCTTTATTAAAAATTATTATTATTATTATATTACTGAATTTATTATTCAGTTTTTATTTGTATTGTCTGTTCTCTAACTGAACTAAATTATTTTATTACTATAAAAAAATCAAAAAGACGGTGGGCGGTGCCACGGTGGGCAAGTGATGTAACCGGTGTTGAGTCTGGAGACCGGTAACACCAGCAACACCGACTATCGTAGCAAGCCTAATATATATATATATATATATATATATATTTTAATATTAGTGCTGGGCATCGATTAAAAAAAATTAACTAAGTTTTTAATATTTTACGTTTTTAATATTTTGATATTGTAATAATTTCAGTTACACTCCAAATTAATGTATTAACAATTTAAAGACAACATATTTTAAATATGTGTTGTATTGTCATATTTTTATGAATGAAGGCCAGTATCACGGATACTAAAGTGTCTATGAAACATTAATGACGTTACATTACAGTATAACTGAAAGCTCCCAATTTCAACATTTATTAGGCTTTTAAAAAAACAACTTTTAATTTAAGTGAACTTAAAACAATCTTTACATAAACCCAAAATTATAAATGTTATATTTACCCATGGCCTTCCCTGTTATAGATGTACAGAAATTAGGGATGCACCGATATGAACATTTTGGCCGATACCGATAACCGATAATTCTTAATATTTGAAAGCCGATAACCGATATATTGGCCGATAAATACAAATTTTAATAAACTCTGAGAGCCTGATTACAAAAACAAAAGGCTCACCATTAAAAGCCATGTCCCAAACACTTCAACATAAATCAAACCTATACACTACAGTAGCCTATTTGAATCAGTGTGAGATTCCTTACCTTTTCAAATTAATTTTACACTCCTATGGCCAAATTTTTTTTTTTAACACTTTACAATAAGGTTTAATTTTTGTTAGTATTAGTTAACCAACAATGAATGAACAATACTTCAACAGGATTTATTAATTTTAGTTCATGTTAATCTCAACATATTCAGACCCAAAGTTGTGTCTTTTAACATTAGGTATGAACTGTGAATGGACTGTTACAAAACACAAACATTTTATTACTAAAAGAAACAAAGGTTATTGCTCTCTGTCTGTTCATGATAGTTAATGCATTAATAAAATGAGACCTTATTTGTAAAATGTTACCAAAAATTATATTGTCTAAAAAATAAAAATAATATACCTAAATAATGCAAACAAGTAATTGAACAGCATTACTTAGGCTGCATAATAAAGAATCAGAATGCAAATGCATGAAATAACCTCCGCACAGACGATAAAGAAATGGTTTTAATCAAACCATATTGTTGATGGAAATGATACGAGAACAATAAAAGTGCTAATTATAAAAAATAATGCTTCTGTGTTTTTGAAAAAAAAATATGTTTAATATTACAGTAATAGTAAACATCTGTAATATTAGTCTAGTCTATTAGGAATAATGTTGCTGTTTGAGAGCGCGCTGAAGCTGGAGAGAATGAACGAACAACCATAAACTGAAACGCTTAGAAGTTTAATTAACAACTAAACGCATCATATATGAGAACAATCAGATATTTATACAAAATAAATATAATATTACAACTTATATTAGCACAAAATCACGCATAGGTGAAGGGTTATAACTCCTGTGGATGCTCTTCCCCTGTTTGAGAGCGTGCTGAAACTTAAGATGATCACCGGTACAGTGAAGCACTGCGGGTTATTGACTTAACGAAACACATCCTATATGACTTTAATCAGATGTTTATACTACAAAAACGTAATATTACGACTTACATATGCTTAAAATGACGCGAATGCACAAGCGAACTTGACTGTGCTGGTCAGAATGCGTTGTTGACGCTTCCCACAACAGCGCGCTGAAAAACAACTAAACCCAGAGAATTCACTACGTTTTATAACAGAAATATTCTCATTGCAGTGTTATGTATAGGACAGTCCCAGTAGTTATTAATGCTGTGCATTTCTGTTTGAAATGCGCGCGCCGGTACAATGAAGTGCTTTACTACTGCATCGTTAATTAACTCAACCAAACGCATCCTATATGGGATTATATACACAAAATAATAAATATAATATTACAACTTACAATGGCACAAAAGGCTGTGAATGCACAAGCAAACTTGACTGTGCTCGTCATGAAGGTGTAACTCCGTGGGCGCGCGCTGAAGCTAAAGACCGGTACAATGAAGTGCTTTACTGCATCGTTTATTAACTCAACCAAACGCATCCTATATGATATTACATACACAGAATAATAATACATATAATATTACAACTTACAATGGCACAAAAGGCTGTGAATGCACAAGCGAACTTGACTGTGCTCGTCATGAAGGTGTAACTCCGTGGGCGCGCTCTTCCCTCAACAAACGCGCTGAAACACAACGCTCTTTTACAGCCTATTCTATTCTCATTATCATTTTATGTAGATTATAGAAGACTTGCGCTGCACATGTTGCACATAACTGTATTTTCCTTTTCGAAGTGATTCCAAACATATTTAGAGCAATTCAAATCATGGTGGACAGCGCGTCCGTCTCAGCTGAAGGAAATAATACATTATCTATCGGCTTGACTATATCGGTCAAATTTTCTTATTGGACCGATAACGATAACATCAAAAATAATCATTTATCGGCCGATAACGATATGTTGCCGATATATCGTGCATCCCTAACAGAAATGTAATAGTTATATTTCTTAACTGCATAAATAATAAATTAAATATAGATGAATCATCATTAAAGCTAAAATTTTCTGTTCCCGTTGTTCTTTGATGAACATTAGACATCATCATCAGTGCTCCTGTCACTTTAAGAACAGCCGCGGATCTCACGCGCTGTCCCGCGCATCTCATTTCCTCACAACTCTTTAAGTTCATTTAAGACGTTATTTAACTAATTTAAGACTCTACTATGAGAATATTCAAAATCCTCTGTGTTATTGTTTGTTCAAGAGCAAAAGAGAACTCTATGTGAGCAGGAAACTGACGCGAGTCTATCTATGCGTCGTGTGTGTGTGTGTGTCCCTTGATTAGCTGACATGAGACGCATCCACACAGACAGGACACACACACACACACACACAGGACATTGGCATACAGCGCGTTCGCTTGTGTCTTGTCACACTTGGAAGCATTTACATGAATAAGAGCGTGATCATGTAACGCTAAGCAAAAATGGATATAAAAACGGACGCTGCGTTATTTGCGTTAAATATTTTAATTGCGTTAAGCTGAAAAAATTAATCGCCCGCGTTAACGCGTTAATTTGCCCAGCCCTAATAAATAAATTATATATATATATATATATGAATGAGCAATGTACAAGAGATCAACAATTATGTCACCGCTGCAGAGACGCGTTGTAAATGGATACATTTGACGTTCTACAGACACAAATATGCACTGGAGCATTTGCATATATATTTTTACAGTATCAACTGAGGGTGCTCTTGCTTGCATTTGAGGGTGCTTAGACAATTCAGCAGAACAGTGTCTGCAAGCGGTCATTTCTGCGTCTTTCTCGGACACTTTAAAGCCTTCATTAAGCCTTGTTTATACTCCATGCGTCCGCATGAGCGTGAAGGTGTGCGTGGCAAAAATGGCGTCATCGCAGAGTGCCGACTGGACGAGGAACGCGCAGTCAGCGGAGGCTCACGCTGTGGAGCCAGACAAAAGTATTAAAAAGGCTTAATGCTTCCACACTTCCGACATGTGCTGCATTTAGAAGCGTGCGTGCCTCTCTCACACGCGTTGGTTGCTATATTTGATCGTGTCATCAAAAACCTCATTATTCGGTAAAATTTATTCGGTCTTTTCACTTATTCGTTTATTTCGGTTGCCGAACATTTGGTGCATCTATTTTTGGGCAGTTTCTCCCATTCTTCTTTGCAGGACCTCAAGTTCCATCAGGATGAATGGGGAGAGTCGATGCACAGCCATTTTCAGATCTCTCCAGAGATGTTCAATCAGGTTCAAGTCTGGCCTCTGGCTGGGCCACTCAAGGACATTCACAGAGTTGTCCCGTAGCCACTCCTTTGTTATCTTGGCTGTGTGCTTAGGGTCGTTGTCCTGTTGGAAGATGAACCTTTGTCCCATGAACCTTTGTCCCAGTCTGAGGTCCAGAGCACCCTGAGTCTCTGTTCATTTCTGCATTCATCTTTCCCTTGATCCTGACTAGTCTCCTAGTTCCTGCCGCTGAAAACATCCCCACAGCATGATGCTGCCACCACCATGCTTCACTGTAGGGATTGTATTGGCCAGGTGATTAGCTGTGCATGGATTCCTCCAGACATGACGCTTGCCATTCAGGCCAAAGAGTTCAATCTTTTTAACCAGTCCAGAGAATTTAGTTTCTTGTGGTGTGAGTCCTTCAGGTGCCTTTTGGCAAACCCCAGACGGACCTTATATAGACAAGTGTGTGCCTTTCCAAATCATGTCCAATCAACTGAATTTACCCCAGGTGGACTCCAATCAAGTTGTATAAACATCTCAAGGATGATCATTGGAAACAGGATGCACCTGAGCTCAATTTCGAGTGTCATGGCAAAGGCTGTGAATAGTTATGTACTTGTGATATATTTTATTTATTTTTTTCTTTAAATAAATATAGTTGCAAAGATTTCAAACTTTTCACGTTGTCATTATGGGTATTGTTTGTAGAATTGAGGGGAAAAAATATATGAATTTAAGCAATTTTGGAACAAGGCTGTAACATAACATAACTTGAATACTTTCCGGATGCACTGTATTTAAATTTAAATAATAAAATGAGATCTTCCTTAAAAAACAAAAACAAATTGCAATATATTGCCTGAACTGCAATTGATAGAATCCACTGTATTAATACCACAGTATTTCTTCAAAAGCAGAATGTGAAGACATTTTAATCCTTCACGATCAAAAATGTGATATTGTGCACCCCAATACCATTAAAGGCAAAGTGCTACCAAAATTGCGATTTTTACCCAGCAACACGAGCGACGGTTCCAGCAACCGTTGGCGACAATGTAGACTTGTCAAGCGATGCGAATAAATCCCTTGTTTATATTAGGTATTTATAATATAACTGCAATATAATTTCCTAGTCGTCTTCGGAACACAAATGAAGATATTTTAGTTGAAATCTGATGGCTCTGAAAGGCCTCCATTGGCACAATGGCACGGTTCACTCTCAAGACCCTTAAAAGGTACTAAAGACGTCGTTACAAAGTCCATCTCACTACAGTGGTTCTACAACAACTTTATGAATCGGCGAGAATAGTTTTTGTGCGCAAAAAACCCTAAATAACGACTTCTATAGTGATGACGATTTCAAAACACGGCCTCATGAAGCTTCGAAGCGTTATGAATCAGTGAGTCGAATCATGATTCGGATCGCGTGTCAAACCGCCAAACTGCTGAAATTCGGCGATCCAAACTGCTCATTCGACTCACTGATTCATAACGCTTCGAAGCTTCATCCACTGTAGTGAGATGGACTTTGTAACAATCTTTAGTACCTTTTAAGGGTCTTGAGAGTGTACCGTGCATTGTGCCAATGGAGGCCTTTCAGAGCCATCAGATTTCAACTAAAATATCTTCATTTTTGTTCCGAAGATGAACGGAGGTCTTACGGGTGTCGAACGACATGAGGGTAGGGCTGCACGATTCTTGCTAAAATGTGAATCACGATTTTTCTCCATGGGAATTGAGATCACGATTCTCTTACACGATTCTCATTTTTTTCTTATACTTTAAAAAAAAATCAATCAATTTTAAATAAAAGTAATTAGTTACAATTAAATTAAAATGTAGAAACAACAAATGTAGACAGACTAGATGTAAAGTCTGTCTACATATCCCCCCCCCTCCAAAAAAAAAAACATGAAAGGAGGAAAAGTATCCCGAATTTCACCACAGAACATGACTTTACTTGTATATTATAATATAATATATCATTAATATATAATTTCTATAGGCCTATGCAATTATTTGTAAAAAAAAAAAAAAAAGTAAAATTATGTAGATCACTTTTACTATTTACATAAGCTGCTTATACTATTTATGTAAACTGCTTTTATTTATATTTCATTGCAACTTTAAACCGGTCTAAGGAGTTTGTTGTTTTCATGTAGCCTTGGCAACTAGCCGACCTGAAAAATATGCACATGAAATGAAACCTTGTTTAACTCAAACATAACATGTCAGTAACAAACTGTACAGCGTGCAAGATTGTCATTATGTTTATACTTTCGTTTTTTGGGGCACTCTCCCTCTGCCATGGCGCTCCAGTTTCTAGATACACTGAACTGATTAATTCGGTTCGGGAGAAGAGATAAAAGCCCGCCCGCCCACACTGACAATTGATTGGTTGACTTACCAAAACAAGCCAATCAGGATGCTCTCCGTCTTACATGCGCTTCATTAGGTGCACACCAGCACACACACGCAAGGTCTCTCGCTCTCTCTGCCGTGCGCGCGTGCACAGTTTGCGGTTAATTGTTACCTCTTACCGCTACAAATCTGACTCCGTTTAGGTCTGCTCTGCCGTCTTGTTACACGTCAGTAACAGCGAAACATGGCCAATGAGGGAGAGATGGAGATTTATGATTGATTGGTTAGTGTTTTGTTATTGTGTGAGTGTGACAAGCTCTGGTGTGACCAATAACGCGTGAATGCAGCATGATATGAGGGAAATACACGGAAGTGAATCGCCAACATTAAGAAATGAGATCGCATTTGTTTGAATCGAGATCGTGATTTTTTTTTTCTTTTTTCGATTAATCGTGCAGCCCTATATGAGGGTAAGTAATTAATGACAGAATTTTCATTTTTGGGTGAACTAACCCTTTAACAGTCGGCTTGTTTTAAGCGCAGACCATTCTTCAATCCTAGTTCCCACACGAATATATTAAGTATTCAGTTCATTTTATCATGAAATTCAAACTCAAAATGGACTCAAAAATCACTGTATAGGGTTTGTAAACAATGTCACGTAGCATCACATTTACCCCAGAAGTCATTCAGTGTCCACAGCTGTTAGTTCACTAGAGAAAATAACTCTTTCGCTAAATATATGCACTTTATTAGCCTACATTCATTCTACTTAACCTGTTAGTGATGTCTTGATTATTTAATGTATGTTTAAATAAATCTGTCATGGAAAATGACAGCCACTGTATAAATGATTATATTTCAACAACGATTTGGATAAACTATTTTATTATTAGATTTAGAAGTTAATGCAAAAACTGCCTTATGTGAAGTTTGCATACAATGTGTTATTCAAGTGTTGATTATTAGATCTAAAAATAAATGGCAACTGAATTTAGGCTAATAGTTTGGGCTCTGTTGTTAACCTTTTATATTAATGTGCAAGTAAGGGCTCCCTATAGTTTACAGCATTATCTTTAAGAAACTTTTAGTTTATAATTGAATTAATTTAAGGACAGACACACTTTTTTTCAGTAAACCACTGTTTAATAAAAATAAATAAGCAATTTTGTAAAACTGCTGTACCGAACCCTGACTTAAAAACTGAGGTACGCACCGTGTCAGTTTTGTGTACCGTTACACCCCTAGTATGACAACTTTTTTGCAACTTATTTCTATACCGTATACCGTGATAAAAGCTTGAGCAATTAATCGCAACATTAACATTTTATTCCGTCACATGCATAGTCACACATCAGGAGAGAAGACTTGATATTGCGAAAAGCTTGCATGACTAATGCGATTGAAGCAGTGGGATTTGGAGGTCAGAAGTCTGACAGTAAGATCTGCCACTCTGCAGTAATAGGTGCCATTTACAGACAGCATCTTGATCCATGTGCAGCATGGGAACATATATTGATGTGGTACAAGATCCATATATTCCAACACATTTTACTTTCTATTGTGCATGCATTGTTCAGAAAATGCAATTAATGAATAGGTGCATATTTGATGCATCTATAAATGTTGATAAACCTCTGACTACTGTTGTAAAGGTAGTAGGGATGCGCTGTATACCGGTACTGGGGAAAATACGTGTGTGTGTGTGTATATTTTATTTCAAACGGTACAATATCATGATTTTGCTAATTTTGGTAAATGCTGCTGTTCCGAAGTTCACCGCTAGGTGGCAGTGCGCTACCCAAACTGATGTGAAACCGGCAAATGTGGCAACATGGAACAAAATAAATACAGCAGTTGAATCTCACTCAACACGCCCAAACTAATTAATAGAGTAGATGTGAAATTTGGAAGTACTTTGCTTATAAAACTGCTGAAGAAGCATCAAACCTGGCCAAGCATCTGTCACTTGCCATTCCTGTCTTGTACAAAACAATCTAATTTAGACACTTTCTTTTAACACTGATCAACGCACATGCATAAGATCGTATCGTTTAAATATCACAATCTCCAGCGTTCGATTTCAACTTGTGACGTTTAGATTTCATAATATTTGCACGTATACTATTGCACTATTTACATTCGCGAAGGACATAACCAACTGTTTGTGACTACTCACTAAAGATGGACATTTTTGACATAATTTTGTGTGTATTTGACTAAAAAAACATCTTAATTTGAAATGCGCAAGCTCTTTAGGCTTGTGTTTGTTGTTGGTATGAGTGCAAGGAAAACTCAGAGCTAGGGCTGTAATCAACCAAAGAAAATCTTGGTCGACTGAAGTCCTGAAATTTTCGACTAAAAATGACATTAGGAAAAAAAAAGTTAAATGAATTAGCTGCGCACTGTGCGCAGTACTTGGTAGCCTTGTTGTTTGCCTAAATGAATTATAAATAAACATAAACTAGTAGGCTATTTGCAGTATATAAAATCGTTTTTGACCTGATTATTTTGCACTGAAATGAGTCTGACACACGAGTCTATCGGCTCTGACAGCGTTGCATCACGTGCACCTGCGCAATATCATAGCCAATGATTTCCGAAAATATAGTACCATGTAGGTTGTAGGGCTGCAGGTATCGATTCTTTTTGTAATCGATTAATCTAGCACTTAATCGGATAAAAATCTGTGTTTTTAAACAACCAAAACAAATAATGCATAACGAAAATGAAGAGGAAAAGCAATTGAATTTATTAATATGCACAACAGGTTTCATGCTGTAATCTAAACCTGACATCAAAGTAAATATCTTTTATGTAGATTTCTACACCTGCAGCATTTACCATTAGGCTACTAACAAATATATCATTTCTGGGGTGAGCCTATTTGCTATGGTAACCTAGAAACCTGTGTGCGTGCGTGTGCGTGAGGCTTCATTGCAATTTGGTACTGAATACATACATTCATTTTCAATAGAACGCTGCATTTTGGCTTGCATAGCGGTGTATTTTAGGTGAAGCATCCGTTCGAAAAATCGCGTCACAACATCACGTCCCGGTGTATATAGTGAATGCTGAAATTATTGTTGCGTGGCTATAAAAGTTTAAGCATATGTGATGCATTGCCACGATTGGTCTGACTGGCGCGAGAGAGAGGAGGGTGCATGCATGTGTGAGTGTTACTGATTTTCTACTATTAAAGTTGGAATTTTTCCAACAAATGCAAAAAGTGCATTTCTTTGTGATTTTAAAATACTTGAAGGAAACGGTTCACTTTCAGCAGTTATTGATGTCTGTGGGGCAGATTTATGTTTGTTGTACATCAGATACAGATACTTTAACACAGTAGTAGACCTACATTACATTTATTTGGATGCATTAATGAGAGAGTGATTGTGTGTGTGAATTACTCATTCCGTCTCTATTCATTATGAAGCTGTGATTTGTAATTACTTCAAAGGTATTAAAATATATTCCTTTAACGGTTGAGTTTCTAAGCTACTTTAGTGACTTTACTTTAGTCACAGGACGGCGTTGACACTGCGTTTCTGCACTGCTCTCCGCGTGCGATCTTCACGCGAAAAGAGTCTGCCGTCAGGGCGCGCGTTAATTGTCGAAGACACGACACGGCTCGGCTCTGTGTCACACCAAGATAATTATGTGAATATAGTGTTGGTGAGAAGATAAAGGCCATTTCTAGAGGGAATATGGAGTATTTGGAGCTGCAGCAGGTCATTTTATCACTCTTATCAGGTGCGTTAACAGAGTAACTTACAATTGCGTTTTCGCGTGATGCGGCGTGAGTGTTGTTTCTCTTTAACGTTACTGTTATATTTTATATTTTCTCAGTGTTACAAATTAAAGTTGTGTATTTCCATTTCGCAAAACTTTGATATTTACTAGGGTATCCAATTAGGGCCGTTGAATGAACATGTGCATCCGCGTCACAATCAAATAAGCAAAATATCGAGGGAGCACGCAATCATTAAGATTAGATTGTGTTTTGTTTAGGGATGCACCGGTTGACCGGCCAAAAACCGGTTTTTGCTTCTAGCGCGCGATCGGCGACCGGCCGGTTTTCTTTGTATTTTTCTGCCGATTTATCCGGAAGTGCGCCCGCGTGCACATACGCCTATATTGCAATCATTCGCGAACATGTCACTAGTGTGTTACAAACGGAAACTGGAGAACTGAGGAAGAGCCGCTTTCCTGCGCGAGCCTACCTCTCCGCGCCCTGCAGAAGTGCAGATAGTGAGCGTTTGTTCAGCTCCGCTTCATCTGCTCACACAACGCGTCTGCTAATGTCCGATTCGCGAAACAATGACTCCTTTGAACCGAATCATTTTAACGACTGGTTAGAACAACTGATCTGTCCAACACTTGAACTAACGAACCAGTTTATTAATACAGTAACAAATGTACTGCTCATGGTTAGTTCATGTTAGTTAATACATTAACTAATGTTAACTAATGACCATTATTCTAAAGTGTTACCTTTTATTTTACCTTTTACCATGACATGCTCATTTAAATTCAACTTCAAAGATTATAGTATAAATCCGATGTGTCAGAGGTGAATATATATTCAGGTTATAAAGCGTTTAAGGTTGCTTATCATTCAAGCATGTTGTCAGTTTGAGAGAACTACTGTATGTTGTAAACGTGAGTGGATCTGTAGAAAGAATAAATATTTACAGGTGACTGTATGATGGTAAACTATTAAATGTAACGTTAATGCTGAAAAAAATTATATAATATGAATAACTTGCACTGATTTAGCATTGCAGTTTTAATAAAATGCTGTGCTTTGGACTTGACTGGGTTTGGTGTTAAAGAGCACCTATCATGGAATTTTGAAATTTACCTTTCATGTAGTGTGTAACATAGATCTAAGTGAACAAAAACATCCTGTGATAGCTTGAAATATGACAGTGCACCGTATATATAGTTATTTTCTTTCAAAAGTAAGAGTCGACTCAGAGTCATTTTTAAGAATCGTTAGAAGACCGAAGCTTTTTCACTGACTAGATGACGTCAACTTGTCAAGTTATTTGAATACGATACGCCCACTTATTGCGCTCCAAGACGCCAGTGAAAACTAGAAAACATCATGGCGACGAGACGCTGTGTTCTGAAGTGCGACTCAAAAGCAAACTTTTTTCATCTGCCCAAGGATGAGCATTTGAAGACTAAGTGGTTTGAAGACAAACCATACATCGTCGCGATTGAGTGTTTATTATTAGTCGTCAAATGTATGTTTCGCGATCTCAGGAAGCTTTTATTATGGACTTCTATTATGGCACATGGTATCTTCGTCTGTCTGTACCATATATGGACTACATGTGCACAGAGCGCCCTCCGGCTGCCAGTATGAATTGAAAACAACACATAAGAGAGACTCAATCGCTCATGATTAGGATACATCTGCCCATTTTGAGGAAGTATTGAATAAAAAATACTCCTCTGTTTAGAAATTTGACACAGACATATGAGAATCTATCAATATGTCTCCTCATCTGCACACTTTTGAACTAAAAGCCCTGAGGGATGTTGATTTGTCGCGAGTCTTCGTGAGGAGTTTTTTTATGAATGAGATCAGCTGAGGCTCATATTACAATCAAACAGTACCGACCCGGTTTTCATATTCATAACTCCTGACACATATTAACAAATTACTGTCATTATAAGACTTTGATGGGCATTCCGTTTCCGAGAATATCTGCACAGACTATACCAATCACAACTGACTGGGTCATCTGACCAATCACCGCAGATTAGCGTCACGTAAAGGCAGGGTTTTGAAAAGTGAATCACTAAAGGAATCATTTGAGAATCGCTGTCAAAACAGGTAAAAATAAATGCATATTATAAGAAAACTAAAGTCTTTTTTGTCATTGCATGCATGCAAAACTGTTGTTGGGGACTTCTAAAACAATATTTGGAACATTTTAAATGCCATGATAGGTGCTCTTTAAATTGACTTGTACAAGCAACAGTAGCTACAATTTTCAAATTTAACATGATAGCCTACATAGAGGTTTTGACTCAGAGTGTAACATACTTGTCTGCGCCGATAGCATTGTGGAGTGCGTCGCCATGTAGTGCTGTTGTGCTTCGGGAGACCCGAGTTCGAGTCCTGCCTCATGGACCTTTCCCAATCCCGCCCCCCTCTCTCTCCCACCTTACTTCCTGTCTAGCTACTTTCCTATCCTAATAAAAGGCAAAAACGGCAATACTAAATCTTTAGAATGTAACATACTTGTTAGCAGTTGAATTTTAAAACAATTGATCAGAACAAGTTAAATATAGTCGGAAAAATCATGTAGGGAAGTCTGGAAAAGTTTGGAATTTTTAAATGAAAATTGTGTAGGAACCCTGCAGACTGTTACCTGTGAAACAGGGGTGCTCTGAACCCCATTAGCAATTAGTGCTTTCCACCTGATGAAATGAACATGGCAAAACTGACAATACAGATCCACTTTTGCGGCACGACTGAAGCGTGGTGTTGTGACGCTTCCCCTCATGTGTATGTTGATGGGCATTCCTCAACTTTACCGCTATGGGCGTGCTTTTGAGCCATCGGGGAATGAAAAACAAAGGACCAGCGAGAGACTTCCCTCCGTCTCCATGTGCTCCACTTCTATTGGATAGTTGCGTCACGTTCAACGGATTCATTTGCATAAAGATGGGCTTCGGCCAGCTTTTTTGGAATGCATTGCGGGCACGTTAAAGTCGCTTGACGTCACCCATAGGAATAAAGTGGGGTGCAGCGCGACAAGTGTTGCACAGACAAGTAGATCCGCACCTTGATGAAATGAACGCGGCGCGGCAAAACTGAAACGAGTGCGGCAAAAAATCGTCCAATCAGAATTTTGGTTGAGCCAGAATGTATCGACTGGGAGATTACAGCCCTACAAAGAGCTCCCATACCATGTATTACAAAATGCTATAAAATTGCTTCCATGTTTAAATGGGCAAGGTTTAAAAAGACGTGGGCAAGTGATTTCCGTCAGCTCTCCCGAAACGACAGCGAAAGTGTGGAATCTGAGCCAGAGATTGCTTTTATAGTGCAGGTGCGATGTCTTTTGAAGCCAGAAGCAATTTGTGAATTTTGAGAGAGAGAAAAGGGAGACGTGCAGTATTGCTGAAATTACTTCCCACAAAGTTTTCAAATGCCTGATTTGATGTGATAATCTTTGTTGATTAATTTAATAATACATTTTTGCTGTAATTTCCCGCTTTATAAGCCCCAAATTTGCGCGAGTGAGTAAAATGATGCGCAATACCCGTGCCAAAATTCAGACCCTGTATGGTATCGATTTAATACAGGTCTTCGGTATTAGATTGTGGTACCGTACCGAAGCCAAATTTGTGGAATCGAGCCATCCCTAAAAGGTCGAATTTTTTTTTAACCCATGTAGTTAATTTTCTCTACTCTTCACTTTTGTGGGCAAGTACATTAAAAGTGCACTTACTGTAAAATAAAGTGCAACCATTATAAACCACATTTTAAATTCCTCAGAAGGATTTTAGTCCAAGGAACTAAAGTCAGATCACATCACACCAAACTATCAATTTAAAAACCTTCACAATACAATGAGTAATGTTTAATTGTCTACACTCATAGAATGTTGCACATTGGCCGAAGTAAGTGTTTGAAGGGTCTCTCTCTGCCATTGCATTGCCCTGTAAAGTGGTGCACGTGGGAGCCATTTTGCCATGCTGCATGACTCATCAGTTTCCAACTTGCTCTTTTCTTTCACCCAACCTGATGTTGCAATCATGCCGTAATGATGGCTGCCACGTCCTCATTTACCCTCATACACAGAGCCTTGATTGTTTTAATAAATAAGTGGGCTGAATTTAAATAATGGACTTGTAGTGTGATGCTGATTCTCGTGCCAAAAAGACCACCTCAGTGTTAAAGGATGCCATAATGCTGGAAAAAGATGTTTGCAATTAACAGGAAGATAAAGTCAATACTTGTCAGTCATTGTCAACTAACATTATGCACTTCTCTTTGTTTTTTTTCTTACAGTACATCTTTGGGGAGTTCAGCCCAGATGAGTTCAATCAGTTCTTTGTGACTCCCCGCTGTTACGTTGAGGTAAAAATATTTACACACGTTAATGCATGTAAAACACATGAAGTATAAGGCAGTTTAAGCTTTTTTTGCATTTGGCATTTTCTACCCTAGTTTAACTTTATTTTATACAAATTGAATTATTTGCAAAATGTAATTTCCATAGCAAATTTCAATGTAATTTTAGTCATGTATTTGTTCTCACAATTTGCAACATCTGAAATGGATTTGTCATTAACACTGTGCTTATCTTTCAGTGTAATCTTTCTTAACATTTTTAAATATTTGACGTTACTAGTGTAAGAAATGGTAATTTTACTAGGGCTGTAATCAACCAAAGAAAATCTTGGTCGACTGAAGTCCTGAAATTTTCGACTAAAAATCGACTAAAAATGACGTTAGGAAAAAAAAACGTTAAATTAATTAGCTGCGCACTGTGCGCAGTACTTGGTAGCCTTGTTGTCTGCATAAATGAATTATAAATAAACATAAAAAACTAGTAGGCTATTTGCAGTATATTAAATAGTTTTTGAGCTGATTATTTTGCACTGAAATGAGTCTGACACGCGAGTCTGTCGGCTCTGACAGCGTTGCATCACGTGCACCTGCGCAATATCATAGCCTATGATTTCCCAAAATATAGTACTATTGTCAACTAGATATCATCACAAGAACTTTTGAGGAATATGCAACATAATTTAGACAATTGTTTTTGTCATATGTATTATAATAACTGACAGACAGTAAAATTGCAGCCGCTCTGTGCAGCTCGAACAGGAGCTGAGCTCAGCTTCACGGCTGAGACACGAATAGACTATTAACTTAAAGCTTTTACTCTTAAACACAAAAGGCACGTCCACTTTAATAAAAAATGAATATTTATTAAACAAGCCAGATCAAGAGCAGAAAAAACGCTCTCACAATTAAATAAATAATATAAGTTACAGAAAACTAGCCTTCTTCAATCTGTCTCTCTTCTCCAGTGGGTTGGGCTAATCCAAAAGTGAAAACAATGGGGGTGTTTTGAAGACAGTCTGTTACCTGTGAAACAGGGGTGCTCTGAAAACACCCCCATTAGCAATTAGTGCTTTCCACCTGATGAAATGAACGCGGCGCGGCAAAACTGATGAAATGAACGCGGCAAAACTGATGAAATGAACGCGGCAAAACGGACAGTACAGATCCACTTTTGCGGCACGACTGAAGCGTGGTGTTGTGAGGCTTCCCCTCATGTGTATGTTGATGGGCGTTCCTCAAGTTTACCGCTATGGGCGTGCGTTTGAGCCAGCGGGGAATGAAAAACAAAGGACGGGCGAGAGACTTCTCTTCGCCAGTTGGTTGGGCTAATCCAAAAGAAGTGAAAACAATGGGGGTGTTCTGAAGGCAGACTGATACCTGTGAAACAGGGATGCTCTGAAAACACCCCCATTAGCAATTAGTGCTTTCCACCTGATTAAATGAACGCGGCGCAGAAAAACTGATTAAATGAACGCGGCAAAAACTAATTAAATGAACGCTGCAAAAAAATCGACCAATCAAAATTTTGGTCGAGCCAGAACGTATCGACCAATAATCGACTGGGAGATTACAGCCCTAAATTTTACATTTAAATTGATTTTAATTTTGCTCCAAATTGTTGCACATGGGAAATGTAACAGCCATCTTGCTACATGTTATGCCCATCATACTCTTCATCCTCTTTTTTCCCTCCTTCTGTACAACAAAAAAAATGCATGAGTCATTGTTATTTAGTGCACATCCTTTGCTGTCCATTCTAATTGTGGATTAAACTTCGACCTTCCACTCAAGTTCATATTATAAAAATTGATCTGTGTTTAGTTCAGGTAACACTTAAATTTACAGTTTATGGAATAAAGGTTTGTTTGTATGTTTACTTTTATTGACTTGTAATTGGGTGATCTTGTGCAAATTTCTTACCAGCTTCCCCCCTTCAATGATAAAGTCTCCTGCGTCAGCCATTCTTCAGGTAAGATGAAAGCCTCACTTGAATGTTTCTACAAATACTGATTCAAAAATAAAGATATGAGTTACAGACTATGAGCTCCTTAAGAACAATTACGCCCACATAATGGTTTTCATGTATTATGCATTGACCATATCTTCACACATAGAATACAAAAATCATAATATTCATCTGTCCTATTCACATCCTAATCATTAATTGGTAGAATGGCCCTCATTCATCAGTGAGTTGAAGCCTAAGGCTACGTGCACTTCTCTGTAGTCTTAATAATCTTTCCCGAGACAGTATCATATTGCCCTCTCAGGTAGTTGTGACCTTCACCCTCATCTGTATCAATTATTTAGGAGGTTACTGCACTCCTGCTGTGCCTTACATAACGGAATCATTGAGACGGCAGGTTTGCGGTGAGTTTTCGGTCCACTACACAGCGCCTTACTCTTGTTTTTGTTGCAGAACTCAACACCCAGATCTTAAACACTGACAGCTTTCTAAACCTTCCCCTTTATCAACCTTAAACCCTTACTTATTCTTGCCTGTCCATTTAATCTTTGGAGCTTTGCATGCCTAGGTGCCAGGCGTCTCTCTGGCGCATATATGCATCTACCTGCAGTGCTTGGAGTTGATGGGAGTCTTTTGACACTTTTTTTTTTTTTTTGTATTACTTTTCTGGAAATTCTGTCTCAACTCATCACAGCTCGAGAGTGGACTAAGAATGTGACTTCATGGACCTCTTCGTCTTTCAGGACCTCTAACAGAACACCTGAAAATGTGGCAGTCTTGACAGTCCACAGCCTGCTTATGAGTTCGTCCTCCATGCTGTTCTAAAATAAAATCTAAAAATGGATACTAACAAAGGATGTGGTCTTACCTATTCATTTATCCATTGCTTGGGAACTTGGTTTCCATGATGACTTCTGGTTTCATTGATTTTTGCTGATTACTGGCTAATTTTGAGACTCAAAGATTCACTAACGCTGCTTTCATTCACTTCAAACTATCCTTCACTGCTTAGTCTGCACAGTTCACTACCTCAACCACTTTTCAATCAATCAGATTCTTTGTATTTGATTAATAACTACATGATGCATTAAAAAAAAAATACCATTGTACATATTTTCAGCCTCCAGCATAGCTTATTGAATGATCAGAATACGATTTTTAACTGTAAACTAAGTTGAAGCATCTTTTTATTAAGAAGATAACCATAGAAATGCCCGTGTGGATTAACCTGTTTACATGTACATCAATCTAACTGAGATGTTTTGATCTGCAGGAGAGGACTACCAGCATATCGAGTTTGGCGTGGATGAGGTAATAAATGCGGAGCCTGTGGCAGTGAAAGACTCACTGTACAAAGTCTCCAGCACTCTTAATCCTCAGGCCCCAGAGTTCATCTTAGGCTGCCAACCATCTCAGAAGGCCTTTTCCACAGCCTCGGCAGTCGCTGATATCCCAGATGGTGCCGACTTTGACTCCCTATGCCGAGGCAACTCCGAGACCTCATCCCACCAGACCTGTTCAGACATGGATGGGGGTTCGGGTGGCTTGGGACAACGGAAGAAAAAGAAAAAACGGCCGCCGGGATACTACAACTACCTGGAGGGTTCCAATAGCACCGGCATGGCTACAGATGGAGTAGGGGCCTCAGGGCTGGTTAACGGACATAGTCCAAATGCTCCACTCCTGGGTTCAGAGGACATGATAGGGGACATGCTAGCTGGGGCTGAGCTCACCCCCCCAAGTTCTGTAACATCCACCACATCCACACCCCAAACCGCCCCTCTTTCCCATCAGAGGACTTGTGAAAGCCCTGACAATTCAACATTGGACTTGATGAGCGGAGCTGCCTCTTTGTTAGACAGAAACGGTGCAGCTTCTTTGTCTTCTTCTTCTTCGTCCTCTCAGAGCAGTGGGGTTGCACAGGGTGCCAGGACTGCAGAGCAACATGCAGAACCCCCGGCCCTAGAGAGCCCAGTACTCCTGGGTAATGGAGGACACAGCTCCTCTCCACCATCTCCTCTTCCTCCTGCTGCTTCTCTGGCCACCCCCACAACCACAATTCCTGCTACTACTGATCAGAGGGAGGCCGAGGGCTCGGGGGAGGCTAACGGGGTGCCAGAGACTGCCTCGGCTGCTGGAGCCGCAGACGGACTCCAAGACTCGTCTGACACGGGCGAGGTGCAGTCTGCTTCCTCTGTTATCTCTCTGTCCTTAGACTCTGAAGTTCAGCCGGTAGTCTCGCCCGTTCCCCCTGCAGCACCTGTGGCCAACCCCCCAAAATCCTGGGCCAGCCTCTTCCACAACTCCAAGCCTCTGCCTGGAGGTCCTCAGGCTTACGTTGAGGTGAAGAGCGCGCCTGTTGTTGTTGCGTTAACACCAGCTGCCTCTGAGTTGCCTGAAAAGGCCAATGAGGTGCGTGAGAGCCCTGTCCCTGTGTCTGAAGATCCTATGGCCCTAAAATTGGCAGGTAAAATATGACACAACAATGTTGATGGTTTTGAGTCCAAATGTTGTATTGCACAAAACATGCCTATCAACTGTTTGTTTTTAAAGCAAATGCTTTCTTGCTGATTTGGCTAAAGGGATAGTTCACCCAAAAATGAGAACTGTCATTTACTCACCTTAATGTTGATCCAGATGTATAAGATTTTTGTTCATCTTCAAGACACAAATGAAGATATTTAATGAAATCTGAGAGATTAGTCACGCCATTGAAAGTCCATTCCACAAAAAATTTGGACATTTCAAAGTTCATAAAGAATGTAAATGTAAAGGGATTTAATCCAAGAAATTAACTGATTTAATTTAGGCTTTTATTTATATTGATCAACACATCTCATTCATACGTGTTTGATGCACAAGAACACCTTTTTTTTTTCTTCTTCTTTATCTTTATTCTTTATCCCTTCCCCGTTGCCCCATGAAAGGGTTAGTTCAACCAAAAATGAAAATTCTGTCATTAATTACTCACCCTCATGTCGTTCCAAACCCGTAAGACCTTCGTTCATCTTCGGAACACAAATGAAGATATTTTTTATGTTATCCAAGAGCTCCCTGACCTCTCCATAGCCTGCCATGTAATCAACTCTTTCAAGGCCCAAAAAGGTAGTAAAAACATCGTTAAAATAGTCCATGTGACTCCAGTGGTTCAACCTTAAATTTATGAAGCGACAAGTACTTTGTGTCCAAAGAAAACATACACTTTTTTTAACAATTTAATTCTAGCCTGTGCCAGTCTCCTATGCAGTTTCCATTGTAGATAGTGCAGCGCTCTCGAGATCTACGGCAGCTGATGCAGTTCACGTGAGCACAACGAGGCATGCACGGGAGCTGCACTGTATTTACAACGTAAACACAAAGTATTCTCGTCGCTTCATAAAAGGTTGAACCACTGGAGTCACATGGACTATTTTAACAATGTTTTTACTACCTTTCTGGGCCTTGAAAGTGTTAATTAAATTGCAGTCTCTGGAGAGGTCAGTGAGCTCTCGGATTTCATAAAATATCTTCATTTGTGTTCCGATGGTGAACGAAGGTCTTACGGATTTGGAACGACACGAGGGCGAGGAATTGGTGACTATTTTCATTTTTGGTACTTTTGTGTCAATGGTTCACACGATCAATGCCTCAGTCTGTAGAGATTTCCCATTTATAAGCAAACTGAAATGTCAGTTAACTAACATATTAGCTTATTTACTATTTAAATGTTCAGTTTGATCTGTTAAAATAGAATAATTTATCTTGAACAAATTTCAGAAAAATCTTTGAAGTAGGGCTGTGTATCGATACAGATATTTTGATTCCAATTCACACGATTTCGATTTGATTGAGAACTTATTTTATTTACACGTTGTCTGTTACTTACAACTTTGTTCTCTTTCATGTCTTTCGCTTGAATGTTTAAATTGGCAAGGCTTAAAAACGCATGAAAATTATGAACTTTTGTGACCATTCGGCACTGTCCGGAATGTCTTTCCGGAAGGCCGAAAGGCACTCCTTCATCTGCCATGTTGAACACTGAATGAAACATAACTGCTGTAACATCGCGCAAGGTAAATAAGAGGATGACATCTAATGGGAAGATTAATATCAATCAGATATTATGTTCAATGTTTGCGGAAATAAATATAAAAATATAGCTGCAAGCAGCAATACCGGGGCCAAGCGCAAAGAAGAAGACAAGACATGCCAAAATGGCTGGCAGTGGCAGATCAACTGGAGCAATGAGCAATTAATCACGTTTTAAGATGATTTTAGGCAAAAGGCTGAAAAATGCATTGTAGTCTGAGAGTGTCAGACCAACTGCAACAATGAACAATTATACAGTTTAAGAAAATTAGGCAAAATGGCTGAAATATCATATATAGAGTCACTGATAATATAAGTTAATGGTTTATCACTTTTGACCAATAGTTGGCGCAGTTACGAAATTGATATGGTGTGGTCAGAATAAGAGAACAATGACACATGCAAAGTTTGATACCAATATGTCAAAGCATTGCAGAGATACAGCCTCAAGAGTCATTTTGGCATCATGCCTCAAATTCGTCGCTGCAGTTTACAAAAACGGTTTCATCTATTGATGCAAAATCCCTAACTTTTTGTTGACACAGTCTGAAGATGATACGATTCGATTTTGGTGGAAATCGGACAAACGGTCTAGGATGAGTTTGAAAATGTAGATTTTGATCAAATAAGAACATTGAGGACAGGATGTTTGACCAAATATGGCAAAATTAGTATCTATGTTCACGGCATGAGCCAATAAATGTATTATGACCAGTTTCATTAAACTAGGCTAATTTAATCAAAAGTTATTAGCATTTTTGTAAATTTTGTTATAACCTTTGACCACAAGGTGGCACTGCCCCAAAACTTTTTGAGTACCTTCAAAGCATGGTGCGGAAGACATACCACATTTCATAACGATAGACTAATGCGTTTGTATTTTAGCACATAATTCAAAATGGCCGACAGCCAAAATGGCCGATATGGTAAAATTAAATATCAGACGACTCGGCATGCAGTCCTGAATCTAACGAGACAACTTTTATGATTTTTGGACAAACGGTTAAAAAAATGATAAAAGCAAAAATATCCATTCTTTGTATCTCCGGACCAGTAGGTGGCACTGCGCTGAAACGCAGCATGTTGCCTCAGGTCATGCTTGTGATGACATGTACCAAGATTGGTTTGAATACGATAAAGGATTGCGGAGATATTGCCTTATGAGTGTTTTTGCAACCGCTACGCAAAATTTGTGTGCGCCTTTATCAAAAACGATTAGACAAATCAACTTGATTTGCAAAAGTTTTTGTCAGCATGGTCTGAAGATGATATGGTTCAATTTCTGTGCAAATCGGACAAACCGTCTAGGACGAGTTCGCAAAAGTAGGTTTTTTGGAAAAGTAAAAATGGCGGGGAAATTGTCATGACCGAAAATGACGTCATAGGGTGCAATTGAATCGGTATGAGCCAATGAATGTATTATGACCAGTTTCATTAAACTAAGCTAATTTAATCAAAAGTTATTAGCATTTTTGTAAATTGTTATAACCTTTGACCACAAGGTGGCACTGCCCCAACACTTTTTGAATACCTTCAAAGCATGGTGCGGAAGACACATACCAAGTTTCATAACGATAGACTAATGCGTTTGTAAAATATAGCATTTTAGCACATAATTCAAAATGGCCGAGAGCCAAAATGGCCGATATGGTAAAATTGAATATCAAACGACACGGCATGCCGTCCTGAATCTAACGAGACTACTTTTATGATTTTTGGACAAACGGTTCAAAAGTTATAAGCAAAAATAGCCATTTTTTATATCTCCGGACCAGTAGGTGGCGCTGGGCCGAAACGCTGCATGTTGCCTCAGGTCATGCTTGTGATGACACGTACCAAGATTGGTTTGAATACGATAAAGCGTTTCGGAGATAGAGCCTTAAGTGGGTTTTTGCAACCGCTACGTAAAATTTGTGTGCGCGTTTATCAAAAACGATTTGACGAATCAACTTGATTTGCAAGATTTTTTGTCAGCATGGTCTGAAGATGATATGGTTCAATTTCTGTGCAAATCGGACAAACCGTCTAGGACGAGTTCGCAAAAGTAGGTTTTTTTGAAAATTAAAAATGGCGGGGAAATTATCATGACCGAAAATGACATCATAGGTTGCAATTGAATCGGCATGAGCCAATGACTCTATTATGACCAGTTTCAATATACTAGGCTAATTTAATCAAAAGTTATTAGCATTTTTGTCAAGTTTGTTATATCTTTTGACCACAAGGTGGCACTGCCCTAAAACTTTTTGAGTACCTTCAGGGCATAGCATGGAAGTCACATACCGAGTTTAGTAACAATATACTAATGCATTTGTAAAATATAGCATTTTTTGACAAAATTCAAAATGGCCGACAGCCAAAATGGCCGATATGGTAAAATTGAATCTCAGACGACTCGGCATGCCGTCCTGAATGTAACGAGACCACTTTTATGATTTTTGGACAAACAGTTCAGAAGTTATAAGCAAAAATAGCAATTTTTCGTATCTCCGGACCAGTAGGTGGCGCTGCGCCGAAACGCTGTATGTTGCCTCAAGTCATGCTTGTGATGACATGTACCAAGTTTGGTTTGAATACGATAAAGCGTTGCGGAGATATTGCCTTAAGAGTGTTTTTGCAACCTTTACGTAAAATTTGTTTGCGCGTTTATCGCAAATGATTTGACGAATCAACTTGATTTGCAAGATTTTTTGTCAGCATGGTCTGAAGATGATCTGGTTCAATTTTCGTGCAAATCAGATGAACCGTCTAGGACGAGTTCGTAAAAGTAGGTTTTTCGGAAAAATCAAAATGGCGGGAAATTTTTTATGACGGAAAATGACGTCATAGGGTGCAATCGAATCGTCTTGAGCCAAGGAATCAGAGGAAAAAAGAATTTTGTTTCTAGCCCTTATGGTTCAAAAGTTATTAGCATAAACATGAGTCAAATTTTGGACTGATGGTGGCGCTAGAGGGATTGAGTTTGAGACTCCAAATTTGCTACGGTGACATTTCAGACTGTCCTCTATTAGTGTGCCAAATTTCACAACTTTTTACCATACGGTTCTATGGGCTGCCATAGACTTCGTGGCGGAAGAAGAAGAAGAAGAAGAAGAAGAAGATGAAATATAGCTGCAAGCAGCAATACCGGGGCCAAGCGCAAAGAAGAAGACAAGACATGCCAAAATGGCTGGCAGTGTCAGATCAACTGGAGCAATAAGCAATTAATCACGTTTTAAGATTATTTTAGGCAAAATGGCTGATATATTATATAAAGATTCACTGATAATATAAGATAATGGTTTATCACTTTTGACCAATAGGTGGCACAGTTACGAAATTGATGTGGTGTAGTCAGAATAAGGGAACAATGACACATGCAAAGTTTGATGCCAATATGTCAAAGCATTGCAGAGATACAGCCTCAAGAGTCATTTTGGCATCATGGCTCAACTTCGTCACTGCGGTTTACAAAAACGGTTTCATCTATTGATGCAAAATCCCTAACTTTTTGTTGACATAGTCTGAAGATGATACGATTCGATTTTGGTGGAAATTGGATAAACGGTCTAGGATGAGTTTGAAAAAGTAGGTTTTGATCAAATAAGAACATTGAGGACAGGATGTTTGACCAAATATGGCAAAATTAGTATCTATGTTCTCGGCATGAGCCAATAAATGTATTATGACCAGTTTCATTAAACTAGGCTAATTTAATCAAAAGTTATTAGCCTTTTTGTAAATTTTGTTATAACCTCTGACCACAAGGTGGCACTGCCCCAAAACTTTTTGAGTACCTTCAAAGCATGGTGCGGAAGACCCATACCAAGTTTCGTAACGATAGACTAATGCGTTTGTAAAATATAGTATTTTAGCACATAATTCAAAATGGCCGAGAGCCAAAATGGCCGATATGGTAAAATTGAATATCAGACAACTCTGAATACCGTCCTGAATCTAACGAGACAACTTTTATGATTTTTGGACAAACAGTTCAAAAGTTATAAGCAAAAATAGCCATTTTTTGTATCTCTGGACCAGTAGGTGGCGCTGCGCCGAAACGCTGCAAGTTGCCTCAAGTCATGCTTGTGATGACATGTACCAAGTTTGGATTGAACACGATAAAGCATTGTGGAGATATTGCCTTATGAGTGTTTTTGCAACCGCTACGTAAAATTTGTGTGCACGTTTATCAAAAACGATTTGACGAATCAACTTGATTTGCAAGATTTTTTGTCAGCATGGTCTGAAGATGATCTGGTTCAATTTTCGTGCAAATCGGACAAACCGTCTAGGACGAGTTCGCAAAAGTAGGTTTTTTGGAAAATTAAATATGGCGGGGAAATTATCATGACCGAAAATGACGTCATAGGATGCAATTGAATCGGCATGAGCCAATGAATGTATTATGACCAGTTTCATTATACTAAGCTAATTAAATCAAAAGTTATTAGCATTTTTGTCAAGTTTGTTATAAATTTTGACCACAAGGTGGCACTGCCCCAAAACTTTTTGAGTACCTTCAGGGCATGGAGTGGAAGACACATACCGAGTTTAGTAACAATACACTAATGCATTTGTAAAATATAGCATTTTAGCACATAATTCAAAATGGCCGACAGCCAAAATGGCCGATATGGTAAAATTGAATATCAGACGACTCGGCATGCCGTCCTGAATCTAACGAGACCACTTTTATGATTTTTGGACAAATGGTTCAAAAGTTATAAGCAAAAACAGCCATTTTTTGTATCTCCGGACCAGTAGGTGGCGCTGCGCCGAAACACTGCATGTTGCCTCAAGTCATGCTTGTGATGACATGTACCAAGTTTGGTTTGAATACGATAAAGCGTTGCGGAGATATTGCCTTAAGAGTGCTTTTGCAACCGCTACGTAAAATTTGTTTGCGCGTTTATCGCAAATGATTTGACGAATCAACTTGATTTGCAAGATTTTTTGTCAGCATGGTCTGAAGATGATCTGGTTCAATTTTCGTGCAAATCGGATGAACCGTCTAGGACGAGTTCGCAAAAGTAGGTTTTTTGGTTAATTAAAAATGGCGGGGAAATTATTATGACGGAAAATGACGTCATAGGGTGCAATCGAAATGGCTTGAGCCAAGGAATCAGAGGAAAAAAGAATTTCGTTTCTAGCCCTTATGGTTCAAAAGTTATTAGCATAAACATGAGTCTAATTTTGGACTGATGGTGGCGCTAGAGGGATTGAGTTAGAGACTCAAAATTTGCTATGGTGACATTTCAGACTGTCTTCTATTAGTGTGCCAAATTTCATAACTTTTTACCATACGGTTCTATGGGCTGCCATAGACTTCGTGGCGGAAGAAGAAGAAGAAGAAGATGAATAATAAATATAGCTGCAAGCAGCAATACCGGGGCCAAGCGCAAAGAAGAAGACAAGACATGCCAAAATGGCTGGCAGTGTCAGATCAACTGGAGCAATGAGCAATTAATCACGTTTTAAGATGATTTTAGGCAAAAGGCTGAAAAATGCATTGTAGTCTGAGAGTGTCAGACCAACTGCAACAATTAACAATTATACAGTTTAAGAAGATTAGGCAAAATGGCTGAAATATCATATATAGAGTCACTAATAATATAAGTTGATGGTTTATCACTTTTGACCAATAGGTGGCGCAGTTACGAAATAAATATGGCGTGGTCAAAATAAGGGAACAATGTCACATGCAAAGTTTGATACCAATATGTCAAAGCATTGCAGAGATACAGCCTCAAGAGTCATTTTGGCATCATGCCTCAAATTCGTCGCTGCGGTTTACAAAAACGGTTTCATCTATTGATGCAAAATCCCTAACTTTTTGTTGATACAGTCTGAAGATGATACGATTTGATTTTGGTGGAAATCGGACAAACGGTCTAGGATGAGTTTGAAAAAGTAGATTTTGATCAAATAAGAACAATGAGGACAGGATGTTTGACCAAATATGGCAAAATTAGTATCTATGTCCTCGGCATGAGCCAATACATGTATTATGACCAGTTTCATCAAACTAGGCTAATTTAATCAAAAGTTATTAGCATTTTTGTAAATTTTGTTATAACCTTTGACCACAAGGTGGCACTACCCCAAAACTTTTTGAGTACCTTCAAAGCATGGTGCGGAAGACACATACCAAGTTTCGTAACGATAGACTAATGCCTTTGTAAAATATAGCATTTTTTGACAAAATTCAAAATGGCCGACAGCCAAAATGGCCGATATGGTAAAATTGAATATCAGACGACTCGGCATGCCGTCCTGAATCTAACGAAACACCTTTTATGATTTTTGGACAAACGGTTCAAAAGTCATAAGCAAAAATAGCCATTTTTTGTATCTCCGGACCAGTAGGTGGTGCTGTGCCGAAATGCTGCATGTTGCCTCAAGTCATGCTTGTGATGACATGTACCAAGATTGGTTTGAATACGATAAAGCGTTGCGGAGATATAGCCTTATGAGTGTTTTTGCAACCGCTACGCAAAATTTGTGTGCACGTTTATCAAAAACGATTTGACAAATCAACTTGATTTGCAAGATTTTTTGTCAGCATGGTCTGAAGATGATCTGGTTCAATTTTCGTGCAAATCGGACAAACCGTCTAGGACGAGTTCGTAAAAGTAGGTTTTTTGGAAAATTAAAAATGGCGGGGAAATTATCATGACCGAAAATGACTTCATAGGGTGCAATTAAATCGGCATGAGCCAATGAATGTATTACGACCAGTTTCATTTAACTAAGCTAATTTAATCAAAAGTTATTAGCATTTTTGTAAATTTTGTTATAACCTTTGACCACAAGGTGGCACTGCCCCAAAACTTTTTGAGTACCTTCAAAGCATGGTGCAGAAGACACATACCAAGTTTCGTAACGATAGAATAATGAGTTTGTAAAATATAGTATTTTAGCACATAATTCAAAATGGCCGACAGCCAAAATGGCCGATTTGGTAAAATTGAATATCAGACGACTCGGCATGCCTTCCTGAATCTAACGAGGCCACTTTTATGATTTTTGGACAAACGGTTCAAAAGTTATAAGCAAAAATAGCCATTTTTCATATCTCCGGACCAGTAGGTGGCGCTGCGCCGAAACACTGCATGTTGCCTCATGTCATGCTTGTGATGACATGTACCAAGTTTGGTTTGAACACGATAAAGCGGTGCGGAGATATTGCCTTAAGTGTGTTTTTGCAACTGCTACGTAAAATTTGTTTGCACGTTTATCGAAAAGGATTTGACGAATCAACTTGATTTGCAAGATTTTTTGTCAGCATGGTCTGAAGATGATCTGGGTCAATTTTCGTGCAAATCGGTTGAACCGTCTAGGACGAGTTCGTAAAAGTAGGTTTTTCGGTTAATTAAAAATGGCGGGAAAATTTTTATGACGGAAAATGACGTCATAGGGTGCAATCGAATTGTCTTGAGCCAAGGAATCAGAGGAAAAAAGAATTTTGTTTCTAGCCCTTATGGTTCAAAAGTTATTAGCATAAACATAAGTGCAATTTTGGACTGATGGTGGCGCTAGAGGGATTGAGTTAGAGACTCCAAACCTGCTATGGAGACACTTGAGACCGTCTTCTATAAGTGTGCCGAATTTCATAACTTTTTACCATACGGTTCTATGGGCTGCCATAGACTTCGTGGCGGAAGAAGAAGAAGAAGATGAATAACAAGCAGCAATACCGGGGCCAAGCGCAAAGAAGAAGACAAGACATGCCAAAATGGCTGGCAGTGTCAGATCAACTGGAGCAATGAGCAATTAATCACGTTTTAAGATGATTTTAAGCAAAAGGCTGAAAATGCATTGTAGTCTGAGAGTGTCAGACCAACTGCAACAATTAACAATTATACAGTTTAAGAAGATTAGGCAAAATGGCTGAAATATCATATATTGAGTCACTGATAATGTAAGTTAATGGTTTATCACTTTTGACCAATAGGTGGCACAGATACGAAATTGATGTGGTGTGGTCAGAATAAGGGAACAATGACACATGCAAAGTTTGATGCCAATATGTCAAAGCATTGCAGAGATACAGCCTCAAGAGTAATTTTGGCATAATGGCTCAACTTCGTCGCTGCGGTTTACAAAAACGGTTTCATCTATTGATGCAAAATCCCTAACTTTTTGTTGACACTGTCTGAAGATGATACGATTCGATTTTGGTGGAAATTGGACAAACGGTCTAGGATGAGTTTGAAAAAGTAGGTTTTGATCAAATAAGAACATTGAGGACAGGATGTTTGACCAAATATGGAAAAATTAGTATCTCTGTTCTCGGCATGAGCCAATGACTGTATTATGACCAGTTTCATTAAACTAGGCTAATTTAATCAAAAGTTATTAGCATGTTTGTAAATTTTGTTATAACCTCTGACCACAAGGTGGCACTGCCCCAAAACGTTTTGAGTACCTTCAAAGCATGGTGCGGAAGACATGATTTTTGGACAAACAGTTCAAAAGTTATAAGCAAAAATAGCCATTTTTTGTATCTCCGGACCAGTAGGTGGCGCTGCGCCGAAACGCTGCATGTTGCTTCAGGTCATGCTTGTGATGACATATACCAAGATTGGTTTGAATACGATAAAGCGTTGTGGAGATATAGGCTTATGAGTGTTTTTGCAACCGCTACGCAAAATTTGTGTGCGCGTTTATCGAAAACGATTTGACAAATCAACTTGATTTCCAAGATTTTTTGTCAGCATGGTCTGAAGATGATCTGGTTCAATTTTCGTGCAAATCGGACAAACCGTCTAGGACGAGTTCGCAAAAGTAGGTTTTTTGGATAATTAAATATGGCCGGGAAATTATCATGACCGAAAATGACGTCATAGGGTGCAATTGAATCGGCATGAGCCAATGAATGTATTATGACCAGTTTCATTATACTAAGCTAATTAAATCAAAAGTTATTAGCATTTTTGTCAAGTTTGTTATAACTTTTGACCACAAGGTGGCACTGCCCCAAAACTTTTTGAGTACCTTCAGGGCATGGAGTGGAAGTCACATACCGAGTTTAGTAACAATACACTAATGCATTTGTAAAATATAGCATTTTAGCACATAATTCAAAATGGCCGACAGCCAAAATGGCCGATATGGTAAAATTGAATATCAGACGACTCGGCATGCCGTCCTGAATGTAACGAGACCACTTTTATGATTTTTGGACAAACAGTTCAGAAGTTATAAGCAAAAATAGCAATTTTTCGTATCTCCGGACCAGTAGGTGGCGCTGCGCCGAAACGCTGTATGTTGCCTCAAGTCATGCTTGTGATGACATATACCAAGATTGGTTTGAATACGATAAAGCGTTGTGGAGATATAGGCTTATGAGTGTTTTTGCAACCGCTACGCAAAATTTGTTTGCGCGTTTATCAAAAACGATTTGACGAATCAACTTGATTTGCAAGATTTTTTGTCAGCATGGTCTGAAGATGATCTGGTTCAATTTTCGTGCAAATCGGACAAACCGTCTAGGACGAGTTCGTAAAAGTAGGTTTTTTGGAAAATTAAAAATGGCGGGGAAATTATCATGACCGAAAATGACATCATAGGTTGCAATTGAATCGGCATGAGCCAATGACTCTATTATGACCAGTTTCAATATACTAGGCTAATTTAATCAAAAGTTATTAGCATTTTTGTCAAGTTTGTTATATCTTTTGACCACAAGGTGGCACTGCCCTAAAACTTTTTGAGTACCTTCAGGGCATAGCAAGGAAGTCACATACCGAGTTTAGTAACAATATACTAATGCATTTGTAAAATATAGTATTTTTTGACAAAATTCAAAATGGCCGACAGCCAAAATGGCCGATATGGTAAAATTGAATATCAGACGACTCGGCATGCCGTCCTGAATGTAACGAGACCACTTTTATGATTTTTGGACAAACAGTTCAGAAGTTATAAGCAAAAATAGCAATTTTTCGTATCTCCGGACCAGTAGGTGGCGCTGCACCGAAACGCTGTATGTTGCCTCAAGTCATGCTTGTGATGACATGTACCAAGTTTGGTTTGAATACGATAAAGCGTTGCGGAGATATTGCCTTAAGAGTGTTTTTGCAACCGCTACGTAAAATTTGTTTGCGCGTTTATCGCAAATGATTTGACGAATCAACTTGATTTGCAAGATTTTTTGTCAGCATGGTCTGAAGATGATCTGGTTCAATTTTCGTGCAAATCGGATGAACCGTCTAGGACGAGTTTGTAAAAGTAGGTTTTTCGGAAAATTCAAAATGGCGGGAAAATTTTTATGACGGAAAATGACGTCATAGGTTGCAATCGAATCGTCTTGAGCCAAGGAATCAGAGGAAAAAATAATTTTGTTTCTAGCCCTTATGGTTCAAAAGTTATTAGCATAAACATGAGTCAAATTTTGGACTGATGGTGGCGCTAGAGGGATTGAGTTAGAGACTCCAAATTTGCTACGGTGACATTTCAGACTGTCCTCTATTAGTGTGCCAAATTTCACAACTTTTTACCATACGGTTCTATGGGCTGCCATAGACTTCGTGGCGGAAGAAGAAGAAGAAGAAGAAGAAGAAGAAGAAGATGAATAATAATAATAAGAACGGGAACGGTTTCAATAGGTGCCTTCGCACCTTCGGTGCTTGGCCCCTAATAAGATCGATTTGTGGCTTTTGAAAATCAATATCGAATTGACCACTTTTAAAAAATGATTAAACGAAAAAAAATGTTTTTGCCCAGCCCTACTTTGAATGGTCTTTAAGCAGCTTTTTTGCCTACATTGACTTTATAGGGACCATGTCTGTCAAGCTCCGAAAAGCATCACAAAAGCGGTCCATTTATCGTGTTATATTCCACATCTCTGAAACCATACGCTAGCTGTGTATGATGAATAGAATGAGAATTTTTACATCATCTGTTCTGTTGCTTTCAAGTTTAGATGTCGTCTTTGAAGTGGACAGACATGGTCACTATGTTGGTTGCTATATTAAAGAGAGCTGCATAAATGTTCTTAAGATTTTTCTTGTGCGTTACATGGAAGACAATAACAGCATGTGGGTTTGGAACATTGAGTGAATAATGGAAGAATGTGTATCTATTGGTGAACTATTCCTTATTCTGTTTGGTTCATGGTTCTGTCCACAAGATGGCAGCAGCAAGCCTGTTTTGCTGATCTGCAGGCGGCACCCATAATCCCTTCTGTGGATCCTAATCACTTCAGGGCCGCTTTGCTCACAATTCTTTTAAAAACCACACTTCCTCATCTTGTTGCTCAAATTAATCATGACATGTCTTGAGGAAAGGCCCACCCAGGTGTTGTATTTACCCATCATATTGTTAACATTAATGTTCAGAATGTGTCTCCTGAAGAACAACAAAAGCAGGGAGGTTTTTTGTCCAGAGCCTGAGTGTTGATTTGTTACATTGGCTACTGCTCATTCAACACACCTCTATACAATGATTTCTTGACCTTGGAACCAACCACTGGGACTCTACACTGCATTAAATCTTTCTCTGGGTTTCCCCTGCTGTTCCTCAAATATGAGAAATCTTGCGCAAGACCTTTAAAAAAAAAAAAAAAAAAAGGAAATAGTGATAATTTCAAAATCTATCCCTTATAAAACAGCTGCCTGGTGTATTGTGTAGACTTGCCGTATTATGATTGGACAAATTCTATTGGTCTCAGCGTTGGGTCATGTGGCACTCAAACATTCTAGACTGTTCTCCTTGGTAAATGCATGTTCTGTTACATAACAGGAAGAGCATCTGCTTGGTTGATGGCATGTATATGACTATTTCAGATGTGTTTTACTACAAAGCTGTTAACAGGATTTATGATCTTGTGAATCTGTTTTTTATTATACATATATACTTGTGTAAAAAAAAGAAAAGCTGCAACAAGTGTCTTTCCATCAGCATTCCTTTTGTCGCTCGCTAATCTCCCTTGACACTTGGACGGGGCACTAAGTGGAGATGAATCTCTTCTTTTCCTGACCATTGGCTGCCCTCGCATGTTTTAGTTTTCAGAATAAATCTACAGAGTGCCATTATGCATTTCTATACTAGCTGCTTTTTTGAGTTAATGTGATGTTTTATGCACATTTCTGGTCTTGTGTACGATTCATCCTTATTACAAATCAAATGACTTTCCTTTTCTTGTGGTGTCACTTAAACCAATATTGGCCAATGTTATCCAATTGCCAAATGGCTTCTGAGACAGTTTTAACAACCTGTTCTGCTGTGGAACACCCCACTTTTTTTTAATACTTCAGTCAATTTGCATTGGATTAAATTAATTATTTTTTTGTTGTTGAAAATATCTGTTTTACTTTCATTACAGAAGTACAATGGGTTACAAGGTTTTTTTTTCCGTCACTGCAGCATTAGCATGTTGTACTGCTCAATGAAAGATAAAGGGATTGTTTTATATAGTTATGCTATGCATGCCACTATAATTCTATTAAAATATTGCTAAATTCAGATTTCCACGTTACCATGGGAGCTGTAACATTATTTCAGTCTCCCTTCCTAGGCGTGGTACAAAATTCTCCTCATTCTGCCACAATCAGCTTCATGTGCATCAGTCACATCAGCAAGGTTGGAGTGATGGACATAACATCGTTTTCAATTTCTTTAGACTTTTATGATGTTTGTCTAGATTTGTTTCTTTAGACTCTGTATCTAGTTTTTTTTTTTATGAAAGAGCTCATGTAAATGTGTCTTATGAAACAATCAGGTAAACTAATCATATGAGGTTTTTGTGATTGCCATTTCAGGCAAGTCGCCTGTTTGCTATTCATGAAAATGTTGTTTTGCACATCCCTAGTGTTTCATTCACAAACATGATTTATTTTTCTTTCCATCCATCAGAATTAATTGAGAATGTGAAGTTGATACACAAACCAGTGTCTTTGCAACCAAGAGGACTGATAAACAAGGGAAACTGGTGCTATATCAATGCTGTATCCTTTTCTTTGGCTCAGTTCATCCGGTCTTATTGAGCTGTTTAAACCAATAATTAATTGGTCAAGCTTTTCTTGTTCCATTTGTTTATTCTCACTTGACTCCTAGCTTTAGACCCTGCAGGCCCTGATTGCGTGTCCCCCCATGTATCATCTGATGAAGTCCATTCCCCTTTTCAGTGAGACTCAGAGACCCTGCACATCCACACCCATGATGGATAACTTGTAAGTTTCAGGCTTTTTTTTCTGTCCTAAATATTGCTATATAATTATTACACTGTTTATATGAGCAGGATATGGAATTTCATAGCATATCATCTATTCTAAGACTTTACCAGCTTAAGAGGCACTAATGTGATCAGTCTTATATGAAAGTACTCAAAACGTGGACCACATTTAGCCCTTGAGCCATGTTTTTGTGGCCCACTAATGACATCATGGCAACTTTATCTACAATAACTATAAGCAACTTTTCTTGTTAATAATGGTGGAACGAGTGGCGTGACCTATACTGTATGTCAATTGAAATGTCAACTGGTCAAGGCGCCAAACAGAAAACTATAGTCTTTAAATGAGCCAAGTTTGTGTGCAATCAGAATGATAAAGCATTACAGGTTTAGTCTTTTGTTTTTAACATGTGTCATATAATGGGAAGCATCTGTCTGTACACTGATGCCAGACTTATCGTTCATTATAAATTAATGATAATATCTTTTGGATTGCATCAGTTTCAAATTAAGATGAAAAGCTAAATCAAATCCGATGGAGTAACTGGATGCAAACTTTCATTTGAAATGTCTCAAATGTCAGATCTGACCTTAGCTTAATATTCTGGCTGACTTCAATCAATCAATCGACAAGTTTGTGCAAAACTTCTGTGAATGCGTGGTTTTTGCTAAATTCAATAATTGTAATGACATTTTTTGGACCAAATTCACTTATTTCTTTTTCGCATTGTCTGCTAGCCACATTAATAAATTGCTATAAACATTTGGAGTGTGGCCCTTGAAGCTAAAGTGGTCCTTCTTTCCGACGAACTAGCCTGTTTACAGGCAGTGTTAGGTGGTTTCATTACATTTGCTGAAGCAGGGAAATTAGTGTTTTTGTGAATGTTTTTCACTATAGTCTTTTGTCTTGTAGTATTCGGCTTGTGAATGAGTTCAGCAATATGCCTGTCCCTTCCAAGGCTAAACAACAAGGTAATGCCTGTCCAGAGTTAATGTAGGACAACATCTTTACATTCCTTTTTTACCTGTGTATTTATATATTATATTATCATCTGCTTCTTTTGTAGCTGCTGGAGAGAAGATAATGAAAGACCTTAGAGTGGGTGTTCCTTTTGAACCCTCCTACATCTATAAACTCCTCACCCTCATTAAATCAAGCCTTTCTGAGAAGGTAGGAAGCATGAAGACTGGACGGTTTACAATAAAGCCCATTGTATAATTGGACTTGCTAAGGCCCCAGCACTGTTTTTAGAGGGCCCCCAGTGGTACACATTTTAAATGTCTCCTTTATCTGAAGGGAAAACAACTATAATTTTAGTTTATGTAATGATTGGTTGTAATTGCCACCAACAATTCATTAGTCTCTTAGTTTCACGATTACTGGCACCTCACAATGAAGTCAAAATTATAGACACCTGTACTTGACACACCCGAGGACATGACCTTCCTGTTCCATCCCTGTTTGTATTTGTCTGCACATTCACTAAAAGGAATGAGTGTGCCAGGAACCTCTAATGAACAGATCAAAGCAGAAAGATAAAGCCCTCAGTTATGGCATTCTTCAGCCATTAATGAGCTGGATTTGTGGATACACAGTCTTCCGGATGTGGAAGAACGAAAGCGTGTCTAAACAATCCTGGCTTAGCAGGGACTATACAGAGGATAGACATATCCCTTGTTGTCTACAGTCTTAACTTAACCTTCCAAAAGTGTTTTTGCAGCAATGAAGAGCCGTTTTGGGTTCCCCAAAGATCCTTGCAGTAAATAGTTCCTAGAAGAACAATTTCTTAATTTGAATAACCATGTTCCATGATAAAGAATCTTTTGTATAATAGAACGGTTCCATGGATAACTTATTTCCATCAGGAATTATAATTTGGTTCTCATTAGGAATTATGGTGCCTTGGATGCCAGTATATCTAAAAGTTGTGAAACCCAGTAAATAAGTGTAGTGAGGTGTTGTGGATGAGCAAAGTCTTGTTATCTATTAATGATCTCTCTGTCTTTCTCTCAGGGTCGCCAGGAGGATGCGGAGGAGTACCTTGGTTTCATTTTAAATGGGCTGCATGAGGAAATGCTGGCACTGAAGAAGCTTATTTCTCCACAAGAAGAAAGTACGTTCCTTTTTGTTTGCAAGAGAAATGGTCTCTCGGCTGGAGTCCTGCCCACTCTAGATTTATTAGTTTTCTGGTTGCTTCATATTAACTAGGTGTCTGTTTCTGTTTCTGACCAGAAGCCCCCACGCCAAATGGGCCCGAGTCTCAGCCTGGTGTGGAGGAAGACCCTGCTGAGAAGGAAGAAGGCAGTGATGATGAGTGGGAACAGGTCGGACCCAGAAACAAAACCTCCATCACCCGGCAGGCAGATTTCATCCGCACACCTATCACTGACATATTCGGTGGCCACATCAGGTAGGCTTTGAATGCATGTTTCCATGTCAGCTACTTCTAGATACTGTAAAGCAGTGATTCTCAGGCTGGTCCTCTGTGTATCCCTAGTGTAAAAGCTCCTGTGTGCTATTCCACATAACTTCAAAGGTGGAACCTGACCTAAAAAGTCTTGAGAACCACTGCTGTAGAGACATTGTCCTCATAAAGGCCCTGATATACTCATGACACAGTTCTTTTTTGTTCTTCGCTTAGGGGTAAAAAGAAGTTCATCGAACATCCCGGCGCTGCCCATGATGCTGGGTGCGTCATTTATATGAATATGTGAATGTGCAAAAGTGACAGCAGTGGGAGAACAGCAGTTAGCAGTTAAAGCATCTGATAATGGCAATGTGGATATGTTTGCACACGCTCTGCAATTCGGCCAAGTCCAGTCACATCAATTTTATTTATGTAGCACTTTATACAATAGGTTGCTTAAATGCAAGCAGCTTTACAGTATTAAACATGGGGGGGGGAACAGTGTCAGTGTTACATTTGATTAGAATTACAGCTTCAATTTCTATTATAACGCAGATCTTCAGTGTATTCATACTTTTGCTCGAGTCTGATCTTGACGAACTGAAGAGAAGACTGAACTACTTATGTAGTTTGAAGGCGTTTACCAGACAGAGCAAACATTTCCGGAAAGTGTTCAACAAGCTTTCAAACTCCTCAACTTTGATTTGGCCTGATTTTGTTCGAAATTACATCACACCAGTTCTTTGTACGATTCTGCTTGAAGTATATCAGGGCCTTAACAGTTTCTGTGTAAGACACCTGACCTCTGTGACGCATTAAACCACAGAGGTGGACAGAAATGCAGCACTTCTGCAAAAAAAATAAACTTGTGGAAAAGTAAAGCCGTGGCACACGGTTTGGCCTTTTCATTGGCTCACATTGTCCACTGTGGTATGACACAAGTGCTTGGTAAGTTTGATGTTATCTTCAGCCCATCCTGCTGTCCTGATGCTCCTCCAAGCTGTGTGGCTACAGCCATTACAAACAATTCACTGCAGAAAAACAAGCCTTGTGGCTCACCACCACAGACCAGCTAATTTTGGTGGCTGCAGAAACGCAGACGCCTGAACGTGTGGGGGCGTCAAGGATTAGAATGAAGCCTTTTTTCTTAGCTTTTGGGGCTATGGTTTGGCTATGGAGTCTTTGGTAGCCTGATGGAGAATTTAATTGCGTAGCTATGCCCTTCTTTTGCTTTCCTGTGAGAAAAATATAGTTTTGGGGCTTTCAGATTCATAGTAGTATGCTCTCTTCTCCAATTTCCCTAAGCAATGTGAATTATTTATTTATTTTTTCTTATTTTGTTTTTGACCTTTTATTTTGTTGTTGTAACACAGTAAATGGTTTATTTGTTACCACTAAAATTGGTCACACTCAAATATTTTCTAAAACGTTGTTGTTGTTGTTGTTTTTTTTAGATCCGTGGTTTACCAGCAGAGCTCAAAAGAGTCAGCCACCCTGCAGCCCTTTTTCACGCTGCAGTTGGACATCCAATCAGAGAAGATCCGCACAGTCCAGGAGGCCCTGGAGGTACTGGTGGCGCGGGAGTCCGTTCAGGGCTACACCACTAAGAGCAAGCAAGAGGTGTGAATCATTAACTGTAAACTTCATCCCACAGACACGTCAATGTTGGTTACTCTATGAACTACTGACATGGCACTCTATACTGTTGCTGTGTCTCCCCCTCATAACTGAGATAGATGCCTGCTGTAAATCTGTGGCTGTCTTGTTGAATCTTTCTGTTTGCCCATCTGTCCCTCAATTCTGATGTGCAGTTTCTCATGTGACACTATAATAATGTAATAAACATTCATTTAAAATCATAAGATGTAACAAATATCCATTATTGATCACTAACAAGAATAAAATAGTTCAAATCAATCATCAAATTAGGGAGGACAATTGACAAACAAATTCCCACAATCAATCCTCGTTTAAATTAATGATCAATTCATCGATTAATCTTTAAACTTAACTTCTTAAATTCGAAGCGGAGGTGCTACTAAGTTATCACATGTCCCAAATGACACACTTCATATGTACTTTCTGGCTTGTGGGCTTACAATGGCTGCCGTGTGCGTGTGTTAAGTCCATGAAGACTGTAGGGTGGTCTATTTTTCATTTTAGGTTTCAGAAGGGTGCTCGCGAGTGTCCCCTTTGGGGTCGATATGCGCACTTTTGCTGAACACTCACGGGCATTACGTTTCGAAAGTGTGAACTCGTAGGAAGACCGCAAGTGTTTAGGGTGCCATTTGGGCCAGGGTCATGATCGTGACGTGAACAGATCCCCAGTGTAAATTCCAACGGATATAGTGAGTAGAGATCAACCGGACACTATTTTACCACTGGAGTGTGCTTGGATTGGTTTGATCGCTCAGATTGACGGGTATTGATTCATCTCAGCCATAGAATAGGATCAACCAGGATCTTATTACTTGTTGTTTATTCTATGTACTTTTATTGTGACATTTACACAAGTAATTAGTTCTTATGTTCAGTAAAATTACTTGTTTCGAGGTTTTTTTTTTTGGATCCTTGATTTAATTGTTTAGAAAAAAATGGCTAGCCTACCTAATCCATTGCATGACTTGAATACATTTAATACTATTAGAATACGTAACAATGACACACTTTCTTTTACATTTAATAGTATTTCATTGTAAAATTAATTAATTTCTTGTTAGATATATTAGTTTTTTACCATAGATAGCAAGGGAATTTGTCAGTAAAAATGCTATGGTAAAAACCTGGTAATAATTTCTCAGTATTTCTTTTAACATTTTTTTTCAGTGTACAAATTGCTAATGGTCCACTCTTCATATTTTGAAGGGATAGGTATTTTAACCTCCAAGATGACTTGTTTTAAATTTGATCCTGACTTTCTTGTGTTGATGTTGAATTCTGATTTCTTGCCCTCTTTGTCCCTTTTCTGCTTTTAGATTGAGATCAGCCGGAGAGTGACTCTTGAAGAGCTTCCTCCAGTGCTGGTCCTTCACCTCAAGAGATTTGTCTTTGAGAAGACTGGTGGATGTCAAAAACTGATCAAGAATATTGAGTACCCTGTTGATCTGGAGATCAGTAAAGGTGCTTATTTAATTTTTCTCTGCTGATAGTACGTTGTTTTTAGCAGGTTTCACCAACTAGTCAGTCAGTTGTAGATTACATGATTTTAGTTGCACTTCTGTACCAGGTGACATCAGGAGGATAATTTCTGTTTTCTGCCCACTGCATCCCAACTTTAGCTGCCTGTCATTTTATTTTAGTAACCTCTATTCAACTAAATATATTGTTAATATAAATATACACCGATCAGGCATAACATTATGACAATATTGTGTTGGTCCCCCTTTTGCTGCCAAAACAGCCCTGACCCGTTGAGACAGACTCCACTAGACCCCTGAAGGTGTGCTGTGGTATCTGGAACCAAGATGTTTGCAGCAGGTCCTTTAAGTCCTGTAAGTTGCGAGATGGGGACTCCGTGAATCGGACTTGTTTGTTCAGCACATCCCACAGATGCTCGATTGGATTGAGATCTGGGGCATTTACACTCCAAGTCAACACCTCAAACTCGTGCTCCTCAAACCATTCCTAAACCATTTTTGCTTTGTGGCAGGGCGCATTATCCTGCTGAAAGAGCCACAGCCACCAGGAAATACTGTTTCCATGAAAGGGTGTATATGGTCTGCAACAATGCTTAGGTAGGTGGTACGTGTCAAAGTAACATCTACATGGATGGCAGGACCCAAGGATCCAGCAGAACATTGCCCAAAGCTTCCCACTGCCTCTGCCGGCTTGCCTCCTTCCCATAGTGCATCCTGGTGCCATGTGTTCCCCAGGTAAGCAACGCACACGCACCCGGCCATCCACGTGATGTAAAAGAAAACACGATTCATCAGACCAGGCCACCTTCTACCATTGCTCCATGGCAATGCTTCTGATGCTCACGTGCCAACTGTTGGCGCTTTCGGTGGTGGACAGGGGTCAGCATGGGCACCTATGAAGCCCCATACGCAACAAACTGCGATGCACTGTGTATTCTGACACCTTTCTATCAGAACCAACATTAACTTCTTGAGCACTTTGAGCTACAGTAGCTCGTCTGTTTGACCGGACCAGACGGGCCAGCCTTCGCTCCCCACGTGCATCAATGAGCCCATGACCCTGTCGCCGGTTCACCACTGTTCCTTCCTTGGACCACTTTTGATAGAGACTGACCACTGCAGACCAGGAACACCCCACAAGAGCTGCAGTTTTGGAGATGCTCTCAGTCATCTAGCCATCACAAATTGGCCCTTATCAAACTTGCTTAAATCCTTGCTTAAATTGTTTGCAAAGCATGTTATAGGCTAAATGTGCCATGCCCATCTAAAATTGTCTGTTCATTCAGAGCATCTCGCATTTCTTTGAAGTGTCTATCTCCACACACACTTTCATAATTTTGTACACATGGACTATGCAGGTCCATTCTCTTTCACTTCACAAACCTCTATTTTAATGGATTGTTCCAAGTTGGTAAGTCATTACTGTGAAAATAGTTTGAGTGAAAAAACTGTTTGAGCAATGTGCTCAATTCTGCTCCTGACAAGGAGAACAGGTTCCCCCACTAAATATGAACCTGACCAAAATAAACGAGAGCACTGATGAGGGAGTAGCATAAAGACTTCTCTATTGTGAATGGTTTCCTGCTTACGAAACTAGGCTACATGTCAGTCATTTAATACCAGTCTGAATGTTAGTCCATCTGGATGCTATTCAGATCTGGATTAAGTTGATCAAGTATTCTACAGTCACTGAGTGTTTATTTTCCTTATGCTGGTTCTCACAACTAGCAAATGGATTATCTTAATAGTAAGCCATCTGTAAATATGCTGCTATATATTAAAATGCTTCATGATTTTCAGATCTCTTGTCACCGGGGGTGCGGGGCAAAACTTTTAAAGGCCAAAGAACCTACAGGCTCTTTGCAGGTATGTTGTTTTTTTTATTCCTTTGTCTTAGAACGCTTCTCCTCTGGTCTAATTAACCTAAAAAACAGGATGTAGGCTTTTCACAATTATTACAATATTATTTTTTATTATTATTATTATTTGATGTCTCTGCCTTTCCAGTGCATTGTGTTAAATTCTAGGCAACCTCTGTGATTATCCACCTTATTTATGTAAAAGCATCCTCTTCCTGATATGTTTAGCTGTATAAACCACTTGCTATGCTGCTTGATATTGCAAACTCATATGTCTTACCATATTTTAACGCATTGTCATAATAATTAACACATTGGTTTGTAGCACAAATAGATTCCCTGTTTACTGCACTTATTACTTGATATTCACCTATAGTAGGGCTGTGTGATATTGAAGAAAAATGCAATATGTGATATCCTTGTTAAATAATGCGATATTCAATATGTGTAAAATCTATTTCTTCCCCCAACTGATATCCTTCACTTAAAGCATAACCGACTGTGTTTACATGATTACTCATCAAGACAGCCATTTTGACAACTGTGTGTATTTGACAGTTTGAGTGTGTAACAAGACGCGAAAAAAAGAACGGCTTGTGCGCACATTTCGGTGTGTGTTAGACAGCGCGAGACTGCAAGGAGTTGTTTTTCGCAAGTTATTGCGTTTAATAACTCTTTTTAATGTCAAGCAAGTCACAGTCGTGTGCTCAGTCTATTCTCTGCTATATGCATCAACCTAAAACGTACACTTTTCACAATGTTGAAGTAGCCTATTAAAATCATTCAGATATTGCGTTCCATTGTGATATGCATATTGCGATATGTATATTTTGTGATATTTCGATATATTGCGCAGCCCTAACCTATAGGCACAAATGAATTGGAAATCACACACTCAGAAAATAGCTGGTGAAACATTTCCTCAACAGTGATTTTTCACTTGGACCCTTTCCACAGTTTGATACTAATCCTGTTTATATGAGTGTACATGACAGGCATTTGCGCAAATACTTTTATTAAGTCTTCCAACAAGCTGTCAAGACGCACACCTTTCATCCTTCCAGCACCTTCCTATTGCCAACTAGCTAGGCCTTGTCTGTCTTGACTCTGCCACCACACGTGACTCACTGACCTGTTTAAACACACATGGCCTTCCTTTGCGGGAGATGTTCACCTTTTTTCCCCGCCTTCAAGAGTGAATTGCTTTCAGGCGTTTATTTTCCTTTCTGAAAGGAAAAAAAAATGGCTCCTTGCTTGTCAAGAAGTAGCCTGTCCAGCAACCCCTAGCAACGGTTGCCATACCAATACATTTCCCTTAAGCCTCTTTTTTTGACCATTTTCCCCATGTTTGAACATCTGGTGTGGGTGGAAAATTGTCTCAACTATTCATTTAATTGCCAGTGATATAGCACACAAGATATTTCACCTTTTCTTACAGTTTACCAAACTTTACTGCCAGCAAAGTCTTTACTGCAATAAAAAAGTACATGTGTCCTATCAATGCCGTTTTCCCTGTGCGATGGATGTTAGAGGGCCATTGATACCATGTAGTTCTTGTTGTAGTTTATACTTTCGATGTAGAGGTTTATAAATCTGCCTAAAGGTTGTTTACAGTTCAATGTTTTGTTAACATGCACTCCAGGTGCTTGAAGTTAAGAACCCATCAAATCCCTTGATAACGTGCAGGGGTTGTGTAGTAAACAAGCAGTCAAGGTTTTCCATCAGTAAAAGTTCAAGTAACAGTTCTTGGTATTGATCTAGCGTTCTTGGTACATAAGTGAAGTTGCCTAAAGAAACTGCTCTCATAACCCACATATCATCCCTGCACTCTTTTTATATTACACTCCCCATTGTTATAATTGTTTGCTGTAAGTTTAACTTTAAAAAAAAAATTGCTACATTGATATTTATATTTAAACTTCTATTTAAAGAATTGCTTGTTATCTGATTTGGGATTTGAAACAGATGATTCATAACGAATCAATAAATGTTACATTATGTGAAGCTGTTTTGCATTGATGCCAAATCATCACTGAATTCTTCAAAAAATGTCTACCTTGGTATAAAAGGGGCAGCAGAATCTTATGGTCGACCGATTTTGTCTAGCCCAGCCACTGGAAATTTGAATGGAAATGAGTGTTGTACTAAATCAACTTGTATCTTCCCGCAGTCGTCTATCACCATGGGAACAGTGCCACGGGTGGCCACTACACTACAGATGTCTTCCACATCGGTCTGAACGGCTGGCTGCGCATTGATGACCAGGCGGTGAAGATCATCAATCAGCATCAGGTGGTGAAGCAGACTGCAGAGCGCACTGCCTACCTGCTGTACTACCGGCGTGTGGACCTGCTGTAGAAACCATACTCGTACAACACAAACACGCACACACACACGTACATTCAAACACACGTTTACATGCAGACACAATCTCAAACACACACGCACACACACAACCACGTGTCTCGACAGGAACACTGCCCAACTTCACGATTGTCCTCCCTTCCTTAACCCTGCTATTCCAGAGAGCCAGCTTTTCCAACTTTTTCTTTCTTTCTTTTTTGGAAGAGGAAAAGACATGAGACGTATCTAAAGACTTTCCTGTAATAGTGTTTTCCCCCTCCGCACATGGCCTTGCTTGGGTCTGGAGAAGTTGAGGGGAGAAATGTTAGCACTGCAGAACGCTCCAGTTTGGAGAGACAGACCTGAATCACTGCTTATGTTCACAGCCTCATGTTGTCTGGCCAGAGTGGATCCCCGCTGAAAGAACTCAAACCAGTTGAGGCTGATGGACTGCTGGAGAAAATCGTTCTTTTTCTTTTTTTTTGTTTTTGTTAAATCTACTTTTTTTAAATGGCATAGAAAAAAATATGAAGTGTTTTGCCTTTTAGCAAGGAGAGTTGTCGGCCTAATTTGCAGCAGTTAAGTGGAGCCTGTTAAATTCTTGACTAGAGCATCAAAGTGGCCCAACACCAGCAAGCTTCCAAAATTTGTGTAGATCTCAATGTAGGAGTTTGTCGACAAGCAAGACACTCAACTCCACCACCACCACCACAACAACCTCTTCTCTCCCCCATTTCCCTATTACTCCTGATGCTTCAGATTACACTTGAGTCATGGGAGGGAAAAAGATAGCGGGAGGGTGCTGCAGTGTGCTGAAATGGTAAAAAGCAAAACAAAACAAAAAAAAAACTAAAATTGGCTTTGTTTGAACCTTCAGTGTGATTTTTGGGTGTAGGATTAGAATGACTATCTTACAATTTTAATGCGCTTTAGGATATAAATGATTACAAAAAGCTTTGTGCACGTTAAAATATAAAACTGGTCGATTAAAATGCGGATGTGCATCGTTTGCACATTTCTTGCAGATATTTAAGTTTTAAAAGTATTAAAAACGCAAAAATTTGAATCTTGGCGGCGGTTACCTTGATCAGCTCCCTGGGGGATTGCGCTTGTTCTGTAGGCTTTGTGTGTACTTTCATACGTTCATGCTGGCGAGATACAGATGATGTCCAAAACTCCATAATGAACATTTATTTTTGTCCCCTCTCGCCATCCTTCATTAGTTCTGTTTGATCCTTTCCTGTATCGTATGAATAAAGTGTATCCACTGTCCACTGACTGCCTTTTGATGTCAGTAGAGCAGCAAGTACTGAGCCACTCCTGCCAAGTTTGAGAGGGAGCTGTGTTGAGAAACATCTGTTTTGCATCTCATTCTGTATGTTAGCCCGCTCCGAGCAGTCAGCCTGTGATGTGCATGTTGAGGCTCAGTGTGCAGTTCTGAGGATATCATCTCAGAATGGGTAGCAAGAAATGTCTCTTACTGCAGTTAATTCGTTGCTTCGAGGTGAGATCAGCTCTGCCTGATGAAGCGCAACCGCGGATGCGCACAAACAACGAATCATGTTTGCGTCTGTTTCAGAGACAGTGCATCATCAATATTATACCTGATTGTATTTAGTTTAATTTTGAGGTTTTTATTTTTTTTTTCTTCATTCCCCATTTGCATACAATTTCTGTTCGATTTAAATTGATATTTTGAAAGGAAATGACTCAAGGTTAAAGCACAACAATGAATAAAGTTATACAAGTACTATGCTCGACCTTATTTCATTTGGACTTTTTTTGTTTTTTTTGCCAACTTTAAATTCTGTTTTCCACAGAATAAAAGTACCACTGACATGAACATGTTATATGTATTTAATAACTACCGGTAAAATTGCCGTACTTGCTTAGTCCCAGACAGGATATTTTCTGCACTGATTTTGCAGGGAAGCCTCATGTTAAATTGAGCGGAGAGTTCTACAAATTTGGTGGTAGCTAAAATGATCATCAAATTAGCTAAATCATATAATAAAAGTGGTCTGAATGAGTTTGAAATCTAAAGAAAACTGCACACATTCTTTGTGGCCCTGTTACTGAGAAAAAAAACCCCTTTCCGGGAATGTTTCAGGCTTACCGCTTGGTATATTCAAACTTTGTACACAAGCGATGAGGTGCATTGCAGCCCCTCGCAAACGCACTTTGTTGTTGGCGATTGTTGAAAGTGAACACGTCGTTTCCAGGAACAGATCCTTTGAGCCGAGCTCTTCACACAGTCCTGCGTCTGACCACAGGCTAGGCTGGTGTGAACTCCTCTTTCCACTCTAGAAGCGCAGAGCATGAATCTCACATCCATCTGAATGAGCTTATTTTATCCCAGCGCTCGGACTCTTCCTTCAAATCCATGTAATCCCTGTCTCTTGTCACTTCATTTGCAGTCATTTGGATTTAATCGTGCACATACGTGGTCGACGTTTTTCAACTGAGTGATTACAGTTGCCAAGTCATGTTTTGCCGTGTGCCCTTTTGAACTTCTTGAATTTGGTTTATTTGAATCTGCAGGACACAAGGAACGCATCCCCCATGAAAAACCAAAGGATAAAGAACTTGTATAAACAGACACTGTTGCCTAATGCTAGAAGATAAAAATGTGCAATTTAAGTTGTTTTTTTTCCCCCGACTTCCCAAACTTGGATGTTGTCTTGTGCACCATTCAAGAACTTGACCTGATTTCAGCTGACATGCTGACTCATCATCAGGATCACCACTGTTTCTACACCAGATGCGAGCGACATGACAAAAGCGAATAGAACCCATTATAATCAGCCATGCTGTCTACACTGGATGCGGCACAACAAATTAGTGACCGTAAACTGATCCCCAGTTCCAATTCTGACGTGCTTCGTGCTCACCCTTCTTTTCACAAAGAACAAATGGATTTGCAACGATTGCGTTGTCGCATCCGGTGTAGACACGGTGTTGGATAAAATGTGTTGACGCCTATTTGGTCACATCTGATGCACTCTTCGTGTTTGTTTCTCTTGTCTGTTTCAAGGTAAAAATCTGGTTTCATGTATAAGTTCAACCCTTGAGACAGTTTCTTTCTCTTCCTTTAGTATGTCGGTCAGGGAAAGTCCTGGTGTATAGTTCAGATGATGTCTGTCTTTTCAGTTTGTGCTTCCTAACCCTTGTGTCTGCTGAGATCTTGATGCGTTGGCAAATTGAGCTAAATACAAACTATATGCTGTCTCATCCTTGACCTTCAGCCTTCTACTTTTTTTTGTCGTCAACTGTTCAAATAAAAAATAAATTGTGGCAAAGCTTTATTTCTACATCAGATAGGTCTGAAGCCTTTTAAATGGGGCTGTTTAAACAAGTCTTTCCCCCCTCTTGAGGAATGTGCAGCGTAACCACAAGCAAACATAAAATAAAGAGAAAGCGATCCTTGCTATTCCTCCTTAGCATGCATTGTAAACTAACCAAAGTAGGTTGAATTTCAAAATGGCTTTTTCTTTGTGTGTTGTTCAACATTTCTGCCATAGTTATGTTCTCAGTCTGACCGTTCTGCATGCTCTTGTGGCTCAATTGGCTGCCTGCGCGTCCAGTGTGCAGTTTCTGGGTTACATGGCCTCACTGTTTGTCTTGTAAAGGCTGTCTCATCATTTAGGAGGCTGAAAGAGCATCCCCCTCCATGGCTCTCTACACAGGTTTGGTTGTTTCTCCCAAACATGCAATCAAATGTGGTATTTTCCTTTTGTTAATGTTAAAATAGTTTAAGACTGCGGTACAGGGGCTGTGATCTAGGGTTGAAATGGAGGATAGTAGCCAGAATGTAAATACATATAGAGCTACAGTTGTAGTCTTATTTATTGGCAACCCTGGTAAATATGATCTAAGATGACTGTAAAAATAAATCTGCAGGGTTTTTCCGGTATGATCTTTCATTCAAAAAATGTGCAATAGTCTGACCTTTCATTGAAGTAAAACAATTGAAAGTTGGGGGTAAATCACATTATGAAATCGATGCTTTTCTCCAAAACATGTTGGCCATAATTATTGGCACCCTTTTACTAAATACTTTTTGCGATCTCCTTTTACCAAGATGACAGCTCTTGGGTTTTCTCTGATTATGTTTGAGTTTGGAGAACACCTGACAAGAGATCGGAGACCATTCCTCCATACAGAGTCTCTCCAGATCTTTCAGATTCCCAGCTCCATGTTGGTGGTGCTTCTCTTCAGTTCACCCCACTCTTCTTCTATAGGGTTCAGGTCAGAGGACTAGGATGCTCATGACACATTTCTGTGTTGATTTTGACTTTTGTTTTGGATTGTTGTCCTGATGGAAGATCCAACCACGGCCCATTATAAGATTTCTAGCAGAGGCCGTCAGTTTAGATTTTTTTTTAATCTGTTGGCATTAGAATTCATGATACCATATATCGGAATAAGATGTCCAGGACCTCCAGCAAAATTTCTGACCATAGAAGCCAGTCCCTTTTGTTCCAGTTCCACTCGTGTCTGACAACTGAATAAGCTGGAGTTTGTTTTTGGATGAGCGAGGAGGATTTTTCTTGAAACCCTCCCAAACAACATGTGATGTACATTTAGGTGCTGTTAAATAAATAAATAAAAATATTCATTTGAATTGATTAAAAAAAAAAAAAAAATTGTCTTTCTGACCCCAAGACTCAGCTAATCTCTGCAATTCTCCATCTGTGATCCTTGAAGAGTCTAGAGTATATTCTTTAGTTTTACTCATTGTGATGAATGATTAAGGGAATTTGGCCTTTGTGTTTCCTCATATTTATACACTTGTGAAACAAGAAGTAATAGACAATTTCATAGTCACCCTGGTGTGCTAAAAATGTAAATATTAAAGGCAGAATACTTCAGAGATATTTTATTCATAAAAAATTCTAGGGGTGCGAATAAGCTGACAGTGCTACAAACCCTTCCATATTTGATGACATACTGGTCACCCATAACTCCAATCCTATCCTACAACATCAAAGTACCTGCAAATGTCAAGAGCAAGGATTCAATTGGTACGTGCTTGCACACAAAGGATATTTACATGTGCATTCCCCCCAATTCAAAATCATTTACTTCAAAGAAAGGATAGAATTGTGAGATTTTTGTTGTTTCAAGATGTTTTTTTTTTTGGTTATCAAAAGGATAATTGATGCAGATTTATTTTCACAGCCATTTTTGATCATATTAACCACTGGTGCCAATAATTCTGACCACAACTGTATATATTTATTCCTAGTGCCCATAGTTTTTGTGCATATCCAGGCACTGATCCTTTTGTTATAGAGGTTACTTTTTATATTTAAAGGAAAATGCAAAAATTATTTGGGCAGTGCATTTCATTGCATTAGGTATTGCGAATGAAATGACAATTATTTTATTGAGGGCTCATACACAATTATGCAACATAACTAATGTATGTCTAGTTCTGTATTGTGTATATTAATTATATACATTTTTATATAACTATATTTTATATGCAAACACTCCTGTTCAAAATGTTGGGGTTGGTAAGATTTTTTTCCCCTTCATGTTTATCTTTTTTGCTCACCAAGGCCCCATTTATTTGATCAAATATACAGTAAAAACGGTAAAAATATTACAATTTAAAATGGCTGTTTTCTATTTAAATATATATTTTAAAATGTAATCTCTTCCTGTGATCAAAGCTGAATTTTCAGCATCATTACTCCAGTCCTTCAGAAATATGTTGATTTGCTGCTCAAGAAACATTCTTATCAATATTAAATACAGTTGTGCCGCTTCATATTTTTGTGAAACCATGATAGATTTTCAGGAATCTTTAATGAATAGGAAAAAAAGTTAGTTTATTTATATAGCGTCAACATTTTGGGTCTGTGAATGCATATCCATGTTCCACCAGAAACCTGCCTTTAACCCCATTTTTTTAAAGGCTTAGTTACTTTTGTTATTGAAAGGGGAAGAGGGCAGCTTGTTTCTTTATAAATATCCAATAACCAATGTCACAGGTGTGAACTATGATTTTCCACCAGCCGTTGCTTGACTGAGGCAAGTGATCTCAGAGGGAGAGGGAGATTTTAGTTTTGGATGGTTAAAAAAAAAGAAAATAGATTAGCTCAAAGCTAACACATGGAGTAAAAGCCACAAAACTATGATTTCGATTTCACTGGGGTCTTTAAAGCTGTTGTTGATTTGAAACTTGAATACCCACCATCACATCGGGCTCTGATTGTGGGCTCTTATAATGATGTAGTATTACTTCCTGATTGCCTTGGCTCCTTGAACAGACCTTAAAGGAATTCTGTTTAGAAAAGAGGAAAGATCTTTTACATGTTCTTACATCAATAAATCGTCTTGGTGCTGCTGACCATCCCGTAATTAGCATTTGACATGGAGCAGTTCCCTCTTTCCCCATCCAGAGTTGGCACTGAATCGGGCTCACTCAAACAAACTGCAGGCATCGAGTCTGGAGTGCGCAGGAATCTTAAACATGCGCCTCAGCCCAAGGAGAACAGCATATTCTAAACAGACAAATTGTTTCTAATGGCCGTGTTACAGTGTGGATCCTGGCACAGCGCTCCGGTAGTAGGCGTTAGGACGCCGGTTTGAAATGAACATTATGTATTTAATGTACTGTTTCACTGGAAGCACCATTCTAAGTGGTTTCTTCTTTCTTCATGGTCAAGTTATTGCTGAGCTATGAGAAATGCCAAAGATTGAATGACACTTTTGCTGGGTGTTCATAAGCGGAATCTCTTGAAAGGAATAATTTACTTAAAAATAAAAATCCTGTTATCATTCGCTCGCCCTCATGTTGTTACAAAGCCATAAGAATTTAATTCATTTTTCGAAAAACAAAATGAACTTCTTTTTAATGAAACCTGAGATTTGGAGATCTGGAGCCAGGCCTGTCATTAATGTAATAATGGGGGGGATTTTGTTTCGTGCGGTGCTATTTTATTATTATTTACGAACCATTATAGTATTTATTAATATTTTCAATTACCTTTTAGTTTTATGTTTCAGTTTTCATATAAATTTGATATGTAAGGGATACATTCAGGAGCACAGAAAATAACCTGCATTAAATAATCTTAATGCACTTTGCGGAGGCAACCACCCTCCACGTTGTGCGTTTATTGCACAGCTAGCTGTGGATTGTCTTGCTTTTATTCAGTGTTGGGCATGTTACTTTAAAAAAGTGATTGGTTATAGTTACTAGTTACTACTTACAAATAGTAACGGAGTTACATCATAAAAGTAACTAATTACCAGGGAAAGTAACTACTGAGTTACTTTTTTTTTTTTTTTCAAAACTTTGATGCCCCCAATATTAAATGTGTTAAATGAATGAATTGGACACTAAATATAATAAATTATTATTGTAAAACATTGTACATTAATGTACACTATTGTAATGTTGCTGTGGGACAATGTGAGAGACACCTATCAAATTCAATGCATTATTGTAAATATTATCAGTAGGCCTACTATAGTGTAAATATTATCAGTACTATACTACTCCTTTGGAAGTGGAGCGTTATCACCTGGGTTTTTAGCCATTAATTTTGTGACGGTATGTGATGATGTGAAGTGCTTCATTAGAATTATTTGCCACCGACGTGGAGAGACTCTTCCTGGGCATAAGTTGCACGTTACATAAACATTCTTACCTTTCACCTCAACGAGGGAAAAGTAGCGCTTATACTTCCAGTTTGCGAAAGCTACCTTTGAAGTCGTTGGACTTGGTGTGTGTGACTGCATGTGCGTGCGTGTGTGTGTGCGTGCGTGTGTGTGTGCGTGTGCGAACTCAACCTATCAACCTCAACCCTGTCTCCCACCCACCAATCATCATCAGTTATGTGTACCACCCCACCCACCCCCCAACACGCATGGCATGCACGCCCGCACACACACCAACCAGAGAAAGAAAAAAAACGTTGCAGGTCCGACTGACAGCCTGTTCGGATGAAAAGCGCTTCAGTGAGCTCAATTATAGTAACGCCACTTTTTTTTCCCTCTGTAACGTTAACGGCGTTGTAACGGGAGAAATAGTAATTCGTTTGATTACTCGTTACTAAAAAAAAATTATTCCGTTAGTAATGCCGTTTATCTATAACGCAGTTATTCCCATCACTGCTTTTATTACACGGCTCTGTGGAATACTTGATTCTGATTGGTCAATCGCGCATTCCAGCGGTATGTTATTCCCAGATAACACACCGCTCATCCGGGTATTACGAGTTCTCTAGACTGGAACTACGTATATGCTTAAAGGGTAGCTAAACCTTAACCAAAACAAAACCACTGGCAATAGTGGGCAGAGCCCAGCGGAGACAGAGGGGATGAGCGGAGGGCGGGACTGAGCGGAGGGCAGGCACCTGAGACCCGCAGTGACGGATTGATTGACAGGTGTCTGACTCGCAAAGATGGAGAATGACTGGAGTGACGCCAGTAGCTTTGCAACGGAGCGGTCATTCTCCCCCACCTTCACCTGAAGTGGAGGAGGGTGAATTGCCTGTAGACACAGACCCGGAGCCTTATCAATGCGAGCCGCTGGCTCAAACTGTGTTAACTCCCAATGCCGATGATGCTAGCGAAGCAGCAGCGCAAGAGAGAATGAACAATCAAATCCTTATACTGAATGCCAGTAAAAATACATCGAATACATACGATGTATTTTCATTCAAATTAAATCAATAAGCAGCGCAGGACCATTAAGTTCAAACCACTGATCGATATAAATGATCAATGGTTCAAACCTAAACAGTTTTCCTCAAATAAAAGTTAGACTATATACGCCAGCACGTTACGGTATTGTTGTTCGTTACCACGGCAACCACTTGCGTGTCAGGGTTTGAAAGGGCTTCTCATGTATGAAAATGATCTGTACACATGACGGTCGGCAATAGTATCGCAAGAAAAGCCTGACGTGTGCTGACAACTGTATTATTTAACCACATTTTCAAGTTTCATTCGTAATGTTTCTACTTCATGTAGCATGAGAGTTCATACTGGAGTGAAGCCGTTCTCATCATGTGATTGGGGAAAACATTTCTGAGGGCGTAGTGAGATCGTGCCAGGGGCATGGGTAGTGAGCCGTTGGAAGAACCATCCTACGTCACGATGACCTACAACATCCAATAGGAAAATTAAACTGCAGTAGCCACCGTTCAACCTTAAGAGGGCAGCACTTAGACGGTTTTACATGTCAAAACATTTACTCGAATCAATAAACAGCATTGATAAAGCCCCAGTCTTGCAGGTCATTAACTAACAAAAGTTGGTTTAGGGTTTAGTTACTCTTTAACGTGTCACTCCGCTGTCGTTGACTGCCTGGTGCCATCTTGTGACTGAAAAACACTTAACCACCACGGGTTACAATGGAAGACTTCAAGGGTTAGTTCACCCAAAAATGAAAGCCGATGATTTACTCACCCAAGTCATCCTAGGTGTATATGACATTCTTCTTTCAGACGAATAAAATCTGAGTTATATTTAAAAAGTCCTGGCTAATCCAAGCTTTATAATAGCAGTGACTGTTGCTCTGTAAATCCATAAAAATGCATCTGTCCGTCAAATAACGTGCTCCACACGGCTCTGGGGGGTTAATAAAGGCCTTCTGAAGCGAATCGATGAGTTTGTGTAAGGGAAATATCCATATTTAAAAATTTATAAAGTAAAGTTTTGGCCGATAGCCTTCTGTATTCAATTAATGGGAAAAATTTTGAAAGTGCCTCGCAGTTCAAAATGCTTACAGTACCAGTTACGGTTGTCAGACATACTTTGTAAAGTTTTAAATATGGATATTTTTCTTACACAAATGCTTCAGAATGCCTTTATTAACCCCCCGGAGCTGTGTGGAGCACGTTATTTGAAGGACAGCATTTTTTTTATGGACTTCAAAAACAGAACTACAACTACTGCCATTATAAAGCTTGGATTAGCCAGGACTTTTTTAATATACAGTAACTTTATTCGTCTGAAAGAAGAATGTCATATACACCTAGGATGACTTGAGGGTGAGTAAATCATGGGCTAATTTTCCTTTTTGGATGAACTAACCCTTTCAGCATTAATTTCAACATATGGTAAAAACAAATCTTTAACAAATCTCAGGCTTAAAGCAGTTTGGAACTGTTTTTCTTCGCGGAAGCTTTGCGTAAGAACTAATAAAATATTTAAACTCAAGACAATATTTTGTGTCTAATTTACTTGAGACAAGTAACCGTGTAATTAGTGGGATAACTATCTATGACACAAGATCACTTTGTCTGGGTTTATTCTGCAATAACAACTGGCTGGATGCACATTATCCCTTACATACCATGGTCATTTGCCAGCCTTGACAATTTAAAGCTGTTATTGATGTTTGCAGCACAATATTTGACCAGGGGCCTATACCATGAAGCCGGTTTAGCTGGCTAGCCAGATATGTAAAAGTTACTTTGCTTATCATTAAAGTGGTTTGGCTTTTAGCAGTGTCCATCTCCATAGTAATTTACGCTCCACGGCTAATCTGCTCCAGGGCAGGGTATGTTCTGGGCTGCGTTCAGCCCCGACAAAACGTTGCAAAACGTTTTTTAAACGGTGCTGGCTTGAACACCCTGTTCTGATGATGCAAGAGTTGCAACTATGGCAGGTGAGAAGGCCATTCTTTGTGTTCTTTTTGAGGAATTTTCGGAGTCTGATGAAATCGATATAAATACGTGTTTAATACGGCAAAATACATGCAATCACTGCCCTTGTCATCCAGAATAAAAGACATCCAAATCCCATTTAATTAACTTTTTTTTTTTATCTCCTGGTAATCAATTCTAATTTTATTTTATTTCTAGTTCTTATTTTTTTAATAGCTTGTGTTTTCTTTCTCATTTTTATGTAAAGCACTTAATTACCATATATGAAATTTGCCTTGCAATGAAGCTAAAAATATAAATACATCATCATCATGTTGTATACATTTTTTTTTTACGACAATCATGTTTTTAATATCTTCAATTGTTGCGTATACACACTGAGCTGCAGCGGACACATTTGTAAACAACTTTACTTGGACCCATTGTGTGAGCTGTCTCTTAAATACCGCGTGGTTTATATACATGTTGCTGCTGATTGGGCTCACATTTTTGACACACCCACCAAACAAGATAAAACGCATCTCAAACCCTGTTGCACACCGTTTCCAGGAAACATGACGTTCAACCGAAAACCGTAGCAAAACGTTGTGCACCGGTTTGAGCTTTGGACGTGCCCCTGGATAGGAGATCTCAAACTGAAATTGGACCAATCAGCTGTTAGCAAAGCGACACACCTCTGATGCAATAAAGTCACTCCCCATGTTTCTACTCCAAATTAAAGGTCACTACATAGCAAATGGTTTTTAAAGACCAAAGCGTCTGGCTTTTAACAATGCTTATTTATAATAATAATAATGTTGAATGATTTAGATATAATTTATGTAATTATTATACCCGTAATCAATTACACATGTATCATTTTAGTTAAACAATCATTAATAGGCACTTTGATAAAATTAATATAAATAGCCTATATAAAGGTCATATAAATAAGCTTTAAAATGAATAAATAAAGCTATAAAATTACTACATGCATTAAATGTTCAATTCTCTCTATGTATCAACTAAACAAACTTCATAACTTTTGCTTGCATTGACGTATACGATTTTTCTTTAAGTTGTCCTCTTTCATAGACGGCTCTTTTCTTGCTGTGTAAATTTGTTTAAATTCTTAATATTTTTCAATCATGTAATGAAATGAAATGAATCTCGCTGCTTCTCTCACGAGAAGTGAATCTCAGTGCCACTGATCCACAGCGTGTGATTGGCTGTTCACTACTGATGTCACTGCTAAACTCCTAAACTCAGCATTATGGGACCAACAAAGCCTGAATAGATTGGTTTGGTTTTGTCTACTCGAAACTAATCCTTTGACCCTGAGTTTGTTAAACTACCATCATGGTACAGGCCCCAGAAGGATAAGGGTGTGTTTACACAACACTGTTTTCATCTGAAATCTGAAGACTTTTGGTCGTTCATTTTCACGACAATGCCGTTTTGGGGGCCTGAAAACGATGCCTTTACCGTCTCCATGTAAACAACAAAAATGTGAATTTGTGAACACATGCACATTACGTGTTTGCTGGGTTTTTCTTGACAGTTACATCACCAACTACTGGCCTGGCATGCATAATACAGCCTTTTAGTCATTTTCACGGATCCGTGTGCACGGGAATCGCTTTGACATTGTTGTCGTCTGTTTTTAGCAAGGTATTGGTTTATTTAAAGGATTTAAATTATTAAAGGATTAAAAGGGATTTAAGAATAAGAAATAAGAATGGTAAAAGTTCCAGTTCTATTGTAGCTATGAAGTAAACTATTTACAAATAATATTTTTTAAATATGAAAACTCTTATTTTCGTCTGCCTAATATGTGAAAATGCAAAACGTTTTTTGTCACGTCAAATTCAGTTATGATTTACATAAAATCAGATTTTCAAAACGGTGAAATTTCATAAAAAATGTCAAGTATTTTTCATCACTTGATATTACTGTTGGTCGCTGAATGTTTTTATGGTAAAACAGTTATATATATATATATATATATATATCTCATGGTTTCCAAAAAGTCACCTGATCATCAAAGGCAGCATAGGTAAAAAAAGAAAAAGGAAAAAAACATAAATTTCATGCTTTTAAAGGCATAGTTCACCCACAATTAAAAATTGTAATTTACGCTGCATTCACACGGAGTTAACGTTGGCGCTAACGCTTCTCATTTACTTTGAATGGGTGATGTCATGCGTTGCCGAACTGAATTGTGGGTCGCTTCACTTGCGGTGTAAGCGGCAGAAGTTGAAGATTTCTCAACTTTTTAAGCGCCAACGCAGGCCTCATCCAATCAGATCGCCCTATGCAAATACCTTAGAGCAGACACCAGCCAATTGCGTTCATGCAACCCTAGAGCAGACATGGCAAGTAATGTGATTGGCTGTTGTCACTATGACGGTCGCATCTGCACCAAGCTTCAGCCACGCCCTCCATCAAGCGTTAACACAGACGCCCCGTGTGAATGCAGCGTCATTCACCCTCATGTCCTTCCAAACCTGTATTTTTTTCTTCTGCAGAACAAAATTTGAAGAATAAAACCATGTTGCTTCCCATTGACTTCCAATTTTTTGTTTGCCCATACAGTGACAGTCAATGGAAACCAAAACTGTATAGTTGCCAACATTTTTGGTTGGACTATTCCTTTAAGAGCCCTAAAAAAACTATATCTATATTAAATATCTATTTAAATAGAATGAAATATTTGCTATTATTTGTTGCTTGCAAAAAATATTTTTTAAAAGAATGCATGGTAAAATATGAGCGTACATGGAAATGGTGTTGTTTCGGCATCTACCCAGCAGGGGCTAACTGGACCCAGCTAACCAGCCAAAACATGTAATCCATAGACCAGGGATCCTCAAACTCGGTCCTAGAGGGACACTGTCCTGCAGAGTTTAGCTCCAACCCTGATCAAACACACCTGAGCAAGCTAATCAAGGTCTTTAGGATCACTAGAAAAATCACAGGTTTGTGAGTTTGATCAGGGTTGGAGCGAAACTCTTCAAGACAGTGACCCTCCAGGACCGAGTTTGAGAAACCCTGCCATCAGTGTTAATTTTGACAGCAAATTTTGATTTAGTTTTAGTCATAGTCTTTTGACTAAAATGCCATTTTAGTTTTAGTCATATTTTAGTCTACAGTAGATTTAGTCGACTAAAATCTAATGATTTTAGTTAAATTGTAATACATTAAGCATTTAAGCATTACATAACCGACTGTCACTTGAACTGACATTTTGACATCATTTTGTTTTTGACATTAAAAATACACGAAAGAGAGCTCAATTCACTTTTTTTGTTTGTTTTTTAAAAACATCTATATAGTTTTTATGACTTTGTATTTCTGTTTTAGTTAGTAGGCCATATCAGGTTAAGCTTTTTTTTATTTTATTTCAGTTAACATTAATAAAGTAATGAAGATTTTTTTTATGGTTTTAGTGAACTATTATAATCCTGATACTTTATTGAATATGTGTCAAATACTGTTTTTTCCTCCTGACTATGAATTAAATGGGAATTAAATTAAATACAGTTTATTGTGTAACAAAAAACGAATATATAATGCGTGACTTTTAATGATAAACAAGCTCGAAATACACCGGGACTCTTATTTTGAAATGCACCTTACTATTGCAGTTGCAGGAGCTCATTCAAGTTCAGATGAGGAGATATAATATGCATCGTTACAACAGTCTAAAACATATTACTATATAAACATGGTAAAGTAAACATTGTCATTACTCATCAGCATTAGTTCATAAACAATTGCCTGGCATAAATGTGCGCTATTCATTGATTGTGAGCCGCTCTGGAGCGCTGTATTGGGGATGCGTGAGCCTGGAGAAAGCGCAACAGCGTTGTGTCCTCCAGAGGCTAGATCAGCACGACACGTTCAAATCAAATGTGCGCATCTGTTACACATAGCGTTGCCACCCGTCCCGGTTTTCCCGGGATTGTTCTCTTTTTTTGAGCGTCTGTCCCGGAAAATGTATATATATGTATATTTCCCGGGACACAAATTGTCCCGTTTTTTTGTGAAAATGTACTTCTAAAGTAGAATTTCCTGGCTTCAAATTAAACCGTTTCCTTATACTGTTACTGTGTTTTCTTCATGGTTATGTATCCAATCCTGTGTGCTGTCGGTCGGTCGCACGCACGCATCCATCCACGCACATGCAGGATAAAACAGTGTTCAGTTGCTAGCTTTTTTAAAACTTTATATTAACTCAGTTTTGTGAAATGGGGGGAGAGACGGACTAGGAGGATACCGCAACAAAATCGGATGAGCCAGTGTCAAATCGCCAGTGTCAAAGATAAAACAATTTACAACATACAACTCCGACTGGGCGAAAAGAGAAAACTTTTCTGAATGGGTAAGGCCCTCCCCCAAGGAGTCCCATTCTCCGCTACCTGTGTTTTGTGTCCTGCCAAAATTTCAGTTAAATATTAAGGGAAAAAAGCGCTGGAAAATCATGCAAAATCAAAGAAGCACCCGAGTTTTGCATTAAGCAAACGCAAAAATCTTTAGCCATTGCAACGTTTATGACAAAGAAAGGGAGTTCTACAACTGTTAAAATAGTATATTTGCAAATATGGGTTGACTTCCATTGTAGAAAAGCCATCAATGTCCCAAGCATTGACATCTTGCTGATTACGCAGACTCAGAGCCCGACAAAGGTTTAGATCCACTAGTAGTGCAATGTAGTAGTTCTTCCTATTTTGGTATTATCACTGCTCTCATAGAGGCCTATGTCTCCATGTGTTCTCACATCATGCAGGTTTTCTTCCAATCTCACTACTTGCTGAGAGGGTCTCCAAAACAGCACCACTAAATCACTAAGGGAAGCTAATAAACATTGTAGGGCATAGAGGATCTGCAGCTCTCGCCAAATAAACAACTGACTATGAGGTTGAGGTAAGTGTGACCTCCATACACTCCCGGTCACCATCTGGACTAAAGCTTCACTCAGTCAAGGTCACGGCTGTGATCTGTGATCTTAGCAGGAGAAAAGGTTAGGTTACTTATGTAACCCCGGTTCTCTGAGAACAGAGCGAGGTATCTCACATATGGGAACGCCCCCAGGCGTGATAGACTATGGAAGCACCAATTACACCACGTCTGTCCGAAGGATGGACCAATCACAGCTCATACAAGGAGCCCACCCTCTCCCTATATATATTGCTGTGATCCCCGAAAACGGCATTCTAAACATGCTCTTCCCCCGTGTAATGCGAGTAGGGAAGCTTGGTGAGATACCTCGCTCTGTTCTCAGAGAACCGGGGTTACGTAAGTAACCTAACGTTCTCTTTCAAACATAGCTTGGTATCTCACATATGGGAATGATATAGCCAACTCCCGAAACGCATGCTTTCCGAAGCCGCCGAACAGACCCGGCAAGAACGAAAGATAACCTTTCAATTCTTCAATGAGCCACATTAAGAACTGCATGAGCCATTGAAGGCGCAGTGACATCCAGACGGTAAAATCTGATAAATGTATGAGGGGAAGCCCAGCTTGCCGCTGCACAAATATCTCCTACCGAAATCCGCTTGAACAAAGCCCAAGAAGTAGCCATACCTCTTGTAGAATGAGCCTTTAAGCCCGCTGGGGAATTATAGCCCATAGACGTATAGGCCAATTCAATCGCCTCCACCATCCAGTGGGAAAGGCGCTGTGAGGAGATCGGTTTACCCTTACATTGAGTGGCCCATGAAACGAATAACTGATCATTCTTCCTGAACGATCGTGTCCTGTCAACATAATAGCGTAATGCTCGTACAGGACACAAGGTGTGCAATTTCCGCTCGTTCTCCGAAGAAAAAGGAGGGGGGTAAAAGGCACGTAACTCCAAAGCAGAGCAGTTATAAGCTGAATCGCTGACTTTGGGAACGAAGGCCGGGTTAGGCAGCAGCGTAACCTTGCTGTCATCCGGACTAAAATTCAAACATGTTCAATGAACTGACAAGGCATGCAATTCACCCACTCGTTTAGCTGAGACTAAAGCAAGTAGTAAAATTGTTTTTAGAGATAGGAGCTTAATATCCACACTCTCCAGAGGTTCAAATAGAGCCAGAGTTAAAGCATTCAGAACCATGGACAAATCCCATGACGGGACCAGGCATTTAGATACTGGTCTCAGACGCTTCACTCCCTTCATAAAACGGCATATTAGAGGGGATTAGATGACAAGCTGAAATAGCTGCCAGGTAAACTTTAATTGTAGAAAACGCTCTCCCATTGTTCATTAAATTTTGTAAAAAGCAAAGCACATCACTCACCGCGCACTGAAAAGGAATAACTCCTTTGCGCGTACACCATTCCTCGAACACACGCCATTTAAGGTCGTACAGTGAGCGCGTTGATGGAGCTCTCGCGCTCTGGATAGTGTTTATAACCTCCTGCGGAAGCCCGAGTGCGTTTAAATTTAACCCTTCACGGGCCAGACCCAAAGATTGACTCGTTCTGGTTAAGGGTGAAATATCTGCCCCCCCTGCCTGTGACAGCAGGTCCCGGCGCAGCGGGAGCGGCCAAGGCTCGCCCTGGAGGAGCTGGACAATCTCTGCCAGCCACAGCCTCCCCGACCAACGGGGCGCTATCAAAAGGAGAGATAATCCGTTTTCTCTTACTCTTTCTAGGGTAATCAGACTCAGCGGTGGGAAGGCGTATAGCAACACGTTCGGCCATGGGTGTGCCAGCGCATCCACACCCAAAGGCGCATTTTCGTCCCTGAGAGAGAAATACAGCGGACACTTTGTGTTTGCCTGCGAGGCGAAGAGATCTACGGCGGCCTTGCCGTACATCTCCCAGATCTGATCCATCACCTGCGGGTGAAGCACCCATTCTCCGTACAACGGGTTTCCCCTTGAAAGCAGATCCGCCCCCACATTCAGGACTCCTGGTACGTGCGTGGCGCGCAGCGAGCTTAAGTGCGCCGCGCCCCAGACAATCAATTTGCGCGCTAGATTGTGCAATTGCAACGAACGCGTTCCCCCTTGGCGATTGATATAGGCCACCACCGTCGTGTTGTCTGTCCTGACCAGAACATGAAACCCTTCCAAGAATGGGAGAAAATGTTTCAGGGCCAGAAAGACTGCCATCAACTCCAACATATTTATGTGAAGCTTGCGAAGCCGGGGCGTCCAGCGGCCGTTTACCGACCTGCCCTGGAAAACAGCTCCCCAGCCCAACAGGGATGCATCCTTTGTCACTACTTTTCTCAGCAACACGCTCCCCAAGGAAACCCCTGTCTGGAATAAACAGGGATCTCTCCACTGATGAAGAGCCATCACGCAATCCAAGTGTATTCCCACTCGGCGCGCAAGGTGCCGATGAGGACACAAACGCTTCGCTGCCACCCATCGCTGGAAGTCTCTCATTTTTAACAAGCCTAGCGGGACCACGGATAGCGACGAAGCCATCATGCCCAAAAGGCGGAGACAGGTCCTGAACGATACCAGGTTTCCCTTGCGAAACTGGGCAAGGCACTGATAAAACGTCATGATCCTCCTTTCCGAGAGCATGGCGCGGTAAGCCACAGAGTCTATTCGTAAGCCCAAGTATTCTATCTCCTGGGATGGAATCAGCTGGCTTTTGGCCTCGTTGATTCTGAATCCCAGATTCGATAGATGAGATGTGAGCATCTCTGTGTCCCGCTCCGCACGCTCCCGCGAGTGAGCGCATATCAGATAATCGTCCAGATAAGCCGATATTCTGAGCCCCTTGTGTCTCAACGGTGATAACGCTGTCTCTATGCACCTGCTGAACACTCGCGGGGCAAGACTTAACCCAAATGGAAGGGTAACAAATTCCTACGCTTCGCTCCGAAAGGAAAACCTGAGATATTTCCTGTGCGCAGGATAGATGCTTATATGAAAGACCAATCGTCCCTGCGGATAGCGCGCATGAGAGTTGTGACAGTGAGCATCCTGAATTTGTACTTCCTCAAGTGTTTGTTTAGAACACGTAGGTCCATTATCGGGCGCAAACCCCCGTCTTTCTTTGGAATTAGAAAATAACGGGAGTAAAAGCCTTTTTGAGTTTCCCCCTCTGGAACCCGTCTTATAGCACTTTTCTCTAAGAGGGAGGATATTTCCTCTTCCAACACACGCGCTGAATCCCCATTTGCTACAGATGCTATGACCCCGTTGAACGGGGGTGGTTTTACAGCAAACTGAAGCCTGTAACCTTTGGTTACCGTCGTGAGGACCCACGGGTGCGCAGAACACTGTCTCCAAGCCTCTTGGCAAAGAGCCAACAGGTTCAGCTGAACCGAATCCATAGATGGGGTTAAGGCGCCATCTAGTGGACCGAGAGAAAAACGGCCAGGCTCTGTGAAGCTCAGAGACCGCTTTATTTCTGGGTTCATTGCTGTTATTTTGTTTTTGTTTTTCTGCGCCCTCGGCAGTGAGCCTGGATGCGACAGAGAATTTTTTATTATTTTTAAACCCAGGGGCTGAAGTGCTTTGTGACAATGCACTTGAGAACTTGTGCTTGTACCCAACAGACCACCTACTGGTGGTTGAGTGTTTTGCACTCGACGGAACCTTGTGTGTCGAGGGGACGCTGAACTGGCCTGACCACAACTTGGAGCCATTTTCTCGTCCAAACTCCACATCCTCCGCTTCTTCGCGGGTGGGGGAACAGATATGGCGGACTCGGGAGGGGACATCACAGAGAACCCTAGGTGCTGTCCGTCCCTCCCATGCAGAAATTGCGTCCTAGGTATCCCTCCTCTTTTTGTAGGATGGGATAGCAGACTTTGACTTTGCGGCTGTCGCCGCGAATGACTGCTTTGCCCACGGTTTAGCATTTGAAGCAGCGGGGGGACGAGCCGCCTGCTCCGTGCTCTGGGGTTTCGCGGGCCTGGATGCATTCAAAAACCTCCTGTTCTGCGCCGGAGGAACAGGACGCGGGGGAACAGGAGGACGCGGTGCTCTCTTGCGTGGCAGGCATATGTCGAACGCCTCACCCTCCTTCTTCTGAAGGTCGCACCGCTGTCTCATCGCTGCAACGGCCGTGCCAAACAGCCCACTAGCATCCATTGGAGCATCGAGAAAATCTAACTTCTCTTTGTCTCCGATGCTCGAGAGATTTAGCCATAGCGATCTCTCGCCTGCGACGGCAAGAGCCATTGTACGGCCGCAGCTTTGCACCGCGCCACGTGAGGTGCGCAAATTGAGATCCGTTATGTTGCAGATCTCCTCCCAGACAGCCGGGTTTGGATTTCCGGCGTCCAGCTGAGTGCTCAGCTCCTCCAACAACTCGGCTTGATAGGCTGTCAACAATGAAGTGACATTAAGTGCCCGCACTGCCAGTCCAGAGGATTTATATATTTTTTGGTACATGGAAGCGGTGAAGCGTTCCATTTTTACCGGGAGGGAGGGACTGGCAGATGAGAGAGTGGTCCGCCTGTTTGGATGCAGGTGGTGGGCCACTGACTGCTCGACCGTGGGGGGGTTAGAAAGCCCTAGCCCTTCCATTTCACTCACATCGAGTGACGAGTAACCCTTGACGGGCACCCGGTGAGAAAAGGGCTTGTCCCACCATCGCTTCATCTCCGCTACACACGCTGGCAACGCGGGAAGAAGTTGTTTCGCCGGTGGAAGGCGAGCAGGGAGCCTTTTCCCGTCATAGATATCCCGCTTAACTCCTGGATCCCCAGGAGTTACGGGCCAGTCGATGCCAAGCTTGGTCGCTGCACGTTTGCAAACTTCCACTAGGTCGCAGTCTACGACCGTTGACGCCATGTCGCCGCTTAGCGCGCTCACTGGCCTGGACGCTTGCGCCGCAGACAGGATTGCATCATCTTCCTCATCATCCGGCTCATCACGGAGGAGGCGAGCTAACATCTCCTCATCCTCCTCCTCGTCTCCCTCCCCCTCATCGCCTTCCGCGAGTAGCTGATCGAAAAGCGGCATAGGTGAATCTACGTCCATAATCTCCCCCCAAGAGGAAGGATTCTGCGTGGAAGAGGACGGGATCACCTTTGTAGAAGGAGGGACGGAAGAGAGAACCGGATCCTCTTTAGAAGAAGCGGCCACACGAAGCCTTCTCTCTAAGACCCTGGCCGGCATTACACGACAGTGCGCGCAACTCTCCGCATCCGCCAGTGCAGCCTGAGCGTGCTTGACACCCATGCATGCGATGCACATCAGATGCGAATCCCTGCCTGAGATCATGAAACCGCATGCTGCCGGACACGAGCGCGAAGAGGCCTCTTTCTCCGCTGCGGTCTTGGACACCTTCGACATGGTGAGTAAATGAAGTTTAGCTCGCCTTAACGCGTTAGCTACAATAAGAAAATGACTCAGTAACGAGTAGAAATCCACAACAGATTTAGTCTGCACTGCGTTCGGCAACGTCTACCTTGACGGTACGTTTGTGAACTGAAGCAGGACAGGTGCTAAAGGAAAGTCTTCATGGGGAAGAGAACAAGAATGCCGTTTTCGGGGATCACAGCAATATATATAGGGAGAGGGTGGGCTCCTTGTATGAGCTGTGATTGGTCCATCCTTCGGACAGACGTGGTGTAATTGGTGCTTCCATAGTCTATCACGCCTGGGGGCGTTCCCATATGTGAGATACCGAGCTATGTTTGAAAGAGAACACTGGCAATAACATTCAGCCCATCACTGATTACATGATGAAATGCAGCCCTGCAGCACAACTGACTGAGGATGTTTGTTTATTGCAGTTTTTCTGTTTAGTGTTTGTGTGCAGATAAAGATTATTGGTACTCAGAATTGAATCAACGTGGGATATTCAAAGGAGGATTTTAACATTTTAAACATTTCAAAAACCCTTATGATGCCAAATAAAAGGAGGACCGTGACGTCGCCCGGTATGGCGCAGCCGGGGCCCCACCCTGGAGCCAGGCCTGGGGTTGGGGCTCGTATGCGAGCGCCTGGTGGCCGGGCCTTCCCCCACGGGGTCCGGCCGGGCTCAGCCCAAAGGAGCGACGTGGGGACACCTTCCCGTGGGCCCACCACTCACGGGAGGGACCGTAAGGGGCCGGTGCAAAGCGAATCGGGCAGCAGTCGAAGGCGGGGGCCTAGACGACCCGATCCCTGGACACGGAAACTGGCTCTTGGGACATGGAATGTCACCTCGCTGGCGGGGAAAGAGCCTGAGCTTGTGCGTGAGGTTGAGAGGTTCCGACTAGAGATAGTCGGAATCACCTCCACGCACGGCTTGGGCTCTGGAACCACACTTCTCGAGAGGGGATGGACTCTTCACCACTCTGGAGTTGCCCATGGTGAGAGGCGGCGGGCTGGTGTGGGTTTGCTTATAGCCCCCCAGCTCTGCCGCCATGTGTTGGAGTTTACCCCGGTGAACGAGAGGGTCGTTTCCCTGCGGCTTCGGCTCGGGGATAGGTCTCTCACTGTTGTGTGTGCCTACGGGCCAAACAGCAGTGCAGAGTACCCGGCCTTCTTGGTGTCCCTGGGAGGGGTGCTGGAGAGTGCTCCGACTGGGGACTCCGTCGTTCTACTGGGGGACTTCAACGCCCACGTGGGCAATGACAGTGAAACCTGGAGGGGCGTGATTGGGAGGAACGGCCCCCCTGATCTGAACCCGAGTGGTGTTCAGTTATTGGACTTCTGTGCTAGTTACAGTTTGTCCATAACGAACACCATGTTCAAGCATAAGGGTGTCCATCAGTGCACATGGCACCAGGACACCCTAGGTCGTAGGTCAATGATCGACTTCGTGGTCGTTTCATCTGACCTGCGGCCGTATGTCTTGGACACTCGGGTGAAGAGAGGGGCGGAGCTGTCAACTGATCACCACCTGGTGGTGAGTTGGATCCGATGGCGGGGGAGGAAGCTGGATAGACTCGGTAGACCCAAACGTACTGTGAGGGTCTGCTGGGAACGTTTGGCCGAGTCTCCTGTCAGAGAGATCTTCAACTCCTGCCTCCGGCAGAGCTTCGACCGGATCCCGAGGGAGGCTGGAGATATTGAGTCCGAGTGGACCATGTTCTCCACCTCCATTGTCAAAGCGGCTGCTCGGAGCTGTGGACGCAAGGTCTCCGGTGCCTGTCGAGGCGGCAATCCCCGAACCCGGTGGTGGACACCGGAAGTAAGGGATGCCGTCAAGCTGAAGAAGGAGTCCTATCGGGCCTGGCTGGCTTGTGGGACTCCTGAGGCAGCTGACAGGTACCGGCAGGCTAAACGGACTGCAGCCCGGGTGGTTGTGGAGGCAAAAACTCGGGCCTGGGAGGAGTTCGGTGAGGCCATGGAAAAGGACTATCGGCTGGCCTCGAAGAGATTCTGGCAAACCGTCCGGCGCCTCAGGAGGGGGAAGCAGTGCCCTACCAACGCTGTTTACAGTGGCGATGGGCGGCTGTTGACCTCAACTGGGGATGTTGTCGGACGGGGGAAGGAATACTTCGAGGATCTCCTCAATCCCGCCGTCACGTCTTCCATTGAGGAAGCAGAGGCTGGGGGCTCAGAGGAGGACTCGTCCATCACCCGGGCTGAAGTCACCGAGGTGGTCAAGAAACTCCTCGGTGGCAAGGCACCGGGGGTGGATGAGATCCGCCCTGAGTACCTCAAGTCTCTGGATGTTGTGGGGCTGTCTTGGCTGACACGCCTCTGCAGCATCGCGTGGCGGTCGGGGACAGTGCCTCTGGGATGGCAGACCGGGGTGGTGGTCCCTCTTTTTAAAAAGGGGGACCGGAGGGTGTGTTCCAACTATAGGGGGATCACACTTCTCAGCCTCCCCGGGAAAGTCTATGCCAGGGTACTGGAGAGGAGAATTCGGCCGATAGTTGAACCTCGGATTCAGGAGGAACAGTGTGGTTTTCGTTCTGGTCGTGGAACACTGGACCAGCTCTATACCCTCTACAGGGTGCTGGAGGGTTCATGGGAGTTTGCCCAACCAGTCCACATTTGTTTTGTGGATTTGGAGAAGGCATTCGACTGTGTCCCTCGCGGCGTCCTGTGGAGGGTGCTGGGGGAATATGGGGTCCGGGGTCCTTTGCTGAGGGCTGTCCGGTCCCTGTATGACCGAAGCAGGAGTTTGGTCCGCATTGCCGGCAGTAAGTCAGACTTGTTCCCGGTGCATGTTGGACTCCGGCAGGGCTGCCCTTTGTCGCCGGTTCTGTTCATAATTTTTATGGACAGAATTTCTAGGCGCAGCCAAGGGCCGGAGGGTGTCAGGTTTGGGGACCACACGGTTTCGTCTCTGCTCTTTGCGGATGACGTTGTCGTGTTGGCCCCTTCTAACCAGGACCTTCAGCATGCACTGGGACGGTTTGCAGCCGAGTGTGAAGCGGCTGGGATGGGGATCAGCACCTCCAAATCCGAGGCCATGGTCCTCAGTCGGAAAAGGGTGGCTTGCCCACTTCAGGTTGGTGGAGAGTTCCTGCCTCAAGTGGAGGAGTTCAAGTATCTAGGGGTCTTGTTCACGAGTGAGGGGAGGATGGAACGGGAGATTGACAGACGGATCGGTGCAGCTTCTGCAGTAATGCGGTCGATGTACCGGTCTGTCGTGGTGAAGAAAGAGCTAAGCCGTAAGGCGAAGCTCTCGATTTACCGGTCAATCTACGTTCCTACTCTCACCTATGGTCATGAGCTTTGGGTCATGACCGAAAGGACAAGATCCCGGATACAGGCGGCCGAAATGAGCTTTCTCCGCAGGGTGGCTGGGCGCTGCCTTAGAGATAGGGTGAGAAGCTCAGTCACTCGGGAGGAACTCGGAGTAGAGCCGCTGCTCCTCCACATCGAGAGGGGACAGCTGAGGTGGCTCGGGCATCTGTTCCGGATGCCTCCTGAACGCCTTCCCGGGAAGGTGTTTCGGGCATGTCCAACCGGGAGGAGGCCCCGGGGAAGACCAAGGACACGCTGGAGGGACTATGTCTCCCGGCTGGCCTTGGAACGCCTCGGTGTCCCCCCGGAAGAGCTAGAGGAAGTGTCTAGGGAGAGGGAAGTCTGGGCATCTCTGCTTAGACTGCTGCCCCCGCGACCCGGCCCCGGATAAGCGGAAGAAGATGGATGGATGGATGGATTTTAACTCACCATGACCTGCAATAAATGTCTCGCGTGGAAACCAAGGTTAGCTCCATCTAGTGGTTACATGAGAAAATAAATACTCTAGCGCAGAATTGACTAAGTTACCGCCTACTGAAATATGCTTTGCGAAATGTGTGTGCTTAATATAAAATTTGCACTTGTAGTGTACTTCAAATCTTAAAAAACTACTTACAGATAATATAATATTCATAAAAATAAAAGGCCACTGAAGTGTACTTGGAGTATACTTTAATGACTGTTTAACACGCTTAAGTACACTTAAAAAGTGTGCTTTGTAGTTATGTCAAATTAAAAGTTTTACTGTAAAGTTTTAGAGTCCACTCACACAAGTACGCTTATTTTGATGTGTTGCCTAACTAACCTACTAAAGCACATGTAAAGTGTTATTCAATAAACATTTACATTTAATATATTTTAAATGTACTGAATTTCAACTTCATTAAACATTACACACGTGTAAATACAAATTTAAAAACATGACATACAAGTTTCAATAGAAATGGCATTAAAGTGTTTTAGTTTATTATAAATGTTTGTCAGTACATTCGACAGTACACTTTAACAATATTTCAATCACAATAGAATTATGAAATTACAAATAAAGTCCTTAAGTCCTATTTAAGTAGGTCAAAAATCGCTGTAAAGTTAAGCTAATTGCAGTTAATACAAATTTATTTAATTACAATTAGCATGCAATTAACCGACAACACATTCACATTCAGTTCGCACTTAAGTATATTCTTTTAAAGTATATATTTTTTTTAAGTATGCTAAAATTATTTTTTCCACAAGTCATTGCTATAACATTAAACAATTTTAAAATGTTTCCAGCAGTGATATGCTACATTGGTTGTATGTACATCTAGCAAAGGTACTGTAATGTTCCAGTAATCTGCTAAATGTATTAGGTATTCTATGCATACAGGAAATTGGCATGTTAAATACAGTATACTTTACATGCGTCTTATACTATATGCTATATAAAACAATGCAAAAATAATAGTTAAGAGTATGTTCGTTTACCCTTCTTAAAGCAGCCATGGTCCTAATACACACCAGACTGTAAAAAAAGATGACGCACCTTCAATCTCTCCCATTGTAGAAAAGTGAAGCCGCTAATGTCCAAATGTGGCGCTGACATCTTGCGCTGATTTGGGAATCCAATCAATGAAGCTCCATCTTCTCCTGAAGATCCCGAAAAAAGTCTGTTGGTGCCTCAGTGACCACTTCACTCAGAGAAGCTGTCAAGCTCAGCTGTCAATCATGACGTCACACCCCCTTTTTTTTTATTAAAACCAAACTTATTTTAAAAAACGAACACTTGAACTTACATCGGCGTGATAAAAACTACCTAAAATGACAGAAACCATCTTTGGTAAAAATGTACAACCCCAAATCAGAAAAAGTTGGGACAGTATGGAAAACGCAAAAAAAAAAAAAAAAATAGAAGTGATTTCTAAATTTACTTTGACTTGTATTTCATTGCAGACAATATGAACACAAAATATTTCATGTTTTGTCTGGTCAACTTCATGTCATTTGTAAATATGCATCCTTTCCTGTCATTCAGACCTGCAACACATTTCAAAAAAAGTTGGGACAGGAGCAATTTAGGGCTAGTAATGAGGTAAAATGGTTAAATAATGATGTGATTTGAAACAGGTGATGTCAACAGGTGATTGTAATTATGATTTGGTACAAAAGCAGCATCCAAGAAAGGTCCAATCCTTTAGGAGCAAAGATGGGCCAAGGATCGCCAGTTTGCCAACAAATACGTGAGAAAATTATTGAAATGTTTAAAAACAAAGTTCCTCAAAGAAAGATAGGAAGAGATTTGGATATTTCACATTCAACAGTGCATAACATAATTAAAAGATTCAAGGAATCTGGAGGAATTTCAGTGCGTAAAGGACAAGGGCGCAAGCCTAAGCTGAACAACCGTGATCTCCGATCCCTCAGGCGGCACTGCATTAAGAATCGTCATTCATCTATAAGCGATATCTCCACATGGGCTCAGGACTACTTTGGCAAACCTTTGTCAAGTACCACAATACGTAGTTACATCCACAAATACCAGTTAAAACTGTACTGTGCCAAAAGGAAGCCCTATGTTAACAGTGTCCAGAAGCACCGTCGACTTCTCTGGGCTCGGAGGCATCTGGGATGGACCATCACACAGTGGAAACGTGTACTGTGGTTAGATGAATCAGTATTTGAGGTATTTTTTGGGAGGAATGGACGCTGTGTGCTCCGGACCAAAGAAGAAAAGGATCATCCAGACTGTTACCAGCAACAAGTCCAAAAGCCAGGGTCTGTCATGGTATGGGGTTGTGTCAGTGCCCTTGGCAAAGGTAACTTGCACTTCTGTGAAGGCACCATTAATGCTGAAAAGTACATAGAGATTTTGGAGCATAATATGCTGCCTTCAAGAAGACATCTTTTCCAGGGACGTCCATGCATATTTCAACAAGACAATGCAAAACCACATTCTGCACACATTACAAAGTCCTGGCTGCGGAGAAAGAGGGTACGGGTACTTGACTGGCCTGCCTGCAGTCCCGATCTGTCTCCCATAGAGAATGTGTGGCTCATTTTGAAGCGCAAAATGCGACAACGAAGACTCCGTACTGTTGCCCACCTTGTTTGCAGGTGGGACTTGTTTGCAGGAAGAATGGGACAAAATTACACCTGAAACACTTCATCACTTGGTGTCTTCAGTCCCTAAACGTCTTTTAAGTGTTGTGAAAAGGAATGGCAACATTACAAAGTGGTAAATGCTTTACTGTTCCAACTTTTTTTGAAATGTGTTGCAGGTCTGAATGACAGGAAAGGCTGCATATTTACAAATGACATGAAGTTGACCAGACAAAACATGAAATATTTTTTGTTCATATTGTCTGCAATGAAATACAAGTCAAAGTAAATTTAGAAATCACTTCTTTTTTTTCTTCTTTTTTTTTGCGTTTTCCATACTGTCCCAACTTTTTCTGATTTGGGGTTGTATTTGAAGTGTAATTTGATTGTTTAGTTTGTCTCACGTCCCCAGGGCCGGCTCTAGCTCTTTGGTTGCCCTAGGCGAGATTAAGCCCCCCCCCCCCCACCGGCAACTATAGTTGCCAGTGTATAGTTGTCATTTTGTCATTTTCCTTCTGTAAGTATTTTTCTAGATATTATCCATGTTTTATATCTTAATGACACACAAGCAGACAACCAAATAAAGGATTTCAAGAAAGAAATAAGTATTCACTTCCAGGGAGCACAACGAAGGCAAACCCTCCCAAAGAAAGGTTATTTTCATGTTACTAATAAGTATTTTTTGTTGACATATATATATCAACATAATCATGAAGGTCTCTAGAATCATCCAAACAAAACAAATCTTACAACAGATCTATAGTTTTTAGTACACTAAGTCATACATAATACATTTGATTATGAATAAAGATTGATCTGTTGAAAGCAGTTATTTTGAGTTAGATGCTAAATGTTCTCCTCTTATACATATTTGACATTGAAGGGGTGCATACAACATATTTGCCCACCGGCAACTATAGTTGCCACAGATTCAAATACGATTTTCAAGAAAAAATACAAAAACCTGGGGAAAATAAATGCAGAACATGCTTTTCAGAAAAAATTGGGCACAAATGGGTTAAGTATTTATAAAAACTATACAAACAAAAATACTCCTATAGTTACTCCAAGACTTAAAAAGCTAATTATGACTTAAATGATACACTCTAATAAATTGCACATACAAAAATGCTACAAAGAACGTTGGAGGATATTTAACAAATTATGACTCAAACTATGGATGAACAAACAAAAATGCTTTTATAGTCACTCCAACACTTAATCAAGAAAATTAAGACTTGAAGGATCAACTGCAATAAATTGGTCATACACAAATGCTAGAAAGAATGTTCAAGGATATTTACCAAATATTAACTCCATAAACTGTGCAAAAACTCTCTTAAGCACCTGTAAAGACACTTAAGCAAATTATGACCCATAAACTGGATTAACTAACGTTATACCCTCTACAAACAAAAGTGCTATTATTGATACACTGTACTTACCACTACAAAATTAAAATATATAAGTTCTTGTAGCTCTATCCCTATCTTAAATAATAAAAGATGAACAGTTGTTTCTGGCATTTCTATTCACCTTCAAAATTGACGCAGCATTAAAATTTGGCTCGTCTGGATTTCCTTATTGTCAGTGAAATGCGTAGTAATATGTAGATAACTAACTGTTAGCTAGCTAGTGATAGCTTAGTGACAGCAATGAAACGTCCAATGCCGTCCAATATTAGTTGATAATATCGATAATACGAAGTAAATTTATTTAGTTTGACACCTTTATGGCTGAGATGAGAAGACTTACCTCTATACTGGGCTTTCTTTTGATCGTCTGCCTTTCTCTTTTTCCGTCCCTGTGCACTCGAGGGTTTAGACCGGTTCATTTTTGAAGAACGCCTGACCTAACGCCTGAACGCCTGTGCTCGACAATACTCACCATCAATTCAATCTAATAATCAGGTTAAGTAATTAAACATGTGGCTGAGGGGGCGCCCAAGGATGATCATGTTTAAAGAATGACTGCCGCACTTACCTCAGCTCTGCTCAGCTCTTCGCTCCCGTGATGAATGAAATCTGACTCCTGCTGCATTTGTTTTGTGACTTTCGTTCGGCTCACTCATACTTTATTGAAAAGACACGTTCAGTTTTTAATTGTAGTGTCTATTCTCTAACTACACAAAATTATTTTATTACTATGAAAAACAAAACAACGGTGTCCGCGGTGTCATGGTGGGCAAGTGATAACCAGTGGCTGTGGCTTTGGGAGTGGCCTCGTAGGGCAGTGAAGCAAGCGCATTCTGTGGGAGTTGTTGTCTTTCATCCACATGAGACAAAAATAAATTTTCTGTCTTTTCTCGGTCTAGAAGGCATCAAATTCAAAAATAATTTCACATGTCTACTACATAAATGACCCAGTTTAAATACACATCCATCTTCCCAGGGCTGAAGTACCTATTTAAATGCACATAATTACTAGCAAAAAATACACACTGATGTCTATACATCGGCAATAACAATCCTTTCAGAAAGTTCTAATTTGACTACGGGTTTTATTCATATCAAATACACATTATAAAGTTAACTATATAGTTTACTCTATTCTTCTCCCAGTTCAGCGGTCACTTACTTTTATGTATTTCGTGAGACGAGGATTCATTTATGTGATGTAAATCCAACAGATCCGATTCTCTGATGCGCAAACTAACCGGTACCGGTACTGTTTTAAAAGTATCGGTTTGGCACCGGTATTGTAAAAAACGATACCCAACCCTTCACTTGATACAAACTAAGGGGCCGTTTACACAACACGGTTTTCAACTGTGTGTTTTGGCCGTTCATTTACACGACAACAGCATTTTGGGGGCCAGACGGACTTCAAAATTGCACATTTTTGAAAACAATACTGTTATGGTCTCGGTGTAAACCACAAAAACACGAAAACAGTGCCGTCATGCGCATTACGTGTTCAGTCTATAGGAGCTTAATGTTTACAAAGCGTCATCGCCAACTACTGGTCTGACAGCATAATGCAGCGTTTTTAGTTTTCATGTATCTGTGTGAACTGGGATCGTTTTGAAATAGTTGTCGTCTGTATGAGAAAAACACAAAAGAAAAACGTATTTAGTACATCGTTGTCGTGTAAACATACTATAATTCTCAACCACTTTCACTAGAGGAGTTGTTGAAATCCTGCCTGAACATATAAACTGCTGGATAAAACGTCAACGTAATTGAAACCAATCATACGCAGTTATTGTTTTTATGCTCTTGAAAGCCAATAAAACATCTTTATATGCACAATTGTGATGTTGCCATGTGTGGCTGTCCATGAATCACAGCTTGATCCAAAGGAGCCAGTACAAACACAATGAAAAGGAACCACCAAGGACACCATTTGCTGTTTGAGCGCCAAAAAAGAACAGTCAATGTGTTTGAACGGTCGACTTTTACTGAAGGTTTCTCTGGTGACGCAAAAAGATGCGCTTCTCCCTGTATTTCCCCCCTCATTAAAAAACATCATGTTTAATAGGTCAATGGCTGAGCCTCAAACTCGGCTATGAGCCTGAGATTATGGCTTCCTCTCTCACCACTGAGCTCTGGGATTGTTGTGCTTGGATGTCAGAGTGTCACAGCTCAGTTTTCTCATAAAAGAAAAAGGGATTTGAATACACAAAGTAGAGAATGAGTCTGGTTTGGAAAAAGGTAGTGTGCGGCTGCTAGGTCAGCATTACTATACCAATCACTAGAGCCAGACCTAACATTTCATATTAACAAGACATTGATGGACCAAATGCAGTTATTGACTGTGCTGTTCTGATATATGAGGATCTTTTGCTATGCCAGTATATCTACAGTTGCAAGAAAAAGTATGTGCCGCTTGCAGAATGTGTGAAAATGTGAATAATTTTAACAACAAAAGAGGGATCATACAAAATACGTTCTTTTTTATTTAGTATTGACCTGAATAAGATATTTTACATAACTTTTTTTTTACATATAGTCCACAAGACTATATTTATTAAATAAAAAATGTATTAAAATGACCCATTCAAAGGTTTATGAACCATTGATTATAAATACTGTGTGTCGTTCCCTGGATGATCCAAGGCTGTTTTTTGCTTTGTGATGGCTGTTCTTGAGTCCCTTGTTTGTCCTGGGCAGTTAAACTGACCAATGTTCTTCAGAAAAATCCTCCAGGTCCTGCACATTCTTCAGTTTTCCAGCATCTTTTGCATATTTGAACCCTCTCCAGCAGTGACTGTATGATTTTGAGATCCATCTTTTCACACTGAGGACAATTGAGGGAACCAAACAAAACTATTAAAAAAGGTTGAAACATTCACTGATGCTCAAGAAGGAAACACGATGCATTAAGAGCCGGGGGTGAAAACTTTTGAACAGGATGTCCAAATTTTCTTATTTTGTTTAAATATATATATATATTTTTCATTTAGTAATGCCCTTCGAAAGCAACAGAAGATACTTGCATGTTTCCCGGAAGACAAATTAAGTACAATTTACCTTAATCTTCAAATTTAATACGTTTTCACCCCAGGCTCTTAATGCATCGTGTTTCCTTCTGGAGCATCAGTGAATGTTTCAACCTTTTTTAGTAGTTGTGTTTGAGTCCCTCAATTGTCCTCAGTGTGAAAAGATGGATCTCAAAATCATACAGTCATTGCTGGAGAGGGTTAAAATATGCAAAAGATGCTGGAAAACTGGAGGATTTTTCTGAAGAACATTGGGTAGTTTAACTGCTCAGGACAAAGAAGAGACTCATGAACAACCATCACAAAAAAACCAACAAAAAAAAAAACAGCCGTGGGTCATCCAGGGAACGACACACAGTATTGAGAATCAAAGGGTTAGTTCACCCAAAAATGAAAATTCTGTCATTAATTACTCACCCTCATGTCGTTCGACACCCATAAGACCTCCGTTCATATTCGGAACACAAATGAAGATATTTTTGTTGAAAGCTGATGGCTGAGAAAGGCTTCAGATAGGCCTCCATTGGCATTCAGTACATTTACACTCCCAAGACCCAGAAAAGGCACTTAAAACGTCGTTACAAAGCAGGGCTCTGAACCGGTTCAAGGAACGAAAACGAAAACCGGAAACGAACGAAATTTTAAGAGGAACAAAAACGGAAACGAAATCAAAATCAATTTGAATCGTTCTGAACAGAAACGTTAATTTGAAATGACCATTAACCGGTTAATAACGTTATTTTATCGTTCTCTTTAATATTTTAATTTGGCAGTGACCAATCATGAACAGCATGTGACGTTGACGGATCAAGCGTAAGTGAAATGCCCGCGCACCATCATCTATGAATCTACCGGTAACGTAAGTCTGTAGAGCGCGCATTTACATGCCCCAAGTACATTTTTTCCCCCGCTGAGGTCTACAATGAATGTGCAGGTATTGGAGGATATTCTTTTCGAACGTTTAAATAAGCAGTACGGACTTTAAACTCAAATAGTCTGATTTAGGCTGATTTAGTTTATGGATTTTGTTTAAGCCTGTCCAAGTAGGTTACTAGCATCTATCAAACATTTTTCCTATAGTCTTTCAGATTGCCAATACAGGACAGGTCAATGTTTTCTATATAGACGGTTGATGCTTCGTATTAAATGGTATGTTATATTACATTAAATGATCAAGCTTTATTAGCTGACTGAATTTGATTATGTGATGCAAGAACGTGTTGCGCAGTGTTTGCTTTGAAATTAGCAGTTGACGGTGCATTAAAAGAGCAATGGTTATCCAGTTTATTTATTCTTTATTCATGCATTTTTTAAAACAAGTCATGTTGAAAAAAAGTTATGTACAAAGAATGTTATCACTCTTCTGAAAAGAATTAGGCATTAGAGGCCACTTTAGATTGTCTAACGCTCCATTAAAACAGGTCCGCTGTTTATGCCTTGTAATTAATGCATGTATTTCTGGTTTTAAAAATGTTATTAAATAAATATTCAAGTTTAATTACCATGTGTTATATTATTATTGAGTGAAAATAAGTCTATTTATACATATTTGTTTAAAGTATAGGCTTAATTAAAATAACGTTATTAACCGGTATTTTTTCATATCAAACCGTTTTCGGAACAGTAATGTTTATTGAGGAACGCAAAAAACGGAAACGCTATAATATCGATTCTGCTCGGAGTGAACCGATTGATATTTTTTTCCGTTTTGAAGCCCTGTTACAAAGTCCATCTCACCACAGTGACTCTACAATAATTTTACGATGCGACAACAATAGTTTTGTGCACAAAAAAAAATCAAAATAACACCTTTATCCAACTTGTTATTGCCTTCCGTGTGTGCCTCCACGACGCATGCGCGAGAATATGACGCAGATCCGGCGTTCGGACACATGACCCAGAAGCGATTTGTTTACAAGCAGAGGAAGACGCGCGTGTCTAAGCTGTTGGATTCTACATTGATCGTGCTTTAGGTCTCGGCGTAGTTCTCAAAATGGGACTAAAGTGTGCATTTAATTGATTCCCGAACCCCGGCGCTACGTCATATTGTCGCGCATGTGTCGTGGAGGCACACACGGAACCCAAAATTTGAAGCTCAAAAACGTGCATCCATCTATTATAAAAGTAGGGGAGAGCGGGGCACAACCTAACGCTTTTTGACTTACTCAGTTTGTGTAAATCCACTTGGGGTTGAGAGTATTTATTTTATCCCACATTAATCTCACACGTCTAGTACAATTATGTGGTTTTGTTTCATTAATACAGTGTATATTTTTTTTCTAGTTTTACCCCGAAAGAATGGAAGTGAAATGTGACAACATGCCCCATAGGTGGGGTACATTGTAACATGTGAGGTGCACAATGTAAGATGACCAAATGACAGTTTAAAATGTTACCTGATTAGTTTAGTTTGAAGACAAACTAAAATATTTTGTCAACAAAATACAATTATTAACTATATAATGGCATTTTTTTAATCATTAAAAATATACTCATTTTTGAGTTTGACAACAAACACATCGCTAAATACAGCTATACAGCATAGTTCAAAACATAATAATAATGAATCATTTCTGAAGATTAACCCTCAGTCATTATTCACCCTTTTCTCATAGTTTCTCAAAATAATTCATAAAAGTATAGAATATAATGGCATATTTCTAATAGGGGCTCATTGTAACGCAGTGTTAAAACACACCCCATCTGCACTACTGGGATTTAAACCGCGGCTCGTGTCTTCTGCTGGTAAGATCAGCATTAAAGAACGATCTCAACTGTTAAATAACAGATACAAGATTAAAATAATATCGGATTTGTCTTATTTTAAATAAACACAAAAAACAGAGATGAAAACTAAACTTAAGTAAGAAATTTACTTTTTCTATGGTTAAATACATGTTTAGTGATATCATTTTGGCGCTATTTTTTCTCTAAATAATGTTGATATGGCAACTAGTAAATACACTAAGTTTGGTCATCCTGGCATGTGTGGAAAGGGTTAAAACATGCGTGTTACAACTAACCCCGCGTTAGGTTTGGCCCTGCGCTCCCCTACTCCACACGGCTCCTAATAAAGGCCTCCTAAAGTGAATTGATGAGTTTTTGTAAGAAAAACATTCATATTTAAAACTTTATAAAGTAAAATATCTATCTTCCGGCAGGCTGCCTTCTACTCACAGAAAAAATTGCGTGAGGCGCTACACTTTCTGCGTAAGTTGAATACGGAAGGCGGTCTGGCAAAATCTAGATATTTTACTTTATTACATGCTAAGTATGGATATTTTTCTTACAAAAACTCATCGCTTCAGAAGGCCTTTATTTACCACCTCGAAGCCTTGTGGAGTAAGTTTATGATGGATGGATGCACTTTTTTGAGTATGAACCACGACCTGATGGTGGACATTTTAGAATGATACTAAAAGGCCTTTTACTTGCTAAAAAGTATAAACTACCAATCAGGCGACAGAATGCATAGTAGATGGTGTACAACAGGGGTTTTTTTAAATCAAAGTTAAGGCCTTAAAATATGTGTATCAAATATGATACAGTAGGCTTTATAGGGTTAAGATGTCTTCAATCCACATGATGATTTGGATTTAGAAGTTGTCAGCCAGTTACTAATCCTATTCTGGTTTATATGATCCAAAGTTGCACACCCTTGTGCCAAATATCTAAACCCTATATCGCCTGATTCGAGGATGTGAAATATTTGGTGGTGGGCAAACATCAAGCAAATCCATCTGACTCAGCTTTTTCCAAACAAGCTGGGTTTCGTTGCTTATAACTACATCTATTCTGTGAGAAAAGCATTTCAGAGGATCATTATAGACTTTCACAATCATATCCTTTATTGACATCTTTATGTCACTCTAGAGCTTACAAGTAAAGACAAGAATATAGATGTTGTTGAAGAGCCATTGCACAGTTTTAATGCCCTATTTTTGCTTGAGGGGATTGTTGCTGAATGAGTTGGTACATAAAATGACAGATCTGTAACATGTAATGGCAGAGAAAAACATAGTGATCTGTTGCCCCATTTGGAACTATTTCTTCAGGAAAATAAGTTATATAACAAATAAAATATAAAACGCTATATTGTCTGTAGAAATCACATACTCCGTTTTATTCCCTCTTGTATGAGTTCTAAAGACCCAAAAAGAGCAGGAGCACAGGTTGGTTTTCATCATGCACACACATAGACATTTATTAGTCAGTGATGGTTCATGCATTCAATGGCTCAATCTTTTATGAAATTATCTTGATGAAATTTAAGCAGAAGTAAAGTTCTGTCATGAGTCATGACAATTCTAGGAGGGTTTACCATGGTAATGGATATGACAATGTTGATTTGTTTGGTGTTGGCGGAATAGATAAGCTACGCTGCTGCTAGTACGGGACTTGCTACTGCCAAAACATACACAAGACGCTGCTGTGAGCAAGTAAGACATGCTGCTGCTATTCAATATACTGTAGAATACATGAATTACCTGTAGCAGCTCTATACAGGTGGAGCTGGGGAAGGTGGAGGGTTTTTTGAAAAGCACTGCACTGCTATCGCAAATGCTGACTGAGAATTGAGCTCATTGGCTACTGATACAGCAGGAACCAATCAGCTGTGCTCTGTAGAGAATGATGTGATTGCAGGCAGATTGAGTTAAGGATCTATCAGTCTGCGCCATCTAGAGTTTCATGACAGAACTTTTTTTTCCTTTTTTTTTAAATGCTGTAATTTAAAAATCACTGATATTCTACAAATTTGAAATATCACCTTCAAACAAACTGTGTAGTTGTTTTATTTTTTACGTTTTACATAGTTTTTACCAAAATGTTTATATACACTATTGGACTTGGCACATATAAATAAATGTTTTTAAAAGAAATCACTTATTCTAGGCCTTTATTTGATCAAAAATACAGTAAAACAATATGAAATATATTATTCTAATTACAATTTAAACAATTTTCTATTTGAATATATTTAGGGCCCAAGCACCAATGGTGTGAGGACCCTATTGGAATTGCGTGGTCTATTATTCTACTTCTCCGAAATGAATCACATTATTGAAGGCCTAAACCTGCTTGAAAATTCATGAAAATTTGCACACGTGTCAGAAGTGGTGAAAATGTAAGTCTGATATGGGTGGCAAAATGGCTTGATAGCGCCACCTACAATATGTTTAATTAAGCACAGTTTGCGCTACGTTTTATGTACAAGTATGGAATTCGGTAGACACGTGTAACAGCCCAATACCTACAAAAAAGTCCCTGGGAGCCAAGTATGAAAACCAACAGGAAGTTAAATATTTAGAATTTTTTGTAATTTCCAGGCGTTGTACTTTAACAAACTCCGCCTAGAGATTTAATCATCATATTTGGGTTATCTTGGATATCTTGGGTTTTCGCCGCAGGTCCGTGGCGCCCTGACAAAGTTCGATGTTTCGCCATGAAAGAGGAAGTTGTTGTAACCTGTGCATACATTATCCGATCTGCCCCAAACTTCACATTTGATAAGTGCCCTGGCCTGAAGACATTTACATGCCAACATTTAGTTATAGTCATAGCGCCACCAGCTGTTAGCAGGGAGTGTGGAAAATTCAAATGACTGACGTAGTCCTATTTCCTCCTATATTTAAATGCATTTTGCTGTCATGTAACAGTGAGTATTTATTAGATCCACAGGAGAAGAGCAAACACAACTACTGACAAACGCGTTACATATAGACAAGATTGGACAAGGAACTGAATGATACAGGGAGTATGAAACAGCGTTTATTGATATGGGAAGGAGGAGGCGGGGACCGGCGAAGGTTCCAAAGACTTTAAAGGTGGGGCAAGTGGTATTATAAAAATGCTTTAGAAAAGTGTCTCGGGCCGAGTACCAAAACAAACTTATAGCCGATTAGCAGTAAGGGGCGTGTCTACTAATGATGGGGAGAAGAGAGCGCTCAGTGCACGTCATTATTCAAAAGACACAACACAGGACGGACATTAGCCGAGCGACGACAGAAAGAGAGAGATGGCAGATAAAAAACGTCTCAGGTTACGTATGTAACCTCTGTTCCCTGAGAACAGGGAACTCTCGCTGCGTCAGCTGACGCTACGGGGAACGCCCTCGGCGTGACTGGTGTCTGAAGCTACTATCGAATCACGTCAATCCTATTGACCGGCGACAGCCCATGACATCATCAATATGCGTATTTAAGGGCGCCGTGCCAACACATACACATCTTCTCGTCTGAAGGGACTGTATGGCAGATAGGCCCTGAAGCATGGCAATGAGACGGAGCGTTTCGTTCCCTGTTCTCAGGGAACAGAGGTTACATACGTAACCTGAGACGTTCCCTTTCGAAAGGGAACTCTCGCTGCGTCAGCTGACGCTACGGGGAACGATATACCAACGCCGCCATGCTGAGGGGAGTGTCTGCCTATTGGCAGTGACAACTGTCAACACAAGTAAATTCAACTGAAAAACCTGAGCAACTCCCCCTCAGGTCACACTGGGCTGTCAGCGACAGCATTCCCTACGGTCATAGCCCAAGCTATGCACCTAAACGGAGCCTTAACGCAACTGCGTGAGGTTCTATCTAGACTGCTCAAAGGCCCGGGACCACAACTTCAACAGAAGGGGTCCCTTTAAGGGAATGTGGCTAGGGGACCCGAAGGAGCCCCAGCCAGTCACTGCTCGGGAAGTTATCCCGAGTGCCACCAGGGAGGCCTGACCTGGTGCCCTAAGTGTTATGGACACTTCGGTTTAGCCAACCCTGTCTGTTCAGAAACAGAGCCTCTGGATGGTGCCCAGGAGGCATCCAAACTAAGGGACAGAAAAACTGGCAGTCATACTTAGCCCGGAACTCAGAGATGGGTTATCCTAGAGAGCAATACTCAGCGTAGCGCTTTACAACCCTTGCTAGCGAGGGGAGTCTGCCTGCTCAAATCAAGGATCTACCAGGTGCTTGTGTTTCAAAGCAGTAGGGAGGCCGGAAAGGCCTATGATCTGATCTAACAGGGAGGCCTCACAAGAGGCCTGCGACCGTCTGACCAGGCTCAGGCGGCTGTGTGCTCATAGACGACCCTCAGTGAGGGGAGCAGCTGAACCTGCCTGGCGGGTAACCCCCAGCTGTAGGCCAAGCTACCATAAGTTCTACCCACAGAGAACTGGTAACTGCCTAAACTTGGAACTTCGCCTTCAAGGAGGCCCCGTGGGGCCTACTACCTGATAGCAGGTTTTCCCAGGGAGGCCTATAGAGGCCTACTACCTAACAGCACGCTATGCTAGCTACCCGAGCATCTTGACTCGGGAATCCACCCTCAGGGAGGCCTAGTGAGGCCTACTACCTGACAGCAATATATGCCGACTTCTAGAGCGTTCAAGCTCACCTTCAGGGAGGCCTGGTGAGGCCTACCACCTGCCAGCGACTGTCAAGGTAGCTGAAAAACGGAAACTCGTTTTCTCAGGGAGGCCTAATGGAGGCCTACTACCTGACAGTCAAGCTACATAAGCTAGCCGAGCATCCTGACTCAGGAACTCACCCTCAAGGGAGGCCTAGTGAGGCCTACTACCTGATAGCCAGCCTTTAGGGAGGCCTGGAGAGGCCTGCTACCTGCTAGCGCCTCGTGCTAACTGTTTCTCAGGTGACTGGGTCCCAGGAACGCCTTAGGGAGGCCTGGTGAGGCCTACTACCTGCCTCTGAGGAAGCCCAGTGCGGGCCTACTGTCAGATAGCAATGTATGCTACTGTTCGAGTGACCACAACCTGGGAGCTCACCCTCAGGGAGGCCTAGTAAGGCCTTCCACCTGATAACCTGCTAGGCCGCATACCCGGACGCCATGCGCCGGTGCTCGCCTTTGGAGAGGCCTAGTTAAGGCCTTCCAACTAACAACAGGCCTTCAGGGAGGCCTGATGAGGCCTACAACCTGATAGCCGGCAGGCTAGCTGTCCCGATGTGAACATCGGTACTTACCTCCAGTGAGGCCTGATCGAGGCCTTCCAACTGATAATGTGCCTTATTCAAGAGGCCTAGTGAGGCCTTCCACTTGACAGCCGACCCTCAGGGGAGCGTAATGGCTCTTCTAAAACCTGATAGCCGGCCAGGCTAGCTTTACCTCAATGCCAAAACATCGGTACCTGCCTGATAAGGCCTACCACCTGATAGCCTTTCCAAGCTAAAATACTCCCGATGCCACACATCGGTACTCACCTCCAGGGAGGCCTGACTGAGGCCTTCCACCTGACAGCCGACCCTCAGGGAGGCTTACTGTGGCCTATAACCTGATAGCCAGCCGGGCTAGTTTTTCCCAGATGCCCCGCAACGATACTTTCCCTCCAGGAGGCCTGGTGAGGCCTACCCTAATAACAAGTCATGCTAGCTGCCCGAGAATCCTACTCCAGGAGCTCACCTTCAAAAAGAAGCCTTCTATCTGATAGCAAGCCTACTAGGGAGGCCTAGTGAGGCCTACCACCTGCTAGCACTAACTTCACCGTGCTAACCGTCAAGTGACTGAGACTCAGAGCACTCCTCCAGTGAGGCCGAGCTTTAGAGGCCTGCCAACTGATAACAAACATTTTGCACAATGTGAGAGTAACAAAGAAGACCCTGGGGGCTCGTCTTCACGGAGGCCTGATGAGGCCTACCACCTGATAGCCAGTCAGGCTAGCCATACCGATGTCACACATCGGCCCTCGCCCTCAAGGAGGCCTGATGAGGCCTACTACCGGATAGCAAGCCCTGCTAGCTCCCCGAGTATCCCGCTCAGGAACTCGTCTCCAAGGAGGCCTGGCGAGGCCTACCACCTGGTAGCAAGTTTACACTGACTGCTACGAAAACCTTGACAGTTAGACCATTGGCTGACTAATAGCTACTCATTGCACTGCTATGGGGACCCGTTCCCAGGGAGGCTTGCAAAGCCTACAAGCTGTAATGAGTCTTACAATAGACCAACGTATCTGCCAGACATTTAATGAAAACTGGCTGCTACTTGAACCAAACGACTCTCAAATGAGAGGAGGCTGACATTTACACAGGGATGGTACAACGGGCTCAGAATCACGAAGTGAAACAGCCAGAGGTGACAGTGCTTCAGCAACGCACCTCCGTCATCCACATCCGGAGCTCCAGCGTCAGTCTCTAGTAAACACACTCTAAAAGAGACAAACTACTCCAACCTGCAGTGGCTTAGGGAAACCAAAGACACATAGTGACCCTAAGCGGTAGACAAACACTCCATTCTCCCAGAAGGGCGTGCTACCGCTTAGTACTCCGCAAACATTTCAAAGAAAAGAGCGGCGGCCTAAACACCACTCTCACCATGAGAGGAGGCCCTAATTACATACATATGATATCATGAGCGGTGGCCTGCCTCGCGATATCTTGACCGCCAAGGGAAAGCCAACACACGCTCACCTCCACAGCCCAGCTCCTGGTGCTGCAGTAAGCCACCTAGAGGGGGAAACTTAAGTTAACTCCTCCTTCCTAATGGTTGCGTAAACCCACACTCTATACAGGGAACAAAAGGTCTGTAAGAAATACATATTTTAGTGTTATCACACAAAAATAGACCACTCTCACCTGCGGCGTGTAGAGCGAAGACTCACCACACAGTTCTCATATGACCGCGGTGTTCTACCGCCCTTGAATGCCTGAAAGGGCGCTCTCACTGATCAAGCCAAGGCGGGCCGCCCCAGGCCTGATGTAAGAAGCGCCTGGAGAAACGCTCTATGAAGAAAAACTATGAGGGATCCTTCTTCCTACAGGAGACCCGCCTCTTTTGCGACTTACTCCTATGAGGGGGCGCACGAAATGCCATACTGGTACTCTGGCCCTGTCTCCAGCCCTCGGGCCATGATGGGCCAGGCCCTCCCGCCTGCCTGGGCGCGGATCCGGATCTCAGCGGTACGCAGGTTAAACGCTGCCGAACCCGCCTTCGCCTTTCCACACTTTTATTGAAATGTTTGTAAGGCAAAAAACGGCGCATCGTGGAGAAAGCTCTTTCCTTTCTCCACGATATCCGCCGAATTCGACCACAGATGTCTCTCCGAGGCCACCATCGACGCGCCCACGATCAGCCGATCGCGGCAGCTGCTTTGCTTGGTGGCACGGAGAGCTAGACCTGTGGTGCGGCGCAGTTCGACTACCGCATCAGGGGTTAAAAAACCTACCCCTGATCGAGATCCCCCAGCAGATCTGCCTGGTACGCCTGAAACACCGCCATGGTGTGAAAAGCAGCACCAGCCTGACCTGCTGCCGTGTATGCCCTGCCATTAAAGCACAACGTGATTTAAAGAGGTAGATGGCAGAGTTTGAGCTCTCAGTGTTGATGCCCACAAAATGCGAGAAAAGTTTGCAAACTTTCCTCGCCAGTCGGTAGCATCAACACATATCCATATTCCCCTATCCCCTCGACATCAGCGAAGTTAAAACACTGATGTCGATGAACATCGGGTCGAATATGGATTCTTCCATGCCCTCTCGATCTCTGTAAGAAGATCAGGAAGGAATGGAAGGCTCATCTGAGCTGATGGTTTACGGCCAAGGAGAAATCGATCGTGCAATCTATCACGAGCGATCTCTCCTCTAAAGCGCCAACATGGCAGCCGCAGCCTGCCTGCAGTGGTTTCCATAACATTCATCAGCTCAGCATACACGGTCAGGGTGGCTGAGAGGATTCATACCACTCTCACCAGCCATCCCTAAGAGCACTTGCTAATTAGTCTCGTTAGCCGCCAGATCGTCCGAGAGGAATATAACCCCTCGAGACGATCGGCGAGCTGCATCTGAGAACCCATGATGCATACCAGCGCTCAGCCTCAGCATGAGCGGGACAGCATCATCCAGTCCCAGATGCCAAACTCTCTTCCCTCAAGAAAAAAGCCAGACTAGAGTGGAGCGATCTCAGATTGAAAACCGCTCACACTTACACACAAACAACTTCAAATGAACTGACTGTGCATGCTCTTGATCCCAGGCAGTAAATACACACTTGTGTGTATTAATGAATGAATTTGTTTTACCTTAACTCGTATAGCACTTCAAACAGACAGTCCCTGAAGACGAGAAAGATGTGTATGTGTTGGCACGGTGCCCTTATATACTTCCGGGTCGCATATTGATAATGTCATGGGCTGTCGCCGGTCAATAGGATTGACGTGATTCGATAGTAGCTTCAGACACCAGTCACGCTGAGGGCGTTCCCCGTAGCGTCAGCTGACGCAGCGAGAGTTCCCTTTCGAAAGGGAACAAATGTGGAAGATGTCTGTGGAACAAAAGAAGGCTTACGATCAGGCAAGAAGTATCAGCTTTCCAGCGCTGGTGAGAACTCAAGGAGCGAAGGCAGAGGTTGCTTTAATTCTTCTCAATAGGTGAGTAACATTGATTTTGTTTTGTTTCACAGAACTAATATATGCTGGCTTTTGCTTGAATATGCTCATGTGTCATGTTCGCTTGCTTGTCCATTTGCGATCGTATTGTCGTTCACTTCAGCGATGATAAAGATCCATTCATTTCCACACCGTATAAGCCTGGAGCATCTAAACCTCCTTGCTGTCTGTTTCAAGCGTCAGCTCGCAGTGTGTCCGAACAGTAAGATAATAAACTCCTGAAATATGTTTGTTTCCTTTGTTTCCTCTTTTAGTGATCGATAAAACCCTCTAATTGTCAAAATTGTAAAATGTTTGTTAGCTGGTCTGTCGTGCTCGTGCTATCGAGTTGTTCATGAGAACTGTGTTTGTGTTTTTGGGATGTAAGGGATGACTTTTTCACAAAACATTCAAACTGGATTACCATATGTGGCGAGGGGGGCGTGGTTTAGCGAAGTCTGTGACGGGAGAGAGAGTCAGAGGACGAGCGGCACGTAAGTGGATCAGACACAAATGATGAACACCTGTCTCTTGTTGCAGTAATTGGCGTGGAGAGAGGATATAGGCCGGGAGGAAATGAGAGAGAGAGAGAGAGAGAGAGGCTGGAAAGGAACAGACGGAGCTGGGACTCGAGACACCCGTAGACGCAGAGAGGAACTGCCCAAACCGACGATTTAAGAGAGTTATTTGTTTATGTTGCTTTGTGCGATGTGCACACTGTTTTGGCTAAAGCCTTAAGAGAATAAAGAGTACTTACGAGTTCCAGCCAGCCGACCCCTGTGTCTTCTTCCTTCCCTCCCCACGAACATTACAACACTGGTGCCGAAACCCGGGATTGGGAAGAAGACAGAGCCGCCACCATGACCACGTCAGGGACGCCGTTTGCGGAGATAATCCAGACACTCGCGGGCCTGCACCAGGAACACCATCAGACGATGCTGGAGGTCAGAGAGGAGCAGGAGCGGCGGTTCCAGGCGCTCCTCCTGAACCAGCAGCAGGACCGTGAGTTGATCCGGAGCTGCCTGAACCGGGAGGTTCCCGCCGGGGGAACACCATCAACCTCGGCTCAGGCCACCCACCTGCAGCTCAGCAAAATGGGCCCGCAGGATGACCCGGAAGCTTTCCTGGACCTTTTTGAGCGGTCCGCGGAAGCGTGTGGGTGGCCGCACTTGGACTGGCCAGTTCGCCTCATCCCGCTGCTGTCGGGGGAGGCACAGATCGCCGCCCAGCAGCTGCCAGTCCAGAACCTCCTGGTTTATGACGATCTTCGACGGGCCATCCTTCAACGGGTCGGCCTCTCCCCCGAACAACATCGTCAGCGGTTCCGGTCGCTGACCTTGGGGGAGAGCGACCGTCCATTCGTGATGGCCCAGCAGCTCCGGGTTGCTTGCCGCAGATGGCTGATGGCCGACCAGGGCGACGTCGACCAGATCGTGGATCGTGTGGTGCTGGAGCAGTTCATTGCGCGGCTGCCCAGGAAGACCGCGCAGTGGGTCCAGTGCCACCGGCCGGCGTCGCTGAGTAAGGCCATCGAACTGGCGGAGGATCAGCTGGTGGCGTGCCCGGGGGTCGGCGAACCCCTTCCGGCGGCTTCTCTCTCTTCCCCTACCCCTTCTGTTTCTCCTTCTTTTTCCTTTAGGCCGGTTCCGGCTCCCCGGACGAGGGGGAGCTTCCAGAACCGTGGTGCAGCTCGGGGAAGGGCTGGAGGTTTCCCAGAGCGGTATCTGGGAACGCGACCGCCACCCAGGGGCGGGGAGCCGATGGAGCGGCTCTCGTCGGCGGCTCCGGTTTCCTCCCTCTCTCCACGCCAGTGGCTGGATCCGCTTACGGCCACCGGGGCGGCGGGGAAGCCTGGGCCGGCCTGTTGGCGCTGCGGGGATCCCGGACACTTTATAGATCGTTGTCCAGTGATGGAGGTGGGGACGGTGATCCGGGTCCCCGACGCGCCACAGGCTGCCCTCGATCGAGACGGGCTGTACCGGATACCAGTGAGTATCCAGGGGGGTACCTATCCGGCTTTGATGGATTCAGGATGTAACCAAACCTCCATGGAGAGGCTAACCCTCACTGAACGTGATGACTTCCCTCTGGAACAATCCCGGGATGAGACCTTGAAAAATGCGTTTGCCCAGGTCCGTGCTATTGACGGTCAGTTCCTCCACCCTGCACAGTCGGTCTCTTATCCTTATTTTGCTATAATAAAGGACAGGTTGTATCGGGTGGTCCAAGACACTCAAACAAAACAGGATACAACTCAGTTGTTAGTTCCGAGGAGCCGTCGGGAAATGCTTTTCCAGGCGGCTCATTCTAATCCGATGGCAGGACATTTAGGTCAGGCGGCGACACTGAATCGCTTAATGGTCCGGTTTTTTTGGCCGGGCATTCATGAGAATGTGCGCAGGTGGTGCGCGTCATGTCGTGAATGTCAGCTGGTAAATCCGCCGGCCGTTCCAAAAGCGCCATTGCGCCCTCTTCCGTTGATGCAGGTCCCCTTCGAGAGAATTGGGATGGACCTCATCGGACCATTAGAGCGATCCGCACGAGGGCATCGTTTTGCATTAGTCCTGGTGGATTATGCAACACGATATCCCGAAGCAATTGCCCTCCGCAGCATTTCGGCGAAAAGTGTTGCGGAGGCGTTGTTTCGCGTAATCTCCCGAGTGGGGATCCCGAAAGAGATCCTCACTGATCAAGGCACGGCGTTTGTGTCACGTACACTACGCGAGCTTTATGAATTATTGGGTGTTAAATCGATTCGCACCAGCGTCTATCACCCACAATCGGACGGCTTGGTGGAACGATTTAACCGCACTTTGAAAACAATGATTCGCAAGTTCGTTCAGGAAGACGCCAAAAATTGGGACAGATGGTTGGATCCCCTGTTGTTTGCCGTGCGCGAGGTCCCGCAAGCCTCCACGGGGTTTTCCCCTTTCGAGCTTCTGTACGGACGTCAGCCCCGCGGGGTCCTAGACGTTCTCAGAGAGGCTTGGGAGGACGGACCGTCGCCAGCGAAGAACGAAATTCAGTATGTCATGGACCTGAGAGCAAAACTCCACACATTGGGGCGGCTGTCTATGGAGAATTTGCTACAGGCTCAGGACAGACAAAGCCGGCTGTACGACAGGGGAACTAAACTGCGCAAATTTACACCGGGAGATAAAGTGCTTATATTACTCCCAACTTCTAGCTCAAAGTTACTCGCCAAGTGGCAAGGACCGTTTGTGGTCACACGGCGAGTGGGGGATCTCGATTATGAGGTGATTCGGTCGGATAGGAGCGGAGCACATCAAATATACCACCTTAACCTCCTAAAAAAATGGAGCGAGGCGGAGTCAGTGATGCTGGCCACGGCGGTGAGTGGAGAGGATGATCTCGGGCCGGAGGCGAACATAAAAATCACATCTATCGCTCTGGCCCCGGGGGAGATCACCTCTCGCCCGTGCAGCTCACTGATATAGCCCAGTTGCAGAGAAGTTTTTCCGATGTGTTCTCGCCCCTACCCAGCCGAACCGATCTCATTCAGCACCATATCGAGACAGAGCCGGGCGTGGTAGTTCGCAGTCGGCCCTATCGTTTGCCGGAACACAAAAAAAAGGTGGTTCAGGACGAATTAAAGGCAATGCTAGATATGGGAGTAATAGAAGAGTCATACAGCGACTGGGCCAGCCCGATTGTTTTAGTACCGAAAACGGACGGCTCGGTTCGGTTCTGTGTGGACTATCGCAAGGTGAACGCAGTGTCGAAGTTCGACGCGTATCCAATGCCAAGGGTTGACGAGTTGCTCGATCGGCTGGGCGCAGCTCGCTTTTATTCGATGCTGGATTTGACGAAGGGATATTGGCAGATCCCCTTAACGCCTCTATCTAAAGAAAAAACAGCCTTCACGACGCCGTTTGGGTTACACCAATTTGTTACACTTCCGTTCGGGTTGTTCGGGGCTCCGGCCACATTTCAGCGCCTCATGGATAAAATTCTTCGCCCGCACGCAACATATGCCGCTGCCTACTTGGATGATATCATCATCTATAGTAACGATTGGCAGCGGCATATGGAGCATGTGCGCGCGGTCCTGAGGTCGCTGAGGGTGGCCAGGCTGACGGCCAACCCGAAGAAGTGTGTGATTGGGCGCGTGGAAGTGAGGTATCTGGGTTTCCACTTGGGCCATGGACAGGTGCGTCCGCAAATTGACAAGACAGCTGCAGTTGCGACCTGTCCGAGACCCAAGACCAAAAAGGAAGTGAGGCAGTTCTTGGGGCTGGCAGGATACTATAGGAGATTTGTTCCTAATTATTCAGACCTCACCAGCCCGCTGACTGACCTCACGAAAAAGGAAGCGCCGGACCCGGTCCAGTGGTCAGAGCTGTGCCAGCAGGCTTTTACCCAGGTGAAGGCTGCTCTATGTGGCGGGCCGCTCTTACAGTCACCTGATTTTTCTCTCCCTTTTGTGTTACAGACAGACGCGTCGGACTGGGGGCTGGGGGCAGTCCTAACCCAGGAGAGGGAGGGTGAGGAGCGGCCGGTGCTGTACATCAGTCGCAAGCTCTCGAAGAGGGAGATGATGTACAGCACCATAGAAAAGGAGTGCCTGGCGATCAGGTGGGCCGTGCTCACCCTCCGCTATTATCTCCTGGGGAGGGAGTTCACCCTCTGTTCGGACCACGCGCCTCTGCAGTGGCTCCACCGCATGAAGGACACCAACGCGCGGATCACCCGTTGGTATCTAGCATTACAGCCATTTAAGTTCAAGGTGGTCCACAAGCCGGGGGCGCAGATGGCTGTGGCCGACTTCCTCTCCAGAAATGGGGGGGGGGGCTGCAGACCGGATGGTTCCCCGGCCTGAGACGAGCGGTGGGGGTATGTGGCGAGGGGGGCGTGGTTTAGCGAAATCTGTGACGGGAGAGAGAGTCAGAGGACGAGCGGCACGTAAGTGGATCAGACACAAATGATGAACACCTGTCTCTTGTTGCAGTAATTGGCGTGGAGAGAGGATATAGGCCGGGAGGAAATGAGAGAGAGAGAGAGAGAGAGAGGCTGGAAAGGAACAGACGGAGCTGGGACTCGAGACACCCGTAGACGCAGAGAGGAACTGCCCAAACCGACGATTTAAGAGAGTTATTTGTTTATGTTGCTTTGTGCGATGTGCACACTGTTTTGGCTAAAGCCTTAAGAGAATAAAGAGTACTTACGAGTTCCAGCCAGCCGACCCCTGTGTCTTCTTCCTTCCCTCCCCACGAACATTACAACACCATAGTAACACACATTGCTTTCCCTTATTGATGACATCATACCCTCGGCCGGCTGGCACAGCAGATTCTGCGATACTCGTTGCCTGGGTTACGTATGTGTGGGGCGGAGCTATCAAAGTAGGGCGTGTTTGTTTTGGTGAATTGAAATCAACATTGGTTTCCAGAAAGCACTTACCCCACCTTAATTCTTAAAATAAACTAAACAAAAAACGGCAACGTCCTCACAGACGACTGCCGCACACACATAATAAAATGTAAAAAAAACACAACACAAAGTCCAGGCCTGGTCCTCTCTCATCCTTCACTGTCGTCGCACCTCCTTTTGTGCTTCCGAGCTCCTCCGTGAGAGACCGGTGTGACGCGCAGCTGGCGCTCATCTGCAATCACGCCACTGGCCTCGCTCCGCTCTCTCGCGGCTCACGCCCGCCCTGCTTGTCACAGAGTAAATATACTAGAACAAAAGAGGGAACTATATGAGATAAGTGATTAACAGGGCATAGGTGAAAAACATGACTAATTAGATAGACAGGGGAAAACTAGGTCACACTAAGGCCCCATCCACACGGAAATGCGTTTAGCTGTATACGTAAAACCGACACCCTTGCGTTTTCGTGTGTACAGCCAATCCGTATATTTTGTGAAACTGTGATGTCATCACACCACGTCTCGCACGGTAAAGACTAGAAGGGATACAGGTACGGCCACTGGGCAGGCGCACATCAATATTGCGTCATTTAATTACTGTATTTGCATTATTGTAAGGGTAGGTTTAGGGTTGGGGTAGGTGTAGGCATTAATAAAACACAATCTGGTAAGTAGCAGTAGGTTATCGGGAGATTTTGCTTCACTTCCAACCGTTGCTGTCCCCCTTCTAGCCACAACTCTTCTTCTCCTTTTTAGTGCATCTCTGTGGCAGAATGACAGCGCCACATACTGGTCTGGCATGTATACTACATCGTTTTGAGTCGGTTTCAGTGGTTTCGTGTGTACGCAGATATTTCTTGAGATGAGGGGAAAAAAAAAGATTAGACAGGGAAAGCTTTGGCTGCGTGTGGATGTGGCCTAAGAAACACAAAAACAGCAGACAATTGCCCATCATGCTCTGTTTTCCTAAAGCCACCAGGTGGCGGTGGCATGGGAGCGAGGGCCCCTTCATCGCTGCTTTCTTAAACTTTAATTTAAAATTTAATTTCTTCCTGTGATACTGAAGACTGGAGTAATGATGCTGAAAATTCAGCTTTGCCTCACATGATCCTTCAGAAATCATAATTCTGATTTGCTGCTCAAGAAACCTTTCTTATTATTATCAATGTAGAAAACAGTAGCGCTGCTTAATATATTTGTGGAAAACCGTGATATATATTTTTTTATCATGGTTCTTTGATGAATAGAAAGTTAAAAACAATAGCATTTATTTAAAATAGAAATCTTAACATTAAAAATGCCTTTACTGTCACTTTTGATCAATTTAATACAGCCTAGTTCAATAAAAGTATTAATTTCTAATATATATATATATATATATATATATATATATATATATATATATATATATATATATATATATATATATATATATAATACTGCAAAGTAAAATGTGTTATAACTATTTAATAACTATATAAGTCTTTATATAACCATTAATGTATTGAACCACCTAATGAAATATTACAAAACCATAACTCATCGACAAACATCCTGCTGTCGTGTAATGTTGAGTAATCCTCTGAGTCTCTGGAGGTGGTTTGAGAAGATTTACGTTCTTTGCGTTTTCATCCTAACATCGTTCGTCAGAGCGACAGAGTTTCGCCAAGAACACAGCCTTCTTCAGCCTCCCCCTCCTCCTCTCCTTCTCTATAAAAGGAGCTGAGCTGATTCCACAGAGTCAGTCCGAGTCCACAGCTGCCAAACGGCCTCAACTACTCACACTTGTTTGACTTTCAAGGAAAATACACCAGCCGCAAGACACCGAGCTGCAGCAACCTCTGGAATAGCCCGTGGAGAAGATTCAGACTAGGTAAACTATGTTTTTGACTTTTTATTATATAGAAGATAGATTACCAAGGGACTTATATTGGTAATGCCTATCTAAAGGATTATACCTTTACATAGGCATTCTTGATTAATTGCATTTTGATGCATGTAGTCTGTTAGAAAGTTCAGTACCAAGAGAGGAGCTTTTTTTCTCCTTTTTTGGTAATGAACCATTGATATTCAGTGTTTAATATCAGCATATAGATTCGAGAGCTCAGGTGATGAGCATGCTTTTGGTCATTAGTTGCACTCGTTGTCAAACTGGAAAATGTGCATGTGGTCCGACTTTCATGCTAACAATCTCTTGCCATTTTAAAATTCAATATTTGTGCAAAGTGCACAATGTGCACAAACCGAAAGGCATTTTGCCTTATAAAGTGCAGATGGACCACCTGCCAATGTTTTGGCTCGTGCTTACGTGGACCAGGTGCCCGGTTGGCATTTTCCTGGCTGCTCTGTCTGTCATGGTAGTATAATAATTCAGGAGAGGGATGAGCAGCACTGAATGTGAACTAAAGAAAGAGAGGCAGCTGGAACTGAAGCAGTGCCTGCCTGTGTTTACTCAGACTTTGGATGTCAAGGCTCTGCAGAGAGAAAGAGTGAGAGAGTGCGACAAGTAAATTAGGGAGCCACGAGAGGGATTTGGATCGTTCTATAGATCCTGATAAGCATGATGTTTCTGGGGCTTGTTGTTTCACGTGTTTGGCTCATTATTTGCATTTAGATGTGTGGGCTGGAGGTGGCCACTTTTCTCTTCCATCTCCTTCCCCCACTAAATAACCCAAATTCACTTGCTCTTCTCTCCCATTCTCACACCCCCTCCAGTCGCTGTCCAATCCTGGACAATTCCATTCCCAGAGAAAGTCAGTCTAGGACATAGAAGGGTCTGCTTTGATAGATGTGCGAGTGAAACAGCTGCTGAGTGTGGATCTATTCCGCTCTCTCCTTATTGCTAATGAATTTTCCTTTGTCCCACTGTCTCCTCAGGATATGAATGAGTTTGATAAACAAAGTTCAGCTTATGGATGGATGCTGGACATGCAGAGATCAAACAAACCTGCTGGTCCATCAAACTAACAATCTAATCGAAGGAGATCAGGCTTGGTAGCTTGATCTTTTGAGTAGAAATGAAGATTACAATGGGTTTTTGTTATGAGGGGCTTTGATAGTTTTCACTGTAATGATGAGGCCTTTGGCTTGACATGTCCTAGCTGATTATGACAAACAATAAACATTCTTCAAATTAGAGTACAAACTATACATTTAATGTGGATCGATGTGGGCCAATTATTTTTCTCACGTGCTGCTCCAGCGAGGATAGATGGCAAATTTCATCTGAGCAAGTTATTTTGCAGAGAGAAAAAGGGTGAATTCTGTTTATAAAAAAACTCCTGTCTGTCATATTTCACTGCCATCATAAGAAAAATAACAAGGAATTAAGTTTTTTTTTAGAACCATTAAGTGTTGCATTTTGATTTTTTTTTCATTTTTAATGACAATTAAGTGTAAATATTACTTAAAAAAATTATAATATAAAAATGTAATAAATTAAAATGTATAATATTAATATATTATATTATTAATATCTAAATTAAGTATTTTTACAGTGTGGTAATAGTATTTGTTGTACTTTTAAAATGTTTGCAGATTTAAATATAAAAACATTTTTTATATTTTTGCTGTAATATTAGTGATAGTTAACATGATTTGAAATTACAGTAAAGATAATCACCAGTTGAATTTATGCTGATTTAAATTAAAAACATTGCATTTCAGGATTTTTACTGTAATGTAGTGATACAGTTCATTTTTTAGGTATTACATGAAAGATACTCACCAATTTGATTTATGCTGATTTAAATGAAAAAAAAAAACATTTCATTTCAATATTTTTACTTTAATATAGTGATACAGTTCACATTATTTGGAATTATATTAAAGAAAATCACCATTTTAATGTATGCTGAATTAAATGATAAAACATTGCATTTCAGTATTTTTACTGTAATATAGTGATACAGTATTTTTTTAGGTATTACAGTAAAGATAATCACCTTTATTTATGCTGATTTAAATGAAAAAAAAAAAAAAAAACGCATTTCAATATTTTTACTTTAACCTCATGACACGTTTAATTTGTTTAGGTGTTACAGTAAAGATAATAACCAGTTCAATTTATGCTGATTTAAAGGAGAAAAAAAACATTGTATTTCAATATTTTTACTTTAAAATAGTGATACAGTTAACATTTATTAGGCATTACAGTAAAGAAATTCACCATTGAGAATAATAAATGCATACATTTAACTAGTAATAAATTTGACTGCTAAAAGTAATATTACAATTTTATCTGTCTTAGAATTGTGCTTGCTTTATGCAAAATTACTTGATGAAATGTAACCTAGACATGTATTTGTTAGATTCAGCTAATGGACAAGCAAGAGTTTAAACAAAACCGCAGTTACTGCAGAACATGGATGGATGAATCTTATGTAGTTCCAGAATAGCGACTCTCAGATTCTGTTGCTCTTGGATTCATCTCTTTGTGGTGTATGTTTAGTCAGGATGCAATAAGAGTGACTAATGAAACCATTTTGCAAATTCCTCTTTGAAGCACGTATTTCTCTTTTTGTGTAAACACATGGACATGTGTTTACTATCCATCGATTTCTCCAACAACTTTCCCAACACTTATCCTCATGGAAACCATATTTCCTTCCAGATTTTCCAGAACAGAGCACTGAAGACACGCTCACACAAGGCAGTCTACTGTGGTCTGACCCTGAAAGCATCAACGTTGCTCTTGCCGCTGCCATGAACAGGTTCGTTTCCATCGCCCTGCTATTCCTGGGTGCCAGCTTGTCTGCTTCCCTCTTCCTTCCTGACTCCCTGGAGCTGAGGCAGTTATTGCAGCGCTACCAGGACGAGCTGGATCCCAACAGCACAAAAGCTGATGTGCCTTCACGCACTCGCAGAGCCATCGGGTGGACGGACAGGGAGGAGATCCTGCAACTGCACAACAAGCTGAGAGGAGAGGTGTACCCGACTGCCTCCAACATGGAGTACATGGTGAGAATGGAACATAGTTCAAGTCATTTTACATTCACAACCAACTTTTTTATGATTTACTGTAATAACGAGGGTCTGTACAGAGACCCTGAGCTGAAAACTCAGAAGGTTCTATTCCAAAACCTAGGGAGTTGCCTATCTAGAAAGCATTTTAAGCCATTATAAGTGTGCAGCAGGCACTAAGATTGTTTCAAAATGTAGGCAATGACATTATGCTGACATCTAAGTACCTTATTTTGGCTAAAGAGACACTTGAGAAGACAACCTCAGAATGTGACAAGCTGAATTCTTGATATTCATTTATTAACAAATAGTATCAATAAAAAAAAGTGTAATCTATTTAAAGATGCATTATTTTGCCCAACATTCTCATGCAAAGCATACTGCAATGCTGGATTTTTTCAGAAGGGTTAGCTATAGATAGATTATCTAGGCTGCGTTCCTCTCCACTTTTAGGCACGAACTGGCGATTTTCCCTAAGCACTTCCCCTCGGGGGAATCCCTGCGGCCATTTTGGAGTGCATTCCCCTTCGTGAAGTGGACGAGGGAAGTTTATATGAACAGACCCTCGCTCCTTCGATTTTGACCGAGGGAGCGAGTCTACTTCATATGTACACTCCAGGCAGCTTCATATACCACAGTGCAACACGATTGTGACGTCACCACTTATCACGTTTTATTACTCCACCACAAACAACTCTATGATATTTTTATTCTTTTTTTAAATATTTAAAACAACCCAAACACACCTATATACAAATAGAATGCTGCATTAAACAATTTCGCATGGGAAAATTTATCTAAAAATAGATAAAACATCAACGCCATTGTGGATTCCAAGTGATCAGGGGCTTAGGACGTAGTGGGCACTCATGCAACGTAAGAAATGACGCACATCCGAGTGAATGAGACGGAGGGTGTTAGCGAGTGAAGGGCATAATAAAAACGAACTAGAACACAGCACAAGTTTCCAATTGCTTTCTATGCCAATTAAGGGAATATCAAATCAGTCACTTATGAGGTTTTATTTCAGTTAGTATACTTCTTTAGAATGTAACTGTCAATGTAGACAGCAAGACAGTTCAGTTGGTTTAAGAACAGAGAGGCTATGAGTTTAGTCTGCAGCAAAGGCATTTTATGTCGACCACACATGTTGAGAGCTCTACCAATCCAACACTTGGTTCTGCGTTAATGACCCAGATTTATACTAATTGCAAGCATCATTCATCTTTTTTTTTCTGGTTCAGTAAATATCTTAAGGTTTGCTTAGGTGGCAAATACAGGGGAAGAGACATGTGGATTTTACAAGTGTAATCTTGTTTGGAAAAGATGAACTCACTGTGAGGCTGAGAATCCAGCGTGGTGAGGTGCCTTTTTACTGTGGAGACAATTGCAGTGCAGTTTAGCCATCGGCTGAGACTAGAAAACAGAGCCAAAGATTAGTGACATTACTGGACCAGATATGAGGCTTCAGTTATGTGACAAAAATGGCAGGTACTGTTTGCTGCCTTCAATTGCACGTGTTAAAGGGATTCCGTTGTGAAAAAGAAGTACACTTAAGCACTTTTACTTATTGCGGAAATAATATACTTAAGTGCAAACTGCATGTAATGTTTTTGGAAACTTAACTACATGTTAAGCGCAATTAAATGAAAATGTATTATAGTGCAGTTAGTTGTACTTCAGTGTTTTTGACCCACTTAAGTAGGACTTAAGTACAACATTATTTGCAATTTCATAATTATTTCTATTGTCTTTGAAATGCACTGCCGAATGAACTGACAAGAATTTATGGAACACGAAAATATATTTGAATGTCATTTAATTGAATGTATGTGATGTATTTAAATATATATTTGCAATTACACATCTGTAATGATGGTAAAATTTAGTATATTTAAAATATATTAACTTTAAATATATTTATTTATTAGCACACTTGACTAAAATTATAATCAAGTAATTTACATGTGCTTTAGTATCTTCAACACATCAAAATAAGTGTGTTAAGAAACTCTGGTCATGAAAATGTACTCTAAGTACACTTTTATTTATTATTAATATTATTTTTTATTATTAAAAATACACTTTTAAGATTTTAAGTAAGTTACAAGTGCACGTTCAATTTATTTAAGTGCACTTCTTTTGCTGTCATGATTTTCTCAAGCTCATCATCATATATGTAAATATGCACTACTTAACGACAAGACAATGCGATGCAGCTGTTGTGGAAAAAACTAATAAAGAATAGAAGTCACAGCAGCAATTGTTCTCCCCTCCGCCATGTTCAAAGGTTATGGCCCGCCCAACTTGGGAACTTGGGTGTCAAAATTATCCCAGAGCTTCCCAGTGGTAAATATGACTTCAGAGGGCATGTCCAATTTTTTAACTAGGAAACTCGTATTTACGATAATTTCCGATAGCACAAGAAGGCAGCATTAATTGTATGCCATTGCAATGCATTGTGGGAAATTGAGTTTTAAAAACGTTTTTCATAAGAAACTTTAATCATAGGTGTCCTGGGGACCTACTGAGAGCACAGCCTTGCTTTATTTCCATTCCCTGTGTACCTTTAAGTATGGTACATTGAAAGTGAATGTAATGTTGATGTAGTGAGTTTTAAGGGAAAGATACAGAGCAAGGCCTTATGGTTAATGTAGTTGGGTTGATGCCTTTGAGAAAGACAGGAGTCTACCACAAGCAGGGGTTTCAGAACTGCTGCCAGGCCACAGCGAACAAGTAAGGGTTTCAGAAACGTGGCTTAGTCCCAAAACAGCACCTTTAGAACGGAGGTTACAGAATGTGTGACTGTTTGTCCCCATAATGCAGTTGGAAATTTACTGAGAGTTCCTCAGAGGTGAAGAACCCTGTTCTGTGGAGCGAAGTGAGTCCTCTCTCTCTACAGGTGGAGAAATAAAATGGGGAAATTTGTCTCATTTAACCCTAATTACTGGGGATTTACAATGGATGTGAGCCAAGCTCTGAAGTGTGTGCATGTAGCCAATATTTCAGTTGTATTGGGCCTGATTCCTAGTCCTATAGTGAAGATGAAGAGTGAGAGGAAGGCAAAGGGAATTATCTGGGAATAAAACTCAGCATGTTCAGTATTTAGTTAAAGCCTCAGTGCAAATATATGAGAATTATGAATCTGGTGTGTTCTGCTGGGAGTTTTATTTAGCTTGTGTGTGTATGACCAGGTGTGGGATGATGAATTGGAGAAGTCAGCAACATATTGGGCGGAACAATGCCAGTGGGAACATGGACCTCAAGACCTTCTGATGTCCATCGGACAGAACCTGGCAGTGCACTGGGGAAGGTATGAGTACACACTCATTTACAAAGACCATATCAGTCTGTTCCTGTGTCATAACCGATCATGCAAGGTGATTCATAAAGATGAAAAATATTTGAATGAGATGTCATTAGTCAGCAATTTACCAAAACATAAAATAGTTATGAATTGCCATGAGATTATGTTGTAGTATAGTGATGCATAAAGCCACAGAGGTCACTTACCATCCAAGCAACTTTCTGTTTGGCAACACAGTAAATTCGACTCGAGTCCAATGCGAAATCTATGTGAAAAAATGTTTCACCCTCATGCAAATCCTATTGAAATGACCTGATTTTGAATGTGAAATTTCCCCAAACAACAGTTAAACAGTAAAACTCACAACCTTCTGGTGACCACGACTGGCCCTTGTATAAAAAGTGTATTCTCATAATCATATTAAATAATTGTGTCTCTTTCCTTATAGATACCGCTCTCCTGCCTACCATGTGCAGGCCTGGTACGATGAGGTGAAGGACTACACCTACCCTTACCCGCATGAGTGCAACCCCTGGTGCCCTGAGCGCTGCTCTGGACCCATGTGCACCCACTACACACAAGTGAGTGAGAAAGATCAGTTTGCTAACAGTTTGCAAACAATTATCCCAGTGGGACTAAACAACATAACCTTGTTTATGATTTTAAAAGTCGCTTGCAAAGGTGTGCGCACCAGCGGTGTTTAATATGTAGCATGTGTGACCTGCATTAAAATAGAAGTGCCTTTAAAAACAGCATGTAGAGTGTAGCCGTGACCACTGGTGTTCATTAACCTCCCACAGAACAGTGTCTTGTAACACCCAAAATGTATTTGTTGTCCTAAGCTAGACCTAAAAATGCATATTGTAAATCAAGCTTAAAAATGAAAATGCTTTAAGGAAATTACTTTTATATGTTTAATACTCTCATTTTTGTCCATTCATTGACATTGCATTGAGGTTTGTTCTCAAGCACCAAGCATGTAATGGATGAGATTCTGCTTCTCTATTTATATTCGTTGATCAATTCTTCTATGTAAATTAAATCTGTTCATCATATAAAGTGATGAACTTATCTCTTCTGAAAACTTGAGCCGCGTTTCTACCGCAGGTACTTTCCCCAGGAACAAGGGACTTTAGGGTGGTACTCTGTGTTTTTCGACTGTGTAAAAATTTTCCCCTCAAAAAAACTTTTTCAAATTTCAGGAACTTTTGGGGTGGGACATGGGCACTGAACCTGCTGATTGGTTGAGTTCACGCAGCATTTTGATTTGTTGACACCACACAGCATTTAATTTCAACCACAGTTTTAAAAGTCTGTTGTGGTGCTCGCAGCAAGAGTTGTTTGCTATTCTAATCAACAATTGAGTTGAAAAAATATGACAGATGGACGACGACAAGGTTCAGGCTTTATTAAGCTCATATGCGGAGGACAAAATCCAGTGGAAACTGGAAAGTCGCTACGTCCTACGTAACCGGACTAATCTTCACAGTACTTTAGACCGTGATGGAAATGCAGACAGCATCAGGTCTGGGGGAAAAAGTTCCTGGGACAAATTGTTTTTGATTAAACTGCTTGATTCATATAGATTATTTTTATTCATATAGATTACTTTTTTCTTAAAGTCAAATTTTGGATTTGTCAATAGAGGGAAATCTCTCAGGTTTCATTAAAAATATTTTCATTTGCATTTCAAAGATGCATGAAAGTCTGGGTTTGGATGCCATGAGGGCAGTTGATATATGTTTAATTTTTACATGAATTATGTCCAAATACTATTTAGAACAACCGTAGGTAATTATAAGTAACCAGTGGTTTGCTACAGCCCTCATTTTGTTTCATTATACACTAACAGCTCCTTTTCCCAATTTGTTTTAAAAAAATGATGATATTTGGAAAAGTATATTGATACTGTCAAAACATATTGAACACGCCAGATCAAACAGATGTAATGCACAAAGAAAAGAGGCTAACCAAAGTCCTTAGACAGACAATAACAGAGAAAATTGAGAAGGAGAGAGAGAGAGAGAGAGAGAGAGAGAGAGAGAGAGAGAGAGAGAGAGAGAGAGAAGTATGGGCAATGGCCTCATGTCCTCTCAGACTTTACTTTTTCACTGGGATGAGTTTGTCCCACATTCTCTCAGCTTGCTGGCCCTCTAAAAGCAGGTCACAAGCATCTGGAAAGAGTTCCTTGACTCCTGAATCATTTTCCTGTTTGACCCGAATTCTTTTGAAGATGCAGAGTCGTAGGGGATCCGCGCCAAATCCATGCAGCAATTCTCCTTGTTTTCTGCTCCTCTCTCACTTACTGTGCAAGGGCCCCGCAATCTTCTCTGTGCCAAACGATCCATCAGGGATAAACCTGAGTTTGTGTTTTTTGAGACTGATTAGTTTGCTGTATCATTTTCCCATGGCCGACACCGCCTGTGGCCACTTTTTTGCCTCCCTGCAGGAAGTGCATTCCCAAGGGAGTATTGAGACGTGTTCCCTCGGCTTGTGCTCTATGGGGCTGGATGCAAACCCCACTATGGTTTAACTGTATGTATGAAGAAAAGGCCTGACTAAGCACTTCCCTTTCATTTCACAGCCAAATGGTTTGGCTCGTGCTGCAGGGCTGCACCCGTTGAACCCTATTGTGTTTAAGCGAATCAGCGAGGGCCTTGACCACAACTCAATGGGCTGCACGCAGGCATTACTTTGTTTGTGTGGATAAGAGTGGATGAAGGGAAGGATCACACACGTTTTTCAGGAAACTGGCCCAGTCACACTTGAGGTGCTTCTCCTTCCGCCCTTCAGGGCAGAATGAAAGAGGGCAGTCTCTATTCACGGCCCCTGTGGCCCCATCAATCTACTGCTGCTGCCCCAGAACGGCGACCACTTCCTGCTGGGGAACACTTCCTCCTCCGGTCCGGGGGGAGCTGATATGGATGTCTTTTTTATGCTTTAAATACCAACAGCAGCAAAGAGATCTGCATTTTTGGTCCCACTTTTTATTAGGTGTCTAATAAAAAGTATGTAATTACAATAGTAGTAATGATAATTGTTAGGTACAATGTACTTATTGTGTTCTTGTTTTATTGAAAACCACATTTTCTGCTATTGAGGTGGGATATGGATAAGGTTAGGGACCGGTTTGGTGGGATGGGTAGGTTTAAGGGTGGGTTAATGGGTAAGGGTAGGCTCAACCGTGTAAAATGAATTACAGATGTAATTACATGCAGGTGTTTTTAATCATAAGTACTATGGTTGAGCTCAAAAGAGCTCTAGATTTGGCTTGGGTCCATCTTTAATGTAAGTCTATTGGAATTTTTACCCATTTGATCATTATGCTGATGAAAATTGCAATTACAAGATCGCTTACAAAAGACTTATTGCATTTCTCTTTAACAAGCCAGATGATTTGAGGTCATCATTCCTTCAAGTTACTTGTCAAGGTTCAATATTTATGAACAAAACCCTAACCATGAGTATGAGGAAACGCCACTAATAATATTGTATTTTTCTTTGTTTGCAGCTGGTCTGGGCCACAACCAATCGTGTTGGCTGTGCTGTACACACGTGTCCACGTATGAACGTGTGGGGAGATGTCTGGGAGAACGCTATCTATCTCGTCTGCAACTACTCACCAAAGTAAGACCAGTAACTGTGCTGTTTCTGCTGACGTTTATTCACTTAACACCAGATGGCTAATTACTCTTCCTGATGATTAGGCTATATGGAACTTTTTAAAAGCAAAGATTCCATCCTTCAAAACAGAGGCTATAAACAAAGTTTCATCCTTAGGAAAATGGAAAAGTAAATGAAGGATTTTAGGAAAGGAAAACACTGAGAGGTTATGCTATTCTTTTCCGAGGTAATAATTTAATTTGGCAGCTGGGGATTGTTTTCCCAAATCAGTCCTGAGATCCGTGAGAGTGTGTGCTAATGTGTTTTGAGTGCTCAGTCAAATGTGCAGATTTCCAAACTCATGCTGAACCTGTGCCCTCTTCTAGGGGAAACTGGATAGGGGAAGCCCCGTACCAACATGGCCGCCCCTGCTCCCAATGTCCACCAAGCTACGGAGGAGGCTGCAGAGACAACCTCTGTTACAAAGGTGAGGGTGACCATAGTGCCAGTTTATGATAATTGTTTTGTAAGCTTTATATTGTAATCGCTGAACACGTGCAGAACACTTTTGGCAGAGGTTGCGTTATTCAGTCTCCACATGAAACAAACACAACAGAACTATATATTCACATGAGCATATTATGCTTTCATTATTTGATACGCTACTCCACATAGGAAGAACAGACATACCAACAAGTTATTGACCTGAGGCAGACTAATATACACATGAAGCGGGGCTGTAGAGCTAAGGGAGGACTCAGGCACCCTCTGCCCCGCTTAATATCATAATACATGCCTGCCGTAGCCGTATGCTAATTTTTAATATATCCTGCTCACGTTACGACTTAAAATAGTCTATACAATAAAATGTGTTTACACAATTATTATTGATTCAGTTTATATAGAGGTATATGGCCCTGTTTACACCTGATATTAATTAGTAGCCATCTTTTGGGGCTGTTCAAACACATTTGATTACATGAGTGTTTACACTGCGAAAGCAATCCGGTCGGATGCGTTTTTGACTACCTCTGGAAGCTCAAAACGTTGTAGACCCATTTAAACCTGTATTGAGCGCCGTCCACTTTTGATCCGATCGACCAAAACGCATCTTAATACCAGATGTAAACAGGGCCTAAGTTTTGAATGAATATTTTGGCCTCATTTTCTGCCCCACCTGCCCTCACAGACAAGCTGCGGTATAACACATTTCTTTTTTTGTTTTTTATTTTTAGGAGAGCCTGAACGTCATGAGTCTCCAGATATGAATGAGGTGGAGAAGCCCCAAGAGCCTGTACAGCCTCAAACTATCCCAACGAAGCCTCAGCCCAAGCCTTTCTCCCCTAAAAAAACTGCAAATGCCAGACCTTCCTCAACCAAGACTACAAGAACTACCCATCTAGGTTAGTGTGAATAATATTACTTGAAAAAAAACCCTACTGAATTATTATTAATAATAATTGTTCAATTAATAGCATAAATAATATTTTAAAACTTTTCAAATAATATAACTTTAGTAATAATGTACTCATGTTAATGTCTTTCTTTTGCCTTTCAGCTCAAAATATAAAGTGCGAAACAAAAATGAGGGACAAATGTAAAGGAGCAACCTGCAATAGGTCAGTCTGAATGCAGTAGATGTTTCTTTGAAGATTTTAATAGATGACAAGTACTGAAAATTTACTGGTGATCTTTTCTTCTTTCGTAGGTACAACTGCCCAGCCAACTGCGTAAATAAGAAGGGGAAAGTGTGGGGAACGCTGTACTATGATGTTGTAAGTGCTACTTTGAGATTTCACATGTTCCTGTTTAATTAGATGATGTTAGATTTATTTCATTAGATTAATTCCATTTGTTTGTTCATGTCATTGTAGCAATCAAGTATTTGTCGTGCTGCTATCCACTATGGAATAATTGACAACAATGGAGGCCTTGTTGACGTCACGAGAAAAGACAGCTTCCCGTTCTTTGTAAAGGCAACCAAGAATGGTGTAGAGTCATTCAGGTAGTCTGAATATTATGACGATATATAATCGTTTAATTTAAGTTCACAATTAACTATCCACATTAATAGTTATTCAATCTAATCTGTGTTCTGTGATTTATTTTTGTAGTAAATACAAACCTGGCAATGCATTTATGGTGTCAAAAGTGGAAGGTGAGTATTTTTAATAGTTCTCATGCAAATGCAAATTCTCATTGATAAATTGTTTCAGAATGCAATCAAAAGTTGTGTGTTATTGGATATTGCATTTCAAGTTATTATATTTAAAACATACTGAATTGCATCACTACAAATGTGTAACTGCAAGTAAATTTAAACACATGACACAAGTTACAAATTACATTAAAGTATAGTTTAGGTTGCCATAAATACTTGTCAGTACATTCAGCAGTAGACCATATTTCAAAGACAATAGCAGTAAATATGAATTATGTACTACTTAAGTAGGTCAAAAACACTCTTAACTTAAAATAATTGCATTTAATATAGATTTAACACATATTTTAATATAGATCAGAAAACATTACAATCAGATCACACTTAAGTTTTATATTCATTTCCACAATAAGTACTCATTTTATTGATCTGACTGTACTGATGCCGTTGTATGAGAACCGAACTGAGCTGGATCATTTTTTGCAAAACTGGTATATAGATCTTTATTATCTTTACAACGGAAATTAATCAACACTGAACTGTCTTAACACAACACTAACAGCATATTAATTAGTTATTCATATTATTAATATATTATATTAATGTAGTTATTATATTTACAACATTCCATATATTGTAATTTATATATTAATATGACACATATAAATTTGTATAAATATAAATTTGACACAAGTTATGGTTGACCAATAATGTATTTTTTTCCTTTTAGAGCAAACAATAGACTGCTACACGACAGTGGCAGAGATTTGTCCATTCAAGACGTCCACCTCTCATTGTCCAAGGTACAGTTTAAAGTATTGTGATGCTCACCATATAGATTACACTCTATAATAGGTCATCTGGAAGTACTTTCTAAGGCTCCTTACCAGTTTCACCTCTATCTCATCAGAGTGTTCTGCCCAGCTAACTGCATAAACGAACCTTCATATTGGGCTCCAGTGGTCGGCAGCAACATCTACGCTGATGTGAGTACCTGCTTCTGTCCGTGAGCATTACAGGGCTGAGAGATGGGAAATGAGGGAGAACAGGCGTTCGTAGTCAAGCACTTATGTGTGCTAAAGTGAGCGTGCTACTCTTGTGGCGAGGGTGGACCGCGGGAATTGTCTGTGTGAGTCTTAAGGGAGTTGTTGGTGGAGGTGGGCTCCATTGTCGCCACTAATTTCTCTCCTAGAGTGTAGACTGACCACAGAGCAGCAGCTGTGTGAGTGGAGCTGGAGAGCAGCACTCTTACACTGACTCATGCATGCCTGAGGTCAGGTCTTGGCCTTATGGACCACTTAACTGTTTAGGGAACAGCTTAGACACTGTAAGTTCATCCTATAGGGTCTTTATTAACTCATTAATCAACATTATGGCACAAATTCGTTTGATAGCTGATGTGAAAAGTTTGCTTAATTATTGTCAATGTGCACTTTTAGTGAACTTCAAATCCTAAAAGTTTATTTAAAAAAAAAAAACTTTACTTGCAGATAATATATTAATGAAATTAAAGTCCCACTGTGCACTGTGTGCACAAAAGTGCACTGTGATAATGTACATTTTAATTAATTATGTTTTAAAAAATCTTTTGTTGTGCTTTATAAAAGTACACTTAGATGTGTAACTAAAGCATGTAAATTACTTAATTATAATTTGAACTGTTGTGTGTTATTTGATATTACATTTAAGTGTAATATATTTTAAATATATTCCATCATTACAAATGTGTAATTACAAATATATTTAACCCTCGGGTGCTGTTGGGTCATTTTTAACCAAAAATGTCACTTTTTGTTTTTATAGAATTTTTTAAATACAAAACTTGCACTTGCTGTGTGAACACAACTGAAATCACACCAAAAATCATGGACATAATTCAAAAAGGTTAAATGTCACAAAATTACCGCACTGGAAACGAATGGGAGACAAATTTCATCTAGTGGAAACGTTTGATTCTGCGCTCAAACAAAATCTTACTGAAGGCTCATTTTTTGAGCTATGAACCTCAAATTTGGAACATAGCTTGTTTAGATTTATTGGATGGCAGTTTTAGAGTAAAACGTATTTTGGAAAATGCATATTTCATATACAAATTTAAAATGTTATTTTTCATAACAATATGCCAAGTGCTGTCATTAAAAAGAGACCAAACTTAAGTCTGAGCTACAAACATTCAAGATTTATGACAGTTTCAATTTCATTTTCAGGTCTTTGCTCAAAAAGTGTATAAATGAACTCCTGCATAAATATAATTTAGTACAATCAAATCCAATAAAAAATATTAAATAAAAAAACAATATTGGACTAAAAAATAATTTCATTGAAATAAACACGCGATCAGCACCAGAAGGTTAAATATTGTACATCATATACAAGTTTCAATAGACATTTCATTAAAGTATATTTTAGTTTACCATATATGCTTGTCAGTGCATTTGGGAATACACTAACCACATTGCAAAGACAATAGAAATAATTATGAAATTACATACAAAAATGTACTTAAGTCCGACTTAAGTTGGTCAAAAAGCTCTCTAAATTTCAACTAATCAGCGATCTCTCTAGCGAGCCGTCAGACACTGGGAGTGGATCATTGAATCTGTGGGATGAACTTGAAAAACGAATTAGTCCAATTTGTGAATGAATCAGTGAAATGGATCAGCTAAATTCATTGACTCGCACTGTATATTAAATTTACAACTATTCAATGGTTAGCCATCGACAATTACTTACTTAAACTTAAGATTATCTACAATCAGTATAATTAGCTTCTCTCACAAGTCTTTTTCTCACCGGAGAAGAGACCTAGTATGGAATCGCCTGGCTATTTAATGGCGTGTGACCTCAAATGAACTTGTTGCCTTTTGGCCTTTTTGGCTTGTTGCGACAACATTCCTCTGTAAAAGCTGAGCATCTGTAGAGCTGGCCTCAGATCAGAGCACGCTCTCCGTCAAGCACTAATTAACCCTCATCATACAGTGCTTTGGACTTGGTAATTTGTAAAGGTAGCCTTTGATTGAAAGTGCACTTATAATGCATGAGCAATTGGATGAGTATTATAAGATAATGCCACCCAGACATGTGTGATGAGCTGTGCACATTCTTTACTTTAGACAGTGAAGGCCTGCGAGTAACCTCTAGGGTCATACTGAATTGTTTGGTAGACAGAGCTGAACCTTCGTTCCAGGTTAAAAGAATAAAAACCGTAGGTACATGAAGTCCCAGAGAGATCATGCACACACTTAAGCTGCCAGGCGTCTGGCTAACTTGCCTTTTCTGGAGCTCTTGAGCTCTGGCCTCGCTCTTGTGCGTACTGTAGACACCGAAGTGATGTCATTTGTCTAGGCTCCTTTAGACTGTTTACATCTCGAGGACTGTGGAATTGAGAGTGGAAAACATAGTCGCATAGCGCTACGGCAAGTATCACTATTGCTGCTGCTCGTACTTAAAACTCTGGTCCAGTTTTTTGCTTTGATTTACAGAGGTATTGACGCCAATCTGAAGATGTTGGCAGTTTGTGTTGACAGATTTCACAGAAGTTGCGTAGGGTATGATGGGCACAGACTTCAGATGATTCTATGTAAAATCCTGATATCGAAGCTGGTTTTAGAACACACGTTGTTCGACTTGAAAAACATGTGCAAGTGTGTGCTTTGAGGAAGCATGATATCCATCAACGGAACTACTTATGAAGCCTCTCTATGAGAGAATGGCACAGGAAAGCATGCCGACTAAAAGAATACTCTTTTGTCTCTTCATGTCCAGGGCTCTAGTATCTGCCGAGCAGCTATCCACGCTGGAGTGATCAAAGCCAGCGGGGGATATGTGGACCTTCTGGCTCTGGATAAGAGGAAAAGTTACACCGGGACCATGAAGAATGGCATCCAGTCCGAGAGGTACATGTCCTGCATCTTGCTTCACCTCTGCTCTCGTTTCTTCCCTTTGCTTTCTCTCAGTAACTCAATTCAGCGGTCAGAAGCCATGATGAGCCAAATCTGCCTGTGGCACGTTAGTGGTTAAAGAGTAATGGTGTGGTTTTTCGTCGAGGTTGGACCACACAGGGGCTCTTTGCTTATTCTCCAATGCTGCGCGCAAAGTGCTTAAATCGACAGAATCGGCTCCAGTGTAATGAAATCTAACACTTGAATCAAACACCATCATCGAAGGAATCGATCCTCGCCGGTTGCCGGCCTTGACCAGCCTATAGACTGAGCATAGTAAAGCCATTCACTGACAGCTTGGATAGATTTTCTCCTCACCGCACGCTATTAATATGATGCAATCTAGGGGAAATTGGGGGCAGCCAGTCGTGAGAACTTTATTAACAGGGAAGTATTCACATGCTCTCCATATTACCATTGGATGGAAAAGTTGTTGGTGTCTGACTCAGTGGTCCCGGTCAAGGATAATTACAGCACATCTGATGCCAACGAAGCAACATGTTCAATACACCAGCACCTGAAGCCCAATCCATTTATGAATAAATGAAAAGGCCAAGGCCAGGCCAAGAACAGTAGTCAATAATGGCTGCTGGAAGAAACCTGAATGGAACCACAGCACGAGACGAGCACTGAGCCAGTGTTAATGTCATGGTTTCCAGAGCGGATTTAAATCTAGCGGGTACACAAATCATTGTAGTCGATTACAGGGCATTGACACTCTTGAATTGAACATCTAAGGAGATAATCAGACCGGGCCCACCCAAAGCTCCCTATCGTTTCCTTTCTGAATGTCCTTCCTTGTGAAAAAGAAGTTTCATTGAATGTGCACTTGTAGTGTACTTCAAATCTTAAAAGTATATTTGGTAACATTTTATTTTAAAGTGTCATTGTTACATATATTACATGTAGTTACTATAGTTACACAACTATAAATTGTGCATTATTACATGCAACTAACCCTAAATCAAACCAAACCTGAATCCTAACCCTAATAAGTACATGTAGTTAATACATATTACTCAATACTTAAATGTACAATAACAATGTAACAAAGACACCTTAAAATAAAGTGTAACTATATTTTTTATAAAAGGCCACCTAAGTGTACTTAAATATGACTGTTTCTTAAAACACTTTTAAAAAGTTTTAATATAGTAGTGTTAATAATGTATATTAGACATTACATTTAAAGTAAACATTTTTAAGTTTACTAAATTGCAACTTTAACATCTATCATATTTCAAAGACAATAGAGGTAATTATGAATTTACAGATAAAGATGTACTTGTAATAGAGTTCGTTGATATGGGAAGAAGGAGGCGGGAAGTGCCTGTTCATAAAGTAACAAGTATTGTTTTTTTAAATAGTTTGTTAATTGTTTTTTTCTGTCTCTTTCTTGCAGTAAAACCAATACAGAAGGTGGTTCGTTCCGTGTCTTCACTGTTAGAGAGTGAGACGCCACTGATGGGACACAAAAGGTCTGCTCTTGAAAGAAAGAAGTGGAATGCAAACCCTTCCATCTTTCTCTGATTTTTAGAGGAAAGAGACATTTAAAGAAGACCAATGTCTTCTCCAACTCACTGCTAGTTCAATCGATGGGCTTCCAAAGGTTTTATATGCAATTGTGAATAATATTTTGACCACACTTGCAACTCTTAACAAAATGCAGTGCGGTAGAAATGGTATTTTTAACAGCGGTGCTGGTTTTAATCGTTGTTGTTTTTAATCAAATTTTGGATAATATTCTATTAGTTTTGAATACATGAAAAATCTCTAATTTCCATACCAAATGCATATTGATTACACTGTATTTAATCTGTACAGTTTTTTGTTGTCTGTTTGTAATTGTTTTGCTTTATTTCAAATCAGTTTTTTGGAAGCCAGAGCAGGAATAGAGTGCAACGGTCGCTTTTTTATTTTGCGGTTTTGCTTCAAGAATTATTGTTCACATTCAATACGTCGGTGGGGGGAGGATTGGGTTCCTCAGTCATGAACCAAACCAACAACTTCCAAGATGAATCACAACATTACTAATATGTAAATATAAAAGCTAATAATATGTCTATCTCAAAGGCTTATTGTTAAAACCAATGGTAACACTTTATTTTACAGTGTCTGTTACTGTAGTAATAACTATAAATGATGCATAATTACATGCAGCAAACCCTAAACCAAACCCTAACACTATAGTAAGTACATGTAGTTAATTATTATTATTACTCAGTACTTAAATGTATAATTACACTGTTACGCAGACACCTTCAAATACAGTGTAACCAAATCAATTTCCCTGTGAAGGAAAATAATGAGATATTTACTTCTATAACCCAACCATTGCACTCTATAGCAAAAGTAGTTTAGTATGTACAGTACAGTAGTGAGGATCTGTTGGACCTGGACTGGGCAAACAGATGATATGCAGAGAAATGGGAAAGAAAAGGAGGCAGACCTCCAAGCAAAAGAGACCTTCCCTTCATAATGTGTGTGAGCCTTCCAGAGTCAACACTACTCGGTCATTATGGTAAAGGTGCAAAAACATTGAAACAATGCGCAATCCCAGGAGAATTCAACGCCACTGAGTGCATGTTTAGGCTCATCTTTCATTATGGCACCTTAATTTTTGTTATTTATTATTACGCCTCCTTCAACCCCTGCTCAGAACTGCAAATTCCGTGGAACAGAACCAAATATTTATAAATGTAACACATGATATGTGCTCACTTGAGAATCAAATGTGTAATCTGTCTGGTTAAATGCTATATACAACCCAGAGTCTGACATTACTGCCAAACGCAATTTCATTAGAAGTTTAACTTTATTTCGCAAGTGCACAGTGGCGGCTGAACATCGATTTGTTTAAACCACTTTTATGCTGCGACATAATAAAAAGTTACTCACCCTGAAAGCATGTAATGCCTCTGAGAGGAAAGAGACTGCTGTCTACAGTATGTCTATATCTTATCTTAATGCATATTTCCTAGATGTATAGTGTTCAGAGTCCAGGATTTAGGCTAAATATAGATGTTCTTATGTGGAATAAGGGCATGATAATCCCGTTGAAGGCTTCCGGTTTGCTGCTTTTTACTTTCTACTTTTATTTTCACTTTCTTGAATTGGTTACCTCAGTGCAGCAATATATTTGAGTATGATGTTTGTACAGTCATAAATGGTTTGTGTAAATATTCAGATTTGTGCTTTGTTTTCAGTATTTTAAAAAGATGAAAGTGTATGTCCTATGTTTCTTTCTAAAGCCAGAAGATCATTGTTTTTTGCACAAATTGAAAATAAGACTATAAAATTGATGATACTAAGATGGTGTCTGTGTTTTGCTTCAGAAAAAAATGTATTTAGGCCACTGGATTTTTTTTTTAATACTGTCCAATAAACAGGATGTGTTGAGAACCATATCAAAAACTCCCTTAGACCACACAAGCACTGGTCAGCTCTTCACACACCATTGACACTTCACTATCTCTTTTTTTAGTGTATAAATAACAGATATTGCGATATAAATGAATTAGACTTCAGTCAGGGTGATCAGTGGATGCACAAGAAGTTAATTTCTTGGTACGAATACCTGAAAGCAAGTACTTTGTTGGAAGAGAGCTACACTAAACGAGGCCTGTCATAATCATCTGAGACAAACAGTTCTCCGCGAGAATGGTAGTTAGGTTCTTTGCCAGAACACATTCTTACTGAACAGTTTATAAAACAGGTTGTCTAAGCACATGGAGATGCATGTTTTATGTCACACTCTGGCCAGGTGCAGGTAGTGCAACATGTTCCTAGATCAACATCAACCAATCAGATTTGAGGGACAAGTTTAAAGTTTGTATCAAGTTTATAGGCTTACAACTAGGGTTAGGTGGTCATTTATCATCTCCCTCTGATTTTAGGGATAAGTTATGGGTAGGGTTGGGTTTAGGGGTAGGGATAGTTAGGATTACATTTTTGGACAGAAATTTTGTTCCAGGATCAACAAAATATGTTGACTAAATCACCCAGGACGTGCGATGATGGAGACACAGCAGGCAAAAACAATGCTGACAATGGCAATGACAGATGACAGACAATGAACTGAAAGAAACGCAGGGCTTAAATACAAGAACAAACTAATTAACGAAAGGAACATCATGTGCTACAGATAATCACTCAATGAGTAACTGAAAACTAGGTCACAGAACAAAGACATAATAAGCCATCCAAAACTAAAACAAACACAGATAATGGTCCGGTTTCACAGACAGGGCTTAGATTAAGCCAGGTTTAGGCCTTAGTTCGATTAGGACATTTATAAATATGCCTTAGAAAAAAACATCACTGGTGTGCATCTTGAGACAAAACAATGGCACTGACTTAATTTAAGATACACTATATTGCCAAAAGTATTGGGACACACCTCCAAATCATTGAATTCAGGTGTACCAATCACTTCCATGGCCACAGGTGTATAAAATCAAGCACCTAGACATGCAGACGCTTGTGAAAGAATGGGTCGCTCTCAGGAGCTCAGTGAATTCAAGTGTGGTACTGTGATAGGTTGCCACCTGCAATAAGTCCATTCATGAAATTCCCTCACTACTAAATATTCTACAGTCAACTGTTACTGTGCGTTCACACCGCCGCTGGCGAGAGCGTCAAACTTCGCTCTGGCCGCCCTACCATCGACGCTGTAGAAAGATTCGTGGACGCACTGCCTCTCTGACGTAGATCGAATGCTTGGTCTTTTTTGAAACGGCATTTAAAGGGGCTGCAAAGCAAACAATCATGTTGATCGGCGTTTATGCAAACTGAGCACAGGTAGGGTATAACCGTATAAGATAACCTCATGAAATCATTTAAATGTGAAAGTTAAAAAACAGCAGATCGATGGAAAGAACTTAACAATTATTGTTACATGTTAGCTAACGAAATAAACCAATTAAAAGCCATTTGTGTGGTGTATAAATAATGTTGCGCGTCTTCTTATCAAACCAGCCGCACCAGGGGCCTATACCATGAAGGTAGTTGAACAAATTCAGGGTTACAGGATTGGTTTTGAGTTGACAAAACCAAACCGATGCAATCAGGCTTTATTGGTACCATGATGCAGCTCATCAACTTTCTCTGTCAACTCAGGCTTTGATCCTTAAGCTATGATTACTTCACGCGCGCGTGCACATAAAAGAGTGACGTCGGCACTAAACAACCAATCGCGTTCGATATGGATAGAGCGAGAGCCATATATTTTTCCGCGGAGGAGCAAGAGCTAATACTTCACAAATATGAAGAATATAAAAGTGTATTTCAAGCACGCAGTAACACGGCCTCTGCTGCCAAAGCAAGAGAAGAATGTTGGAGGAAAATTGCTGATTGCATTAATGCGTAAGTAAAAAAAAAAATTATATAAAAAAAAAAACATTCTAGGCTTTAGGTCATTCATGTACAATTATGTGTTTATACACTGCAAAAAAATGCTCTTCTTACTTAGTAATTTTGTCTTGTTTCTAGTCTAAATATCTAAAAATTCTTAAATCAAGATGCATTTACTAGATAATTACATGACATAAGATGTTTTCTAGAAAATTTCTGTTTTGTCCCAAACAGAAATAAGATTATTTTCCTCACCCCATTGGCAGATAATTTTGCTTGTTTTAAGCAAAAACTCACTTTATTTTGATTTTATTTTTAATAAAACATATAAATCCTGTCACTTAATTAACTAGTAAATGCATCTTGATTTAATAATTTTGGAAACAAGAAAAAATACTAAATAAGACCATTTTTTTGCAGTGTAATGCAGCCTATATGTATGTGTTCGCTTGTAACACTTTACAATAAGGTTGTATTTGTTAAAATAAGTTAATGCATAAGTTAACATGAACTAACAATGAACAATAGTTTTGCATTTATTATTCTTTGTTAATGGTAATGGCAAAACCATTGTTCATGTTACTTCACTGTGCATTAGGCCTCACTAATGTTAACAGTTCCCATTCAGTCGGTCACGTTCGACGTACGTCGGACGTACCGACGAATTGGGATCACTTCTGGGAGCCCCTATCAGCTTCGAGCTATCTAGAACCGGCCAATGAACAATTGGCATGCGAGATTTGCATCTCGCGCCCCGCGCCGCGGGTATAAACAGGAAGCGAGAGCGAATGCACGCTGTCATTCACTTCGGAGCCACACGGCATGAAGACGACTCTCACGCATTCGCTTGAGTTTATCGCTGCTATCAGCAAGAGTACTTCTAAGAAGACCGGAGATTCCAGGAAACGAGTGTTGGAGGAACGGCACATTTCAGCGGGATCCGCGCTGACTCTTCGGCTGCCTCTGCAAACAGAGAAAAACTGCTGTTTTCACAGCAACGAGCACTTTTGGTCTGGTTGGGCGTTTTTCCTGTTTTGAGTACAGGCACGGGCTGCACAACAATCCCGTGTGCTGTCGCGTTTCCCCCTGAGTGCTTCAGCACAGAGCGTTTCCTCACAAAAGAGTTCACGGGTGACGTGCCGTCCTTTTCAGGATGTCTTACCACCCGTGCGTTTCTGGATGCGGTCGTTCCCTGTCCCCTGCTGACGGTCACAATCGCTGTCTCACGTGTTTGGGCACACAGCACGCTGAGGCGGCGTTTGTGGATAGTTCATGTTCCCACTGCGGGAACATGACTATCTCGGAGCTAAGATCGAGACTCTCCTACCTCCGGGCTGGGGGAGTCCCCTTACCCATCCCACGAACCAGGGCTGCCCCTAACCCGGGCGGACCTGCTTCTTTGGATGGCCAGGGTGATCTGAGGATTACGTTTAGGGCAAACCCGCCGAGTGACCCTCCGCAGGCCCCTAATCCCTCAGCTCCGCAGCCGGTAGAGCCTCCGAGAGAACCCGCTGGACCCTCCCACGGGAGACCAGTGGTGACTTTTGGAGCTCCAGCAGACGAGCAGATGTCGATCGCTGCATCGGAGGGGGAGTTTCAGTCCTCGGAGGATGAAGGGTCAGTTGTACTGCCTCCCTCTGGGAGAGTGGCAACGGCTGCCCCGGACCCTGAGATGGCTGCTATGCTTGCCCGGGCCGCCGAAAGGGTTGGGCTCGAGTGGAACCCTCCACCGTGTCCCGAACCCTCTAGGTTGGACGATTGGTTCCTCGGGGTGGGTCGTGCTGGTTCTCAGCGTCCCGCCCCGACACCTTTCTTCCCGGAGGTGCATGAGGAGCTCACGAGGTCGTGGACGGCACCTTTTTCTGCCAGAAACCGGCCGAGTGACTCCGCCCCCCTCACTACTCTCGACGGCGGGCCAGCCAAGGGTTACGTGGGGATCCCGCCAGTGGAGCGCGCCGTCGCGATGCAACTGTGTCCGGCGACCGCCTCTAACTGGCGCGGTGACCCACGTCTCCCGTCCCGGGCCTGTAAGTTCTCTTCCAGTCTGACTGGGAAGGCTTACAAGGCCTGCGGGCAGGCTGCGTCCGCCTTGCATGGCATGGCGCTGCTTCAGGTCCACCAGGCCCAAGCGCTCCTTGACATGCACGAGGGTAGGCCTGACCCAGAGCTCCTCCGGGAGCTCCGGACGGCGACGGACCTCGCCCTCCGGGCGACGAAAGTCACCGCCCGTTCCATCGGTCAGGCGATGTCCACGCTTGTGGTCCAGGAGCGTCATCTCTGGCTTAACCTGGCTGACATGAGGGAGACCGATAAATATCGGTTCCTGGACTCCCCCATCTCGTCAGCTGGGTTATTCGGCGACGCGGTCGAGAGCTTCGCCCAACAGTTCTCGGCCGCCCAGAAGCAGACGGAGGCGATCAAGCACATCCTGCCCCGGCGGCCCGCTGCTGCCTCCACCCCGCCGCCGGCGGCAGCGCCTCCGACTACTCGTCGCCGAGGACGTCCACCCGCCGCCGCCTCCGCCCCCGCCAAGGCACCGCAGCAGCCTTCCACCAGCCGACGGCGTGGGGCCGGCCGTGGGAAGGATGTCCAGCCCGCTCAGGCCGCTGCCAAGCCAGGTGGCAAGCGTCGTCGCAAGCGACCCTGAGACGGGCCGCCCAGAGATGGAGGAAACTGCTCTGAGGGAGATGGCTGCAGCACCACTCCTTCCCCCGGAGGAGGGCCGGGGGAAAATCTTTTGTTTTTCTGTTCCGCCGCTGGCCCCAGTGTCAGCGGCACCCAAAACATCAATAAAAGAGCAGTTTCCAATATCTCTGGGTGCCAAGAGAGCGCGCTTGGCGGTGGTCGACGCTCCCATGCCTCGCCACCCTCAGGTACCTCTCCCTTCGCCAGCAGGGGACGCCGGCTGTCGGGACGCACACAAGCGGCCTCCCCACACTCGCACGTCCCCTCCGCGGATGCAGGTAAGTGTTGCACAGCACACTCAGATCCCGCTGCGGGCCGCTCCCATGCCGTCCGAGCCGGATCCCTGCGTTCCGCCTTGCTGCCCCGCTGCGGGTACGTCTGTGGTGCCGATGGTCCCCCTTGCTCGGAGTCTGGGAGCCTGGCTAGCGCTTCCCAGCCCGTCTCGATGGCTCATCCGTACCATCAGACTCGGCTATGCGATTCAGTTTGCCCGGCGTCCCCCCAAGTTCAGGGGCGTTCACTTCACGACTGTAGTGGAGGCGAACGCCCCCGTGCTCAGGGCGGAGATCGCTGTCCTACTGGCGAAGGACGCGATAGAGCCGGTCCCTCAAGCCGATATGAGGTCCGGGTTCTACAGCCCGTACTTCATTGTACCCAAGAAAGGCGGCGGGTTACGACCGATCTTGGACCTGCGATTCCTGAACCGGTCCCTTCACAGGCTGCCGTTCACGATGTTAACGCAGAAGCGCATCTTCAGGTGCATCCGTCCCCGAGATTGGTTTGCAGCGATCGACCTGAAGGACGCGTACTTTCATGTCTCGATTCTCCCTCGACACCGGCCCTTTCTGCGCTTCGCGTTCGAGGGACGGGCATATCAGTACCGCGCCTTACCCTTCGGCCTGTCCCTGTCGCCCCGCGTCTTTACGAAGGTTGCGGAGGCGGCCATTGCTCCCATGAGAGAGCATGGCGTTCGCATCCTCAACTACCTCGACGACTGGCTGATTCTTGCCCAGTCGCGAGAGCAGTTGTGCGAACACAGGGACAAGGTGCTCAGTCACCTCAGCCAGTTGGGACTTCGGGTCAACTGGGAGAAGAGCAAACTCTGCCCCACGCAGAGGATCTCTTTTCTCGGTATGGAGATGGACTCGGTCGCCATGACTGCGCGCCTCACCGAGGAGCGCGTCCAGTCGGTGTTGAACTGCCTGAATTCGTTCAGAGGCAGGACAGCGGTTCCACTGAAACATTTTCAGAGGCTCCTGGGGCATATGGCATCCGCAGCCGCAGTAACGCCGCTCGGGTTGCTTCATATGAGACCGCTTCAACGCTGGCTACACGATCGAGTCCCGAGATGGGCGTGGCACAGCGGTTCCCTCCGCGTCCAAGTGACTCCGAGGTGCCGCCAAACCTTCGGCCCGTGGTCGGACCCTCTGTTTCTCCGGGCGGGAGTTCCCCTAGAACAAGTGTCCAGGCACTCCGTTGTCTCCACGGATGCCTCATCCACGGGTTGGGGTGCCACGTACAACGGGCTTGCAGTTTCGGGTCTGTGGACGGGGCCTCAACTGCAATGGCATATCAATTGCCTCGAGTTGTTAGCAGTTCGTCTTGCACTCAGCCGCTTCAAAGTGCCGCTCAGAGGCAAGCACGTTCTGGTCCGGACGGACAACACTGCGGCCGTGGCGTACATCAACAAACAGGGTGGTCTACGCTCCCGTCGCATGTCGCAACTCGCCCGCCATCTCCTCTTATGGAGTCAGAAGCATCTGAGGTCGCTTCGTGCCGTTCACATTCCGGGCCTGCTCAATCGTGCGGCCGACGAGCTGTCACGTCAGCAGGTACTTCCGGGAGAATGGCGACTCCATCCCCAGGCGGTCCAGCTAATCTGGAGTCGTTTCGGGGCCGCACAGGTAGACCTGTTTGCCTCCCCAGAGACGACCCACTGTCAGTGGTTTTATTCCTTGACCGAGGGGACCCTCGGGTCGGATGCCCTGGCCCACAGCTGGCCCCGGGAAGAACGCAAGTATGCGTTTCCCCCAGTGAGCCTTCTTGCGCAGACTCTGTGCAAAGTCAGGGAGGACGAGGAGCAGGTCCTGTTGGTCGCTCCGTATTGGCCCAACCGGACTTGGTTCCCGGAACTAGTGCTCCTTGCGACAGCACCTCCCTGGCCCATTCCTCTGAGGCAGGACCTCCTGACTCAGAGACGGGGCACCCTATGGCACCCGCGTCCGGACCTCTGGAAACTCCATGTTTGGTCCCTGGACGGGACGCGGAGGTTCTAGGTGACCTACCGCAAGCGGTAGTTGACACCATCACTTCCGCTAGAGCCCCCTCTACGAGGCGCCTCTATGCGTTGAAGTGGAACCTGTTCGTCGACTGGTGCTCTTCTCGCCGAGAAGACCCCCGAAGATGTTCGATCGCTTCTGTGCTTACCTTTCTACAGGATGGGTTGGAGCGAAGGCTGTCTCCCTCCACCCTCAAGGTCTATGTCGCCGCTATCGCCGCTAATCATGAACTCGTAGATGGAAAATCTCTAGGTAAGCACGATCTGATCGTCAGGTTCCTTAGGGGAGCGAGGAGATTAAATCCTCCTCGTCCTCCCTCTATACCCTCTTGGGACTTAGCTCTGGTGCTAACTGCACTACAGAGAGAACCCTTTGAGCCTCTGCAGTCAGCTGAGTTGAAAATCCTGTCGTTAAAGACTATACTCCTGATTGCGTTGGCCTCCATCAAGAGGGTAGGGGACCTGCAGGCATTTTCGGTCGACGAATCGTGCCTGGAATTCGGGCCCGGTAACTCTCATGTGATCATGAGACCCCGGCCTGGATACGTGCCCAAGGTTCCCACTACTCCCTTCCGGGACCAAGTGGTGAGCCTGCAAGCGCTGCCTTCGGAGGAGGCAGACCCAGCCCTAGCTTTTCTCTGTCCCGTCCGTGCTCTCCGGACTTACGTGGACAGAACGCAAAGCTTCAGGACCTCAGAGCAGCTCTTCGTCTGTTACGGAGGACAGCAGAAGGGAAAGGCTGTCTCCAAGCAGAGGATGGCCCACTGGATAGTGGATGCCATCGTCTTGGCTTATCAGTCCCAAGACGTGCCCTGCCCGCTCGGGTTAAGAGCCCACTCCACTAGGGGTGTTGCCTCTTCCTGGGCACTGGCTCGTGGCGCCTCGCTGACAGATATTTGTAGAGCTGCGGGCTGGGCGACACCTAACACGTTCGCTAGATTCTATAGCCTCCGTGTAGAGCCGGTTTCTTCCTGTGTGCTCACTTCCCATAGTCAGTAACACCGAAGTACCCGTTCTAGTGTCGGCTTGCTGCGCCATTCTCTCCCCTATGGTAGACGGATGCGTGCGCTTATTCTGCTCCAGTCGAGTTCCCCGGAACGGCGAACCCTGTTGAGTCCTCCGCAACCCGCGGCAGTCGGACGTGGCGGAGCGTTCGACGCCAGGTCTAACACTCGTATGCATTGGTGGAACTTGTGTTAGGCTGGGTTCCGTATGTAGTGACCCCCACGGCGGTCCCATATGTGTATTCTTCCACGGTACGGCTCCCTACGGCGAGCCCGTGTCTTTCCCTCGGCAGGGTTCCTCTGCCGTCCCAGGTACGTGTTGTCTCCCTCCTAATTGGCCGGGGCCACCCCTGGGACTTCCGTATGTTGTGCTGCCCACGGCCAGCCCATACGTGTATTCTCCACATGTTAACTCCCTCTGGGCAAGATGTGGCTTCCGCAGCTGCCTTCACAGGCACGCTTTCCAGCGTTATCCAATACAGTCAGCTGAATGGGTCTTGCGGAACAGCAGCTTTGGCTCTCCCTGCGTGAACCTACCCGCCCGCATCAGATCGGGGTCTGTGGGGCTCTCGCTGGGCGCTGGAAGTGGTAGTAACTATGGCGTTTTCCATAGGGGATCCCAATTCGTCGGTACGTCCGACGTACGTCGAACGTGACCGACTGAATGGGAACGTCTCGGTTACGTATGGTAACCCTCGTTCCCTGAAGGAGGGAACGGAGACGTACGTCCCGTCGCCACAGTTGCTGTACCATCACTGCAGGTCGAGCCACTACGTGTGGCTCCTCAGTGAAAAACATCGTGCATTCGCTCTCGCTTCCTGTTTATACCCGCGGGGCGGGGCGCGAGATGCAAATCTCGCACGCCAATTGTTCATTGGCCGGTTCTAGATAGCTCGAAGCTGATAGGGGCTCCCAGAAGTGATCCCAATTCGTCGGTACGTCCGACGTACGTCTCCGTTCCCTCCTTCAGGGAACGAGGGTTACCATACGTAACCGAGACGTTACAACTTTTGATTTAAAAAATGTTTTAAATGCTAAAATGAAATGAGTATACATACATACATACATACATGCATACATACGTACGTACGTGTGAATGTATAGGCTATCACATCCTAAAAAAATTATATTCATTGACTTTTAGATGCAACCCCAACTCCAAACGTTCTTGGCAGCAGATCAAGACAAAATATAAAAATATAATTCAAAGTGGTGAGTATTTACCACAACCTTTTATTATTTTTGTGAACATTTTATCATAATAACTTGTTTGCAGCAAACCGGAAAAAGTGTGACCTCCGTAAAACTGGGGGAGGGCCACCTCCTCCTGAATACACTGTGGCGGAGGAGTTGGCTCTGAGTAACAATAAGGGGAGGCCGATTATGGATGGCATTACAGATGCTGAGCAATCTGACCCTGGTGCTGGCTCCTCTAAGCAAGTGACACTGGGTATGTGTGCAATGCATTACTATTTTTTAATTTATTACTCTAACTTCTAATTTTTCTGCCTCTATGTTCTGCAGTAGAGGGAAATGCAGTGTCCCTGTTGAAGCCAGCACACATACGCACAGTCTCCCACACAGATGTCAGTATGCAGCAGACAGAACACCATGAACATAACCTGCTTTATAACAGTTATGCTTTACATTGGCCTACTTTTATTTATTAGGGTGACGCAAATGATGAAGACACTCTGTCTGTGTGTTCTGATACAGCTGCTGAGGTGAATGCACTGGGCTTTTTATTATGGCACACATTTGAATGCATCATAAAGTCACTGGCCCTTACACTTATCTTTTTTTAATTGTAGGATTTTTCACAACCTGCCCCAGAAACTGAGGCCTCTGCTTCAATGGGCTATAGGAGGAATGTGAACAAGGTAATTCTTAAAACCCTTGACCTAAATTAGTCAGTCCTAGTTATGCCACTTTAATAAAAAATAAAAATTATTTAACCTCCAGAATACTTTAAATGATTGTTTGTGGTGGAATTATGTATCAGGTGGAAACAGACTCTGTCAGGGTCCTTTACAAAAGGAGTCTAGAACTAGACTGTTCCCTAAAGGAGCTGGACTGTGAGCTGAGGAGGCTCCAAATAAAAAAAATTAAATTGGAGATCAAACAGCTGGAAAAACAGATCTCAGTATGTGAACTTATTTAACCAAGTAACACTTTAATATGAACATTGTATATTTATTAATTTAACTTTCTCTTGCTCTTTCTTCCTCCCTAGCCACATGACCAATAAAACCGTTTGAGACCAGTCTGCAGTGTCAATGTGCTTTTATTAAGTAAAATATTGTGTTGTGATTGCATCTCTGACAGCTGCCCCAGCTGGGTGGTCAAGTGTGATGGGGTCAATTTCATCGGGGAGAAGCTGGTTTTGTGGTGGTACTCGCTCCTTTCTGATAGTGGCTATATTGTGCAGAATTGCACATGCAGCCACTATCTGTGATGCCCGCTGTGGTGACACTCTTAAGCGCCGAAGGCAGTTGAAACGCGCCTTTAGGATGCCAAAGGTCATCTCGATCTTAACCCTGGTTTTACTGAGGGCCACATTGAAGCGGTTTTGTGGCCCTGTCTGAGGGTCAGGATAGGAAGTTAGCAAAAACCTCTGGCATGCATAACCCCTGTCTCCTACCAACAGGCCATCAAAAAGCCCTGTCATGGAACAGAAAAGGGGAAAATTGTGAAAATGTTTGTCACAATTAAAACTATGTTTTGTACTGTACCAAATTTACCTTCCTCGAAGCGCTGACACAACACAGACTCACGGAAAATTCTGGAATCATGAACTGAGCCAGGCCATTTGGCATCCAAACTTGTGATCATGCATTCATGATCACAAGTCATCTGCAGATTAAATGTACAGTAAATCATTGTCCTATCTGTTAAAGTTATTATTCATTTAAAAGGTTTATCTCAATGCAAATGAAAAATCATCTCATGTGTATAGTAGCCCTACCTGAACATTGAGGCTGTGAAAGGACTTTCTGTTCACATAATCAGCCTCATGTTCTCCTAGAGCTGTGGAGATTGCAACATGTGTGCAGTCTATTGCTCCTATGACTCTAGGGAATCCTATCATAGGATTTAAAAATAAAAAGATTTAAAATCATTCTTAATATGTAGCTAATGTAGCCTATAATATATATGTGCTCTAAGTAAAATCTGCCTTTTGGAAAGAAAAAAAGAACCTGAATGTGAACGGTTAAATTGTTCATACGTCACGTCACCCTATCAATATATCTTACCGGCAATTTTATAAAAGCCCTCTTTTATGGACATGGTCGATAAATGTCCTGGGAACACAATGAAGCCATTTATGTACCCCTGCAGTGCAAGGACCACCTTGCGAATGGTTCGACAAACCGTGTTTTTCCCAAGGTTCTCTGCATCACCGACCGCGTACAAGTATGTACCACTTGCAAAAAAACGCAACGCAATGCATACCATTTGCGGTACAGTAAGGGCATGGCTTCGACGAGTCACATTTGTTATGTGCGGCTCAAGAAGTTCGCAAATATAACCGATTCCTTCTACGGAAAATCTGTACCTTTCATACAAGTACGTATCAGGAAAGTCAAGGGGATTTTGTCTGTCCCTAAAAACTCTTTCTCTACGAAGTGCTCTTCTAACAATTTGCGCGGAGATGTCCACTGGATTTGGTAGAAAAGGTGAAGCTATTGCAAAAGACGCTGGGAATTAGTTACGTCATCTATATATATATTTTTTTGCTCACAGCTGATTGGTCAAACTTAAATCTCAGATCTCGAATCCAGAACAGAACCTGCCCCGGAGCAGGTTAGCCGTGCAGCGTAAGATACCATGGCAACTAACACCGATTAAAGCCGAGCTACTTTCATAGTACCTAAAACCCAGGATTGGCACAAACTAAGCTTAAACATATCTGGCTAGCCAGCTAAACCAGCTTCATGGTATAGGCCCCAGCAGTGATCAACCTCTCCTCTATTTTGCTTTGGAACTAATGTGGTCGGAACCAAAGTTTACAGCACTGCGCTCTTTAGAATCATCTCAAGCGGAGCACTTCTACATTCCCATTGGTTGCCGCCGGCTGCCGCCGAACCGCGTTGTAGCTCATTACCATAAAGTTGACCTGATTTCAACTCTCCTCGACGCCCAAAACGTCCAACTGTGTGTTCACACCGCCGCCGGCGAGAGCGTCAAACTTCGCTCTGGCCGCCCTGCCATCGACGCTGTAGAAGATTCGTGGACGCGCTGCCGCTCTGACGTAGATCGAATGCTTGGTCTTTTGTGAAACGGCATTTAAAGGGGCTGCAAAGCAAACATTCATGTTGATCGGCGTTTGTGCTGACTGACCACAAGTAGGGTATAACCGTATAAGATAACCTCATGAAATCATTTAAATGTGAAAGTTAAAAAAAGCAGATCGATGGAAAGAACTTAACAACTATAGTTACATGTTTGCTAACGAAATAAACCCATTAAAAGCCATTTGTGTGGTGTATAAATAATGTTGCGCGTCTTCTTATCAAACCCGCCGCACCAGCAGTGATCAACCTCTCCTCTATTTTGCTTGGGAACTAATGTGGTCGGAACCAAAGTTTACAGCACTGCGTTCTTTAGAATCATCTCAAGCGGAGCACTTCTACATTCCCGAAGCGCGTCGTAGCTCATTACCATAAAGTTGACCTGATTTCAACTCTCCTCGACGCCCAAATCGTCCAAGACGCGTCGCGCCGCTCTCGCCGGAGCTCGCCGCCGGGCTCCCATTGAGAATGAATGAATTCCGGCCACTTTGACGCTCTCGCCGGAGCTCGCTGCCGGGCTTCCATTGAAAATGAATGACTTCCGGCCACTTTGATGCTCTCGCCGGTGGCGGTGTGAACGCACAGTTGTGGTATTATAACAATGTGGAAGCAATTAGGAACAACAACTGTTTTTCAGGGGTTGGGCTTGGCCCCTTAGTTCCAGTGAAAGGAACTCTTAATGCTTCAGCATACAAAGACATTTTGGACAATTTCATGCTCCCAACTTTGTGGGAACAGTTTGGCGATGGCCCCTTCCTGTTCCAACATGACCAGTGTTGGGCACGTTACTTTAAAAAAGTAATTAGTTATACACTGAATAAAAAATATTCAGGTCTCCAATTGAAAATTTTCTAGTGACCGATCACATCTAAATTTTTCAGTTGGCCAAATTGAATTTCTGTGAATTGATTCAATTTAATTCAATTAAAATTCAAGAAATTCAATTTGGCCAAATAAAAAATTTAGATGTGATCGGTCACTAGAAAATTTTCAATTGGAGACCAGGGCCCGTATTCAAAAAGAATCTTAATGCAAAGAGTAGCTCCTAGTGACAAAATTCTAAGAAAATTCTTTGAAATGTGGGCGTTTACTCTTAAAATTAACTAAAAAATCCTAGTAAAGAAAAAAGTAATTCGGAAAGCATCTTAACCCTTAAAAGAGGTCTTAAGGTCAAATTTGTTAGGAGCACGGACGAGGACTTTTAAGAGGCTTAAGAGTTTCTTTAGCAGTGGAGAAAATGGCAGAAAGACGAAGAGGGAGAAGAAATGTGATGCAGACAATGGATGACAGTGACTTAATAAGACACTATAGATTAGATCGTGCAGGGATCATGTTTGTTGCATTAAACCCAACTTTCAAACCACCAATTAAATAGACATGCCAGCAATTGGAAAGAGTGGAACAATGTTTATAATTCTAAGCCAATCAAATACCTTATAGGAAATTAACAGCATGGTAAATAATAAAAGGATTTATATACAAATATATAATGTGTGTGTGAGTGAGAGAGAACGGTAAAATAGGACAATTTGCGCTTGTAATTTCAAAGTGAAGGCTTAGAATAGACCCTATACTTAAAAGCGCTCCTTTTTCCCCCTTTTTGGACAACCAACCAATCACAGTCTTCAAAAGACTGTGTCATACGTAGCAACGGGGTCAGCCCCTCCTCTTCCCTAAGATAAAAGCTTTTGTATTTTCCTTGCTCAGAGTTGCTCTCAGATCGTTCCCGAATAGCTCTTAAGCTAAGACTCCTACGTAAAAGTTTTTAAGCTAAATTAGGAGTTTTCTGAGAGGACTCTTAGAATCTTTATGAATACGGGCCCTGATTTTTTTTTTACAGTGTAGTTACTAGTTACTTCTTACAAATAGTAACTGAGTTAGTAACTGAGTTACATCATTATAAAAGTAACTAATTACCAGGGAAAGTAACTACTGTGTTACTATTTTTTTTCCTCAAATTTTCAAATATGTAAACAATGGATCGTTGGTCTAATTGGTTGAAGGACTATCCAATCGCGTACAGAATCATTTAAACTATGCCTGTTGATCATGCCTCTTGTGAGGTAGAAAATACAGAGCAGACTCCCCATACCAATGTTCAATCATAAAAGATTGAGCTTGTTCTGGTGATAGCCAAACAAGGTTTTCTTGATTATTAAAACATAAGGATTTAAGATGTACTTTAAAGCAAACCATTTGATACGTCTTAAAAGGAGTACTTAACTATGTTAAGAAACAGTGGCTGCAGTTACAGTAAAAAACAAACAAACAAACATAGGTCTACTTAGAATTAAAGGGCACACTCAATACAAGTAAGAACAGTTCTTTTTCCACAAGGGTAGTTAGCAAAAATAAACTGGCTTAGCAACTTTTTAAAAGGAGGAGAATCAAAATCTCATAAAATGCCCTCATCTGTAAAAAAACTAAACTGCAATATTGTTTTTAGGACATGTTTATTTGCTTTTTACTGTGGTAGACAGGCGTTTTTCATTAGTTACGACATGATGTTGAATATACAGTATTTGTATCCTGTCCTTCTGTTCAGCCCTTTAATCTGGTCTTCCTCACGAGTCATGACGGAGACAAAAAGGAATTTGCCAGGTTTACCATAATGGCATCTCTGAATGTTTGAAACATGCTGACACTTCAGACCTGTGTTTATTGAACAGCTGTTGTGGAAAGTAAAGTAAAACTCTCTCGAACATAACCGGCAAGCGCAAGAACAGCGTTTTTCTTGTTGTGCGTAGAAACCTCATATCTGTTGTGGTGATGATTTTATGTGCAATGGAAGACATTAATAGGAAAGAAAAAAGAGATCTCTTACTTACTTACTAAGCTTAACTCCTTCTAGACAGCAATTTGAGACTTTTGCTACATTTTTCTTCTCTATTTTGTTCCAACAAATATTATCTTTATTTTAAAGCTTTGTCCTAAATGAAGCTCTGTCAGAGTCTACAGGGCTAATCTACTGTAATGTCTTGTGGATTGTTGTTTTGAATGACTTTAATGATTACCTGCCCTAATCAGTGTCTGAAATTCCTCAGCTGAATATGAATGTTTCACTTTGGACAACATATAAATCTTTCAGCTGTGATTAAAGAGAGCTGTTCTTACCCTGGCATTTCATGGTTGCTTGTGCTTCAACATGCGTTTTAGCACAAGAAAACGTATCTAGGACATGACATTTGGTAACTATACAAGTCGGGTCCGGGGCGGCGTGTCATTCCAAACAGGACAGATTTTGATATGTAGGTGAAATGTATTGTTTCCTCAAAATTAATGTAAAAATGGTGATTCATGTGATGCACGTCATCTTTAATGGTGAATGCAACATCCATATATTTAGGATCATGTTAGGTTATCATATTAACAGTCCCACTTTATTTTTCCAAATGTTTTCCTGCAGCTGCAATGCCCTACTTATATGATTATTTGATTGAGTTTGCGACTTGAATTTTTGACACTTCAGCATTGGAAAATGTCATTTGGGATGACTCAGAGACATTATTTCATGTTTTGGTTATAAACCCACTGCTGGGTATGATGGAAACAATCTAGCCAAAGGCAGCAGTCTGCAATCTTCTGTATAAACGGCAGACTGAATCATAGAACAAACCGTTTTCAACTTCTAATTTTTTAGCTCAGCCACTATAAAATAGGGTCACTAATTTCAGGACAGACATTTGACATGAAGAGAATATACACCTCAAAATCTCCATGGAGGTTTGTTGTTCTGCATGCAAGAGAGATTGAATTATTGCAGGATTTGCATTGGTATTTGTGAGGATTCTTGGAAAGGGAGAATTGGATAAGCAAAGTCAATGCATACTTACAAAACTATGAAGGGAACTGCAGTATATCTTTCCCATATTCATTTATCTCAGAAGTCTGGACTTTGTTTTGGTTTGTGTAAATTATGAAAATCTTCCCTCAATTTCAAAACCGAATATACGATGGATTATTTATTTGGCAGAAGTGGGATAGCACAGGACTGTCATGGAGGAGGACACTAGATTTAACTAGAACACAATGAACTCTGAAGAATAAGAGAAAGGAGGGGAGAAGGTCTGGTGATGCTGGAGACCAGTCAACTGGAGGAGCGTTTCTGGAAACTGAGAATCTTTCCTCCTTTCTGAATCATTCTTCTAGTAAAATTAGGCCATGTCATTATTGCTCAATACTGAATATGCTATTCGGAAAGTCACAAAAAATTACTTGAACTAAGGAAGTAATCAACAATGCTGTCTACACTCCACAATAGATCTCTTATTTACATCGTGTTTGTTACATGTCTGTCTGGCTTCAGTTGTGTTTTTGATTCTGTCACATGTTCATTTTCCCGCCACTCCTGTGTTCCCATGGTTACCCTCATTAGTTAATTTGTCCCAGCGGTGTCTTGTTGATTAGTAATGTCATTCACCTGTGTCTAGTCAATCACCTTGTTAGCCCTGTGTATTAGTCTTTAGTTCTCCCTCAGTGTTTGTCGGTAGATGTCTATGTATACTGGTGTTTGAGTGTTTCCTGAGTGTCTTTGTCATTAAAGTTCCAAGTTCTCCTTCGCCTACGTGAATCTTGATCAATACTAAGTTTGTAACAGTGTTAGTCATGATGAAAGCATACATGAAATCGAGTGTTTGGGTAAAGGGCCTAAAATATAGCCTGGATGCCAACCGAATTTAGCCCCGCCCACAAAATGTTTTGCTCGGGCAATTCGGGCTGGACTCGCTCCATAGAGGAGGAATTATGCCCGAACAGAAACTGTTCGGACCAATGAAATTGTCAGGGCGGGCTTTAGACGATGATGGACAGATGATCAACAGTAACGTAATCATCCACGTCCTCGAAGGCTCTTGGGTTGAATTTGCTCTTATCCTAAACGGAGAACTTGTTCGTATATGCGTTCACCTTTACTATTTCTCTCAGAAACGATGATCGTGTTGGTAAGTACTCTGTGTATCCTTAAATTATTTTATTACTGCCAAAGATCGTTTACACTCATGTTTTTCTTGTAACGTTACTTAATCATGCGTGCGTGCAGACAGGGTTTCCAAGTGTTTTTGCAATGTCGCGCACAATTGCTACTCAAAACGTTTGGTTGGCAAAATATGTTATTTTGGCAAGGTTGCCTGCTAAAATTCGCATTCCTGGGTTTATATAATCACATAATTGGGGTCGCTTCAACCCGCGGACATGGAGAAAAACACGGACTTGGTAACAGTGCAGTTGAGTTCTGTTGACATTTGACAACTAACGTTACGCGTCGCTCCGTTGCTCTGATTGGTTGTGGGTCTATCCAATTGAGGTCTTTCCTGGCTCGGTTGAAACACGCCCCATAATCAAAGCTCAATGGAGCGGTACCAGACTCAAATTCTGACTAGAATTGAGTATGGCCACGCCAGGCTACCTAAAATAGGCTATAAGGGCCTAAATGGTTTAGCTCCTGCATATTTAACTGATTTTCTATTGCCCTACAATCCATCATGCTCTTTAAGATCACAAAACTCTGGGCTTCTGGTAGTAAGTCCACTAAAAGAGGGAGAGAATTTTCACATTTAGCTCATAAACTCTGGAATAGCCTTCATGATAAAGTTCGGGGCTCAGCCTTGCTCTCCCAGTTTAAATCTAGATTAAAGACGCATCTCTTTAGCCAATCATTCCCATGATGCATCTCATAACCTTGTACTCCAGTTATACCAGTGCACATGATTATCTTTGCTTAATGTTATGAACAGCAGCTACGCTAATTATTTTCCTTATTATTTTTATGATTAATTTAACTCAGGATGCCCATCCTGAGGTAACTAGAGAGTGTATCAGTCTGGATCTAGCCTCTTATGAAGCCTTCAGATGACCCTATATCAGATGACCTATACACCTATATCATATATATATATATATTTGTTAACAACATGTATTCTGTATTTTAGTGAGCTCATTGTTTCTGCCTTAAATTAATATATTGTTTATTAATACATTGTTAGCTAACTGTGTGATTTGTATATGTACACTTTTGAAATCCATAACTCGGACACAGTCTCCTCTGATAACAAATCACACTAGAAATTGTAATGTAGATGCACGCATTTTCTGTAAAGCTGCTTTGAAAGCGACATACAAATAAATGCGAATTAAATTGGATTAATTGGCCTTCAGTCCTGTATCATCTCCTGTAAGCTAGGGAGATCATATTATGACCGGATAAGCCTTCTGTGAATTATCATCTGCATGAAGGCTCACCTGTTTGAATCCCCGCTCTGCTTAATTTCATTCTGCGATAAAGACTTGTTATTTTGACTTACTTTGTCTGCTCTTTCTGATTGTGACAATAACAAAGAGTACAATGTGCTGATAAAATATTTTAGAGCTGAGCAAACTTTTAAAAAAAGATTTAATTTATTTCCAGGTTTTCATGGGACCACTGAGTCAGTAAACTAATATAAAAATATTATCTGATACATTCAGTTTCCTCAAGGTCTATATAAAGAAAAGAAAAAAAAATCAGCTATACCCTAGTGTAACATGGGGAACTCAAAGGTGAGGGAAAGTGCAGAAGGCTTATTAGAACAATACAAAAATACAAAGAACTAAAAACTGGACCACAGAGAGTTTAAAGATGGCCTCCTTGGCAGTGACAGGGCAGACAGAGGGTTCAGAGATGGTCTCCTTGGCTGTGACTAGGCAGACAGAGGCTCGAGAAACTGCCTCCTTAGCCATGATAGGACAGGCAGAGGGTTCAGAGATGGCCTCCTTGGCCATGACTAGGCAGACAGAGAGTTCAGAGAGAGCTGCAGACATGTGTGCGGCCCAAACACACAAGGTGGTGGTTGCCATCATAGGCAGCACTGATGACAGTGGAAGGACCTCCAGGACCACCAGATTTGGGACCACTGGACTTGGAGGCACTGAGAACACTGGACTTGGGACCACCAGACATTGAGGCGCTGGGACCACGGGACTTGGAATTGCTGGGACCACTGGACATGAAGGCGCTGGGACCATTTAATGTGGGAGCGCCAGACTTGGAGGCGCTGAGACAATCAGACTTGGAGGAGCTGGACTTGGAAGTGCTGGTACCACCAGACTTGGGACAACCAGACTTGAAGGTGCTAGGATCACCGGACTTGGAGGTGCTGGGAACACCGGACTTGGAGGTGCTGGGACCATCGGACATGGATGCATTGTGGCCACCAGATTTGGAGGCGCTGAGACCACTGGACGTGGGACCACCACACTTGGAAGCGCTGGGACAACCAGACTTGGAGGCACTGAGACCAAATACTTGGAGGCCCTGAGACCAAAGGACTTGGGACCACTGAACTTAGAGGCACTGGGACCACCGGACTTGGAGGCCCTGGGACAACAAGACTTTGGACCACCGGACTTGAAGTGGCAAAACCACTGGATTTGGAAGCTCTGAGATCACCTTACTTGAAGTGGCGAGACCACAGGACTTGGAAGCTCTGAGACCACCGGACTTGAGAGTGCAGGGACCATTGGAAATCGTGGACATTGTACTGACATAATCTGCAGGTACGAAACCTTGGATGCCAGACCAAAACACCTTGAAATGGATTTTGTAGTTACTGGTATGGTGTCCTTGAGGGCTGAGGAATCTGTCGGGTAGCTAAATCTGTGAGAAGTTAGGAGTAGTCAAGAGGACTCCTAAGTCACTAAGACCAAATCACAATCTATCCAAATGGCTGTTGCGGACCTTTCTCCCCTTTCTCTCTTCCACTTCGCTTCCTGTCTACTCACTGTCCTTTCATAACAAAAAGGCAAAAATAATAGTTGTTTTCACGAGCTCACACTTACAAATGATCAGACAAAAGAGTAAAATAAGCCTATTTGTCGTGCTGTCTGGGGTGATCGAGGGCTCCGAGCTCTGAAGTTATCCCAAACCCAGAGTTCTCCCCCTATCCCCGGTTTGGCCGAGAGTAAGGAGTCAAGGTGGCGGAGGGATGCAGAAAACTGTTGAGGTAACTAGGTGAGTCGGCTGTGTATGCTGTACATATGCCTCCTCTCGAACTGATTAGATAGTGCTCCTTCTGAACTTTGTTCATAAAAAGTAATTTGTCGCTTTAATTCAGCAATCTCTCTCTGACAATAAGCTGAACATATACTTGTTGTTTAATTAGTGACACTTAGCCTCACGGGCTAATTTTTTTTTACTGGAGTAGATGCCATTTACATTATGTGCAAATAGTCCACATTGGGGACCACGCGGTTTCGTCTCTGCTCTTTGCGGATGACGTTGTTGTGTTGGCCCCTTCTAACCAGGACCTTCAGCATGCACTGGGACGGTTTGCAGCCGAGTGTGAAGCGGCTGGGATGGGGATCAGCACCTCCAAATCCGAGGCCATGGTCCTCAGTCGGAAAAGGGTGGTTTGCCCTCTTCAGGTTGGTGGAGAGTTCCTGCCTCAAGTGGAGGAGTTCAAGTATCTAGGGGTCTTGTTCACGAGTGAGGGGAGGATGGAACGGGAGATTGACAGACGGATCGGTGCAGCTTCTGCAGTAATGCGGTCGATGTACCGGTCTGTTGTGGTGAAGAAAGAGCTAAGCCGTAAGGCGAAGCTCTCGATTTACCGGTCAATCTACGTTCCTACTCTCACCTATGGTCATGAGCTTTGGGTCATGACCGAAAGGACAAGATCCCGGATACAGGCGGCCGAAATGAGTTTTCTCCGCAGGGTGGCTGGGCGCTCCCTTAGAGATAGGGTGAGGAGCTCAGTCACTCGGGAGGAACTCGGAGTAGAGCCGCTGCTCCTCCACATCGAGAGGGGTCAGCTGAGGTGGCTCGGGCATATGTTCCGGATGCCTCCTGAACGCCTTCCCGGGAAGGTGTTTCGGGCATGTCCAACCGGGAGGAGGCCCCGGGGAAGACCTAGGACACGCTGGAGGGACTATGTCTTCCGGCTGGCCTGGGAACGCCTCGGTGTACCCCCGGAAGAGCTAGAGGAAGTGTCTAGGGAGAGGGAAGTCTGGGCATCTCTGCTTAGACTGCTGCCCCCGCGACCCGGCCCTGGATAAAGCGGAAGAAGATGGATGGATGGATAGTCCACATTGTTTACTAAACGTCTGGTTGTGGCCAGACAAAATGACAGAAGACACCAGATTATTTGCAATGGCAATAGTGTAGGGGTAAGGCACATGGCAGAAGCTGTTGATGCAAATCGACTTGAGGTTTGAACCCTCCTTTTGTCGAACTCGCTCTACTTCCTTTTCCCATCACATATCAGATCAGATCGGAAAGGTATTTATTTCCAATAAAAATTTTATATTTGAAATGGGGAATTAAAGCGTCTAACGTGTGTTTAATAATAAAGTGTTAATTGGTTAGGGGTAGGTAAATAGTATTATAGACGGTAAAAGTGAGTGGGTCCAATATCGTTGGTCTTAAGTGGGTGGGTCTTGTCTTAGCTTACTTTTAAAAAAAATCTTTATTTTAATATGGCAACATTTTATTTTAAAATCTTTATTTAGATATGCCAATATTTCTATCACTGACTGACAGAAACTCCTCCCCCATCAGCCAATCACTTTGTGTAGAGTTAGTAAGCGTGACTACATCATCTATAGCAACGAGGTCAACCCCACCCTTATGCTTAACTTAAGACTTCTCTCTAATCCTCAGTAAAAGTTGATCTCAGCAGCTTTGTGAATATGTTAAGAGAAAACTCTTAACTGAGAAATTTTACTGTTATTTAGGAGAACTCTTAGTGGTAAGATAAAATGTTGTGTGAATACGGACCCGGTATTTTATCTTATAGAAAATATAGCAGTGCGTTTTTCCAACAATGAAAGCTTTGTAGTAGTAGCCTCACAATGAGTTGGCAGCTTTAATATATGGTTTGTGAGCATTTAACTTGAGAGTGAGACTCTATTGTGAAAGCTGTCATCTGCTCATGTGATGATAGTCAAGATTTGTAATCAATGCATTGAGAAAATGAGTCGTTACAGCCCTATACTTTTATGGAAAGGGGATTAGATCAAAATATAATGCTATAGGCAACAGTTTTCAGTTTTTTTTTTTTTCCAGCAGTTTTAGTGAATCTTGGCTGTTGTAATAGTAAAAACATAAATGTTTTCAAAAGAGTTCCACATATAATACTTATTTCATATGCAAATATGTTACCCAGTCATAGCAGTGGGTATTTACATTAAAGTCTTGGCCAAAATCCAGATAAGGAAAATGGCATTTATTTCTAATTTTTGCCAGTTATATATATAATCAGTTAATAACCCCTTAAAATGTCTTACACATTTCTGTCTCTGCCTAGCAGATTTCCACAGGGAAATGTGTGGTACCTTCAGCTCTTCATAATGCGTTTAACAGAATTGCACTCATTTTTCTTTAAAAGTAGATGCAGACAAACTACCTAGGCCTGGTGTTCATTAACAGTCTTTTAACCATCATGATATCCAGATGCCACTTCTAAAGGACAGTAAGGTTAAGGTACATCCTTGTGTTTCTGCATGTCTTACAGACATCTGTTTAAGGATCATGCTATAACAGCGGTCAAAGGTGAGGGGCCTTAGACACATAGGGCCCTCCTATAACAGAAGCAAAGGAAATGGTGTGTATCTGGGGTGTAGAAGAGCTGCAGTAAATCACCTGAGATCTGGGAACACCATCACTAATATACACATATTTGAACAAAAAAAAAAACCCAAACAAAACAAAAGCCCACATGTTCCAGACACATTATATAATCAGTATATAAACATGTCTGCATTTTGTGGGCAAGTAGACCAGACCTCTTAAAGTGTCCCTATAATGCTTTATCAGATATTACCTTTCATGTAGTGTGTAGCTGTTTGTGAATGTAAACGGTCTGCAAAGTTTCAAAGATCAAAGTGCATGATAAATGGAATTATTGTCTCCCAAAAGAATTAACCGATTCTGAACTGCCTGAAATGAGTCATCAGTATGTCCAGTCTTACTTTCTGCACAAACCTATAGGTTTGTAACACATTTCCAAAATGCCAGCCTATGGTCTTCTTTTTTTAATCGCCTGCTAACAATGTCTACTTTGACCCCCAAACGCTGTACTAGTGCTGAGATTGGAAGAGTTTGGTTTGTGTTGTCAACATGTCCAGAAGACCCAGTTTTCGGCGCTTTTCTGAGCAAATTCACCTAGGAGGCACTTCAAAAGGACTCAGGTTTGAATTGATATGGTAAATCTAACTCCATTGTTACAGTTGTATCATTGTGTATCAACAACAGAGGATGCCTCCGGAGCACTGTTGCCAACAAATTTTCAGGGGCAGTTGCTAAAGGCGGATCGATTTGCTAAAAGTTGCTAAATGACGTTGTGACAATGTGCAATGACATCACAACCTCATTTAGCAACAAATAATAATAACGTAATCGCAAAGCAAAACTACGGCATTATGTAATATGTAGATATTTTTTGAAATGCTAATTTATCTATAGAGCTAGCTTGTTGTTGTGTTGTTTGGTTTAGAGTCACTTTCCAAAAGTTGCTAAAAGTTGAGTTGAGATTAAGTGAGTCCTTACTCAAAAACCGGACCAGAAAAAGTGATTGTGTGAGTTGTGTGCTTATATGAGTCTGTGCTGATGAGGTAATAAGGTGCAAGTGCGTGTGATTAGAACTCCGGTGACATCGAACACTGTGATTGGGTGATAGTTGAGCCTGGCTGATCTCTGACAGCAAGGTGCTCTTTGAAAAGAAAAAGTTGCTAGGGTAGTCTGAAAAGTTGCTAAATCTAGTTAGTAACACTAGCCTGGATGCCAGCCGAATTTAGCCCCGCCCACAACATTTTAGTTTGGGAAGTTCGGTCTGGACTTGATCCGTTGTGGAGCAACTATGCCCGAACAGAAGCTGTTCGGACCAATCAAATTGTCAGGGCGGGCTTTAGATGATGATGTACAGATGATCAACAGTAACGTAAGCATCCACGTCACCAAAGAGCGCTTGGGTTGAATTTGTTCTAATCCTAAACGGAGAACTTGTTTCGTAAATGTATTCACGAAAGTTTTCACAACAAAACCCGCCCAATTGCTACTCAAAACTAGCCCAAAACAAGCCCAAAACAAGCCCAATAGCTTTCCGTGGGCAAAAAATGGCGTTTGGGGGTGAAATATGTGTTTTTTTGGCAGGGTTGCCTGGGTTCCTGGGTCTAAATATCACATAAGGGTCGCTTCAATCAACCAATCACGGACATGGAAAAACATGGATGCCAGTTAGAAATGTGTCCGAGGGCGGTCCGCCTTGCTCTGATGTCATGCTGACGTATGTCAAAAAACTCTCGCGAGCGAAAGGCGGATGTGACTTGCTGACGACACAGCTTAATGCTTATTGGTTTAAAAAACCGTGATGTATGGTTCTTTTTTAAATGTTTGATTTTAAAACTCTGATATCATGTTTTGATGTTTGAATATTCCCAAACTCTCGGACAGTGCGATCTCTATGTGGGTTATGTGATTGTTGTCATATATATATATAAAAATATATAAAAACTAGTATGTAATTAAAGTAAAAATGATCGATAAACACGTCTTTCGAATGGAAATAAATAACAAACTTTGGGTGTCTTGTTCATCATATTTATTTTCATATAAAAGCAAAAGAACTTAAATTACATCCAGTTTATCAGCAACAAAGCACAGGTATCTGAACTACTACGAGAAGAGAGAATTGTCCGTCTTGTCTGCACTTTTTTCACTCCTCCCCTCACAGCAGCCGCCTAGTCTCGGCTGAATTTCAGGCAAGGCGAGGCGCATCTCAAACAAGCCTATTATGCGTCGCTCCTTTGCTCTGATTGGTTTTTGGTCTTTCCAATTGAGGTCTTTTCCTGTTTCGGTTGAAACACGCCCCATAATCACAGCCCAACGGAGCCTCCAAAACAGAATGAGGAATCTTTAGAATGGCATGTAATAGTTTTAATGGCACAACATTCAATGTTCTGAACTAATTTCTTGGTCCCACTTTATATTAGGTGGCCTTAACTACTATGTACTTACATCAAAAAATAAGTACAATGTACTGATTGTGTTCATATTGTATTGCAAAACACTTTTGCTGATATTGAGGTGGGATAAAGGTAAAGTTAGGGACAGGTGTGGTGTTATGGGTAAGTTTAAGGGCAGGGTTAGGTGCAAGGGAGTATTTAATGCTGAATTCACCGTTTGTGATGCAAAGACTGATGGATATGTGGAGTGTGAGTCAAATCATGGTTCAGGACCAATTTAACCACAATGCTATTTTTTGGTTTACAGTTTAATGTGCTCATTTTTTCCCAAAATGACACATTCATGGTGGGAAGACAAGACATATGTTACAGTTTAAGATTTCTATTCCTGTATAGCATTTTACCACGTTGCTAATGCACAGAGTCCCAAACACACTACTGAGATTTTTTAAAACAACAAGCTGAATCTCAGCAATGTTTTGGACCATTGATGGTGTGGTGGCTTATTGTGAGGTGCTGTTTGATGGATGTCAAGTCTTTTATTGCCACCATATGCTCATGAGATTCTCAGAAGATTATGTTGGCATTTGCAGGATGGGCTCTGAAAGGCTCTGATACCTCTTTTGTCCAGTGCATGGCCTCTTTTCAGGCCCACTGCAGTGTTTGTACTGTTGCTGTCAGTGTACAAAATGAAGTTCATCCATTAAAGTTCAAACAGAGAAAACAATATAAATGTCCTTCCAGAGAGCATCACATACTTACAAATTTAATTTAATGGATATTGCATAACCCAGAATGACTCTGCAGAAAGTCCCTGAGATGAGATAACACGGAACTGTTTGATGGAGATGCTTCTTAGTACCAACAGGACTTGTTTTTAACTTTGTGTTTTGTGTTATGTTTTCTGTTAAAATGTTGTAAAAGACAGCCTGGTTTGAGCTAAATTGAACACACATCTCAAAACACACACCACTAAATTGATTTAAAAAAATCAAATGCATTATACCATAAAATAATTGTCTTTTAAACATTTTAACTGACAGATAAATATAAATTTAAAGATAAAATAACTGGTGAGAAAAATGTCTCAACACGTTTTGTTTTTTCAAAGTAATAGTTTTTGATAAAATATTAGTTAATGAAATAAAGGGACAAACATTATTATTATAATTATTTTATTTTTATTGTTTAATCAAAATTCATTCATTTATTCATTTACTGATTGATTGATTGATTGATTGATTGATTGATTGATTGATTGATTGATTGATTGATTGATTGATTGATTGATTGGTTGGTTGATTGATTGATTGCTTGATTGATTGATTGATCGTTTGGTTGGTTGATTGATTGATTGATTGATTGGTCCGTCTGCCGATTGATCGATTGATTGATTGGTAGGTTGGTTGGTTGTTCGATTGTTTGGTTGATTGAATAGTTGGTTGTTGGTTCAGTCAACACTGCACTGGCTCCATATTAAACATTGTAAACGTTTTAAAATCTTGCTAATTACTTACAAAGCACTAAATGGTTTAGCTCCCCAGTACTTGAGTGAGCTCTTAACTCATTATACTCTATCACGTCTTTTGCGGTCTCAAAATTCTGGCCACTTGATAATAGCCTGGCTCCGCCCTCCTACGTACTTCCGCTCAATTTTCATATTCCTTCAGTACTCCGTCAGTATACGCCTGGGACTGCGGTATATTCTTAGGTTTTCTCCGAACAAATTTTTACCGGTCCAATCAGCGAACAGAGGGAGTGACGGAGAACGTTGATATCGTGCGCTAGTTTGAGTTGTAGTTCAGTAATGGCGGCACAGAAAGATGCGAGCGAAACCATTCATTCCGTTGTGGCACCGCTGCTGAATATCCAGAAGTTAAAGCCTTTCCAGCTTGCTCCGTTAGTGGTGAAGGAGTTGGCTAAAGCCCTATTCGGACGGTAATTGTTTCTCGTGGGGTTGGAAGGTATTGTCATCATTTACAGGGGCTAGTCAGTGCTTTTATTGCCGTCCGTCTCCCACCACCCGCATAAAAATCCCAGGCCGAATTACCTACTGTTTTAGACAAACACCAAGGTTGTGTGGTAATTGAATTGCTGTCCGAATCCACATCTCTGAGTTTTCAAGAATGTATCACTTCAAAATTCACTGTTAATTTATATTATATCCTTTTTGATCACTGCAGAGCACCGTGCGGTTTCGCTGTAATTTGGATGCATTTCTAGACTTGTATTTCTTTAAACGCTGGCAAGTATTTACAAGAGCAATATATTTCATCCCCGCTCAAAAAATGAAAAGAAGAAAAGCACTTAAACATTTGAATTGGGCCGTTATTTATAGCAGCATTTATTCTTATCATACCAAGCATATGACATTTTATTTACAGCATACAATGATGTTATGTACCACTGCAGACGGTAGATCCTTCTCCTATTTAGCACATAATCTTTGGAACAGTCTTCCTAGCATTGTTCGGGAAGCAGACAATCTCTTTACTATGGCATACACATACATTTTTTTTTTATTCATATTATTCAAATCAATTGAATTATTTTTTTAGGCTGCATTAACTAGGTCAGCCAGAACCGGGAACACTTCCCATAACTCCTGATGTACTCGTTACATCATAAAAAGAATGGCATCTACGCCAATGTTAGTCTCTCTGTTTATCCCGAGGTTTACTGTAGTCAGCCTGATACGGGCCATATCTAGATGAGATGGTGGACCTGCACATAGACACAACTACAACGCATCCCTGAAGTGTCTGCAGAGACCATGTCAACTAGACTCTCCCCTGTGGAGGCTTCATTGACATCGACATCCAGTGGCACTGATCCTCAACAAACCCGTCTCCAGTGTGATGACTCTGATCTTCAACCAGATAGAACTGGACAGCTATTCTGAATGTTCCGGTTTAATTTGACTTCTGACTTGTAATGTTTGCCTGAATCAAAATCATACACTGTTTGTTCATTGGCCAGAGGAGAACTGGGACCCCGACTGAGCCTGGTTTCAGTTCCTTGCCACCGTCGTCTCTTTTGACTTTGGTTTTTGGCTTGCTTAGTTAGGGACACTAAATATTCAACTATATTACTGATCTACCCGCATTGACACTATACACTATACATTTGTACAGCCAAATCAAACTCTGTTGCATTATTTTCCACTTATCACTGTGAAGCTGCTTTGAAACAATCTGCATTGTAAAGAGCGCTATAAAAATAAAAGTGACTTGACTTGGTCGATTGATTGGTCGTTTGGTCAATTGATTGATTGTTTGCACACTTTTACTGATGTTTGGTCGATTGATTGGTCGGTTGGTTGGTCAATTGATTGATTAATTGTACACTTGCACTGATGCTTGGTCGATTGGTTGGCTGATTGATTGGTTGGTCGGCCGGCCGGTCAATTGGTTGGTTGGTTGGTCGATTGATTGGTTGATCAGTTGATTGATTGGTCGGTCGGTCAGTCAATCATTTGATTGATTGATTGCACACTTGCACTGATGTTTGGTCGATTGATTGGTCAGTTGGTCAATTGATTGATTGATTGATTGATTGCACGCTTGCCCTAATGCTTGGTCAATTGGTTGGCTGATTGATTAGTTGGTTGGTCGGTCGATTGGTTGGTTGGTCGGTCAGTCGATAATTTGATTGATTGATTGCCCACTTGCACTGATGCTTGGTCGATTGGTTGGCTAATTGATTGATTGATTGGCCAATTGATTGATTGCACACTTGCACTGATGCTTGGTTGGTTGATTGGTTGGTTGGTCAATCATTTGATTGATTAATTGATTGATTGCACTGATGCTTGGTCGATGCTTGGTCGATTGGTTGGTTGATTAATTGGTCAATTGATTACACACTTGCACTGATGCTTGATAACTTGGTTGGTTGGTTGGTTGGTTAGTCGATTGATTGATTGGTTGGTCGATTGATTGGCCAGACGGTCAATTGATTGATTGATAATTGACACTTGTACTTGACACTTACACTGATGCTTTACCTGGAGTTTTGTGACTTTTTGAAGTCTTTATTGAAAGGTCAAGGCACATGTTTGCCACAATATTTTGAAAATTATAATTTATTTTAAGTATTTATAGTATTTACAGAATTTACCTTACCCTAAGTCATGTCAGGTAAGGTTATACAAAACACAAGCAGCAGCTGGCAACTAACAACAATGATAGAATTTACCTATTTGATAGCCTCCCAATGATTAAACATCTCATTATCACAGCACAGTACATTAAAACCCATTTTCTTCATAACAAAAAATTGTAAGACACTTGATTAATACATAACCCAGACACAGAAACCACAATATGTCTACTGTGTAATATTTCTCACTCTTAATATACAACATTACAACAACACTTCCATGTACACGTCAATATGTGACTCATTGGAAATACCCTCTTATCATTAGAGGGACTGTATTCCAAGAACGGTTATGATCGTCATTAAACTGGAATCATAGGGAAAATGTTCTCATATCACAACAGTTGTGCAGTTGTGACGTAGCCTTTGTAGGGTGGCCGATCTTGCCAACACAAATGCCAGTCGGTTTAGATAATGAGTCCCTGTTATATTTTTGATAAGCTTGCAATGTACGGTTGAGTTGTACTTCAGCACATGCGTAATACAGTGTCCTCTGAGTCTGATGGGAAAGGTTCTGGGAAAGGTTTCTCTCCCAGACTGAAAAGACATGACTGGTAGTGAGGCAAGTTTACTTGCCCCGCAAGAGGCTCAGTCTCTACAGGCCTGCGCTGGCATTAAGGATCAAAGACGAGCCCAAGACATGATACCCGCTTGTTTCCACTTTGCTTTCCCCCAACTGAGACTAAAACATCAACGCTTTTACAAAAACTATAATAAGAAGTTGTCTCCCGGTGTCAGTTTAACTCAACTCCATATGTGGAATGTTTTTAATCAAATGTAGTCAAAGGGTTTTATATTCCCTTAAGCTGTAATTTACTTATTCTAACCATGTAGGATGTGAATGGCTTTATTTGTTCAACAGCCTATAGTTAGAAGACTACAAGAAACAGATGACTATAAGAGGTAAAACTTGAGCTGTTTGTTGTTCCACTGAACTATAAATTAACTATATAGTTGGTTTGTCGTGACGTCTGTGTACACATGTTGGTCGTCGCGGGGTCTGGTTCTTTAAAGAGTTCAAGTGGCCTAACTTTGTTGATTCATATTTTTATTTCCCAGGAGGAAAAACACCAGTCTGACATGGGCAGCGAGTCATTGAGGCCGGCCACTGACGTATGCTGAAAGAGGAGGGGGCAGCATCTCCAGTTCCAGCCAAAATCCCCATTCTTGGAACAGACATTTTCAGCTGCAAAGAAGCGACTTACAGAGAAACAGTTCTCCAGAAGTCTCACGCCTCTCTAACTCGTTCAGACACAGCATCCATTCCAATAGATGTCACTTTTCTCTGAGGTTTCTTTAGTGTTTGTCACCCAAAATGTAAATACTGAATGCTGCCATCTACATTATGAGTCAGTCTATGAGTGCCATCACATATTGTTGCTTTTTGACCAAAAAAGCTTCTATTCTATTCTATTCTATTCTATTCTATTCTATTCTATTCTATTCTATTCTATTCTATTCTATTCTATTCTATTCTATTCTATTCTATTCTATTCTATTCTATTCTATTCTATTATTCCAGCAGTGTTAATGTGTTGACATTCATTTTGATGAAAATAAACTGATTACACTGATTATAAAGATTATAAGTAAAATAGAGTTTTACTTCTTACTTATAGGGCCCTATCATACACCAAGTGCAAGTGTTTTTGCTAGTTTCATCCTGACGCAGTTATCATTTTCACGTCCAGCGCCACGTTGTTTAAATAGCAAATGCATTTGCGCCCATTTGTGCGCCCATGGGCGTGCTGGTCTGAAAACCAGGTGTGTTCAGGTGCATTGTTGGCATGTTGCTATTTTGAGGCAACTGCAAACGACTGCATACCACAGTATATTTTTGTGTTTTTTAAAGGGTGAGTTAGTAATATGCGCCATATAGGCAGGTGCACAAAATGCACTCTACTTATTACACACAGGGATGCACAGCAGCACACAAACATTTTTAAATATTAAGAAATAAAAGGATTACATTGTAAAAGATTATTATTGTGCATATAAAGATAAAAATGCCTACATGTCATAATGGATAGTCATTGCATGTATCAGAATTACCTATTTGCTGTAATGACAAATTAAATTGGCTACTTATTTAACCAATCGTGGCGATACACACATGTATTTAAAATGAATTTAACATCGCCTCTCTGAAATACTAATTTAAACCCAGAGAACCATCATATTTAATTTCCAAGAAAAAAATACGAAAAACATTTATAAAATCATTAATTCCATTACAAAATTTAATTAAAGTCCAGCTATTAATTTATAAATATTTCATATTTAAAATAAATTGTTTTTTTTTACAAAAATGATTCACAACCAGATTTTCTAATTATTTTGTATTCATTCATAATTTATTGAAATTGTCTTTTTTTAAATGTATAATTATTTGGATGATACTATATTTCAGAACCAATGCCAGTGGACATTAACCAATAACTTGAATAATATCTATAAAAATGATCTTCTGTCTGCATTAGCAAATAAAGCAGGGGCATGTTTTGTGCGTCCATAAAGATTTTAGCTTGAAAGGGGTAAGAAAGCTCTCACCCACAGTCAGGGCCGTAGCTGGGGTATCTGGGGCCCGGAGCAGGTTGTTGCTGTGAGCCCGTTGAAATTGTGGGGCCAGGGGCCCCCAGAAACGTCACCACCTTTCGTCTGTTAGCAATGGCTCAGGATACAGTACAGGGGAAAATCTGTATCACCCTGTCCATTTTGTTTTCTCAGAATTGTTTTGATTTACACATTTCCCCTGACTGCCTTGTTTTCCCCCAACAGTAAGTCATGGTTATCTCCTCTGGACCTCTAAAGAGAGGCTTTTACTTGGAAGAATCCTGCAAGCCTCTTTCCTGGCTCTTGTACAGAGCATCTTATAGCATCCTGACTGTCTTTTACTTTTTTTCCATGCAGTATACTGAGCGTCAGTTTGTTTGTTTTAAACATATTTGAGTAATTTAGAAATCTTTGAGTAATTTCTCACATTCTGAATGTTTGGAGTTAAAAATTGTATTGCGTGGTCTGACAAAAGCAAAAGAGATACTTTTCACAAGTACACATAAAATACTTCTCACATACTGTACATTTTTCTCCATTGGTAAAAGAGCCAGTACCTGTTCAGAAAAGTCTCAAGGACTTTGGGTTTCACATCAGTGTGTACAGACTCATCTGGCAAGGTTCTGTTGTAAACACGTTCTCTAAGAGAGAAGTACACTTGTGGAGAGACAAGACACGTTTTTCCTCTTTTAAATCAAAATCATTCTTGGCAAGTTCCAAAAAATACTGCCACATTTTTGCAATCCCTTAACTGAGACACAATGAACCATACAGCTATTGACTCATATTGCTACAGAAAGCCTCACTCATTGACTGTTAGTCACTTTAGGTTCTGGCTTATAAATACCACAGCACTGTATTGAAGACATAACTAAATGTTGGCTGCTGTGAGTTGTATATTTGTTAATGGTTATTTACAGAACAGGGATCATCGGTCGACAGCTTCTGTACTCATATTGACAGCTACACACAGAGCTGCTGTGCTAGATGACAGATGATGTCACTCTTGTTTAGTCTCAGAATGTGCTGTGAGATTTTTCTTCTTGCTCAACAACAGCAAGTATTTGTCTGAACCTTGAATGAGTACCAACACACTCATGATGGTACACAACTCGGGTATAGGCTACAAAACATTAGGGTACTTATAAAGAACAAATTGGTTCCTTTCCATTAACTGTACTTTAGAAAGTTACATACAAATTGAGTTTTAACCACACGGCTACACTGGAGAATTTCTTCCTCTAAACCAGTGGTTCTATACTTTTATGACTTGAAGGCCCTTAATGTCCAACAGAATATTTGAAATCAATCCATAATTCCTCGTGTGTTTTTGCTGTAGCTGCTTTAAAATGTCTTATGAACTCTCATCCGTCCCTTGGGTCATTTTGACCCAAAATTAATTTTTTGGGAAAAAATGGGGTCCATCGGAGTGGTCCAAGACCTTAGGACTTTTGTCACACTGGAACTACGAATACACAAACAACTTTTTGGACTGTATCCGAGGAGTTTATGTGGTTGAAATAAATAAAAAAGTAACAAAGTTGACCCTCATGGGTCAATTTGACCCCCTTAGGAATGAATGGAATGGGAGGAATGCTTCAGTATTCATAAAAAAACCTACAAAATGTTCAAAATTAAAACTAAACTTTACCAAAAAATTATTTTATAATGTCTACATGTGTACATGAATGTATACTGAAGAGACAAACGTGATAACTAACTTTAGGGCCCAGCGGAACAGCTCATTTGCTCCATATAGAGTAGCAAGGCCAGCTATATGTCAATGAAATATCATTTTATATATATATTTTTTGGCAGAGACACCCAATGTGAGATATTCTGAGCTGAATTAACAGGGTTATGCATGAAATTTTGAGTTATTTTGAATTTAAGTTGAATTTGCGTATATTATATTATTTATTGACTGACTTTCTGGACCCCCAAAAAAATATATAGAAAAAGGATTTTGAGTAGAATTGTAGGGTTTGGGTTCATTTTGACCCGTGAGAGACTGATTTGTTACAGAGTGTGAGGGACAGATGAGGGTTAACAGTAACAGGAGTTTTTATATAATAAATAATATATAATAATAATAAATATGATCAATTTTGTGATTACAAAGTTTCAAGAAATGTATGTTCTTCTAACAGACAAACAAATAAATAAATATGTATATATGTATATGTAATAAATACATACAATTATATTAAAGTTCTATCCACCTTATTATTCAACTTATTTTTCAAGCTGTTTTCTGTGAATATTTGTGACCCCTGATTCATTAGCCACTATATGGAAATAACGAGAAGAATAACAAAGTGCAGTAAACGGTAAAACTGTGTGCGCTACAAGCCAGTGTATTTATATTTAAGACAATACATTCAAATAATATGGTAAGAAACGGGCCCGTCGCAAGGGGGTTGCGAGGCTCTGTGCGAAGTCGATGTGCGAGGCCCGGGGTATAGCCTATTAACGGGGGTCTACTGTTGCTATAGTGACTAACAATTTGTTGTTTACGTGGATATTTAAGAAAAATAATCGTATATTCAGTTTAACAGCAGTAAGTTCTGCGCTGTGCGCACATTTTGACACTTAAATTATGTTCTAAATTAAGAATGGGTCAAACGCGTTTGCAGAACAGCCTGAATCAACTTGAATGAGTTTGGACTGCTCTCTCACTGAATCATCAGAAGTGATTTTTCAGTCAGTAAAATAACCAGACAGTATTGAGAGAACAACAGCGCTGTTTTTTAGTTGTTTTCCTCTGTGAACATGCGCTAAATGGATGTCTGACAATTTCGTTGCTTCTTGCAGTTTTCAGATTTAAAAACATGTAAAACGTCTAGAGATAGAATAGGCTTTACTCGTTCTGCGGTGCCATTGCTCTCACTGATGCTCTGAAAGGTGAGTAATAGTTTGGGTTAATAGTTTGGGAGTAATAGCGTGTCCACCAAAGCATTTTTAGCTTTGCTATTTCAGCACTCTGCTGAAAATGTCTCGCTGTGGGCGCTTGAGAGGGTTTTGGTAGCGCAGCGTTTTTTTCAGTTGAGACTCTTTGCTTGTTATGATACGGAATATCCGCGGAAGTGTTACTAGTATCTCATTTGACAGAGTTTGTTTCTGTATTGATTCTATAAAAAAATATTTGCTCTGGCTCTTGTTTTAAATTATTTTGTTCCGTTATTATACTGCTTGTTTTCATCTGTTGACGTTGTACACGCAGAATGGGGCAGTTGGTCGTAGTTGTATTTGTCTCGCCCCTCCTCCACTGTGATTGGACGGCTGGGTGAAAAGGGTGACAATGATTGAGCGTGAAATACTCGCTCAGCGCCTCGTTACACTCATGGCGTTCTTAAAACGCGGTGCTCCCATTGAAAACAATTGAATACGCCAGCCATCCGCGTGAAAAAAAACGCTTTGGTGGACACGCGGCCTTAGGCTATGCTTATTTAACTTTAATAGTGTTAAATAAAAAAACTTTTGTGCATACCTTCAGATGAAATGCAGGCATCCATGCTTTCTACATCCATGCATAAATGCACTTCCTTGAATGAGCTCGGATTTCTAGCGTAGCCTATTTAGGCTACTTGAACTTCTTAGGTAACATCTATGGTTTGACCCATTTCAGAGGCGGCCAAAATCAGAATTTGAATGAACGGTGAGTAAAGCTCTACAAGCCTGACGTGCGATGCCCGCTGACTGACATGCATGCGCATGAATCTGTCACACGCACAGAGAAATATTGTAAGTTACTTTATAATACATTTTTAACAAGCAGAATAATACAGCATCACAATACACATTTTTAGCTATTATAGTATTTTGAAGGACAAAAACATGAACTTTAACTATTGGCTTTACATCATCAAGCCAGCTGTCACTTTACTTTTGCGGGAAGCCCTGGTGAGGTGCGAGGCCTTGTGCGGTCGCACACTTGGCACATGCTGTCTGGGGGAGGGCTCTGAACCCAGACTACTCCCCCTCAACTGGGATAGGAACCAGCCAAGAGAGAGGCGATGGGGTGGTGGAGGGATGCTGTGAAACTGTTGCGGGACAGTGGTGAGGGACGGCTATGTATACCGGCTTCCTTTTGCGCTGATTGGTTGGATTACCTGAACGTGCTCCTCCCGAACTTTGGTAAATAAACTTCATCATGTGAAAAATAAGGTGGATACGTTTACATCATTTATTACCACTGATCTCGGCTCTCTGAAATACTTGATTCTTATTGGTAAATCGTGCCAAATATAAGTCAGCTCGTCCGGGTAACTGAATCGGTGTTACTTTCAAATCACACACATAACAGATTCTCTTTTTGCTGCGCTATCTTCCATCTCCTTTATGGAGCCAAGGCTCATCGATGCACGAAGGCAATGACGGCTATTCCATCTGTTCCAACAGAAGGTCAACTGTGGTACAAGTCATACAAAATTTTAATAATGGCAATGAGAGGAATGTGTCACAAAACAGTGCATTGCGTAGGAAGAAGGTTGTCTGGTCTGATGAGTCTCGTTTTCTTTTACATCACATGGACGCCCATGTACGTGTGCGCCATTTACCTGGGGAAGTAATGGCACCAGGATGCATTGTGGGACGACGACAAACCGGTAAAGGGAGTGTGATGCTCTGCACAATGCTCTGCTGGGAAACCTTGGGTTTGGTTATTCATGTGGACCTAAATTTGACACGTGCCACCAACCTAAATACTGTGTCAGACCAGGTACACCCCTTCATGACAATGGTGTCCTCTGGTGGAAGTGTTCTCTTTCAGCAGGATCAAGCACCTTGCCACACTGCACACATTGTTCAGGAATGGTTTGAGGAACAAGATGAAGAGTTCAAGGTGTTGCCCTGGCCTCCAAATTCCCCAGATCTCAATCCAATTGAGCATCTGTGGGATGTGCTGGACCAACAAGTTTGTTCCACCTCACAACATACAGGACTTGAAAGATCTGCTTCTGATGTGTTGGTGTCAGATACCACAGGACATTTTCTGGGGTCTTGTAGAGTCCTTGGCTCGACGTGTTGGGGCTGTTTTGGCAGCACGCGGAGGACCAGCAACATGTTAGGTCCTAGTGTTTTGGCTCATCTGTGTATTGTTGATGACAGCCATACTGTCAGTTATGACTTTCATAACAATTTTAGAGCATTTATTAAGCATGGTTAATGTTAATATTAATGTTAAATAAGACTTAGGAAATATTTTTCAGTTCCGGATAATATAAAAATAATAGATCCTAATCACATCTCAATGCAGTTACATATAAATCAACTGCATTAGGTTAGGTTAGATTATTTTTGACAGGTAATTCTGTACTAAATACATATGAAGTGTACCCATCCCAACCTGGCTTACAATTCAATGTTTGCGCTCTAAAACAAGCATGCATCAGGCAGAGGAGCTGCTGGCCAGAGAAAGCAATACTAATGCGACACGAGAAAGAAATATCAGGTTATACTGTGCAAATGCCATTTGAGAGAGAAAAGCTTCTGTATTTCACAGGATTATTCTACATTATGTAATGTTATTGCTTAAAAATAAATGTGTAAGTGGTCTTTCAGAATCGAGCAGACAGTTATATCAGAAGAGTGGAAAAGTACTCTCCTGCCTGCGGCCCCATTGCTTGTGCACATTTCTCCCTCTGGGGTCGCTCTGTATGTAACCAGGTGCACTGGAGGCCTCAATTCAAGCCAAAGTAGAAGGGCTGCCAAGACTTACCCGTTTGCTCCTTATTTTCAATCATATCTCAGCCTCGAGAGCCAGGCTCCATGTGTGAGTATGCGGTTCAGGGTGAAAATGTGAGCTGGAGGTTGCAGGGAGGTTATTCATCTTGAGATTTTCTACACTGAAAGATCAGTGTCCGGCTTGCACAATAAGCTTGAGAGAAAGCTACACGGATTTGGCATTGTACTGGGATGCTCCATTATTCATTATAAGAGAGATTCATGCCATGCAAATACTGGTATTGTGAATGATCTAGCCAGACAATAAAGACAAGGCTGGACACACATTCTGGCCTGTTTAAATCAAACACAGCTGCCCATGTGCCCTAAATAACCCTGCTCCACTTTTGTAATTTATAGTGCCCCAGATCCTAGATTTTCTCTGGACAAACATCGGCAGAAAGACATACTACTAATTCAGGGAGCCATCCATAAACATAGTCAAAAGGGAAGCCCAAGGAGCTTCTCCTGTAAAACAACATTGACAATGACAACTCGAGGCATTCTGAGGAGGCTGTGATAGTTGCCCACACTGTGTGAAATTTGGAGTTACGTGCTATAATCCATGTATTGCCAGTTTCATTGCACAAAAACACTGCTCTAAAAGAGTTTTTCACAGTGATGCCACAGAAGAACCATTTTGGTTCCCTAAAGAACCTTTCAGTAAACAGTTCTTAATAGAACCAGTTTTTTTCTTAGTGGGAAGAACATTTTATAATCTAAAGAACTTCTAAAGACTTTTTTGGCATTAATGGTTCCATGAAGAACCTTTGATATTCACTGAACCTTTCCGTTGCACTAAAGGTTTCCATCTCTATGAAGCCCCTCCTTCCGAAAAGTGCAATGTGCTCTGATTGGTCAGCTGGACCAGTGATGAACGAGATTCAAAGATCCAAGTCCGTAAAATGATCTGAACTTCCCACTACTACTATGCATCGCTCAACATACGTCACTTACTCCGTTGCTCTGATTGGTTGTAGGTCTATCCAATTGAGTGCAGAGGCATTTTCTTTCCTGGTTCGGTTGAAACACGCCTCATAATCACAGCCCAATGGAGCAGTATCAGACTCAAATTCTGACTAGAATCTGAGTATGACGACGTCAGGCTAACTGCGAGTTTCAACACACTACCAATGCAACTCAATCAGGCCTCGCCCATTTATTTTGCATATGACTTGGATGGGGATTAATTAAATGAGGAATATTGTGACATGTTCGTTCCCGGAAGAAAACTCGAGGCATTTCAGGGAGTTCAGAAACAGTGTTTACTGATATAGAGAATAACTCCCTTTGGACTAACTTTGCAGACCTTTTTCATGCTCAAACAGCATTGGGCTACACACTAAAGAAAGTTGAACATGTAAAATATTCAGTTGATTTTGGTCATTATACATCACTCGAAACTGTTAAGTTTCTACTTTTATTTGTGTACACTCACAAGATTTGTGTACACTCAAATATTCTTCATAGAACTACAGATGCCAATAAAGAAATTCATAGTCTGGATGGAAGATAAAAAATAAAGTATGAATATCGCACAAATAAAATTAGACAAAGCCACTTGTGGCTATCATATACAAGAACTGATAATGATGTGTGATGTACATTAAAGGAAGAACATGACAAGGGATTTAATTAAGATGATAAACTGTGGCCACCACTGAACAGCATTATACATAACAAGTTAATCACACAGACGTTCACTCTCTGATTCATATAATGACATTAATATGTCATAACCTTATTTGGTTAACAATAGATTGGTTATTATAAAAAGGCCTGCATTCTATTAAGACTTGACTGTTGAGGCATAAGGTACATCAAGATATCAGACTTTGTTTTTATGACTAATCTCTGGCTCAGCATACTATTGTGCTGTGTTGTTCTACATCTTATTATAAAGACTGCAAACGAAAAATGGGCTTTGTTTAAACCCGAAAGTCTTAAACACAAGCTTTGATGAATCTGCATGTCTGGTTTTCATCACCAATTCAAAGGTGCATTCAGTAGTTTGAAGCTAATTTACAGTTTTACACTTTAATAAATAAATAGTTTTTTGAAGTCATCTGAATGGTGTACATTCACATGAGATGAAGACTGTACTCTATACAAAGTATTTTCATTATTATGTTGGTCTTACTTTAGAGTATATTTTAAATCATTATATTTTAATCTTTTGTTGTGCCTTAAAGAAGTACACTAATTTTGATGTGTTGACTTAGGGTACGTTTACAAGACAACAATGTACTAAACATGGAAACTATACACGTTTTTTGTGTTTTCCATTTTTAATTGAAAACTAACAATAAATCACATGTAAATTACTTGATTATTATGTAACTAGTATGTGTCACGATATATCAGTTGTGTTTGTTAGTTTCGCTTTCGTGGACTTTTAGTTTGTTTTCATTCATCACATGTGTTCCTTTGTTTGAGTTTTCCCACCACTCATCTGTTTTATGGACACTAATCCTTATCACAGCTGTTCGCCATTTAGTTAATCACCATGTAGCCTATATATTAGTTCCTCACCTTCACTCAGTGTTTGCCTGGGACCGCAGATCGTGCAACCACCAACCTCGGCCGAGCGAGAGGATCCTGTGGCTCCGCTTATCCTTTTGCTACTACTCGGCCTGCTGACCTGTCAGCTGCGCCTTGGCTCCTCCCACTCTCGGCTTCACCGGGTTTCCTCATCCCACCGGCTCCCCCTTGGTCAGTCATCACTCAACTTCCGCCACGGACTTGTGAGCTTTCTGCTACACTCAGTCCCTCCACCCCTATGGCCACAGCGGGTTGCTCCGCCTCTGTCTTCCGTCACACCGGCTACGCCTTAGTCTTTGGGAACTCTGGCTCCACCATTGACACTCATCGCCGCGGTTTGGCCTAGGTCTCCAGTGCCAGCGATGTCACTCTGTACCATCGGCTCTCCGTCTGCGCCCTGGGATCCTTCAGCTCCGCCTCCGTTGGTTGTTACCAGGATGTCGTCAGCCACAGCAACATCTTGGCTCCTCCCTCCCTTAACTCCCGCCATGGGCTGTCCCGCCATGGGAGTTTTTGTGGACTTTTAGTTTGTTTTCATTCATCACATGTGTTCCTTTGTTTGAGTTTTCCCGCCACTCATCTGTTTCTATGGACACTAATCCTCATCGTCATTAAGTTCGTCACCATGTTTATAATGCTGCCTTAAAGGATTAGTTCACTTTTAAATAAACTTTTGCGGATAATTTACTCACCCCCATGTCATCCAAGATGTCCATGTCTTTCTTTCTGCAGTCGAAAAGAAATTAAGGTTTTGGATGAAAACAGTCCAGGGTTTTTCTCCATATAATGGACTTCAATGGGCTACAAACGGTTCAAGGTTCAAATGACAGTTTCAGTGCAGCTTCAAAGGTTAAACGATACCAGATGATGAATAAGGGTCTTATCTAGCGAAACGATCAGTTTCTTTGAGAAACCGAGCAGTATTTATGCTATTATTTTACCTCTTAACAGACGAACACGATCGTCTCTGAGCTCCGCCATAACTTCTGGCAAGTAAGGTCAAATTAGATCGTGATCAAAGATGTCTACATAGATGCCTCATTAGCGACTGCACGGATCAGTAGAATGAGGCATCTACTATCGATATATCTATGACTACGATCTAATTTGACCGGAAGTTATGGCGGAGCTCAGAGACGATCGCGTTCGTCTGTAAAGAGGTAAAATAATAGCATAAATACTGCTTGGTTTCTCGTAGAAACTGATAGTTTCGCTAGATAAGACCCTTATTCATCGTCTGGTATAGTTTAAAGCCCTTTGAAGCTGCACTGAAACTGTCATTTGGACCTTGAACCGTTTGTAGCCCATTGAAGTCCATTACATGGAGAAAAATTCTGGACTGTTTTCATCCAAAACCTTAATTTCTTTTCGACTGCAGAAAGAAAGACATGGACATCTTGGATGACATGGGGGTGAGTAAATTATCAGCAAAAGTTTATTTAAAAGTGAACTAATCCTTTAATATGCTATCAGAATTTTTCATAATTCCCATTTCAGAAGTCGTAATTATATCATCATCCTCATCATCATCTTCATGTATTCCTGCAACCTTGCTGACAGTATGTTATTCAATATTACATTTAAAGTCAATATATTTAAAATGTACTCATTTGCAACTTCATCATGACAAATGTGTAATTACAAATATATTTAAATACATGACAGTTTCATTATATTGTTTAAAGGATATATCAAATTATACACCGATCAGGCATAACATTATGACCGGTGAAGTGAACTGTTTATCTCTTCATCACGGCACCTGTTAGTGGGTGGAATATATTAGGCAGCAAGTGAACAATTTGTCCTCAAAGTTGATGTGTTAGAAGCAGGAAAAATGGGCAAACATTAGGATGTGAGCGAGTTTGACAAGGGCCAAATATTGATGGCTAGACGACTGGGTCAGACCATCTCCAAAACTGCAGCTCTTGTGGGGTGTTCCCTGTCTGAAGTGGTCAGAATCTATCAAAAGTGGTCCAAGGAAGGAACAGTGGTGAACCGGCGACAGGGCCAAGGCTCATTGATGCACGGGGAGCGAAGGCTGGCCCATGTGGTCCGATCAAACAGACGAGCTACTGTAGCTCAAATTGTGCCCTGCCCCAAAGCAAAAATGGTTCAGGAATGGGTTGAGGAGCACAACAACGAGTTTGAGGTGTTGACTTGGCCTTCAAATTCACCAGATCTCAATCCAATCGAGCATCTGTGGGATGTGCTGAACAAACAAGTCCGATCCATGGAAGCCCTACCTCGGAACTTACAGGACTTAAAGGATCTTCAAGGGTCTAGTGGAAGCCATGCCTTGACGGGTCACAGCTGTTTTTGCAGCAAAAGGGGGACCAACACAATATAAGAAGGTGGATTTCGAATTGCAGCTAGAATGCACTTAACCATCTGAAAACATCACATTCAGTTTGCACTCAGGCATATTCTTTTAAAGTATATTAATTCCGTTGTAAGTGCTCTTCTACCTATCTACTGAATGCACCATTAATAAGCAAACACATCAGAGAAACCTGCACTGGCTGAGTTAGTAATTAGCGCTAATTTGTGTCTTTACTTTCAACCAATTTTGGGCCTGATCATTATTTATTTATCTATTTTTAAGAGTAACAATTTTGTTTCACTCACTAACTGAAAAAAATTGGCCTTTAAGAAGTTTGAGGCCAATATTCATTTTGGCGTCTGTGCAAATACTTCATTTAAGAAGCCTGGCTTCCTGTCACAAATTCATAATTTAATATGCACAGTGGAGGCTTTCATTTATGACAGAGCAAAAACAGCTGACAGCTTGCAACTCCATTATAAACAGACGGGAGGTGCTTTTGTTTTGTGCTCTTGCTGCTGTTTTTAAAGTGGCATATCTTAAGTGGGTGAAAAAATTAAGAATAACCGTGTGGTTTAAATTTACTGCTCTACTTGTGCTTTTGCTTGTCATCACATGCCATTGTTATTGGATAATTGCAGCAATGCTACATTACTTAGATGGAGACAGGGATCTGTATTTTATTTTAGAAGACTCAAAGCTGACTTTCAGAACGTGATGGTTGTGTTATTGTGGGCACGGTGTCTGTGTGGAGAATATCTCCAGAGCAGAGCTGTTTATGACATGGATCAGCAGAGTTTAATAAAAATCAGGCCAGGCTACGGGCTGACCATTTTGTCTTTGTCTGTGTGCTCTGGTCCTTGTCTTTCCCTGGCACCTGGGAATGCTTATGACGGGCGCCAATTCCACCATGGCTTCTGAGGTTTTGAGATGCTTGGTTTCAAGTGACAGGTCTGCACTTTACTTCTCCCCACTTCTCTCGCTCTTGGCTAGTAAATCAGCATCTCCTCCCATCTACGATCACTATATTTTCATAGTTGTGTCGTCATATTTGCGTCGATATTTTGAGCTTTTAACCATCCACTTTTCTTTGATTAAAGAATTACAGACAGAAACATTCATTCTCCCACTATGCTCAACCACAGTGTTGTTTTAACATTTGGGCTAATTTAAATGTTCTTACAAAAAAAAAGTTTGTATAGCACCAAAACACTATACTAAGAATGAGGCTTTGCCCTGGGTGGTGATGTTAAGCTTTTTGTTTTTGTCTAAAGTAAGTGCAAACACAACGCATGTGCCAGCAGTCGTTTCTGAAGAAAAATATGGCCAAAGAACAATTTTGGAGAACAATATGGATTTTGTCACATTTTAGAAAGGTAATGCATGATGAAAAGGGTGATAAACATTGGGTCTCATTCACGTATACTAGCATGGTTTCAAATGGGAGAACTTCTCCTGAACCAAAAAAAGCATTCTGCCTAATTTATAACATATGAGTACACACATGAATTGCTGGGGTCTCCTGAGATACCTTCATCTGATCGATTTTTGAAGGCAGCATATAGTATTTGAATCCTTCGCTGCCTTTGATATCCCACAATCCTGTGCTTTCCTTTCTGTGACAGTTGAGCTGGGAAAAAAAGATGGCATCCGAAAGTTGCGTTTGCTGGTCAGTTTGTGTGTAAATGTACGTTTTTTACCAACATTTTCTACTTCTGATGTCATTTCTAGCGAGAAATTACTAATGCAGTAATTAAATATTTGTTTAGTTCTCACCAAAGCTCTCTATTTTGCTGTAGATCATTAAACGCTTACACTCTCTAAGAAGTCTGTCCGAAATCAGTTTTGTGAGGTGCCTTCATGCACAAACGCTGCCTTACAAGCCATTGTCTGATAAGGCAGCGAGGCAACGAGTCAGCTGCCTAGGTTCTTTGGATTCTAACCTGAAAAAGTAGACCATCCGGGTATCTTTGAAATACTCATTTCAACACTACGATTTGGGACACACGGATTCTAATTTCCAATACTATTTAGGATGGATAGAATGCGAACTGGGACACAGTATTAGTGATTCATTAGTTGATTGATTAGTCCCCACCTCTGCCTTGTTTTCCTCCTCAGTTATCCTGTGTATAAATAGTAATTTCTGTTGTTCTTGGTCTGTTCTTGTTAGTTGTAATGTGGTTTGCTTTACCTTCAATGTTTTCTTGATTTTCATGCGTGTTTGTATTTCGGTGTTTTTCGATTAATAATTAATACTGCTGCGGCGAGATCCTGCCTCAACCGTCCCTTGCTGCAACCAACAAATTAATATGAATATACACTCACCTAAAGGATTATTAGGAACACCATACTAATACTGTGTTTGACCCCCCTTCGCCTTCAGAACTGCCTTAATTCTACGTGGCATTGATTCAACAAGGTGCTGAAAGCATTCTTTAGAAATGTTGGCCCATATTGATAGGATAGCATCTTGCAGTTGATGGAGATTTGTGGGATGCTCATCCAGGGCATGAAGCTCCAGTTCCACCACATCCCAAAGATGCTCTATTGGGTGGAGATCTGGTGACTGTGGGGGCCATTTTAGTACAGTGAACTCATTTTCATGTTCAAGAAACCTATTTGAAATGATTCAAGCTTTGTGACATGGTGCATTATCCTGCTGGAAGTAGCCATCAGAGGATGGGGACATGGTGTTCATAAAGGGATGGACATGGTCAGAAACAATGCTCAGGTAGGCCGTGGCATTTAAACAATGTCCAATTGGCACTAAGGGGCCTAAAGTGTGCCAAGAAAACATCCCCCACACCATTACACCACCACCACCAGCCTGCACAGTGGTAACAAGGCATGATGGATCCATGTTCTCATTCTGTTTACGCCAAATTCTGACTCTACCATCTGAATGTCTCAAAAGAAATCAAGACTCATCAGACAAGGCAACATTTTTCCAGTCTTCAACTGTCCAATTTTGGTGAGCTCGTTCAAATTGTAGCCTCTTTTTCCTATTTGTAGTGGAGATGAGTGGTACCCGGTGGGGTCTTCTGCTGTTGTAGCCCATCCGCCTCAAGGTTGTGCGTGTTGTGGCTTCACAAATGCTTTGCTGCATACCTCGGTTGTAACGAGTGGTCATTTCAGTCAAAGTTGCTCTTCTATCAGCTTGAATCAGTCGGCCCATTCTCCTCTGACCTCTAGCATCAACAAGGCATTTTCGCCCACAGGACTGCCGCATACTGGATGCTTTTCCCTTTTCATACCATTCTTTGTAAACCCAAGAAATGGTTGTGCGTGAAAATCCCAGTAACTGAGCAGATTGTGAAATTCTCAGACCGGCCCATCTGGCACTAACAACCATCACCTTTCTTTCCCATTCTGACATTCAGTTTGGAGTTCAGGAGATTGTCTTGACCAGGACCACACCCCTAAATGTATTGAATCAACTGCCATGTGATTGGTTGATTAGATAATTGCATTAATGAGAAATTGAACAGGTGTTCCTAATAATCCTTTAGGTGAGTGTTTATTTTAAGACTGCAATGTTTTTTATATAACACCTATTACAAAAAATAATATAATGTACTCATCGACCACTACATATTCAGCTGCATTTCACTAGAAAAAAATGACGGGAGTGATTTGAGGCAGAAGTGACTTTTTTTCCTCCAAATTCTAATGTCTTAAAACAGTCACTGGATTTAAGCTACTATCAATCTTTATGTCATGAGCCAAGTGCAGACACCTGTACAGTAAGGTAAAATCCAGGATAGATCACTAAATCCAGATATGAATGACAGCTGTTCTGGATAGAAGTTAGAGGGATTTTGAAGATGCATCTGAGTTGAGCTTTGAAGTTTTCCACATGCTTCATTTATTGAGAAATGAGCGAATTTGGATTACAGTCCATGCATCAGTTCGCTTTTGATCATTTTGATTCATCATGACCACTCTTGTTGGCAATACTGAAAACAAGAGATGTGTTCATAAACGTGTACAGCTGTTTCCTGCCCTTTTGTTTCCCTGAAACATATGAGCATATTTATTCTCTAACAGTTATTGGCTACTGTGCTGGAATTGCACAATTAGACAAACGTATGGAAACTGGCTTGTAATAAATACACTCAGATTGAGCTACAGTGACTGTTAGTGAATCACAGGGTTAGTTAGAACTATCATTTGCACAATATCTGTAAAATCTGTTAGCAGAATGAGGAAGTATGTAATTTACCTTCCATAAAGATAGCAAAAAGTTGTCTTTTTAAGGAGTATTACATAAAACATAAGCACCTCCGCTGATATAATGGGAAACCACTCAAACTCTTATCAATCTAGTCACCCATTTACCCTTTACTTGACTCTATATTGAACTACTGACTAATTTATGACTGTGTCATCCTTATGGACATTGCCCATATGAGAACATGATATTACCAATTTTTTATTGGAAATGTATAAGACACATGGCAATTGCAATACAGACATTTTGGGAAGAGCGTGTGAGGGATTGTGTATGAACACTGTGTTTATGTATTTGGTTAAATGTGGGGACATCTAAAAAAAAAAAAAAGAGGATGTCTAGTCAACTTCCTCTAATTCTCTGAAATTCAATAAATGTGTGTTTTTGCATTTATTTATTTAAGTTGTTCCATATTACCAAATGTATGTGTTTTTTAAGAAATGATGCTACATGTTTGCCATAGAAATTTGATGTTGAAAAACAAACTTTTGTCGATCACAGATCTTATTTTCTACAATAATCCAAAATCTGATGGAAAAATGCTACATTTTATGCTACAAAGTTACACTTTAGCACACTTTTAAAAAGAACTTATGGCCGAAATAATACACTTTGAAAGAATATGCGACTGAATTTAATGTTTTCAGACACTTAATTGCATGTTAATTGTACTTAAATAAAAAAATATGGTATGTTTAGTTTATATTAATGCAATGAGCTGAACTTTAGAGTGCTAAATATAACTCAAGTGCATCTTTCATGTTTCATAAGTACTTCTATTGTCTTTGAAATATGGTTCAAGTGCACTGCCGAATGTACTAACAAAAATGTATGGTAAACAAATACATTTTTAATGTCATTTCTATTGAAACTTGTTTGTGAATAAAGATGCAAGAATTTTAACTTTAAATGTATGAATAATGCACTACAGTTCAAATTATAATCAAGTACATTACATATACTTTAGTATGTTAGTCAACACATCAAAATATGTGTATTTTTAAGCACGACAAAAGATGAATTAAAATATAATGATTTAAAAATGCACTTTAAAGTAAAACATTTCATTTTAAGAGTGCACTTATGTGTGTTAAGAAAAGTGTACTTTTTTACTTTAGGATATCTACATGAAATTAATATTAAAACTAATAAATAATGTCACTGACTTGCCAAAAGTACTGGCAAATAAAGTTATCCTTCCAGCAGAAACTCACAGGCTCTGCCAATAATTACAGCAACATCCGAAAAAGAAGAAACATGGTTTTACAGGTTTAACAGAAGCAAGACTTTGGGTCAATAATGCTGAAAGACCCGGTTTGTGCTAATACAGACTGTGCGGTTTGTCATTTATTCACTCTGTTTTCCCGCGACAGCAAAGACAGGACTGAAGCATCATGGAAAAGCCCAGAGAAGAGCAGAGAAAGGGGTGTGAAAGGCAGCCAGCTGGAAATAAGAGGAGCTCCCAAAGTTCTTGGAGAATGTCTTTTCAACACCATTCAGCAGCCCTGTACAGCCATGAAGAAAGAGGTATCTATGTGGTTAATTCTTAGCAAAACACAAAATAAACCTTTATAATAAACGGAGAAACACTTTTTATTTTGCTGTTGTACTCAAAAGTCGGGGCGTGCAGTGATGATACTGGATGATATAACGTGTCATATTAGATAGTTTGGATTATTGTCACAGCAAAAAAGGGAATTTTCCTCATGACAGGCTTGGTTTGTCCAAGAAATTGGTAAAAACCAATGGGTCAGGATTTGGCAGGTTAGCATGGCCAAGTTAGGATGCTGTAACTACCTTACTTGGGTTGAAAAAAGCTTCTTTCTCCATTGAGTGCTGCAGAGATGACAGATAGCGCTTCCTGTTCCATCGTCCGGAAGTCAATGGGTTTTTTGAATGGGCTTTTGGTTAAATGCCTGAAATAAGGTCTGCGGTTTACACAAGCTCAAGATATTTTCACATTTTATTCTACAACATAAAAATCATTCGAAATACCCCCTTGTGGTTTTATAAAGCTTTTACTTGTCTTGTAAAATTTGGTTGCTAACAGAGATTGTCCGGGACATTAAATGTCGTCAGCCGAACAGGTAAACTCATCACTCACTAGCCCACTTTTACAGCATTGTTGAGTTTATAATAGTGCTCTTGCAAACTTTTCTAGCTCAAATTTTCAGGGAAAGTTAGAGAAGAGTTGTCAGAAGCTTAATGGTGGTGACGTTGAAGTCATGTGACCGTGGTATAGGTCATTTATAGACTATGTTTAGCTTTTTACTTCTGGCAATTGTATTTAGGTTTCAAATTTTTGTTAGGTTTCAAGATTGTAAAGATTATTGGGATGAACAGAACGTGCAAGAATCATACACTTGTTTGTCACAGATCTACAATCTTTTCTATAATAATCCAAAAGCCAATGTAAAAATTCTATTGGGTTTTTGTTAAGGGAAACAGGCTGATGCTGACTAAGGTTGGCCTAAAAATAAATCTTCACAGCCATTTAAAAGTAGTTATGTATTCTGACAAGTGTGTAAGCTACTCTAAAAAAGTCTTCAACAGTGTAATTAGATTACCGTACTAATTACCTACTCTCAGCCTCAGACGTCACGCCCACAGACTGCTGGCTGAACGTCTGATGCATATGGCACACTTAAGTTAACTGGAAACACTTCAGGATTTTCGAAGCCATCATCTGATTGGTTTGAATTCAACAGGATATCATGGGAGACATGTGTGTCGCATTCTTTAGCGTTCCACCTGGAAACAAAGATGCCATGACCCTGTCATGGAAGAAGAACGCCGACGCGTTTATAACTGTGACAATGAGCGTTTATCAGGATCAACTAAACACTGGATTTTAAAAAGTATGTGAAGTATGTAAAGTTCGAGGCATAGATTTTTTAAAATATGTCCAAGAGTTTTACACACCGGTCTGAAGTTACCCTACTTGGTTATTGTAGGGACATCGATGTTACATTTTCACTTCCCTAAACATGATACAAATTGTGATTGGTTGCTTTACATGTCAGTCAGACTTCCTCTGGTCTGCTATAGACCTTCTTCAGAGTAGTGCCAGTGTAACGGAGGCCAGCTAGTAGTCGCTGTGCAAGTAAACCTCACTCCTCTGATGCCCTAGCGACTGACGCTAGAGGTTTCAGCTTTTAGCCTCCTTGTTAGAGCGTTCGACTCTCATGCCGGCGGACCCGGGTTCGAATCCTGCTTGGAGCGGGTGGTTTGAACAGGAGGGGTGATATTGGTGCCGTGACCCGGATGGGAGTGAAGTTTAGGGGGGTGACTGTAACGGAGGCCAGCTAGTAGACACTTTGCGAGTTAACCTCACTCCTCTGATCTCAAGAGATGCTCTAGCGACTGACACTAGAGGTTGCAGCCTTTAGCCTCCTTGTTAGAGCGTCCGACTCTCATGCTGGCGGAACCCGGGTTCGAATCCCGCTTGGAGCGGGTGGTTCGAACAGGAGGGGTGACACTATGACAGGTATGAAAGAAAGGCTGTGAGGGATAGACTTAGGGTGCATCTCATTCAGTTCCCTAGCTCCCGAACTCCCGAGCTCGTGAATCAGTATATCGTGTACACATATTCGGGCATTGGTAAGGACGGTAAAGGACGCTGGCTCACTACACACATTGGGACACTGATTACTCTATTTCCGGTGACGTTACAACGTCGTACTACTGGTATTTATGAATGTGACAAGCAGGGAGGATGAGAGACGTGAGAGAGCAGCGGGAGGCAGGTAACGCTCATTTGGGACTTTTTAGGGAGCGAACGTTTCAGTACACTGGAAGGATCCAGTGATTGAGACAGCACTTAAAATGGCCAACTCCCTGATCAGTGCCCTGACTACTGAACTAGGGAGCTGATTGCACCCTTACTGTGTTTTCAATGGCATCCGCTGTAAAAAGATGTACTACTTTCTAAATCCCATAAATCTCTTTTAATTCTTTCAAATAAATAATATAAAACTGCGTAAATTGAACTGTAGAAACATGGTGGCACAAAATGGCGACTTCACTGTAAGGGGATCCGCAGTGCATGTAGACAGAAATGGCTCATTCTAAGGTAATAAAAACATAACGGTTCATTATGTAAGATCTTTATACACCACTGAAGACATAGTTATGTGTATTATATTGCATTTAATAGATCAATAGATCCTCATAAATATTACACACTGCACCTTTAATAGCAGTTACTAGAATAATAATATTGCGTTAGTATTCTGTGTTACCTAATTACGTTACATTTATTTTATGTTAATTGCAAATCATGTATTATTTTATTGTACATCATATTTTTTATTAATTAATAATTATATCTGAATCTGGACTGGATTAAAAACAGGTTCTCAACAGGTTATTAGTGCTCACTGACAAAATATTTGACCTACTTACTGCTGTGAGGTAATATGTTTTCAGGGAATTCACGGATCCAAAGTGTTATCCTGTTATGATTTCGATCTTTCTATTATTGCATAAATGCATCTAATTCACAATGCCTATGGTAATAGTGTGGTAACATGGTGGCAGTTTTTTGTTAGCTGGGGACGTGTCTTCACAGGTGAGGACTTTTTTTATTTATTAAACTTGGCACAGTAAAATAATTACTCATCCATTTGCTATGATTAGTTTTGCAAGTGTGTGTGTATGAAATCATTGGTTTGACAAAAAAAGGTCCTATTGAATAAGTGTTAACAAGTGCAGTTCTTAGTTATTTGTACAGATCGTCTCACTGTGGCTACTGTTTCCAGGGGGGGCAAATATTTCTTGTTCCATCTCTTTATAGATGTATAGCCGCCCACTAAGCCCCTCTGCTGATGAGTCAGACTATCCCTCCTGAAAGCCTGACCAACACAGCTGTTAACTTTAACTTGTTTCTAACCTACAGAGGAAAGGAGAAATCCAGAGATTCCAAAGAGCTCTTAAACAATTAGGCCTGTAACTTAATACACAGCTATTTAAAAGGTAATATTTTGGCTGTCTAAGTGGAGGGATGATAAAAATGAAATGCACATTCTCTGTGATGTTCTGAAATTACTTAAAGGGATAGGGGGGAGTGGGGCACAACCTAACTTGGGGTTAGTTGTAACACACATGGGTTTAACACTTTCCACACATGCCAGGATGACGGAACTTAGTGTATTAACTAATTGCCTTATCAACATTATTTAGAGAATTATTATTTTTTATTATTATTATATCAGATAACATTTCAAGCTGTCATTTGGTCATGTTAAAATGTGCCTCTCACATGTTAATCTACCCCACCTATGGGGCATGTTGTCACATTTCACTTCCATTCTTTCGGGGTAAATCAAGAAAAAAAAAAAAAAAATTTATTCATATTTTTATTCAGTGATGAGTTTAGTCAAACATGACAATTTTTGTTTATGGCTTCTTTTGATTTGAACAGATTATGTGTTTTGTTAACACTGTAACAAAAACCACAAATTCCCATAAAAAGCCACGAGTCAAACTGCCCAACTAAAGCAAAAACATTTTCAAAAAACATCAACATCTAAACCTCTGTTGATTCTCAATAAGAGCTTCTATAGATGTCTTTCAGGGGTGGAGCCAAACTCTGCAGGACAGTGACTCTCTAGGACCGAACTTGCCTACCCCTGCTCTAATGGTATTAAACAATGGTATAATTGTACCCTAATTGTGTACCTTTAAAGGTACAGTTATATGTTTTGTTCCCCAAGGAACAAAATTGTACGTCCACTGTACTTTTTTTTCTGAGAGTGCAAACCAGACAGTTGATAGTACCCATTGACTTCCATAGTAGGAGAAAAAAATTATATGCAAGTCAATGTGTGCCATCATATCTCTGGTTACCAACATTCTTTAAAATGTATTCATTTTTAGGTGAAATATCCCTTTAAAGATTTTCACATTATTATTTTTGTCCTCCTTGTACAGCTTTTATAGGTACATTTTTTATTTTTATTTTGTGTATGGGTTAATCTCACTTCATAATTTGTTTAATTATGACTACTTGTTTTAATTGTATATTCATTGAAAAATTTGTCATACAACATGAAAGCATAACAATCACCCTTCATGTCATAGGAAAAGCTTTTGATAATAGTAAGCATTTGGCGCCCTCTGGTGAACATTTGAATATAATGAAGTATTGGTCTGATATATTCAAGCTTGCTCATAGCTGAGTTCATGTTTAAACATTTCAAAAAGTTGAATTACTAAACAAAGTAAATTATTTGTTAAAAATAGGCTTGATATTCGATAAATATAAGTAAGTTAAATTGCAAAACTTTGTTTCTACTAATTTGTACTTTTATAACAAAGAAGTGAGAGAAATGTGTTTGATATTATAACAAAACATAGATGTTTAGGTGTAGAAAAATATATATGATTATTTGAAGTGGAAACCAACCAGGCAGACTAACCCTCATGTGTTTGACATCTGGTATCTGATTGAACCATGAACCCATGTGAGTTGTTGAATTGTAATGTTTATGTACGCGCCCTGCCATGTCACCATTCAATAAATTAGAAAATCATTTACCAGTGATCTCAATACAAAATACTGCTTGAAGGTTTTTTATTGTATGCTTGTCACTCACATTAAAAATTTAACACCGTTAGATTTTAACACTATTATTAAGCATTGCCTCCCCGTCCCCAATTTTAGTTTCTGTGTGCAATGCACACACATGTGAGGTGAAGCTCTTAAAGGGATAGTTCACAAATTCTGTTATCATGTACTCACCCCAAGTTGTTCCAAACCTGTATGAGTTTCTTTCTTCTGCTGAACACAAAATAACATATTTTGAAGAATATGGGTAACCAAACAGTTGACTATGGAAGTCAATGGGGCTCATCAACTGTTTGGTTACTGACATTCTTCAAAATATCTTCTTTTGTGTTCAGCAGAAGACAGAAACTCATGCAGGTTTGGAACAACTTGAGGGTGAGTAAATGATGACAGAATTTTCATTTTTGGCTGAACTATCAATTTAAGTATATAAAGTTAGTCATGTCTGGATAACCTTTATACATGTGGTTAAAGGCATGTGTGTACAGTTGGCATGGCGAGACTGCTGGACATTTCTCTTGGCATGTCTTCTGCTTGTCCATGTGTGAAGACCTCAGGCCCAGTGTGTGTGGGTAGCAGGGGACCTTCAGGTAGAGCTGTTACAGACAAAAGTCACAGTAATAATGCAATTTATATCTAGGCTAATGAAGTAACATTGAAACATGAAACTATTTTGTGAAAAGCGCTATACACATAAACTTGAACTGAATTGAAGTGAATAACTAATAATGAGGTGCCTATAAATTGGCATTATATCACTTTTTTATTATTATTATCAGAAACTAGATTTATAAGACTAATAGTTTGGAAACAAAGCTTCCTTGATCATACAAAGCTAACAAAGCTAATAAAAGACTTGGAATGATGCTCATATGGGTCATATTGTTATGCACTGTAAGAAAAAGATCAGTAGAAAAATGGAAAAGGTACTGGTCATTTTCTGCCAGGACATTAAAGGGTTAGTTCACCCAAAAATGAAAATTCTGTCATTAATTACTCACCCTCATGTCGTTCGACACCCGTAAGACCTCCATTCATCTTCGGAACACAAATGAAGATATTTTAGTTGAAAGCTGATGGCTGAGAAAGGCTTCACACAGGCCTCCATTGGCATTCAGTACATTCACACTCCCAAGACCCAGAAAAGGCACTAAAAACGTCGTTACAAAGTCCATCTCACCACAGTGGCTCTACAATAATTTTACGATGCGACGACAATAGTTTTTGTGCGCAAAAAAAAATAAAAATAACACCTTTATCCAATTGTTCTTGTCTTCCATGTGTGCCTCCACGACGCATGCGCGACAATATTATGCAGATCCGGCGTTCGGACACATGACCCAGAAGCGATTTGTTTACAAGCAGAGGAAGACGCGCGTATCTAAGCTGTTGAATTCTACATTGATCGTGCTTTAGGTCTCGGCGTGGTTCTCAAAATGGGGCTTAAGTGTGCATTTCATGGATATCCGAACCCCGGCGCTACGTCATATTCTCGCGCATGCGTCGTGGAGGCACACACGGAAGACAAGAAGAGGTTGAATAAAGTCGTTATTTAGATTTTTTTTTTCGCACAAAAAATATTGTCGTCGCATCGTAAAATTATTGTAGAGTCACTGCGGTGAGATGGACTTTGTAACAACGTTTTAAGTGCCTTTTATGGGTCTTGCGAGTGTAAATGTACTGAATACCAATGGAGGCCTATCTGAAGCCTTTCTCAGCCATCAGCTTTCAACAAAAATACCTTCATTTGTGTTCCGAATATGAACGGAGGTCTTACGGGTGTCGAACGACATGAGGGTGAGTAATTAATGACAGAATTTTCATTTTTAGGTGAACTAACCCTTTAAGTCTACGTTCCCGTTTAACCCTAAAACAGAACACAATGCAATACATAATTCAAAATAGAGCTAAAACAACTGTAAAAAGTCAATATAGATAATTCATTCATATTAACAGTATATTGGCCCTTATATTGTATAAGTAAATCCTACTTTGTGAATTTCATAATTACAAAAAAAACAGTAAGAAACACATTGAATTAAACATGATTTTTTAAAGTAGAAAGACTGAAATCATATTTCTTGTAAAATGTACTCCAATAATCTTTGTTTTACTTAAAACTTTGAAAAACTTAAAGCCCTTATGTATAATGCATCATAAAGGTATTCATAATGTACATTATAATGCATTATATATTTTCATAAATAATTGTAACCAAAGTTTAAATGCATAATAATATTTGCAATTCTGAAATTGGTGGTTTTGTCGTGTGTTTTTAGTGTTGTCAATTCGACATAATACATAATAATTTTACACGTACACACACATATATTATGTAAACATGAACATGAAGATTAATCACGATTAATCGATTTGACAGCAATGCATAATATTTTCTACAGGTCTGTTCAATTAATATATAAGTATTATAATGTATTATAACTGTGGTGACAATTATTTGTGACCATACAATGCATTATAATGTGCATAATGAATGCATTAAAGATACTTTTATAATGCATAATGCATAAAGGCTTTAAAAGAACACTCCACTTTTTTTTTTAATTAGGCTCATTTTCCAACTCCCCTAGAGTTAAACAGTTGAGTTTTTACCATTTTTGAATCCATTCAGCTGATCTCAGGGTCTGGCGGTAGCACTTTTAGCATAGCTTAGCATAGATCATTGAATCTGATTAGACCGCTAGCATAAAAAATGACCAGAGTTTCGATATTTTTCCCATTTAAAACTTGACTCTTCTGTAGTTACATCGTGTACTAAGACTGACGGAAAATGAAAAGTTGTGATTTTCTAGGCTGATATGGCTAGGAACTATACTCTCATTCCTTCTCATTGCTTTTTTTATGGAAAAGTGCAGCACGGACATTGTGCAAAATATTTTCTTTTATGTTCCACAGAGGTACACAAATCCATACAGGTTTGGAATGACATGATGCTGCATATATGATCTCAGAATTGACATTTTTGGGTGAATTAAACTGTATGGGATTGACAGCTCGACTACTTGAGCTTGCGATACTCACAAGAGGGTACAGGAAGGATCACCGATGTGAAGTTAGGCATTGGGATATGCTCCGTCAGAATTCCTCTGGAGAGGACAGACTCTGTAGCTGTGCTGAATATAAGTGGCTCAGGATTCGACTCTACAGAAAGGCAGAAAAGTTATGGTTTTATTCCATTTCTAGCCTCTTCATACTTTAACTGCAGGTAAGTCAGAAAGAGCCTCAACTCCCTCAGAGCACTAATGGTGGGTCTTATCTTAAGCTCGAGAGCTTAGACCGAGGCAGATGGACTCTGGACTGAGATCTCCTATGGAATCTTAACCAGCTCTGAGTTCAATGAAGTTTGTGCTGGAGAAAGTTTACAATAACACTCCATGATGTCTCAGGACCAGCACTGCTCATCCAAGAGTTTATATACGGATCCTAAATCAGCAGTATGGCAACCCAGAGGAACATGTTATCGTTCAGGAGAGTTTATGAAATTCTCAGATATCTTAGACTTTTGATTGAACTTTGTCTCAGATGTTTCTCCTAAAATTCCTTAAGAGAAATAAACATACACTATGAGCATAGAGCTATAATATGAGCTGGTGAAAAGTGGCATACTTTTTAAAAAAAGCACTTATTATGGAAATAAATATACTTAAAGGAATATATTTAAGTGTGAAAAGACTAATGTTTTCGGACACTTAATTGCATGTTAATTGCAGTCAAATTAACAAAATTACTTCTATTGTCTTTGAAATGTGTTTAAAGCACACAAATGTACTGACAATTGTTTATAGTAAACTAAAATATACTTGAATGTAATTTCTATTGAAACTTGTATGTCATATATTAAAAATATATTTGTATTTAAACATTTGTAATGTTTAACTTAGTACTGTTAAATGAAATATTGAATAACACAGTACTTAACTTGAGCTTTAGTATGTTAGTCAAAATAAGTGTACTTATTTAAAGCATGACAAAAGATTATTATTGAAACTTAATGATTTAAAATGTACTTCAAAGTAAAACTTCATTTGACTATTAAAACATGCACTTAAAATTGTCCTTAAAGGATTAGTTCACTTCAACATGAAAACTTTTTACTCATCAAAGATGTTCATGTCTTTCTTTCTTCAGTCGAAAATAAATTAAGTTTTTTGAGGAAAACATTCCAGGATTTTGTCCACCTCCATGGCTTCCAAATTGTTGAAGGTTCCAAAGCAATGCAGTTTCAAAGGGCTTCAGAGGCTCTGGGCGATCCCAGACGAGGAAGGGTCTTATCTAGCCAAACGATCGTAAAAATAAAAAATGAATATACTTTTGAATCTAAATTGCTCGTCTTGCGCTGCTCTGGGACGTGCCAAGGATTGCGTAATCATGTCGAAAAGGTCACATTAGACGTAGGCGTAAGTACCATCCCTGTGTTTACAAAGCACACATGCGAATACTAATACAAACGTCCTTTAGCAACAAAAAACAAGGTAAAACAATAATGTCGGACGATTTTGAAGTTGAAGAAGGAGTGTTTTTGGTAAAGGGTGTTTGTATTAGTCTTTGCACGATTGCTTGGGGCGGTTCTTCTGCCTATGTAGTGTGACCTTTTCGATGTGATTGCACAATCACTGGCGAGCCGCAGAGCAGCGCAAGATGAGCAATTTATGTTTAAAAGTATATAAATGTTTTTAATTTTTTAATTTTTTTAACGCTATTAAATGCTATTTCTCGTCTGGGATCGCGCAGAGCTTCTGAAGCACATTGAAACTGCATTGATTTGGACCTTCAACATTTTGGTTGCCATAGTAGTCAATGGTGAGAAGAAAAATCCTGTAATGTTTTCCTCAAAAACGTATTATCTTTTCGACTGAAGAAAGAAAGACATGAACATCTTGGATGAGATGGGGGTGAGTAAAATATCAGAGAATTTTTATTTTGAAGTGAACTAATCCTTTAAGTGTGTTATAAAAGTCTACTCTAAGCAGACTTTAATTTCATTAATATTATATTATCTGTAAGTACAGCAAGTCTTAAAGGTGTCATGAACTGGCTTTTAAAAAAAAATTATACTGTTGTCTGAGGTCAACTTATGATGTTTGTGTGGTTTTTACATTGAAAAACATCATAATGAATAAGTAAAAGGTTATTTTCTGCGTTGGTTTTGAGGCTCTCTGAAAAACACTCGGATTTGATGGGCGTGCTGCACTGAAAACTTGGAAGTAAACGCCCACGGCTAGGATTGGATAAGATTTGCATATTTAATGAGCTTCTGTTACCGTCAGTCCATATGGGAATCGTCTGGGGAAATGCTCAGAGGACTCGCAAAATATCAAACAAACACAATGATTAAATCACACACATAGACTCGCAGACACACACACTCACTCACTCACTCGCTCACTCACTCACTCGCGCGGACACACAGACACACACACACTCACTCACTCACTCACTCACTCACTCACTCACACACTCAATCACTCACTCAATCACTCACTCACTCGCGCGGACACACACACACTTGCGCGGGCGGACACACCATCAATCTGGTGTAGAGAGTAGGAAAATAGGGAAAAAAAGTGAACAATAGTGTTACATTTTTAAAAAGATATTGTTAGAGTGAGTGAGTGAGTGAGTGAGCGAGCGGGTTGGGTTGAGTGAGTGAGTGAGTGAGTAAGTGTGAGTGAGTGAGCGAGCGAGTTGGGTTGAGTGAGTGAGTGAGTGAGTGAGCGAGTGAGTGAGTGAGTGAGTGAGTGAGTGAGCGAGCGAGCGGGTTGGGTTGAGTGAGTGAGTGTGAGTGAGTGAGCGAGCGAGTTGGGTTGAGTGAGTGAGTGTGTGTGAGTGAGTGAGTGAGTGAGTGAGCGAGCGAGCCAGTTGGGTTGAGTGAGTGAGTGAGTGAGTGAGTGAGTGTGAGTGAGTGAGTGAGTGAGTGAGTGT